>NC_143250.1:130161818-130777500 GCF_984573655.1 Nuphar pumila
CCTTCATCTCGACGGTGATCTGAACTTTCCCTGGAAGGATCCGTCACAAACTCCGTCATCTTGGAGATGATCCAAATCTTCTTTGGCCCCGAGGGTCGACTCGCTTAATTCGCCTTCATCTTGACGACAATTGAGAGATCCCTTTTGCAGATATTTAATTGCAGCTTGGGTGTTTGAGGAGATATGGAGATTGAGTGGATTTTTTCTGTATCACCCAGGATATTTCGACTGCTTTATTTTTCAAGAAAGGTCTTTAAAAATGTGCCATTGACTGCGATCAATATCAATCACTTATGGCTTTGCAACAACATTGAATTCTATTTGCTGGCCATATCACGGATTTATTCTTCATCCTTTTGGTTGGCCAATAGAAAGATTTTGAACTTTGAATCCTTTTTCGCGAAAGCATTGTCCTTTCAGAAGTAATACTGGAGGTATTCTGAAGTAATAATTTTGTGCGATAAAGATTTTTGAAATCAACAAATATTTAATGACAAATTGGCAAAATTTTCTTAAAATCCTTTTGTGAAAGCGAGCATTTGAAGCACAACGCAACACATCCATGACAAAAATTCTCTTCTCCTTTCCCCAAAGGAGAAGATTCAGAAATTGGAATTTAGGAATTACTCCTCTCTTCCCTGAAGAGGAGGTGTTTGCAAAACGAACTTTCGAAGAGAAATTAAGCTTTCATCAAAACTTCCTAACATTAGGCTTCTCTTATGGAAAGGGGGCCGAAATTGGTGAGGTTGGTAAATTGGTCATGAAGGAACGAGTTCATCACACTCTCCCTGAAAAGAGGGTCCTTCATGATGAAATGGCCTAGTCTGAAATTTGGGGAGCCACAAGGAAAGCAAGTCTCCGTCGAGTCTCTCCCTATAAAAAGGGTTCCTTGTGTGAAATTTGGAAATTTGTTTTGCAAACGGTTCACAAAGACACGAGTCCCTTCAAACTCTCCTTGAAAAGGGGCTAAGTGAACGAATTGGATAGCATGCGAAAAGAGCGAGCTCCCTCGAACTCTCCCTATAAAAAGGGTCTCTCGCAAGAAAAAATGATTGAAATTGGTATTGGATGACCAAAAGGGTCAAATTTTGGAAATTGGAATTTTGAAATTGGATATTTGAAATTGGAAATTGGAAATTTGAAATTTTGGAAATTGATTGGCTAAAACAAGTCGAAATTGTGAATTGGTTTACTGAGAATGACATGGATTCTGTAGGGATTCGACCTACGAACTATCTATTCCATAGGGATTTAACCTAAGGATCATAGTTTAAGAAGGAATGATTCCAACTTGTGAGCTTTTGAATGGACCAGGTGCTAAACTGGGTTTTGAGGGAAGATTCGAATCAGAATTCAACTCTTCAAGGAAAACTAGATGAATTGGATTTTGAAAGACAATTCGAGTCGGAACACGAATCTTCTAGACCAACTCGCAGGATAGTTTGAGTAGAAGTTCAAACTTGTAAAGGAAAGCTAAGCGAATTGGATTTGAAAGAAAATTCGAGTCGGAACTCTGATTTTCTAGACCAATTCTGAAGGAAAGGAAAACTCGGATCGGAACCCGAATCTTTGAAGGAAAACTAGATCCATCGTGGAAGGAGAAGAAATTCGAGTCGGAACCCGAATCCCAAAGGCAAACTGGATCAACTAGAAGGAAAAAAGATTCAAGTTGGAACTCGATTCTCGAAGGAAAACTAAACCGGTTAGAAGGAAAGGAAATTCGAGTCGGAACTCGAATTCCGGAGGAAAACTAGGTTAACCAAAAGGAAAGAGGATTCGAGTCGGAACTCGAGTCCCGCAGGAAAACTTAAACCGGTGTGGAAGGAAAGGAAATTCGAGTCGGAACTCGAATTCCGAAGGAAAACTAGGTTAACCAGAAGGAAAGAAGATTCGAGTCGGAACTTGAATCCCAAAGGCAAACTTAAACCGGTGTGGAAGGAAAGGAAATTCGAGTCGAAACTCGAATTCCGAAGGAAAACTAGGTTAACCAGAAGGAAAGAAGATTCGAGTCGGAACTCGAATCCCAAAGGCAAACTTAAACCGGTGTGGAAGGAAAGAAAATTCGAGTCGAAACTCGAATCCCAAAGAAAAACTAAATTAGTGGACACTAAATTTTAAAGTGTACCAGTGCAAACACCGGATTTTGAAAATGTGCCAATACAAGCATTATGTTTTGAAAAATTACCAGTACGAATACCGGGTTTTGGAAGATTACCAGTACGAGTGCTGGATTTTGGAAGATTACCAGTACGAGCACTGGATTTTGAAAGATTACCAGTACGAGCACTGGATTTTTAAAGGATACCAGTTCGAGCACTGGACTTTAAAAGGCTACCAGTACGAGCACTGGATTTTGGAAGGATACCAGCATAAGCACTGGATTTTAAAAAAAAGTACCCGCACGAACGCTGGGCTTTGAAAAAGTCTGACCAGTGAATACTGAATTTAGAAAGTTCGACCAGTAAAAACAGATTTAGGAAGTTCGACCAGTGAAAACTGGATTCAGGAAGTTCGACCAGTGAAAACTGGATTTAAGAAATTCGACCAGCGAAAACTGGATTCAAGAAGTTTGACCAGTAAAAACCGGATTTAGGAAGTTCGACCAGTAAAAACCGGATTTAGGAAGTTCGACCAGTGAAAACTGGATTTAGAAAGTTCGACCAGTAAAAACAGATTCAGAAAGTTCGACCAGTGAAAACTGGATTCAGGAAGTTTGACCAGTGAAAACTGGATTTAGGAAGTTCGACCAGTAAAAACCGGATTTAGGAAGTTCGACCAGTGAAAACTGGATTTTGTTATCATCGCAAAATTTTTCCCCTCCCTTGCGAGAGAGAAACGAATTTGCGAGTCAAACTCGACCAAAGTTTTGAAAATGATTTTGAAAATTTACTCGCCTCCGTTTTGAAAATTTGCGGGAAAACTCCGTGGAATGGGATCCGCCTGTCGGTACGAGGTTCAACCGTTCCTGGCGCCTTTACCTGGGGTAATTAAACCAAGGACCAATTATGTGCTTTAACTCGACTAAAATATCTAAATTATGCTCTATTTTTCCTAGAATACACAAAGAATCAGGCTTGTGCTATGAAATTTTGAAAATAATGCAAGTTTGAGAAACATGATGTTTGCTTTGGAAAATTGAAATATGCTGGAAAAATGATTGGAAAAGTACTTGAAATTGGGATTCCTGGGAAAATCATTGAAGTTCATTGAAAATCAGAAATTTGCATTGGAAAGTGATTTCTCAGGAAAACTTGAACTTTGGAAAATCGATTTTGAAATTTGGAATTGCTTTTCTGAGAAAATGGATTTGAGAATTCTGAGAAAATCTAAGAAATTAATTGGAAAATGACTTTTGAAATGGAAAATGAATTCTCAGGAAAACTGGAAAATATGAGAAAATTGATTTCTGAAAACTTGGGATTTTGAAATTTGAGAATTTGAAAACATAGGAAAATCTTGATTTGAACTTGGGAAATGCCTTGAAATCTCATTTGAAAATTTGGAATTCTGAGAAAATCCAATCCTGAGAAACTTGGAAATTTTTGGGAAAACTGATTTATCTAAAATTGAAATTGGAAAATGAATTTGAAAATAATGCAATTTGAATGATATGAATGAATGAATATGAGTTTAAAAGAGAATTTCAATTGAGGAATTGGAAAATCCGTTTAAAACTTTGAAAAATGCAGTGCATTTTGAAGTTAGCCTAAATGTGTAGGCTGAATGTGGCTAATACGAAGATCATAAATCTTGGTTTTCTTCGTATTGTGACTATGGCCATAAATACGAATCCCACCGAGTTTATAAACTCCATAAAAGCTTGTGCACGTGCCATTCGTGTAAACCATAGTGGATTTTAAATAAATGCACATGAATCATACATTAAATATCGAAATTTGCATAAATTAAACTATATGCAATGCAGCCCTATTCTAAGCAGAAAAGTAACTCTTATTCCAAATTATTACATTTGAGATTACATTGAATTGAAAAAAAAAAAAATCTAAGTGTTCTTCTTGAATGTTCCTGCAAAACTAGAAAACAAGGTTAGCACAAAAATGTAGGTTTTTCTGAATTTATCCGAAAATATGGGAAATTATCGGATATTATTCAGATATAAACCCAAAATCATACCCCCTTTGATATAAACATGATGAATAATGAATAAATTTCAAAAATAAACTTGAAAATTCGAAATTGGGGTCAAAATGACCAAAATACCCCTGATGACCTTGAAATCAGGGTTTTCTGAAAGAATTTTTGTAAATTTTGGAAATTTGAAAATCAAATGAAATAAATCAAACATAATATGATGAAATATGATGATATGCATGAAATTTTGGAGAATTAGAAATTGAAATTTCAAAATTTAGGTCAAAATGACCAAAATACCCTCGATAACAAGACTATGGCCTTGAAACCAGGGTTTTCTGAAATAAATTTTGCAAAATGGAAAAATATGAAATGCAAATGAGATTAAAATTAACCCTAATATGATTCTGCATGCTTATGTACATGATAAAAACCCTAAAATGGCGAAAATATCATAAAATATCAAATTTAACCTGATTTTCGCTTCTGAATTTAAAGATAAACCAACACATGGAGCAAATGAACTTGGAATTAAACCAAATTTGGCATGAACACCTAAAATAACCCTAAAAACAGAATGAAGCTCGAAAATCTAATTTTTTTTGTACTTTTAAATATGAAAATTCAAATAAAAACCCTAAATTTTATGATTTTTGCCTAAAATATTGATTCTAAAGGGGATTTAGGATATCAAACTTCCATAAAAATTTCCCAAATTTTATGGGATGACAGAGGAATATTTGATATTTTGACACAATATCAGACAGATGGGAAAATGTCTGAAATTGTGGGAAAATGTCCCTGACAAACATAGGAATATTTGATATTTTGACACTATTGGGATTCGGGTTACAGTTTGGAAAAGACCACACTGTTATCAGAGACCTAAATCTCTGAAATTTCTGGACATTGGAATCTGTTAGACAGAAAGAGAAAATCCGGGAAAAATAATGAAACAAATCCAAAAATTCCCAAATTTTGAGAAATGACAGGAAATCATGTTAGGAACAACTTTCATGTTGAAAGTTTTTGCAGACGGACTACATATTTGGAGGAGTCGGTGCATTAAGATCTGTCTATATCCTGACAAAAGAAAATCAAGATTTTCCCAGGGGTCTGAGAAATCCGATTTTTTATAGAGGTCAAAACTGACTGGAAAAACCTCAAAATTTCAAGATCATTAGTAAATTCAATTATGAATCTACTGTGATTTTTGGAGGACGATTTGAATTTCCCATGAGGGTGGTGCCGGAGGTTCTTGTCTGCTAAAGCAGAAATTAGAAGTTCTGGAAATGGGAAATCCCATTTTGTGATTTGATTGGTTTGAGAGGGTCCCAAAACCCAAATTGAATCAAATTTTCGACAGTAAAACAAAGAAATGTAAACCTGGTTACTCTAAAATTTACAAAATTTTTAAATGCAGAAACTCACGTAAAATGATGCATGGACTTTGCACAAACTTGAAACTCTACAGATTCTAAATCAATCTATTAATAAGACTGTAAAATGAATAAATACATGATGAAATTTAGCTAAATGCAATTTTTTTTTTTTTAATTTTAAAATTGTATGAAGCAAAAAAATTAAAATCATCATGAAGGGGCTTGACCTATTTTGATGTTGGCTCTCAAAACGAGAGAATCCATCCAATAGATAGATGAATCTTATCGTTTTACTTAGCCTAAATACGTGAGATGAAACTACTATCATGTTTCTCAATTTAAGAATTATGGAAAAACATTCACACACCACCAATTCAAATTTTTTTTAATTTGATTCCATAGCATCCATAAAAAAATAAAATAAAATAAAGCTTCAAATCAATGGACGACAAAGATGAAGTGTATAGGGGTTTCACTAAGAACAAGGAGATATGAAATAAGGGGACGATGGGCTCACCTTGGAGGGTTCGACTACTACGAATGAAATTGAGACAGCACCGGTGGAAGGTAGTGGAGCTGAACTTGAAAGGGGTGCAAGGTAGGTGCTGGAGTGAGTATGTGTTGGTCGACCAACGAGATTACTCTAAGATGGTTGCTGCTGGACTCAACCGGAGATGGCTGCAAGTTGGACTCGAGATGCCGCCTAGGTTGATTGAAGGATGAAAGCTCAAAGGGGCGCCGGCTAGAAGGAGTTGAAGGTGGTGTTGCCAAGAAGGCTGCCTTGCTACAAGGAGGCGTGGCTGGAGGTGTTGCTGGAGTGATAATGGTGCTGCAGCTGGAGATGACCGGAGGTGCTGGGCATGGAGCTTCAAAGAGGTGCTGCTGGCTGCAAGGAAGAAGATGGCTGAACCGTTCTAGTGGTGGCTGCAGCTTTTGTTCGATGGCTGGGCATCCAAAGAGGTGGCTGTAGAGAGGTTGGAAGGCTGCTGTGGCTGTAGCAGCCAAGGAGAGAAGAAGGGAGGTAAAGAAAGAGAATATGAGAGAGAATAGGAGAGAGGCGTGAGATGAGAGAGGAGCCGTCAGTGGCTTCCTTTTCTCTTTCCCTTTTAACCAAACCCAACTTAGGTCTTTAATCAGCCTCAACTTAGGGTTTTTAGGGGTTAATGAAAAGAGAGGGAAAGAGTGTACGTGAATGGGCTGGAGAAGGGAAAGGAAGGAAGGGAAGGGAAGAAGAAAAGAAAGGGAAGAAGAAGAAAAAGAAAGAAAAGGGAAAAAGAAAGGAAAGAAAGAAAAGGAGGGAAAAAGGAAAAGGGAAAGAAAAAAATGAGAAAATGGAAAGTGGGGCTGGAGGCTTGGGTGACCACCTTGTGGGTCCCACCTCCTCTCTAAAAAAATAAAAATAAAAAAATAAATAAAAATCAATAAAAACAAAAATAAACAAATAAAAAGAAGCATTTTTTTTATATAAAATAGAAAAGTAAATGAATGGGCCATCTCAGAGCGGGTCCAAATTCCACATTTGAAATTCATTTTGACGATTAGAGGGGTAAAATAGTCCTTTTAGAAAGTTTCTAGACGAAACGAGCTATTTTTGGCAGTTTTTTAAACGAGCTCGGATTTTGAAGTTCAATACCCCGTTGCGAAGCAAATCCAGAGTAGAATTTAAAAATGTAATTTTGAAAGAAATCCATATTGTTTTTCTCGAGAAAATGCTTCCAACCGAAACGAGCTATTTTTGGCAGTTTTTGAAACAAGCTCGGATTTTGAAGTTCAATACCCCATTGCGAAGCAAATCCAATGTAGAATTTGAAAATTTGATTTTGAAAGAAATCCAGATTATTTTTCTTGTGAGAAAATATTTCCAAATTTAGACTCCTGGGGGTAAAAATGTCAATTTTGGAAACCCAGGGTTTCAAATTGATTTCTAAAAGCTTTTAAAACTCGATCTGGATTGAAATTTATAAAACTGGAGTTCTGGACTTCGAAAATGAAATGAAATGTGATGAAATGATATGAAATGATGAGAAATGACATGAAATGTTATGCGAAATGCTAACCTTGAATAAAGAATTTTGGATGTCAGACCCCGATTGACACTTGTACCAGTTTAAAAAGCATTAAAATTGATAAAATTTGCAAAATAGCTCAAGAAATGGTTTTCGGGACTCTACTGGGTCAGAGTGACACTGAAAATTGGGGTTCGAGCTGGATTGAACTGAAGTGAGTTGGATTGAGCTGGGTTTTAGAGTTTCAGAACTCAAATGAACAGACCAGGCTCTGACTCAACTGACCTTTCTGACTGAATTTTCAAGAAAAGCTGCCATTTTTAGAGAAATGGTACGGAATGATCACTAGAGTGAAGTGAATTACGAACCTGAACTGGGTTTGAGCTAGAACAAAGGTCAGTAATACTGATATGAACTAAAATCAAAGCTTGAACACTAGCTCAATTGACTGAACTCAGCTCAATTTCAGCTGAAAGAGCTAAAATGGACTAAAATGGGCTCCTAGACACTTGGAAATGGTTTTGAACTGAAACTGGAGCACTTGAACTCCTGGTGAGCTCAAGTTAGACTCTGGGGAACATGACTGACTGAGAATGACTGACTTAGAGACAATTGGCTTGGATTCAAGTGAGAAATGAGCTCATTTTTGAAGAAATGATCCCATTTTGGCAGGAATGGTCAGAAATGAAAATGGTCTGTTCATTGTGAGCTCAGATGAGCTTGAGATGACTGATATTCTAACTGTCTTGAACTGACCAATGAGCTTGGTTGACTCCGACTGACTGGGGTCCGGGATGACCTAGGGGTAAAATGGTAATTTTCCTAATGAAAATGGGTAAAATGGTGATTTTCTGAAACTGACTCGGGGTTTGACTCCTACATTGACCTAACAGGGTTGGCACTGCCCGAGGAGGATTGTTTGAGAATGGATGTGGAAAATTTGGGGTGTTTACAGATTTAGAAAGTTCGACCAGTGAAAACTGGATTTAAGAAGTTCGACCAGCGAAAACTGGATTCAAGAAGTTCGACCAGTAAAAACTGGATTTAGAAAGTTCGACCAGTGAAAACCGGATTTAAGAAGTTCGACCAGTGAAAACTGGATTTAGAAAGTTCGACCAGTGAAAACTGGATTTAAGAAGTTCGACCAGTGAAAATTGGATTTAGAAAGTTCGACCAGTGAAAACTGGATTTAAGAAGTTCGACCAGTTGTTATCGTCGCGAAATTTTTCCCCCGCCTTCCCTTCCTTGCGGAAGAGAGAGAGGGAGAACGCTTTCGCGCTTCAAACTTTGACCGGATTTTGGAAATTGTTTTGAAATACTCGCCTCCGTTTTTTAAAATTGCGGGAAAATCCATGGGATGGGGCTCGACCTGTCGGTACGAGGTTCGACCGTTCCTGCCGCCTTTAACAGGGGTAATCGAACCAAGGACCAAAATTGTGCTTGACTTAGTTAAATCATCAAAATCATGTTCTATCCTAAATGCACAGAGAATTCAGGCATGTGCTATGAGATTTTGGAAAATGCAAGTTGAAAAACATGATGTATGCTTAGAAAAACATTTGGAGTTGGAAAGAATCTCTCAGGAAAAAGGTCAATTTCTCAGGAAACTCGGATAAAAAAGGGGTTTTTGAAAACATGAGAAAGCTTATAAAGATGTGGAAAATTCAGAAATAGTTGAAAATCTTGGGAAAATGGAAGTGATTCTTGAGAAAAGATGAACCTTTTTGAAAAGGGAAACACTTCTTAGGAAAACTTGGACTTTGAGAGTTTTCTTAGGAAAATGATGGAAAATTTATAGGAAAACTCATTGGAGAAAGAAATTCAAAACTTGGGGAATCGAAATCCTGGGAATTTTACCTTTTTAAATACTTGGAAATCGATTTTGGATCTTGAAGAAAGATTGGAAAACTCTTTTGAATATCTTAAGAAAATATCATTTTCCTGGGAAAACTGTGGAAAAACTTGTCTTTGGAAAACCGATTTTGAAAAATCCTTAGAATTTCTTGAGAAATCGATTTCTTGAGAAAATCTTGAGAAAATCAATGATTTTATGATGCAAATGACATAAGTGAATGAATGCACTTTGAAAAGATTTTCTAAGAGATTTGTTGGAAAAATATGCATTAAGTCAAGATAAATCCTTCACATATCCTGACTGTGGCCATGAATATGTTCAGAATTTAGTTGATTTGATGCACATGATTTTGAAAACTTTGGAAATATGATGTGCATTTTAAGATAGCCTAAGAGTGTAGGCTCAATGTGACTAGTAGAAAGATGATGGATCTGGGTCTCGTCCATATTCCGACTAGGGCCGTAAATATGGATCCCACCGAGTCCATCAACTCCCTAAGAGTTGGTGCACGTTCCATTCGTGAACATCCATAGTGCTTTTGAAATAAAATGCATGAATCATAGAAACAGGATATTGCATAAATTCAAACTATATGACATGCATCCTAGTCTAAGCAGGAAATTAAATCTCTTATTCCAAAATTTACATTATTACATCACTAAATAAAGGAAATAAAAGAAATTTGCAGACTTCAGCTCCTTCTTTGGAATGTCCCTGCCAAGCTTGAAATAAAGTTAGCTCAAATATGTGGGTTTTTCCAAGATTTTCCAATAATATTATGAAATTATTGGATTTAATTGGATATAAACCCTATTCTCATGCTTCCTTGATATTTTGAAATGATGAAAATGCTAGAAATTCAGTGAAAAACAATTTGAAATTCGGAATTGAGGTTAAAATGACCAAAATACCCCTAATTATAAAGTTATACCTTTAAAATCAGGGTTTTTTGAAGGAAAACTTGGTAAAATTGAGATTTTGAAGTTCCAAGTGAATCAAATGATGATAAAATGCAGTAAGAGATATGATGACATGCTGCTAGACACATTAAGACTGTAAAATCAGAATTTGACATTTTGAAATTTAGCCAAAATAACGAATTTCGCTTGTTTTTCACTTGGATCTGGGTCCTGCGGGACCCTGTTTTGGTATTGTGGATAATCCGAACCTCAAATGGATTCCAAATTGCACCAAATTCGGTATGAAGCATCTACTTACTCTGATAAACAGCCTAAAATGCTAAAAATCATGAAATGATATGATTTAAATGCCAAAATTCAAAGAAAGTCCTAAAATGATGGATTTTGCCTATGGATCCGAACCAAATGCAATGCCTAATATGATAATGCAAAATTTACACCATGGAAACTTCTGATATTTTGCAGACTGCTAAAAGACCCGAAATGGAACATTTTTGGTTTTTACAGCCTCGGGATTTGAGCCATGGTGAGTTCAATAACAGGGATTTAGTTCGGACAGAGGTAAAAATCACACTAATCTGATGTAAAATGCTAAAAAAATACAAAACGGTCATGGAAATTTATGAAATTAATCAGAGCTATGCACGACACCTACATAAACAACTTTCATGTTTATGACTTCGGCATTTGATCAACATAAACACCGATAAAAATATAACTATTCCTGCATAAACTAACAGAACAGACAAATGTAGCAAAACAGGGGGCTGACAAGAAAAATCCGAAGCAGAGGGCAACACTGTTCTAAAAATTACAGGATTTTATATGCAAACGGAGGACACCACGGACACCACTTTCACTTTTTACACGTTTGGATTTGGAGCAACACACAAAGAGAAACCACAGCCCTAAATCGATCCAAGATCTCAGAGGCCCAAATTAGGCTCTGACACGTGTCCCGTACTCTCGGATTTTTGTCAGTCATAAAAAAAATCAGAAAAATCTGAAAAAAGCATATTAAAAACTAGACATTCTCCCGAGTTCAGGGCATTTTTCGGATCGAAGATCGGATCTCCCAGAAGGGAGAACTCGATTTTACAAGTCGGCAAATGGTTTTCAAAACGCATCCCGGGTTACAAAACCCGACTTACCATTTTGGATGTTTACCACAGTAAACAAATTCAAATTGCTCCGAATTTTTGGCAAAATTTTAGGGACACCTAAGGGCGCATTCCGTGATTTTTTTGGGATTTTTAATAAAAAATAAATGCATGAAATGACGTGTGGACTGACTGACAAAAACAGAGACTTACTGAAAATAAGCAGAATTGAAAAAAAGGCTAAATTAATCCTAATTAATTCATGAAATATGCTAAATGAATGAAATAAAATGCAAATTAAACCTAGCTAACTACATGCATGTTAAAATCATCAAGGAAGCATAACAAGACATTTTTATATATGTCGTTTTATGAGAATAGCTCAAACCATCCCTCGGATGAGCTCTTTCTTCAAACGACTCCCTATTCGGATTATAGCATCACATCACGGGGAAAAGAAGTGCACCTTGTTTCGTTACGCAGCGTAGGTGCTCTTGAAAGGGGCAGCTACCTTGAGATTCCTTCGTTCTTCACTCCGGGCTTCGGATGGTCCACCAAAATCGAGCTCCGTTGGAATTGGACTGGCCACAGCACGAGCTCTACTCCACCTTCTTCAATGCGCCAAAGGGGGCACAATTTCCAAGGTTCAAAATCAGATGTTAGGAAGGCTAGGTTGGATTTTCCAAGTTCACAAGAGCTAAAAAATGATCTCTCAAGGCTGGGCGTGAACCCTTGTTTTTATAATTTTTCTGAAAATTTTTGAAATTCAAACAGGCTGGATCTGAGCCCTCCATGTGGCGCCATCTCAGGGGGTGCCATCTGGGGGTTTTGAAATTCGAATTTGCCTTTTGCAGGGAGCCCTCAGATGGCGCCACCTCAAAAGGCTATTTTGATTTTTTTGAGAAAATAAAAATGGAAATTTTTGTGGGTGAGACACCTCAGCAGGGGGAATTTGGAATTTTTCAAAAGTTTGCTTGATTCTCTCTGCAGGGAACTCCCAGAAGGCGCCACCTCAGAGGGTGCTCTCTTGGAATTTGAAATTCAAACTCACCTTTTGTAGGGAGTCCTCAGGTGGCGCCACCTCATGGTGGGCTACCTTTATTAAAAATAAAATAAAAATAAAAAATGGAGCCAAGTGGAGTCCTGGAATGGTGCCACCTCAAAAGGTTTTTGACACATGTCAGAAGGACAGAGCAGTGGGCTCAGAAGGCGCCACCTCAGAGGAATTTGAATTTTGCTTTTTCTGGTGAAAGGAGATCTGGACATGTGGAGGACAAGTGTCAGCTGTCTGGAGAGGCTTTCTCAAATGGCGCCACCTCAGAGGAGAATTTGAAATTCAAATGGAGGTTGGCCCTGGAGGAATGGAGGATGGACATGTGGCGCCACCTCAGGGTGGCTCCTACAATGCCATGTGGCAAGAGGGAGGAAAAGGAGGGAAAGGGACATGTGTCTCCTACTTTTCTGAAAAAAAATAGGGAGAGGACATGTGTCCTCTACTTTTTCTGAAGGAGTGAGAAGGAGACATGTGTCTCCTACTTTTCTGAAAAAAATAGGGAGAGGACATGTGTCCTCTACTTTTTCTGAAGGAAGCAGAGAACGACACGTGGCAGAGGGGAGAGAAGGTAGGCCAAGCCATGTGGCGCCATCTCAGACAGGATGAAAAAGGTAGGAGTTCTTGATTTTCGCCACCTATGGGGGTTTTTGAATATTTGAATTCTAGCTTTTCTGAAGAAAGCAGGAAATGACACATGGCACTTGCCTTTTTCTGAGGAAATGAGGACTTGCCACGTGTCCTCTGCAGGAAACACTCCAGATGGCGCCACCTCAGAGGAGACAAGCCTACCTTTTTTGTAGGAATTCAGAAGTGACACATGTCTCCTACTTTTCTGAGAAAAGTAGGAAGAGACATGTGTCAGGCTACTTTTCCAGAAGGAAGGAGGGGTTGACACCTGTCCCCTGCAGGAGACACTCTAGATGGCGCCACCTCAGAGGAGACAACTCCACTTTTTCTAGACAGGACAACCTATGACACTTGGCATCTCCTGGTAGTCTTTGAAATGACACATGGCGCAGGATGGATAGGGTGACACATGGCAGATAATTGGGATGACATGTGGCGGCTTCTGAAGGTAGCCCCACACTGACACTTGGCATGGAAATGGGAGGAGAGAGAAATGACAAGTGGCGCCAATCCAGGGGACAAGGCTCCTATATTTTTGGGTTTTTCAAAATTCAAATTTTCAAAAGGGGAGCTTGTGTGACACCACCTCAGTGTGGGTCCCACATTGCTTCTTTATTGAAATAAGGATAAAACAACAACTTCTTTTTGGAATTTTCATAAAAAATTGGACTAATGGGCAAAACAGGAATTTTGGAAAGAGTTGACCCTTGTAGGGCGATTTTGTAAAAGAAAGATATTTGAAATTGTCAAAAAGGGCAAAATCTGAGGTGAAGTGACTGAAATCCATATTGAAAAACTATCCAGATGGTTTTCCTGAGGAAATATTTTGAAATTCAGAGTCCTGGGGGTAAAATGGGAAAAATTGATAATTTTGAAGACCCAGGGTTTTGAAATCAATTTTGAAAAGAGTTGAAATTCTAATCTGGATTGAAAATTTTGAAATCAAGAGTTCTGGACCTCGAAATGACATGCTGTGCAGTGCAGTGATTTGAAATGCTCATGCAATGATATGCAATGATATGCAATGTCATGTCTTATGAAACGCAATCTTGAACCAAGACTCTGGCGATGTCTGTCTCCTGTCAGGTGTAAAATCTTGAACATCTGAGATAAAAATAGAGAAAATTTGAGAGTTTCAGATGAAATTTGGACTGTTGCAAGGTTCGGGTTCAGAAAATGACCATTTTGCCCTCCAGCGATTTCAGAGGCTGAATGTTGATGATTAGTGGAAATGTCGGGGGAGTGAGTGAAAATTTGGGGTGTTTACAGATGCCCCTCTTTGCTACTAAGCCGGCTCATGGCCGAGCTTAGTGGCAAAGAAAAACACACCAAATTTGGGCCATATGAAAAAAATGCTCCAGTTAGAAGGATCTGACTGGGTATGGAGAAATTAGCTCGAAGAAGATGGTAGATATGAAGCGGAGGATGAAGAAAAGACTCACTCTATGAGAGTGAAATTCAGGTTTATGCCCTTAACCTGGATGGGACAGAAATACCTCGTATGGAACGAAGCTCAGGTTTTGAATCCTTGACCTGATTGGGAATGAAATATCTCATTGAAATGAGATTCAGGTTTATACCCTTGACCTGATTGGGCGGAAAATGAAATACCTCTTTGAATGAGGCTCAGGTTTGTACCCTTATCCTGATCGGGCGGAAAATGGAATACCTCTTTGAATGAGGCTCAGGTTTGTACCCTTATCCTGATCGGGCGGAAAATGGAATACCTCTTTGAATGAGGCTCAGGTTTGTACCCTTATCCTGATCGGGTGGAAAATGAAATACCTCTTTGAATGAGGCTCAGGTTTGTACCCTTATCCTGATCGGGTGGAAAATGAAATACCTCTTTGAATGAGGCTCAGGTTTGTACCCTTATCCTGATCGGGTGGAAAATGGAATACCTCTTTGAATGAGAGGCTCAGGTTTGTACCCTTATCCTGATCGGGCGAAAAATGGAATACCTCTTTGAATGAGGCTCAGGTTTGTACCCTTATCCTGATCGGGTGGAAAATGAAATACCTCTTTGAGTGAGGCTCAGGTTTGTACCCTTATCCTGATCGGGTGGAAAATGAAATACCTCTTTGAATGAGGCTCAGGTTTGTACCCTTATCCTGATCGGGTGGAAAATGAAATACCTCTTTGAATGAGGCTCAGGTTTGTACCCTTATCCTGAACGGGTGGAAAATGGAATACCTCTTTGATCGAGGCTCAGGTTTGTACCCTTATCCTGATCGGGCGGAAAATAGAATACCTCTTTGAATGAGGCTCAGGTTTGTACCCTTATCCTGATCGGGTGGAAAATGAACTGGAATCTTCGAAGGAAGAGACCATGATGGAACCTTCGGATTTTGCACAGTAAATCCGACAGGGGTTTTGCAAAAGGAAGGAAAATGGGGTCCCTAAAGCTTGAAAAGGGATTGATTTTGGGCGTCTCATTGCTGAGACTAAAATCAGCTTTTGAAATTGCCTTTTGCTGGAATTGGTGGCTTAACCTCAAACCGAAATGGGACTGTCTATGGTGAGACAGTGGGGACACAGGGAAGTGTGCAAATTTGAGAGTTCATGCTCTCAAAGAAGGGAAGGAATCAAGTCCTTAGGAGGGATTTAAAATTGGTGTCAGAATGCATCGAAGACGGATATCGAGCTCTCACTTCATGTCAGGATAGCTAGAAAATATTGTCAAAATGTTGGAAATTTTGCTGTTGATTCAAAATATTTGAAAATGTTGCACATTGTTGCAAAGATATTCTTTCTTTTCTACCCAAAGCATTACCTCCAAACAAGGTTCACTTTGTAGAATCGAGACTTGAAATCCAAATTGCTTGCAATTGACCTTCTTCAAGGAAGTTATCAATTTCCTTGATATGAGCAGGAAAGAGAATTTGATATTATGAAAGCAATTGATGAAAGAATATTGATAATAGAATTTCACAAAGTTAAAGAGGATTCTTGATAAATTTGGCAGTTTGATATCCTGGGAGCTTCTCTCTTGACAATCTTTCTGCACTCTTTTGGCTCTCTGGGTTTTTGCTACATTCTCCTTCATTTTGGAGATGTTCTGACTTTTTCTCTCTTTCTTTTTCCTCTCTTTCTCTCTTTTGGGAAGGATACGTCACAAACTCCTTCAACTTGGAGATGTTTCGATCCTTCTTGAATGATGGGTTTGGAGATCTTTGGGCGATAGCTGAAATTAAATATCTTTTAGGGATTGTCGAGAGGTTTATCGCATCTGCCTTCATCTTGACAGTGCTTTGGACCTTCCCTGGAAGGACCCGTCACAAACTCCGTCATCTTGGAGATGTTTCGAATCTTCTTTGGCCCCGGGGGTCTACTCGCCTAATTCGCCTTCATCTTGACGACAGGTGAGAGATCCCTTTTGCGGATACTTAATTGCAGCTTAGGTGATTCTGAGGAGACAAGGCTTGGGTAAATGCTCTCTTTTCTAGCACTCAGGATATTTCAACTGCCTCGTCTTTACAAGAATAGCCTTTAAAGATGCGCCATTGACTGCGATCAATATCGATCATCCATGGCTTTGCAAAACATTGAATTTTCTTTGCTGGCCATATCGAGGATTTATCCTTCATCCTTTTGGCTGGCCGATAGAAAGAATTTGAGTTTTGAATCTCTTTTCGCGAAAGCTTCACTCTTTTGGAAATGATGCTGAAGGTAAACTAAAATAAAGATTTGTGCAATAAAGATTCTGAAATCAACAATTGATTGACAAATTGACAAAATTTTCTTGAAATCCTTGGTGAAAATGAGTATTTGAAATCCGGCTCAACACATCCGTGACGAAAATTCTCCTCTCTTTTTCCCCAAAAAGAGAGACTCAGGCTTAGCCCTTACCTGAATGGGAAATGGGAAATACTCCTCTCTTCCCTAAAGAGGAGGTGTTTGCAAAACAAACTTTCAAAGAGAAATTGGGCTTTCGTCAAAGCTCCCTAATATTAGGCTTCTCTTATGGAAAGGGGGCCGATAATAGTGAGGTCTGAAAATTGGGACATGAAAGGAACGAGTCCATCACACTCTCCCTGCAAAGAGGGTCTTTCATGACGAAAAATGGCCTAGTATGAAATTGGGGGGGGGGGGGGGGGGGTCACAAGAAAAGCGAGTCTCCGTCGAGCCTCTCCCTTAAAAAGGGTTTCTTGTGTGAAATTGGAAATTGTTTTGCAAACGGTTCACAAAGACGCGAGTCCCTTCAAACTCTCCCTGAAAAGGGGCTAAGTGAACGAGTTGGATAGCATGCGAAAAGAACGAGCTCCCTCGTGCTCTCCCTAGAAAGGGTCTCTCGCAAGAGAAAATGATTTGAAATTGGATATTGAGATTGATTGACCCAAAGGTCGAAATTGGAAATTGGAAAATTGGTTGTTGAGAATTGAATGACCCAAAGGTCGAAATTGGATGACCTGACGGTCGAAATTGAGAATTGATTTGACCAAAAGGTCGAAATTGAGAATTGGTTGACTGAAAGGTCGAAATTGCGTGACCCGAAGGTTGAAATTGAGAATTGATTTGACCAGAAGTCGAAATTTGGAAATTGATTGACCCGAAGGTCGAAAATTGGAAATTGGTTGACCCGCAGGTCGAGAATTGGAAATTGATTGACCCGAAGGTCGAGAATTGGAAATTGGTAATTGAAATTGAGAATTGGAAATTGGTAATTGAAATTGAGAATTGGAAATCGGGTGATTGAAATTGAGAATTGGAAATCGGGTGACCCAGAGGTCGAAATTTAGAGAATTACCTGATTTGAGGATTTAAATTGAAATTTGGAGGGCAAAATATCAAATTTGAGCAATTGATAGACCCTGAGGTTAAAATGACTTGGATCATCAAAGGAGAATGATGAGCTCGAGTCAGAGCTCGAATAAGATATTGAGATCACGAGTCGGAACCCAGATCAACAAAAGAAAATGGAATGCTCGAATCAGAGCACAAATAAGATAATGAGATCACGAGTCGGAACCCGAATCGACAGAGAAAAAAATGAAGAGCTCGAATATGAGCTCGAATGAAGATAAAAAGATCACGAGTCGGAACTCGGATCAATAAAGAAAATGAAGAGCTTGAGTCAAGGCTCGAGTAAGATAATGCGATCACGAGTCGGAACCCGGATCAACAGAGAAAAAATGAAGAGCTCGAATATGAGCTCGAATGAAGATAAAGAGATCACGAGTCGGAACTCGGATCAATAAAGAAAACGAAGAGCTTGAG
The DNA here is from genome assembly GCF_984573655.1 of Nuphar pumila. Lineage (NCBI taxonomy): Eukaryota > Viridiplantae > Streptophyta > Magnoliopsida > Nymphaeales > Nymphaeaceae > Nuphar > Nuphar pumila. Next base: position 130,180,072 of record NC_143250.1, read on the forward strand.
TCAAGGCTCGAGTAAGATAATGAGATCACGAGTCGGAACCCGGATCAACAAAGAAAATGAAGAGCTCGAATCAAAGCTCGAATGAATAGGGAGATCTTGAGTCGGAACCCAGATCAATAAAGAAAATGAAGAGCTCGCATCTGAGCTCGAATGAATAAAGAGATCTCGAGTCGGAACCCGGATCAACAAATGAAAATGAAGAGTTCGAGTCATGAGTCGGATAAAGTAGAGAGATCACGAGTCGGAACCCGGATCAACAAAGGAAAATGAGGAGTTCGAGTCGAGGCTCGAATAAAGTAGAGAGATCACGAGTCGGAACCCGGATCAACAAAGGAAAATGAAGAGTTCGAGTCGAGGCTCGAATAAAGTAGAGAGATCACGAGTCGGAACCCGGATCAACAAAGGAAAATGATTTGAATAAAGACACGAGTCAGAACTCGGTTTTCCAAAAAGTTGAAAATGTACCAGCTTGAATACTGGATTTTGAAATAATACCAGTTTGAGTGCTGGGTTTTGGTTCAGTATTGGCGATGATCTTTGGATCATTAGGAATTATGATGGGACTGTTTGTTGAAATCCCAATACCGACCGGATTGTGATTAATGCAATTGAATGCAAATGAATTATGAGTTGATGCATATGAATGCACAAGTGCATGAAATGAGGAATTTGTTTATCCTGCCTGCATATAGAACAAAATTTTAAAATGCCCTAGTGTAACTGGGAAAGAAAGTTGGATCATTATTTGAAAGAAACAGGAAGGATTACAAGAGGAGAATAAGTGTTTCAAGTATAAAACTTTTTCAAGTGTCGAGCATTAATAGGATCTGGCAATTCTACTCCATCGGCATTGATAAGCCGATATGAGTTGCGGGGTAATGCTTCTTTGACAACATAGGGACCTTCCCAATTTGGCGACCATTTGCCGCCGGGACGATGCTTGAGATAAGTTGTGGATCGAAGTACTAAATCATTGACTTTGAATCTTCTTTCGATGATAGATTTCGCATATTGCCTGGCTACTCTTTGGCGATAGGATTGAGCATGCTCTGCTGCCTTTAGCCTTCTCTCGTCGAGTAAGTCTAGCTGCACTAGTCGCTGTTGCTGGTATTGATCAAGAGGTAATTGCAGAAGTGAAGCAAATTTCAAGGCGGGTTTCTGAATATGTAGCGGCAATACTACTTCTGTCCCATAGACCAGCTCTGATGGAGTAGCATTCGTTGGTGTACGAATGGTGGTCCGATAGGCCCACAATGCATCGTGGATCTTCTCATGCCAGTCACGGCCTGTTTCCATAGTTCGCTCCAAAATACGAATTAAAATCTTGTTGGTGGCCTCTGCCTGACCATTCCCTTGAGGATAATATGGAGCGGAGAAATGATGATAGATCTTGAATTTTGAGCAGAATGTCTTCATTCTTTCATTCTTGAAATGACTGCCATTGTCTGACACAATGTCATGTGGGATGCCGAAACGGCAAAAGATGTTCTTGTGAATAAAAGAGACCACATGACGGCCTTCTACTGTGCGAAGAGTGATGGCTTCTACCCACTTGGTGAAATATTCCGTTGCGGCAAGGAAGTATTTGTGGCCATTTGAAGCTGAAGGAGTGATGGGACCTACGACATCGAAGGCCCACATGGAGAATGGCCATGGGGAGACAACAGATTGTAAATAAGTTGCCGGAGCATGAATAGAAGGTGCGTGTATCTGGCATTGCACACACTTCTTCACATAATGATAGCAGTCTTGTTGCATAGTCTTCCAGTAGTAACCTGCTCTGATGATTTGCTTGACAAGGGTTTGGTAATCGACGTGGCCACCACAAATGCCTTCGTGTGCTTCCCGCACGACTTCTTTGGCTTCGTCTTCATCTAAACATCTGGAATACTCTGAACTGAATCCACGACGATAGAGGACATTGGCCAAAATGAAGTATCGAGTAGACATACGCTGGATTGCTCGTTGCTCTTTCTTTGAGAGTTCTGGAGGAAATTCACCAGTTTCTATGAAAGTTTTGATGTTGTAATACCAAGGCTTCTTCCTTTGCTCAGCTTGTTTTACTCGTTCCGATGGAAGGAAAGCAGGTTGGTCAAGTCTGCCAATTTCAAAAGAGCGACAAGATTCTCCATTCTTGAATGCCATAATGGAGCCTAAACTGGCTAGACTATCAGCCACTTGATTAAAATCTCTCTTGACGTGAAAGAGCTGGAATTCTTCAAACTTGCTGACGAGAGCTGAAACAATTTTCTGATAGGGAAATAACTTCTGATCTTTGACCTGCCATTCGGCTCGAACTTGATTGACAACAAGTAATGAGTCACCGTAGGCATGTACTCTCTTGACATTGAAGTCTGATAGAATCTTTAGACCTTGAATCAGGGCTTCATATTCAGCCATATTATGAGTACATTGAAAGTCTAACTTGAGAGAAAATGGAATCATCTCCTTCTCGGGAGTGATTAATAAAATTCCGATGCCTATTCCCGCCATATTCTTAAAACCATCGAAAAATAAATTCCAGACTGGAGATTGCTGGATATTGCAAATTTGCTCATCAGGGAAGTCATCTTCGGCTTTTACTTCTTCGGCCAGGGGGAAATCCGCCAATTGATCTGCAATTGCTTGGCCTTTGATTGATTGCTGCGAGACATATTCTAAGTCATACTGCATCAGTAAGACTTGCCATTTCGCGACTCGTCCGCTGAGGAAAGGTTGTTCTAAGATATACTTGAGGGGATTGAGTTTAGACAAAATTTTGATCTCTGATGCTAACAGGTAGTGTCTTAGCTTCTGACACATCCATACCAGAGCTAGGCAGGTTTTCTCTATTTGAGAGTATCTCTTCTCATAATCTATGAAAGTCTTACTCACATAATAAATGGCGTGTTCTATCAGGCTGCCTTCTTTGTATTGTGCCAAGAATCCACCGCATGCGACTTGATTGACTGAGATGTATAATAAAAGAGGTTTTCCCAATTCTGGCGGCTTCAGGATGGGAGGATTAAGAAGATACTTCTTGATTCGATCAAATGATTGCTGGCACTCTGGTCCCCATTCGAACTTCACTCCTTTTCTGAGTAAGTGGTTGAAGGGCTCACATCTCATCGCCAAGTTGGAAATGAATCGTCGGATTGACTGCATACGTCCTTGAAGGCTACGTAGTTCTTTGAGATTCTTCGGGGGTGGCATATCAATAATAGCCTTTGCTTTGGCTGGGTCAACTTCAATTCCCTTTTTGCTGACCAGAAAACCCAACAGTTTGCCTGATTCGACTCCAAAGACACACTTTTGCGGGTTAAGCCTTAACTTGTAAAGGATGAGTCGCTTAAAGACTTGGTCAAGAGCTTCAAGGTGATCTTCTTCCTCTTTAGATTTCACGAGAATGTCGTCAACATACGCATCCATGATTTTGCGCATTTGATCGTGAAAGATAACAGCCATTGCTCTTTGATATGTTGCTCCAGCATTCTTGAGCCCAAAAGGCATAACTGTATAACAGAAAGTGCCCCAAGGCGTAGTGAAGGAAGTTTTTGATTGGTCGCGGGCGGCCAACTTAATCTGATTGTAGCCGGAATATCCGTCCATGAAAGAGAACATGGCATGTCCTGCCGTGCTATCGACTAGAAGATCGATGCTTGGAAGTGGATAGTCATCCTTCGGAGTAGCCTTATTGAGGTCTCTGAAGTCTATGCAGATCCTTACTTTGCCGCTTTTCTTTGGGACAACGACGATATTGGCTAACCAATCTGGGTAGTCAATAGCTCGAATAAATCCTGCTTTGAGCAGATCTTCAAGTCCTTCCTTGGCTTGTTGTTCAATTCTGGGATCCATTTTTCTCAGCTTCTGCTTGACTGGCTTAGCATCCGGCTTCAAGACGAGTCGGTGTTCAACCAATTTGGGTCTAAGCCCGGCATGTCTTCATATGTCCACGCGAACACTTCTTCATGCTGCTTGAGAAAATCTGTAAGCCTTTTCTTTTCTTCCGGATTCAGACTGGTTCCGATCTAGAGAATTTTTGGATCTTCCTCTGAACCGATATTGACACTTTCAGTTGGATCTTGTACTAGAGGAGATGGTTCGTCCTGCTTCTGAACTGCGGCGAACTCCGGTAATTCCTGAAGAGACTGATCGTGTTCTGCACAATCATCAGACTGCTTTGCACTCTTGTCATTTCCGGTGCTTGCTTTGATTCTGTGAATTGCTGTTGACTTCTGAAAGGCCTTGGGATTGAGAACGAGCTTCTTGATTGTCCGAGAAGTCATTCTGAAATTTTGGAGAAGAAATTTTGGTTCAGACAAATTGGCCTATAGTAAGACAAGCAATCATTTGAAGAGAACCATACATAAAATGGCATTGAATTATAAAATGATGAGACAGACAGAAAGGGAGTAGATGACATCCGGATAGACAAAGAAACTTGGAATTTTATTGATTGAATTGATCAATGACATTGGTAAAATGAGACATTTATTTGGATAAGAATAGAAAGAAAATAACAAATGGTCTTCATTGTGCCCCCTTGACAAAAACAGTGTTCTTTGACGAGCTTCCGCCGGCAAATCCTAGTCCTGCTCTGTGGGGACGATGCTTCTGAATCATTGGCTCGATGCGGCCGTCCTCGTTCTTGCCGAGTCCCTTGAAGGGTTGATAACCATGTTTTAGAAGCAAATCAAATCCCTTTCTTGACTTCATGAATTGCGGAAACAAGGGATGATCCTTAATGGTGCCGTAGTCGATTCGACCTCCAACCTTGAAGAATTGAGGACCTTTCCATTGGGTCATGGCTACTGTGTGCAGAGATGGCTCTGAGGATGCCTGAAGTATTTCTCGATTCTCTCCGAGATTGATCTCTTTACTTTCCCTGATGCTGGGAATATCTGCATTGAATGATGGCCGAGGAATCATGGGCTGCAGGAGCCTTTCTTCTGGGTCTTCTCCCAGTATTGTGGTTATCATTCCACCCTTTGACCACTTCACACATTGATGGAGGGTGGAAGGCACTGCATTAGCATTATGAATCCACGTCCTTCCGAGCAGCAAGTTGTAGGTTGGAGGTACGTTAACCACATGGAAAAGGACAGAGTGCACCGAATAATTAATGAACACCTCCAGGAATATCTTGCCCTTGGCTGTTTGACCATGATTGTCAAACCCATAGATAGTGATGGGATCCGGAATATATTCTTCGTCCTTGATCCCTAATGCCTTTGCGGTCATTTCGGGACATATGTTGAGGCTACTGCCTCCATCGACCAGCACATGGGGAACCGTCATTCCTCTGACTCGAATGACAATGTAAAGAGCATTATTGTGAAAGGAATGAGGCTTTGGAAGGTCCTCATCCGAGAAGGTAATTGGTGCATTGGTCATGGCGGAGTTCACAATCTGTGCCATGTCTTCAGGAGTGGTACTGGGTTTAACTTTGATTTTCCTGAGTAAATCATCCAGTACTTGCTGGTGCTTTCTAGAATTCTTGGCCAAGTCAAAGATGGAGACATTGGATAAAGCAGTCAGAGGCTTCTGACTTGAATTCTCTGGCCTTGGTCTAACGATTTGCTTGAAGAAGTCAGGAGTTCCTTTTGATTTGGGAACTGACTTCACCGGTGCTTCTGCAACTTTCATTTTACTGAATGCTGAAATTAAGTCCATCTTCTTAGAATCTGGAGCCGCTTGTCGTAGCACCGTCACCTGATGCTGAACTTGGAGATCTTGCGCAGAACATGGCTTGATATGTTCATGCGGTAGAAATGGTTGTGCAGACACTACTGCTGTGGTGTGTGAAGGGAAGGGGTGATTGAGAATGTCCATTTTCTCTTCTTCTTCTCCTTCCACCAATAAATTCTTTTCAATGAGATCTTGCACGATGTTTTTGAGAACAAAGCAGTTCTCGGTGTTGTGTCCCACTGTCCTGTGGAACTTGCAGAACTGATCTTTCCATTTCCCCATGGGCACAGGGGAATCAGCCAATCTGGGCAATTTGACCATCTCTTTTGATAGCATGTACTCGAGCACATCCTCGAGTGATTGGTCAAGAGGAGTAAATTTTCTGTCGTAACTCCATCCTTCATGTTTGGTCTTCTCACGTAGTTTCGGCCCTTGATCCTGCTGAGGAGGCTTGCTGAACTGAGGAGCAGGCTTTGCTTTCTGATCTTTGTGGTTCGAACTGCCTGAGCTGTAACAGTAATCTTTCTTCTGCCCTTTGTATCGTTTTTGGCCTTTGTTGCTGTTGTTGGCAGAATAAGTAAAGTGAGCTTTCTTCTTCTGCTCACCATGGGAGTTGTTCTTGGAAAAGGTGAAGCCTTCATAGACTCCATTTTCCACACTCAGCTCGAGCCATTCGGCTCGTTCAGTCAGCTCAATGAAGGTCCTGGACGGCGCTGTGGAAATTAATCCTCTTAACGGCTGCGAGAAATTGTTGAGGATTAAGGACAATGCATGCCTTTCCGAGATAGGATCTCTCATCTTATTACAGGCTAATCTCCACCCGTGAATGAAGTCCCGTGCTTTTTCATCCTCATTTTGCCTTAAATTGCAGAGATGACTTAATGTAGGCAGCGCTTCTGTGTTGAACAAGAAGCGTTCAATAAAGAGATTCACAACTTTGTCGAACTCCTTGAGCTCGATGGGGTTGATATGCTCAGCATACCACTTAGCTGCAACTCCTTCCAAGCTGCGGGGGAAACATAGAAACAATGCTCGGTTATCCCTCTTAAACCGAGAACATTCAGCAAAGAAAGTGGCAAGGTGCGCTTTTGGGTCGCCGGAACCATCGAATTTGATGAATTTACGGGGAAGATTCTCCAGATCATCATCCCCTTCTAAGCCGTCATAAAAGTCCTCACTGGTGAAGACTTTCTTGCCCTTGTCGCGGGCTTGCAGATCTTTGACAACTCGGGCCATTTCTTTAAATTGCGCTTGCAAAGGCTCTTCTTTATCTCTACTCTTGGATCTGCGGCTTTTACTTTGGCCACGCTTCTGAAATGCCGGAGGCACCTCATATTCTTCATCTGTGTTTTCAGTGGAATCTGATTCATCTGAAATCTCTTCTGGCTGGATCTGCTTCTTGGGAGCCTTCTTACTCCTACGACCATAAAACTTTTCTCTGAATGGATTCCTTTCTGAGCTGGTCCCGGGCTGCTCATTCATCATCTTATTCATCATTTTTCTGAACATGGCATACATTTGAGGGTCTATGCCATCATCTTCTTGCTGCTTCTCTCGACTCTTCTCAGATCGAGGGGAACTCATCTCTTCTTCCGAGGCTGACGAGTACTGGGATGCCGTGGTTCTTTTGCCTGACCTTGTCTTAACCATCAAATAGTATAGATGCTCTCTGCGGCAAAAGACCTGATTAGATTTTGAAGGAATTAGCTTTTGGAAGAAATATTTGTTGAAAATATGGTAGACAATTTGGAAAAGATGTCCCATTACTAGGGACTGAGTCGTCGTGGGAATCACGACAATTGTGTTGTCATTTCTTCTACAAAAAAAGAAATAAACAACGAAAATGTGCCTTGTTACCTAGGCGAGGTCGTCAAACCATAATGGAAGGAAATAGAATTTTATTAAAATGAGAAGAATAAGATTTTATTGATCTTGACAAAGAGGTGGAGGACAGACGATTTGCCACCATTCATGATAGTCGGCAGACACTCTAGGACCTGGAAAGATTTTAAGAGAGACAAAGGAATCCCAGCCGTAGCGGGCAGAATGATATGCCCCGGACCATTGTGCGGAAGTGAGATCGAACTCTGCCATAGTTCCTGATAACAGTCGGGCTTCGACATACTGCTGCCTCTGGGAGAACTGTCGAACACATCTCTCTGGTTGGTAGTAAGTGCAGAAGAATGGTCCTAGCAACTTGAACCGCTTGCCATAAGCGTAGGTATATCTGGGGGGAGATATTTGCCGATCAAAATAGTCCCAAACAACGTCATCCTCTTGAATGTTGTTGATCATAGACCGGTACTGCGCCACTGGGAGGAGTTCTTGACCATTGTATCTGAAAGAGCTTGCTCGGGTTGGAACATGCTGGAAAAACCAGGACTGAAGTGCGTAGATGCATCCTTCAACTAAAATGGACTCTCCAAGTGAGAATCGAGTCAGACCTCGATAAAGGAAGGCGAGCGCTGCCATGGCTATGGAGAGGCGATTGGTTTGCCGACTTCCCCATCTTCTCATAAGCTGGATTATCCTGATGTCCATGTAGTTCTGTCCATCTGGGAAAAGGGACAGTCCTACAGTGCATAGAACCATTGCATTCTGAATCTTTTCTTTAGCTGTTCTTGAAAGCGAGCTGACTTCAATGAAGATCCCGTACTGACGGTACAACTCAAGTAGGTCAACATATTCATCTCCTTCTAACTGGATCAGGGGCCAAGATCGGCGGCCTGTCATACGGGCTAAGGAGTCTCGGGGGTCCAAACCTTTGACATTGATAAGGAATTGATGCTCTAATGGGTCGCTTGGTCGACCAGCCGGTTCTGGCAACCCCATGATTTCTGAAAATTCATCCATTAAAACAGTCATCTCTCCCCACGGGAACCAGAAGGTACACGTCCGAGGATTCCATCGCCTCGCCATTGCATGGATCAGGTTGCCATTGATGGTCTGCTTTCCGACTGCTGATGCCAGCTCTAATCCGCACGCGCTCAAATGGTCCGGAAACATTCGGGAAAAGCTCTTTAACCAGGAATAATACCACCGGGGAATGAAAGTTCCGGTGCTAAGAGCTCGATGTTCAGGACGACCTTGTCGCACCTCGAAGGAGATGTGACCTTCAGGAAAGATAGGATCGACTTGACTGGATGCCATCGAACTGGAAGCAGAGAAAGACTCAGAATGAGACTTAGGAAAATGTGGAAATTTTTGAAAAAAAAAAAAATTTTTGCAGGCAGGATAAAATGCAGCTGGAAATTCGAGATCCAGTAGAAAGGGAGAGTGGAAAATCACCTGGAGTTTTGAAAGAAATGGGATATTTGAGAAAATCATCCAGGGTTTGAGAAAAAGACCTTGTGGAAAATAAGGATATTTTGAAAAAGACCTAATGAGTTGAAAAAAAATATTGGAAAATATAAAGAATTGAGGAAATAACACACATACAATCACATCCTGCACAAACATTTATGCGCATACAACACTCCCTAAAAGGCTGACTCTAGATGCATCAATTTGAAAATAGCTGTAGGACCTTAATTCTAACTCTAAGTTCAGATCATTTTTGTCCAATCCAGTTATGCCGATATACCCGAACCGAAATCCGAGGTACGTGGCATAGAATTTCAACTCCGGTTCTAAGGTAAGGTTTTCCAACATCCTTGAGCGCCTACCGATATACTTCGGACTGTGGCCCGCGGTACGTGGTAGGGGGGGGTTAACCCAAATAGGTGGCCCAGTTGTGAGGCTCTGTCCCGAACTATGGTTCTGGAAGAGAGCCCAGCAACGTGAAGACCGGGACAATATAGGTAAGGGAGGTTTTGAAAAATGATCACATGCAAGAAATAGATGGCTCTAAGTCCTAGAGAGATAGACTTTTGAAAATCTTTGAAGAAGCATACATTGTTTGCATTCAGATCCTAAATTGAGGAGAGTTGTATTTAGACCTAAGTCTATGTGAGCATGAAAATTTCTCCTCAATCTGGTCCTACCAAACCATGCCTAGTCTATATGCGGTCAATGTCAGCTAGGTCAGAATCTAGGCTCCTAGGTTCGCATGATATCAAAAGTAAAGAGCTGACATTTTGTGAACACAATTTTGATAATTGAACTAAGTCAAGCATAATTTAGGTCAGACAAGGACAGGTCCCATCACGGTCGCCAAACCTGTTATCGTCGCGAAATTTTTCCCCCGCCTTCCCTTCCTTGCGGAAGAGAGAGAGGGAGAACGCTTTCGCGCTTCAAACTTTGACCGGATTTTGGAAATTGTTTTGAAATACTCGCCTCCGTTTTTTAAAATTGCGGGAAAATCCATGGGATGGGGCTCGACCTGTCGGTACGAGGTTCGACCGTTCCTGCCGCCTTTAACAGGGGTAATCGAACCAAGGACCAAAATTGTGCTTGACTTAGTTAAATCATCAAAATCATGTTCTATCCTAAATGCACAGAGAATTCAGGCATGTGCTATGAGATTTTGGAAAATGCAAGTTGGAAAACATGATGTATGCTTAGAAAAACATTTGGAGTTGGAAAGAATCTCTCAGGAAAAAGGTCAATTTCTCAGGAAACTCGGATAAAAAAGGGGTTTTTGAAAACATGAGAAAGCTTATAAAGATGTGGAAAATTCAGAAATAGTTGAAAATCTTGGGAAAATGGAAGTGATTCTTGAGAAAAGATGAACCTTTTTGAAAAGGGAAACACTTCTTAGGAAAACTTGGACTTTGAGAGTTTTCTTAGGAAAATGATGGAAAATTTATAGGAAAACTCATTGGAGAAGGAAATTCAAAACTTGGGGAATCGAAATCCTGGGAATTTTACCTTTTTAAATACTTGGAAATCGATTTTGGATCTTGAAGAAAGATTGGAAAACTCTTTTGAATATCTTAAGAAAATATCATTTTCCTGGGAAAACTGTGGAAAAACTTGTCTTTGGAAAACCGATTTTGAAAAATCCTTAGAATTTCTTGAGAAATCGATTTCTTGAGAAAATCTTGAGAAAATCAATGATTTTATGATGCAAATGACATAAGTGAATGAATGCACTTTGAAAAGATTTTCTAAGAGATTTGTTGGAAAAATATGCATTAAGTCAAGATAAATCCTTCACATATCCTGACTGTGGCCATGAATATGTTCAGAATTTAGTTGATTTGATGCACATGATTTTGAAAACTTTGGAAATATGATGTGCATTTTAAGATAGCCTAAGAGTGTAGGCTCAATGTGACTAGTAGAAAGATGATGGATCTGGGTCTCGTCCATATTCCGACTAGGGCCGTAAATATGGATCCCACCGAGTCCATCAACTCCCTAAGAGTTGGTGCACGTGCCATTCGTGAACATCCATAGTGCTTTTGAAATAAAATGCATGAATCATAGAAACAGGATATTGCATAAATTCAAACTATATGACATGCATCCTAGTCTAAGCAGGAAATTAAATCTCTTATTCCAAAATTTACATTATTACATCACTAAATAAAGGAAATAAAAGAAATTTGCAGACTTCAGCTCCTTCTTTGGAATGTCCCTGCCAAGCTTGAAATAAAGTTAGCTCAAATATGTGGGTTTTTCCAAGATTTTCCAATAATATTATGAAATTATTGGATTTAATTGGATATAAACCCTATTCTCATGCTTCCTTGATATTTTGAAATGATGAAAATGCTAGAAATTCAGTGAAAAACAATTTGAAATTCGGAATTGAGGTTAAAATGACCAAAATACCCCTAATTATAAAGTTATACCTTTAAAATCAGGGTTTTTTGAAGGAAAACTTGGTAAAATTGAGATTTTGAAGTTCCAAGTGAATCAAATGATGATAAAATGCAGTAAGAGATATGATGACATGCTGCTAGACACATTAAGACTGTAAAATCAGAATTTGACATTTTGAAATTTAGCCAAAATAACGAATTTCGCTTGTTTTTCACTTGGATCTGGGTCCTGCGGGACCCTGTTTTGGTATTGTGGATAATCCGAACCTCAAATGGATTCCAAATTGCACCAAATTCGGTATGAAGCATCTACTTACTCTGATAAACAGCCTAGAATGCTAAAAATCATGAAATGATATGATTTAAATGCCAAAATTCAAAGAAAGTCCTAAAATGATGGATTTTGCCTATGGATCCGAACCAAATGCAATGCCTAATATGATAATGCAAGATTTACACCATGGAAACTTCTGATATTTTGCAGACTGCTAAAAGACCCGAAATGGAACATTTTTGGTTTTTACAGCCTCGGGATTTGAGCCATGGTGAGTTCAATAACAGGGATTTAGTTCGGACAGAGGTAAACATCACACTAATCTGATGTAAAATGCTAAAAAAATACAAAACGGCCATGGAAATTTATGAAATTAATCAGAGCTATGCACGACACCTACATAAACAACTTCCATGTTTATGACTTCGGCATTTGATCAACATAAACACCGATAAAAATATAACTATTCCTGCATAAACTAACAGAACAGACAAATGTAGCAAAACAGGGGGCTGACAAGAAAAATCAGAAGCAGAGGGCAACACTATTCTAAAAATTACAGGCTTTTATATGCAAACAGAGGACACCACGGAAACCACTTTCACTTTTTACACTTTTGGATTTGGAGCAACACACAAAGAGAAACCATAGCCCTAAGTCGATCCAAGATCTCAGAGGCCCAAATTAGGCTCTGACACGTGTCCCGGACTCTCGGATTTTTGTCAGTCATAAAAAAAATCAGAAAAATCTGAAAAATCTGAAAAAAGCATATTAAAAACTAGACATTCTCCCGAGTTCAGGGCATTTTTCGGATCGAAGATCGGATCTCCCAGAAGGGAGAACTCGATTTTACAAGTCGGCAAATGGTTTTCAAAACGCATCCCGGGTTACAAAACCCGACTTACCATTTTGGATGTTTACCGCAGTAAACAAATTCAAATTGCTCCGAATTTTTGGCAAAATTTCAGGGACACCTAAGGGCGCATTCCGTGATTTTTTTGGGATTTTTAATAAAAAATAAATGCATGAAATGACGTGTGGACTGACTGACAAAAACAGAGACTTACTGAAAATAAGCAGAATTGAAAAAAAGGCTAAATTAATCCTAATTAATTCATGAAATATGCTAAATGAATGAAATAAAATGCAAATTAAACCTAGCTAACTACATGCATGTTAAAATCATCAAGGAAGCATAACAAGACATTTTTATATATGTCGTTTTATGAGAATAGCTCAATCCATCCCTCGGATGAGCTCTTTCTTCAAACGACTCCCTATTCGGATTATAGCATCACATCACGGGGAAAAGAAGTGCACCTTGTTTCGTTACGCAGCGTAGGTGCTCTTGAAAGGGGCAGCTACCACGAGCTTCCTTCGTTCTTCACTCCGGGCTTCGGATGGTCCACCAAAATCGAGCTCCGTTGGAATTGGACTGGCCACAGCACGAGCTCTACTCCACCTTCTTCAATGCGCCAAAGGGGGCACGATTTCCAAGGTTCAAAATCAGATGTTAGGAAGGCTAGGTTGGATTTTCCAAGTTCACAAGAGCTAAAAAATGATCTCTCAAGGCTGGGCGTGAACCCTTGTTTTTATAATTTTTCTGAAAATTTTTGAAATTCAAACAGGCTGGATCTGAGCCCTCCATGTGGCGCCATCTCAGGGGGTGCCATCTGGGGGTTTTGAAATTCGAATTTGCCTTTTGCAGGGAGCCCTCAGATGGCACCACCTCAAAAGGCTATTTTGATTTTTTTGAGAAAATAAAAATGGAAATTTTTGTGGGTGAGACACCTCAGCAGGGGGAATTTGGAATTTTTCAAAAGTTTGCTTGATTCTCTCTGCAGGGAACTCCCAGAAGGCGCCACCTCAGAGGGTGCTCTCTTGGAATTTGAAATTCAAACTCACCTTTTGTAGGGAGTCCTCAGGTGGCGCCACCTCATGGTGGGCTACCTTTATTAAAAATAAAATAAAAATAAAAAATGGAGCCAAGTGGAGTCCTGGAATGGTGCCACCTCAAAAGGTTTTTGACACATGTCAGAAGGACAGAGCAGTGGGCTCAGAAGGCGCCACCTCAGAGGAATTTGAATTTTGCTTTTTCTGGTGAAAGGAGATCTGGACATGTGGAGGACAAGTGTCAGCTGTCTGGAGAGGCTTTCTCAAATGGCGCCACCTCAGAGGAGAATTTGAAATTCAAATGGAGGTTGGCCCTGGAGGAATGGAGGATGGACATGTGGCGCCACCTCAGGGTGGCTCCTACAATGCCATGTGGCAAGAGGGAGGAAAAGGAGGGAAAGGGACATGTGTCTCCTACTTTTCTGAAAAAAAATAGGGAGAGGACATGTGTCCTCTACTTTTTCTGAAGGAGTGAGAAGGAGACATGTGTCTCCTACTTTTCTGAAAAAAATAGGGAGAGGACATGTGTCCTCTACTTTTTCTGAAGGAAGCAGAGAACGACACGTGGCAGAGGGGAGAGAAGGTGGGCCAAGCCATGTGGCGCCATCTCAGACAGGATGAAAAAGGTAGGAGTTCTTGATTTTCGCCACCTATGGGGGTTTTTGAATATTTGAATTCTAGCTTTTCTGAAGAAAGCAGGAAATGACACATGGCACTTGCCTTTTTCTGAGGAAATGAGGACTTGCCACGTGTCCTCTGCAGGAAACACTCCAGATGGCGCCACCTCAGAGGAGACAAGCCTACCTTTTTTGTAGGAATTCAGAAGTGACACATGTCTCCTACTTTTCTGAGAAAAGTAGGAAGAGACATGTGTCAGGCTACTTTTCCAGAAGGAAGGAGGGGTTGACACCTGTCCCCTGCAGGAGACACTCTAGATGGCGCCACCTCAGAGGAGACAACTCCACTTTTTCTAGACAGGACAACCTATGACACTTGGCATCTCCTGGTAGTCTTTGAAATGACACATGGCGCAGGATGGATAGGGTGACACATGGCAGATAATTGGGATGACATGTGGCGGCTTCTGAAGGTAGCCCCACACTGACACTTGGCATGGAAATGGGAGGAGAGAGAAATGACAAGTGGCGCCAATCCAGGGGACAAGGCTCCTATATTTTTGGGTTTTTCAAAATTCAAATTTTCAAAAGGGGAGCTTGTGTGACACCACCTCAGTGTGGGTCCCACATTGCTTCTTTATTGAAATAAGGATAAAACAACAACTTCTTTTTGGAATTTTCATAAAAAATTGGACTAATGGGCAAAACAGGAATTTTGGAAAGAGTTGACCCTTGTAGGGCGATTTTGTAAAAGAAAGATATTTGAAATTGTCAAAAAGGGCAAAATCTGAGGTGAAGTGACTGAAATCCATATTGAAAACTATCCAGATGGTTTTCCTGAGGAAATATTTTGAAATTCAGAGTCTTGGGGGTAAAATGGGAAAAATTGATAATTTTGAAGACCCAGGGTTTTGAAATCAATTTTGAAAAGAGTTGAAATTCTAATCTGGATTGAAAATTTTGAAATCAAGAGTTCTGGACCTCGAAATGACATGCTGTGCAGTGCAGTGATTTGAAATGCTCATGCAATGATATGCAATGATATGCAATGTCATGTCTTATGAAACGCAATCTTGAACCAAGACTCTGGAGATGTCTGTCTCCTGTCAGGTGTAAAATCTTGAACATCTGAGATAAAAATAGAGAAAATTTGAGAGTTTCAGATGAAATTTGGACTGTTGCAAGGTTCGGGTTCAGAAAATGACCATTTTGCCCTCCAGCGATTTCAGAGGCTGAATGTTGATGATTAGTGGAAATGTCGGGGGAGTGAGTGAAAATTTGGGGTGTTTACACCAGTGAAAACTGGATTTAAGAAGTTCGACCAGTGAAAACTGGATTTATGAAGTAGGTTTCACCCGAAGGTTGATCGGTAAAAATGTTTTGATAAAAACTCGGCCCGCAGGACGAACTTGAAAAAGGTTGGTGTTTAGAAAGCGCTTGATGATTGTAATATGAGATTTTCAATCTTTTACCCTCACGCTGACCTAGACAAATGCCACGAGTCTCAGAATTCATCCCTTATCCTAAATGGGTATTGGATTGATGCAAGTTGATGTATGCAAAAATGCAAATGAATGCATGCAAATGCAAAATGATGTGAATGAGTACACATGTGTGCAAAATGAGAGATTTGCTTGTACCTGCCTGCATACAGGATGTTTTGAAGACAATTTTTAAAATAATGCCCCAGTGTAATGGGGGAGTAAGATATTGGATGAAAGGATAAATAATTGATATTTGGGGAATGTTCTCTGAAGATAACAGTGGAAAGATTGACGATGTGCTTCTTGGTGAATTCGGGAGACACTCTGAAAGAGGTTACTCCTTGTAAAAAGACATTTTGTAAAGAAGTATAAAAAATACAAAAGATGATGCCAAACTATGAGGAAGATTGATAATTTTATTGATGAAAGAGATGAGACTATGCCATCCATACAAAATGACAAAAGCAAAATGCAAGAATGAAAGAGTGATGGCCTTGTCGCTCTTAAGGGGCTGATGAGCTGGTTGCTTTATCTTCTTCTTTGCCTTCCATAAGGATATTTTTATCGATATAGTCTTGAATAATATTCCTGAGAACGAAACAATACTCGGTATCATGCCCCATGGCCCGATGAAACTTGCAGAATTGATCTTTAAATCTTCCCCTAGTGATAGGAGGATCATCGACTCTTGGGAGCTTAATCATCTCTTTGGTCAACATATATTCAAGGATTTCTTCACGCGGTTGATCTAGGGGAGTAAAGTCACGTTTAAAACTCCAGTTGTCGTGCTTCGACTTTTCTTGAGGTCTCGACCCTTGCTCAAAAGATCGCTGAGGTTGCTTATCATACTGGGGAATCGACTCACCTTTTTGCTCATTTTTGTTGGGGTTTGGTCCCCCTGGGCCAGAGCTGTGATCTTTCACATTTCCCTTATAATGGTTCTTGTTGTTGCTGGTAGAGTAGGTAAAATGGGTTTTCTTGTTAGATTCCTGCTGACTGCTGCTTTTGGTGAATATGAAACCTTCATAAGATCCATTTTCCATACTCAACTCAATCCATTCAGCTCGTTCTGTCAGTTCTATGAAGCTCTTCGATGGAGATGTAGAAATCAGTCCCCTCAGGGGTTGCGAGAAGTTGCTCAGAATTAAGAACAAAGCATGCCCTTCTGATATGGGGTCTCTCATTTTATTACAAGCTGACCTCCAGCGGTGGATGAAGTCTCTAGCTTTTTCATTTTCTCTCTGTTTCAGGCCACAGAGGTGGCTGAGGGTCGGGAGCGCCTCAGCATTGAACAGAAAGCGCTCAATGAACATATTTACCACCTTATCAAATTCTTTCAGCTCTATGGGGTTGATATGCTCCGAGTACCATTTAGCTGCAGTTCCCTCCAGACTGCGAGGGAAGCAAAGGAAGAGTGCCCGATTGTCACGCTTGAATCATGAACATTCCGCGAAAAACATGGCGAGATGAGCCTTAGGGTCGCCAGAACCATCAAACTTGATAAATTTTCTGGGGAGATTATCCAGATTGTCGTCCCCATCTAAACCATCATAGAAGTCTTCGCTGGTGAAGACTTTCTTACCCTTGTCGCGGGCCTGCAGATCTTTAACCATTTTCATCATGTCTTTTAGCTGTGACTGGGTAGGGTCGTCAACAGACTGGTTTTTGGATTTGTAAGCCGACCCCTGACCCTGAGTCGACCTTTTGAATTCATATTTATTTTCACATTCCTTGTCAGCATCGTCAGCTGATTCTGACTCATCAGATATTTCCTCGTGACGACTCTGCTTTTTGCTGATCTTCACATTCTGGATGGCATGACCCTTATCTTTCTGTTTGGTCTGAATTTGCTCAGTACTGGCCTCAGCTTGCTCTGCCAACATCTTGGTCATCATTTTTTTTTAACATGGCGTACATCTGGGGATCGATGCCATCATCCGCCTGTTGACCCTGACTCTGGATTGATCGAGGTGAGTCCATCTCTTCTTCTGAAGCTACTGAGTATGCGACGCCTTCAACTGATGTGGTTTTCTTTCTGGATCTTGTATGAACCATCGGGTATCACAAATTTTCTCTTGGATTGCTGATGCTCTCTGCAGGGCAGAACTGATGGTTAGGCTTCTGAAGGAAATTTGGTTTGGAGGAAAATATTTGTTGAGAATTTTGGTAGACAATTGAAATAATATCCCATTACTAGGGATTGAGTCATCGCTGGGATTACGACAATTGTGTTGCTATTCTTTGCAAGATAAACAACTGAAAATATGCCTTGTTACCTAGGCGAGGTCGTCAAACCAAAGTGAAATGTAAAATAAAGGAATTTTATTGAGGGGAAAAACATGATTTTATCAATAATACACTTGACAGAGGGGAGGGGGACAGACAATTTTCCACCACTCTGGATAATCAGAAGATACACGAGGACCAGGAAAAATAGTGAGAGCAACAAAGGAATCCCAGCCATGTCTGGCAGAATGGTATGCTCCGGACCACTGTTCTGATGCGAGATCGAATTCTTGCAGAACCCCGGCTAGTGGACGAATCTCTACGCGCTTCTGCCTCTGAGAGAACTGCCTGACACACCGCTCGGGATGATAGTATGCGCAGAAGAACGGGCCAAGTAGTCTGAATCGCTTGCCGTAAGCATAAGTGTATCTGGGAGGTGATTCCTGACGATCAAAGTAGTCCCATACGACTTCTTCCTCCTGAAGGTTGTCGATCAAGAACCGGTATCGCGCAACTGGAAGAAGCTTCTCTCCATTGTATCTGAATGAACTGGCTCGGGCGGGCACGTGCCGGAGGAACCAAGACTGCAAGGCATAGGTGCACCCTTCGACTAGAATTGATTCTCCGAGTGCGAAACGAGTCAACCCTCGGTATAGAAAAGCGAGTGCGGCCATGGCTATTGAGAGGCGGCTGGTCTGTCGACTTCCCCATCTCCTTAGAAGCTGAACTATTCTGATATCCATGTAATTCCGTCCATCGGGAAAGAAAGCTAATCCCACTGTGCACAGAACCATCGCGTGCTGAATTCTCTCTCGAGCTGTCCTGGACAGCGAGCTGACTTCCTCAGATGTCCCATACTGTCTGTAGATTTCGAGCAGGTCCACATATTCGTTTCCATCCTCCTCTATCAATGGCCAAGACTTGCGTCCTGTCATGCAAGCTAAGACATCCTTAGGGTCCAGACCATTGACATTAATCAAAAACTGTTTCTCTAATGGATCTCCAAGTTGATCGGCTGGCTCGGGCAATCCCATAATCTCTGAAAATTCATCCATCAGTACTGTCATCTCGCCCCACGGGAACCAGAAGGTAGAAGTGCTCGGATTCCACCGCTCTGCTAGTGCATGAATCAAGTTGCCGTTGACTGTCTGCTTTCCCACTGCGGACGCCAGTTCCAATCCACACTCGTCCAGATGGTCCGGAAACATACGAGAGAAGTTCTTGAACCATGAATAGTACCACCGGGGAAAGAAGGATCCGGTGCTGAGGACTCGATGTTCGGGAAGACTTTGTCGCACCTCGTAGGAAATGTGACCCTCAGGGAAGACTGAATCGAGCTGACTGGATGCCATCGGACTAAAAGACATGGATATTGGAATAAGACTTGGAAAAATACAGGAAATTTGAGGAAAATGCAGGCAGAATAAAAATAAAGTAGGAAATTCGAGATTCAGAAGACAGGAAAGATGAGAAATCACCTGGAGTTTTGAAGGAAATTAAGGGAAATTTGGAAAATCGTCCAGGGTTTTAATATTTCATAAAATAGAGTATTTGAAAATCGTCCAAGGTTTAAAACATGGACAATACATGGACATGGATTGGGGAATTTTGAGAAAATCGTCCAGTATTTTAGAAAATTAGGAAAAATATGGAAAATAAAAAGGAAATAACATATTCAATCAAATTCTGCATAAACAAGTATGCACAAACAACATTCCCTAAAAGCTGACTCTAGATGCATAAATTCTGAAATGGCTGTGGGACCTTAATCCTAACTCTAAGGCTCAGATCATCTGTATCCAATCCAGTTATGCTTATATACCCAAGCCAAGGCTCGATGTACGTGGCATAAAATCCATTCCTCCGGTTCTAGGTTCAAGTTTTCCAACATCCTTGAGCACCTGCCGATATACGTTGGACTATGGCCCTTGGTACGTGGCAGGGGGGTTTTCACCCAAATAGGTGGCCCAGTTGTGAGGCTCTGTCCCGAACTATGGTTCTGGAAGAGAGCCCAGCAATGTGAAGACCAGGACAATATAGGTAGGGTGATTTTTTAAAATATGAGCACATGCAAGAAAACAGAGGGATCTAAGTCTTAAAGAGATAGAATTTTGAAATATTTGAAGAAGCAAACATTGTTTTCATACAATTCCTAAAATGAGGAGTGTTGTATTAGACCTAAGTCTATGTGAGCATGAAAATTTCCTCCTCAATATGGTCCTACCAAACCATACCTAGTCTACATGCAATCCATGTCAGCTGGGTTCAAGTCTAGGCTCCTAGGTTCATATGATTATGAACATGATTAAACCTTAAAAATACATGCTTATACACAAAATTCTAAGAATATCACAAATTTTGTGATTTTGCAGTGTTTTGGAATTCTTCGGGTGCCCTGTTTTGCAATTCAAGCCATTCAAGCATCAAACGGATTCTAAAAATCCTCAAAATTGGTACCTGCACTTTTGATAACCCTAATATCAAATTAGAATTATAAAAATATTTTTTTGGCATTAAAGTAATCCAAAAATAGCATCAAACCCTAAAAATATGCTATTTTTGACCTAGTTCACCAACCAGTCTCAGTGCAAGACCCGAACCAGGGGTCAAACTTCTATGAAAATCTATGAAATTTTACAAAGAACAAATAGACAGAAAAAAACAGAACTTTTCCTTTTTACAGATCTGAAAAAGCCTTTAAAACCATGGAGATACCCATCCGACAATCCGGACTTGAATATATTGATTTTAACTTTGGTCCTGACTGATACTTTCAATTGAAAATTCTGGGATAAATAGCAGTACTTATTAAAAATATCTAATATTTTAACAGTGAATAGTTGACAGAAAAATAATAATACTCACTTTTTACAGATCATGAATCGGATCTGTAGTTTGGGATTTATAAACAACACAAGTCTGATTAGGGTTTTGGTAAACCCTAACGAGTTTTAAATTGAAAATCAGAGTTTCTGACAGAATAAAAATACTAGACAGTAGTAAAAAATTATGAAAATTTCACAGTAGATATATCTAATCAACATGAATCCATAGAAATTTACAGATCTAAAATCGGATATAGAATGAGAAAAATATCATCACAGCAAGTTACCCTATTGATTTTAACAACAATTTTAAAGTTTTAAAAACCCGACTTGATGTCTGATTTTTCTGACAGGGTTTCCGAAGTCCAAAATCTTTGATTTTTTTACAGTAGTTCAATCACATATGCATGCATCACATATAAAAAAATCAGAAATAAACAACAAGGATTTAAATCCGAAATAACATTATCTTTACTGTTCTAAACCTAAAACACACAGAAATCTAAGAAACTATAAAAACTATGCATTAATTAATGTAAAACAATAAAATAAACCATAAAACAGTAAATAAAAATTATTTCTATGCTATATAACGTAAAAAAAACATGAATAAACCATGAAAATAAAATAAAATCAGGGAATCAATGCCTGGAATTTGCTTTCACCTTTGAAATCATGGATTTAACCCATTTAACGGGTAAATCTCACGTTTCGTCGGTTAAGAACATGAAAAACGTACCTCTCATCGATTCTAATGGATTAGAATCCTTGAAATCACCCTCAAACTGAGTTAGATCATCTTCTTGGGTCGATTTTGGGGTTCTTGGATGAAATCCATGGTTAAATCCATGAACACAAGAGTTTCCATGGTGAAATCTATTGAAAAATCATAAAAACTAATAAAAAATAAAATAATATTAAATAAACTCACCTTGGGGCTGCAGCTGCAATGGAGGAAGGTGGAGGTTCTGGAGAGGAGAGAGAGGCCACAAAAATTTGAGAGAAAAATAGCCTTCTTTTGACCCCCCTTAAGTCCCTTTTTATAGTTTTTCAAAAAGTCACTTAATTAGGGTTAATTAAGAGGTTTTTCATTTTTTAAGGACTCTTTCTAATAAATCCAATAAAGGCAACAATTTTTTGGAGAATTATAGCCTAGGTGGGACTCTAATTAATCCCTAATTAGCCCCTAACTAAACCTAGAAAACCCCCAAATGTGATGCCACTTGGCATCTTCCACATTTGGTTTTTTTTAAAAACCTTTAAAAACACTAGTTTTAAAAACTAAACTTCAAAATGGGTTTTCAAAATGATATTAACTCTTCTAAACCCCTAACACTAACCAAGACACTGACTAACCCTAGTCTAGCCCTGACTTACTCGAATATGGTGCCACCCCGAGTGGGCCCTACTTGAGTTTTTTTCAAAAAGCGATTTTAAAACTTGAAATTGAAGGAATTTTCAAAAGAGATTCAAAAGTAGACTTGAAATTAAAAGTTTTGAAATGACACAAAGTTCCAACTGGGTCAGAACTCCTCTGGATATGGCGCCAACTGAGTGGACCCCACATCAGAGTTTTGAAAATTTGAAATAAATACTGAAAATGGCTTTGAAAAGGGTTAAGATCAACAGTTGAAATTCAAAGTTTTAAAAATAGAGTCTCAAGCGAACTGGACTCTGGGCTAGAGTCCTGGATTTTTAGGACTCTGTGATTTTGGTTTTTAAAATCCAAATAAAGGAATTTTTGAAAAGATTTCATCGAAAATGGTGAAACAAGTCAGAAAATACAGTCAGGGTTAGACTCCTAACTCGATCAGAACTCTAAATTAGAGTCCTGGATTAACTGGACTCTACAAAATGACCTAAATTTTGAAAATAAATGGAAATAAATGAAAATGGAATAAAAACAGACTTCAAAACAGACTCCTGACTGGACTGGGACTCTGGGACACAGTCCTGATCGGACTAAAACTCTAGATTTTTTTGGTATTTTCTGAAAAACAGTTGAAAGAACTTGTGAAAAAGTTAAAATAATAACAAATATTGGAATAAACCAGAGTTCTGATTCAACTGAGACTCTGAGAACAGAGTCCTGATTGAACTAGGACTCTTATATTGTTGGATTTTCTGATAAGTAAGTGATGGAATTTAAGCAAAGCTTTTGAAAACCAGTGAAAATGAAGTGAGAAAATCAATTTTGGATAGAATCCTACTTCGATCAGGACTCTGGGGTAGAGTCCTTATTTGATAAGGACTCTGAGATAAAACCTCAGAATTTTAAAAATCTTTGATAAAAGCGCAACAGTTTTGATAGATGAAAAGATTTTTGAAAGATTCTTTCAAAATTTGAAATCAGGATCGGAGTCCTGATCCAACTAGGACTCTTTGAACAGAGTCCTGTTTTGACTAAAACTCTGAGTTTCTGACTCATTTTGAAAGATTTTAAAAGATTTGATTGAAAATGGTTGTGAAAGATTAGAGTTCTAATCCGATTAAAACTCTGAAGAAAAGTCCTGATCCGACTGGACTCTTGAAGAAGAGTCCTGATCCAACTAGGACTCTAAGATTTTGGCCAAAACAGAAGATTTTGAAAGGTTTTCTCCGAAAAAAGGTAAAAAGGTAGTGAAAAGTAGAGTTTTGATCCGACTAGGACTCTGGAAAAAGAGTCCTGATCCAATTAGGACTCTAAATTTTTTGAGATTTTTGATAAATGAAGGAATCCAGAAGCGACACCACCTAAATGGGTCTCATCTGAGAATTGAAATCAATTGAAATTGAGTTTGAAATGAATCCAGATTGTTTTCTAAGAAAACATTACGAAATGTAAGGTCATGGGGGTTGGAAAATGATAGAATGTTGAATAAAACCCAAGTTTTGAAATTGATTTCGAAAGAAAAAGTTTTAAAACTCAAATCTGGATTAAATATTTTGAAAACAGGAGTGTTGGATCTCGAAAATGAGATGGGATGACATGCAGTGCTATGCAATGCGATGAAATGATATGCAAAATGTATGCAGTGATATCAATTACATATGAAATGGACAAACACTGGATGATAGTGAAAATTTGGGATGTTTACATAGGACAATGCCAAAATACACCGGTTGGCAATATCTGTTACGGTCCAAAATTTGCCCCAATTTGTCTTGGTGTTCTTTTGATTTTAGTAGGATTTGATGTTTTGATTTTTGGCTTCAATGGATCGGGTGTAGTGAGACAACGAGTTTCAATACTAGTTTATAGTCCAGTTATTTTCAAAGTAGTGAGTTAGTTTTATACAGGTCAATATCCAGAAGTCGTTCTAACACTTGTTATACAGCCCATAATATGAAAGATGCCCTAGGAACCATGCTTTAAATCCAAGACGACACTTCATGTCCCATGAAGTGCAATTCCAGTTTGTGTGGGGTCCATTATGCTGATATGAAAGCTTATGTGGCTGAATATAGTGTAGAAAAGTTAAATGACACATGTCTCCTATTCAAGCAAGGGAAGAGGATATGGGTCCTACAAGAACACATGACACAGAAAGAGAGTTTTCTATAAGGAGAGAAATGTTCCTAACTTATTATGGCACTTGGCACATGAAGGGAGAAGGAGAAAAAAAAAGGAAAAGTAACTAAATTAGAAAAGCAACAAAGTCAACAAATGAGTGTCATAGGTTGGGGTGCCTCATATGAAGAAGAGAGAAAAGAAGAAAGGAAAAGTTCCCTCCCCTCCTTCCAAAAAGTGTCACCTCTTGTTAAGGGGGAGATGACTTTTTTAAACTTTCTCAAATTACGAAAATTTAAAAGTTGGTTCAACTAGGGTATTGTTACCAGTTTACTATTATTGCTTTTAGGAGGTTTTAGATCTAGTTAGGATCCAGTTTGGGATGGACCCCAGTTAGTCTAATTGGCACCCTTGCTAGTGTAGTTCTGAATGCCAGATATGACTATGTTTTGACAATTAGAGAGTGTATGAGTGAGTTAGATTTTGCTTTTTGGACCAGAGTTGCACCCATATACAAGTCGAACACTACAAAAGGTGGTCTACGGTTACATTTTAGATTTTATGCAATTATGGAATTATATTGATTTCCTTCATATCTCTCTCTATTCTCTCCTTTACTCGAGCATGAGTCCAAACCCTTCTTTGAAAGGCAGGTTGAATTGATGTAAGGGTCCAAGCCCTTCTATCCCCTACGTGTTAACCGGAGGTGACGCTTGCTCTGAGGATTTGACTTCGTGTTGCCCTCCAGTCATGGTTCTACTGGTCTAACCCCTTATTAAAGGTATACCATGTTGATCTCACTTCCTAAACTCCTATTTTAAGTAATTCCCAACCCAATCTAGCCACAACTACAAAACCGGTCTTACCCAGTAGGTGTTGTCCACTCTTCGGGACAAATTTGATTCTCTGGGACTTTCAACACTCTTCCCTCAACTTTGCACTTACACCAAACCTTTGGCCACATCCCTTGAACTCAAGTAGGACCTCTTAAACCAACCTTGACCCTCCTTGCCTTGATTTAGCTTAGAACTCTCAAAAACAGGTCAGTCAAGCTTACTGATTTGGCAAGTGTTGACTTCTTGGTCTGTTTCCCTTATTTCCACCTCCTTGTACCTATGCCAATGTCCCAACCACTTCCTAGACTTCCTTTCCTAACTCAACAAAGTCATGGTTGAGTCCTAGGTCCAGTGTTTGCCTCTCTACCTTCCAAACTCCCATAAACTACCCTACCCGATTTAGCAAGCCTAATATGTTTTTCCTATTTGACCCTACCGCACCTCCCAAAGCCTATATGTTTGTTCCATAACCCTTGGTCGTGTGTCGTTCCTCATCTCACATCCCAAGAAAATCTCATAATCTCATGAACTAAACCTTAACCCATTGGATCTCAAATTGCACCATTGTCTTAAGGCTAGATGCAACCCATAACCCACAGGTCCCGCGATCAAAATTACATGCCTAAAATTTGAGTTATAACAAGTGGAGTCAGAGCGAATCCTAAAAGAATTTCAAGGAGTATCGTAATTGTCAAGACCCAGATCTATGCAAGGGAAGCAAGATCCAACCACTGAAGACTAGAGCCATAGTTGTCTGATCATGTCCTAGTTGAGTGCTCCATACACATTGTGGTTGGCAAGACTTGCAGAAAGGTCCACTAGCTCTAAGATTTTTGGTATAAATTTTACAATCATGACCATTAATTTAGAATTTTATTTCACTCAAATTAGAGTCGTATCGACCCTGCTAGGCACTTCCCAAGTCAAGCCCAATTTTTTTTGTGGGACACAGGATTTTGGTTCAAGATCAAATGCCTGCTCAACTTTCAAAAACTGTGATTAGGTGAGTCTATATAAAAAAATCTAAAAAATAATTTTCTATCTCCTCCACGTGTTACGAATCAACTATAAAAAAGTTGGATGTAGATCTTCATTTGCCCTACAAAATTCTTCCATCCGGACCCTGTCAAAACTAACTAATGTAATCGATTATGACAATGACCTAGAACTAAGACCTGCTTCAAAAATTCACTAAGCTCCAACCCTTAGGAGTTTTATGCTGAAATTTTGTTGAGAGTTTTATCCATGTGATGCAAATTTTTAGATTTTCTCGACACCTGTGTTGAGAGATTTAAATTTTGAAGTACACCTCTGCACTACCTATAATCAAGAAATTGGTCTCTATTCAGAAATTCATATCTCCCAATATCCTTTGAATTCTAGCTTAAAATTTGGTCCATGAGCATGCGTATGTGTTAACCAAATACTAACCAAATTTCAAAAATTTTAGTGACACGTATCTGAAGATACGAATTTTGTACCACAACCTGATTTCTCATGATTGTGGCCAACTGAACCTATCCTATCCAGTCTTGTTTCCATTATAGAACTACCTAGCCCCACCTAAACCTCACAGATACAAGGTTAGCTAATTTGTGGAGGCTTCATGAACCTTTCAAGCTGGAGATCAAAGTGATGAAGTTCACCATCATGTCAAACAAGA
The DNA here is from genome assembly GCF_984573655.1 of Nuphar pumila. Lineage (NCBI taxonomy): Eukaryota > Viridiplantae > Streptophyta > Magnoliopsida > Nymphaeales > Nymphaeaceae > Nuphar > Nuphar pumila. The sequence continues at coordinate 130,206,755 of NC_143250.1, forward strand.
TTGAGCACTATCTGCATAAATCCAAGTGAAGATGTTTCAACAAAGACAACAAAGCGTTGGACAAATTAAGTGTAAGGAGCACATTGAGAGCTCCATAACAACGTTCACATATCATATAGAGGCTCTATACTTCCCCTGCTATGCAACTCATATAGAGCCTTCGATTAATAATTTCTAAGTAATTCCAAAGTATTTTTCAAAATTTTTAATTTTCTAAAAATCTTCTTTTCAAAATAATTTTGATTTCAATTTCAATTTTAAGGTAATTTCAATTTCAATTTCAATTTTAATTTTAATTTTAATTTTAATTTCAATTTCAATTTCAATTTCAATTTCAATTTCAATTTCAAAGTGATTTCAATTTCAATTTCAAAGTGATTTCAATTTTAATTTCAAAACAATTTCAATTGCAATTTAGATTTCAATTTCAATTTAAATTTTAATTTTAATTTTAAATTCAAATTCAAAGCAATTTTAATTTCAAGATATTTTCAAAACAATCTCAATTTCAAAATAATCATATGGATTCCTTCTTTAAAAACCGATTTCCTCAAAATCAGCTAGATTTTTCCTTTTTAAAAATCAATTTTCTAAAAAATATCTCCTTTTTCAAAGTATTTTCAAAGTGATTCCAAGCTGGCATCATGATTTTTCAAAGCATCTCTTTTCAAAATAACTTCAAAAAATTTTGCAAAACCATTTCAAAGCAAATTCAAAATAAATCTTAAAACAATTTCAGAGCAATCTCAAAGCCATTCTAAGCATACATCATGTTTTTTTCTTAAATTTTTTCTCAAAATCACATGATTGGTTCCCTTTTCTGCATTCTAGGACTTAGAATAATTACTTAAGAATTTAAGCAAAGCAAGTCATACAGTTCAATCCTTGGGTCAATTACCCCTGGTAAAGGCACCAAGAACGGTTGGACCTCATACCGACAGACAGATCCCATTTTCTGATTTTTCTCGTATTTTTAAAAAATGGAGGTGAGTTTTTAAAATCTTTTTCAAAAGGTTAAGTGGACGTGTGAAAGTAAAAAATTTGCAATGATCACAACTTTGGCAACCGTGATGGGACCTGTCTTGAATAAATTTATGTCTTGTCTTGCTTAATTTTCTAAGTTATTATTTTATAAATGTCAGCATTTGCTTGTGAACCTATGAGCCTAGACTTTGACCCAACTCACATTTGATGCATATAGTTTTAGGCATAGTTTGGTAGGACCAATTGAGGAGTTCTATTCATGCTCACTTAAACTTAGGTCAAATATAAACCTCTTCAATCTAGGCTTGAATGCAAACCTTGTATGCAAACCTTGTATGCAAGTGTATCCTCTCTTATTTTAAACCTCTATCTTAGGCAACATTGCATTAGAGCCTTTCGATTTCTTACATGCTTGAATCATATTTTTAAAACCTCCCTACCTATGTTGTCTCGCCCACCACATTGTTGGGCTTTCTCTCTGAACCATAGTTCGGGATAAAGCCTCACAACTGGGCCACTTATTTGGGCTAATAACCTCCCTGCCATGTACCAAGGGCCACAATCCAAAGTATATCGGCATGCGCTCAAGGATGTTGAAAAACTATACCCTTAGAACCCCAAAGATATTTTATGCCACGTACATCGAACTTCGCCTCGAGTATATTAGCGTATCTTAATTGGACATAGTTGATTTGAACCCTTAGAGTTAGGGTAGAATCCTACAAGCCTTTTCAAAAATTTGCATAATAGAGTTAGCTTTTAGGGAGTGTTGTATGTGCATCCTTGTTTGTGCAGCTCTGTTGTGATGTAAATACAATTCTGCAATTCTTGCATATATTTTCTTGCATTTTTCAGAATAATTTTTCTCAAACCCTGGTGGTCTTTTCAAAATTCCACTATTTTTCCATAACCCCAGGCGTATACCTTTTTTCTTTCCTTGTCATTCCGAATCTCAGATCTTCAATCAATTTGGTCATGTCTGCTATTTTTTTTAATAAATCTTGTGTTCTGTCAACATTCTGATTCTCTTTTTTCTCTTTCCCAGTGTATCCTAATGACATCCAACCAAAGCGATATTGTCTTTTCCGAAGGCCATATCTCATATGAGATAAGGCAAGGTCTTCTAGAGTATCAAATCCTAAATACTGGTCCTTTCCTTCCTCGGTGATACTATTCTTGGTTCACCACCTTCTTTCGTATGTTTTTGAACCATCTGGAGGACTGCGGATTAGAACTGGCATCAGCAGTGGGCAAGCATATCATCAACGACAATCTCATCTAAGCCCTGGTAGAGCGATGAAATCCACGCTTCTGCACCTTCTAGTTTCTGTGGGGACAGATGACACTTCTCTTGGATGAGTTTTCAGACATCATGGGATTACCTAAACCAGCTGGTTAGCCAAACGATCCCATAGAACATCAAGTTTTTATCAACATAAAGGGACTTGATCCCCGAGATGCTCTAGCTTGAATAACGAGACGTAAATCTTGGCCACTCGTCGAAGCATATGGGAGTCAGTTTGTCGATTTGTTCAAATTCTATCGTAAGTATGGATCATACGTGGAGGTCGACACTTTGTCTAGAGCAACCAAAGAAAGAATCCAGCATGCTATGATCCTATGCATTGTGGGGTTAGTCTTCTTCCAGGACAGACAAAACTATGTCGATGTCAGAACTGTTCAGCTTCTGCGAAGGTGGGGAAGTCAGCAGACCAGCCACCTCTCTATCGCCATGGCCACCCTAGCCTTTCTTTATCGTGGTCTGACCCGCTTCACTCTTTGTGATTCAATTCTGGTGGAAGGATGTACTTATGCACTACAATCCTGGTTTCTTCGGCATGTGCCAACAAGAGCCAGCTCTTTCAGATACAATGGCATAGAGCCACAACCTACTCCTCAATATCGAGCCTTGATCGAAAGTCTACATCAAGAGGAGATCATTTGGGACTACTTCAACCGGCAGGAGTCACCTCCTCATTACACCTATGCAAGTGGCAAGCGCTACAAATTGCTCGGGCCTTTCTTTTGTGTCGACTACCAGCAAGAGGTGTGTTAGACAGTTCTCACAGCGACAGAGGTGTGTCGATACTCATCTGCTATCAGGCGTCATGCCAGAGTTCGATCTGAAGTCTGCTCAGTGAACCAGAGCATACCATTCAGTCAAATACAGTTGGGACTCTTTTATTACTCTTTTCATCTTTCCAGGACCCAATGTATCTTTCGATTATCTGGAGTGGTGGAAGATTATCTGCCCACCCTCTTTTTGTCTATGATTTTTCATCAATAAAATTTACTTTCTTTATGATATTCCTTTTTGCATCTTCATCATGGTTGATGACCCCACCTAGGTAACAAGGCATATTTTAGCCTTTATCAGGATAACAACACAAGTGTCACATGCCTGTGACGACCCCGTTCTGGGTAACGAAACACTCTTGCTTAATCGTCAGCCTGAATCTTCTATTCTCTTACTCATTCATCATTTTTTTCATCATGGTTGGTGACCCTGCCTGGGTAACAAGGCACATTTTAGTTGTTTACTTCCTTTATAGGAGTGATGATGCAATTGTCATAATTTCTATGACGTCCCAATCCCTAGTAATGGGATACTCTTTTCAATTGTCATCCTAATTCCAACTTCTACCTATTCATTATTCTCTTTACAAAACCTTTTTTCAAAGTCTTCTATCGATCTAACCATTCCTTTATTCTGAAGAAAACCTTGGCATTGTCATATGGTTCAGACGAGGTCATGAAAGAAGACCAAACCCCCTCAGTGTATCGACTACAACAACGAAGAAAAGATGAGTTCCCCCAGATCATCCAAAGGACAAGGTCAGCAAGGTGATGATGACATAGATCTCGCCATATATACCTTATTCCAGAAGATGATGACTAAGATGTTGTCAGAGCAAAATAAGGCTAGCTCAAAGAAAGTGCCCTCCAAGAAGAAAGCCAAGGGAAAACCTGTAAAGAAACATGTCAAGATTGGCAAAAAGAAAATTCAGCACGACAGTGCTTCTAAAAAGACAGATTCAACAAAAGAGGATTCAGAGGAAGAACAACATGTATTTATCCAAAATCCTCTACATCAGTTCAAGAAAATAGTTGAAGAACCTGAATCAGTAAATAAACCCAAGCTTCAGATCCCAGTTGAAGATCCAATCTAGTTACAACTCAAGAAGATGACCCGCATGGTCAAAGATCTGCAGGCTCGGGATAAGGGCAAGACAACCTACACCAGCGAGGATTTCAATGATGGCCTCGAAGGTGACGATAGTCTGGAGGATCTTCCCTGAAAATTCATCAAATTTGATGGGACCGACAATCCCAAGGCTTATTTGGCCATGTTCTTTGCGAAATGTAATAGATTCAGAAGGGACGATCATGCCATATTCAGATGCTTTCCTCGCAGTCTGGAAGTCACAACAGCCAAATGGTATGCTGAGCACATCAATCCGATTGAGCAACGAGAGTTCAATAAGGTGACCAATCTATTCATTGAACGTTTCTTGTTTAACACTGAGGCTCTGCCAACCCTCAATCATCTCTACAATCTTAAACAGAAAAATAATGAAAAAGCATAAATTTTATTCGCAGGTGGAGGGGCACCTGCAACAAGATGAGAAACCCCATTTCAGTGGAGCATGCACTCCAAATTATTCTCAGCAATTTCTCTCAACCTTTGAGGAGTCTTATCTCCACCTCTCCGTCCAGGTCCTTCATTGAATTGACAGAGCGAGCCGAGTGGCTCAAGATGGGAATGGAGAACGAGATTTATGAGGGTATCACCCTTGTTAAAAACAATCATAATTCAAAGAAGAAGGCACACTTCACCTTCTCTGCCAATACTGTCGACAATAATAATGGCAAAAACAAAAAGGGTGGCAAGAATAATCACAATAGCAACTCAGAAGGCTCGAATCCCCCCAGAGGTGACCGCACAGGTCAAAAGGGCAAAGCTTTCAAGCAGAATGACAAGCCCTCCCCATCAAATGTCCAACAAGAATCAAGACCACAAGAAAAACCAAAGCATAAAGGCTGGAGTTACGAACGAAAGTCAACCTCGTTAGATCAAACACTCGAGAATGTTCTGGAGTACATGCTTTTAAAAGATATGATCCGACTTCCAAAGGTGGTCATTCCTCTCGTAGTAATAGGGAAATTGAAAGATTGATTTTGCAAATTTCATTGAATAGAGGGACATGATACAGAGAATTGTTTTGTCCTCAAGAGTATTATCCAAGACTGTATTGACAAAAACCTACTTGTAGAAGAGGAGGAAGAAGACCAACCGGATGTCTTGTCCAAGCCTTTCCCCAAGCATTCAGTGACAGTCATTACAGACCATCCCTTTCAGCCGTAGGACCACATCTAGCCATGCTCTAATGAAGACATTCTTATTCAGCATCAAGTCATGGTCCTACATCAAGCCCAGTCTACTGTAAAGAAGATAAATATTATCTCAGCATTGGGCAAGATAAGTTCATCAGTTGAGCCTGCCAAAGCATCAGCTAAAGTCACAACGAAGATTCCAGGATTACCAAAGAAATTCATTAAGGGAGTTGGGCAAAAGAAGGCAGAAACCTCTGAAGCGACAGATGAAAATGCCAATCTTATCCAAAGGCCGATCACCGCCCTCTCCAATGTATCCATCCTTGAGTTGGCCTACGCCACTCCAAAGCATCAAGAAGTCTTGGACAAATTGCTGAGAAAGATCAAAGTCAAGCCAGACACTACTCCTGAAGACACCCTGCAAATTGTGAACCAAGCTATGACCAATGCACCCATAATATTTTTCGACGAGGATCTGCCAAAGCCTCACGCCATTCATAATAATGCCTTATACATTGTAGTGAGGACCAAGAAAATGACCGTCTCCCATGTGCTTGTCGATGGAGGCAGCAACCTCAACATCTGTCCAAAAGTAATTGCAAAAGCTCTGAGCATAAAAGAAGAGAAATATCAGTCAGCTCCAATTACTCTCTATGGTTTCGACATTCATGGACAAACAATAAAAGAAAAGATTCTCCTTGAAATTTTTATCAATTACTCTGTGCATACAGTCCTCTTCCCTGTTGTCAATGTGCCGCCAATATATAATCTCCTATTGGGACAAACATGGATCCATAATGCCAATGTTGTGCCATCCATGCTTCATTAGTGTATAAAGTGGTTAAAAAGAGGCATGATTACTACGGTCTTGGGTGAAGATCTTGAAGAAAGACTGCATCAGCTAATGATTCCCCGCCTGACTTTTATAGCAGATATCCCTAATATTAGTGAAAGCGACAAAATCGATGTTAGTGAAAGTCTGGAGATGTTTTAGCTGAAAGAGGCGCATCCAACAAAAAGCGTCTCGGCAATAGTTCGATGACAAGGACCACACTTTTTCAAGCTTAGAGGGTGTCTTCATTACACCTCTTTCAAAGAACATCCCCTATTTTCTCAATTTTCTAAAGCTAAGAGTGGATTCGACCTCTTGTTGAAACATGACTATCAGCCTTTCAGAGGCCTAGGAAAAAATGAAGATGGTCAACTAGAACCCGTCGTCCTTGTCCATCATCCAGAGAAAGCAGGATTGGGGTTCACAGGCAGAGAGTTTGTGAACACCCCTAATTTTTCAAAACCTTTTAAATATTCCCTTCTTGCCCCTAAATTCATTTTTGAGCAAATGAGTCATTTTTAAATCTAAGTTTCAGTTCATTTCTCAAGTTTTACTAAAATTAAATTCATTGATTTCGGATCCGGATCCATTGTCCAGATCCAAATCTGAGCTTCGTTGTCCAGTATTTAAAATCAAATTCTCGAAATTTCCAAAATAACTTTTGAAAAGCTCAGACAGTTCTTTCGGTATCCGTTTGGATCTATTGCGTTGTATTTCTCGATTCGAGTTTCAAAAACTCGAACATTTTCTCAAAACTTGGGTCCAAACCCATTCTTCTGAAGAAATTTCCCCAAAATAAACCTGACCTTTCAGAAAAGCTCTGCTTTTGTAAATATTTTTGAAATTTTGTAAAAAAGTAGTCAAAATCCTTAGTTTTTAGAATTTTGTCTTCAAAAAGTACAAAAAATATATATATTTAAGAAAAGAACAAAAAAATAAGAAAATCAAAAATCTAAAGATTTCAGAAAACTATGCAATCTACCCTCCCTTTTTAAAACCTTTTTGTTAAAACCCTCTCTTGAAACCTCTTTTTGAAAAACAAAAAAAACATTTTTTTAGAAAATTTCTGAAAAAGGAGCCCCCTCTTTGCAAATTGGAGAAGATGGCAACGGCCATCCTCCCGTGCGCCCTCCATCGCCTCCTCTCCCGCTGGATCTCCCTTCATCCTGAACGAACTCTCCCCTCTCGTTGCCTATATAAGGAGGCATCCCCTGCAATGATGGGGATCATCCTTCACCTCTCCACGATCGCTTCTTCTTCTCATTTCCCGTTTCCCCTCTTCCTTTGATCTTCTCTTTCTTCTCTCGGATCCTCTCTGATCGAGCGAAGGAGACCAAATCTCCAGTGACAGCTACGGTAAGTAACTATCATCTCCCTCATTTCTTTTCCTTTTCTTGTTTTTTTTTTCTTCTTCCCTTTTTTATTATTTTATTATTTTGATTTCTCATAAGAATTGTTGTTTTATCGCATTCTTGCCTTTAGAATTTCGTTCTTCTTGTTTGTTTGTTTGTTTTCGTTTTTTTTTTATACCATAAGGCACCAAAGGCATGATCGACCTGCATATAGCAGGATCGATCTGCCTGTTGCTACATCAACGAAGTGTTTCTGCTCCAACATTTATTCTTGTTTTATTTGTAATCCGTTTTCGAATCTTGCTGATTTTTGTGTTTATTGGAACTAAATCGAGATTTTAATTCTCATCTTAAGTACCATGATCTCGATATATACCCTATTGTCATGCTAATTCTCAATTTAATTTTCATATTTTATCTGATTCTCCTGTTTTATATTGGATCTTTCTTGCTTTAATAACATCCGAGCGTGATTTTACATTTCAGTTCTTGTTTTCATCTTAATTTCCTATGGCTGATTTTCCTTAGTTTTCAGTTTCGTTAGAACTCCTGTTCACAGTTGCCTCCATCTAATCTCTGTATTCGCCCCTTTTTCTCACTTAGATTTTCCAGTCACCCCCGATGCTTCCATCGGATTGTCAGTTCTGCAAAGTTTCAATAGCATTAGATTGCTTCAAGACTACTACATTTATAGTCTATATTTGATGTATTTTGAGTTTCGTTCTCATTCCATTAGTTTCATTGTATTGCTTGCATTTTGTTCTGTGTTGCTAACCATTCTCCAGTTTAATCTTAGCATTAGCATGCCAAACCTCTACACTATCATACTCAATAAGGGATTGACCAAGATCCGTATGTTCGTGAAAATTTCCTTGGAGTGTTCTCTTTGGAACGATGGTTGTGAATGTCCCTCAGTGGCATCATGTTGCCATTCAGCTGTCTTGGGGGGGGGGGATTGAAATATTTGCTATAAACAGTGCTGCCGTAGGGATTGACAGTAGTGAGAGCCGTCTCAAGCAAAAAAATTTTTTTCCTGTTAAATTAAGAGGAATCATGTTTATATGTCCAAGATCGTCATGTTCTGGGCGTCTTTTATTGTCTAACTTCTCACTATTTCTTCTGTATACATCTCACTGATTTGAGGCTTGGAAATATTGTGGGTCCTATAACAGTTTTCTGAACGAGGTGGTGATTTGGCTTTCCCATTGTCTTCCTTCCTTTATTTATTTCTTTATTTAGTGTTTTGATGTCTTGCGGCATTTAACTCCCTGTTCACCTGATTCATGTCTTATTTATGTTTAATTCCCTGTTTTATGCTGATAATTCATTCTCATTTCTTTTATATAATGCTGTTTGTTTGAGATAATCGTGTGTGTCTGCTTTTTTTTTTTTTATGCTATTACGCATCTTCTGGTTATATACCCTTCCTCCTTTTTTTTTTTGTTACTTCACGTTTTGTGAGAGTATCCCGGTGTTGAGATCAATGAACAAGAGTTCTCTGCGTTGCCTTTGCCAAAAAGCATGGAAATTCATCACAGAAGGAGTTCCCGTTCTAAGGATTTCGTGAGAAGTGAGTTTCTTAGATCTGCAATGAGGAGCAGTGTTGACATATGGATATTGGCAAGAACCTGCCAGGACAAATTCTTTTTATTTATATTTCAGATCTGGACAAAATGGAGCTCGATTTGCAGAAGGGTAACTTGAAATAGTGGCCAACAAGAAGCTGCACGAGCTTTTCATAATCACCAGCGGGCCATCCTCCTGGAATTCCTAATTTTCGATTTCTGTCATAGCGTGTTTTCATGAAGTTAAAAAAAAAGAAAAAAGAAAACAACTGCATGTTATCATTACCTAGGTATATGCTTTGTTGTGTAAAAAAAAAAAAAAAAAAAAATCATATTTGTGCTTCATCCATGGACGTCTGTCATGAACTCAACATATAGCAATTGTGTATACAGATACTACAGCCTCAATCCAATTGAACTTCATGCTGCTGTAGAGATTTCATAATTCATTTGCAGAGTAATTCAGGTCATTTCAGAAGAAATTGGTAATGGCTTAATCCTAGATGAGGGATGGAGGCTCGTTCTGGCAAGATGTGTGTAGGTCCAGGTACAGAGAAGCTCTTGGATCCTGTTATCAAGAAACTGGATCAGCTACAGCTTGGTATGTCGGTCTTTCCATAGATCGAGATAATGCTTCAGCTCTTGGGATCAACTACAGTTGTTCAATTTATTCTTAACAAGCTATCCATAGGAGGTCGCGAGACCACTTTCTGTCAGATCGATGAATTCTTGAATACCAAGGTGGTCAAAAATGATGGGCTCGCTGATAAGATAAAGCTGGTTTTCCTCTACCAATCAGCTCAGAGGTAACCTCTGATATAGTTGCTTCTGCTGTGTAATATATATATATATATATATATATATATATATATGTATATATATATATATACATATATGAAAAGTTGACATAATGGTAGAGGAAATATAATGAGGATTTCTTTCCTCTATGACAGAAGCAAAGATCAACTCGGGGCCAGAGTCAAGGGTTGCACCAGCAACCCCTTTTCATTCTATACTCCATTATAGCATATTTTTGCATTATGGCAGCATCTTACCTCCCCTGCACCCATTTCACAACCATCACACTTACACCCCCTTTACTATTGCAAATGTCTACCCACTCATTCACCATCTGTAGATTTCAGTATTTAATCACACCATCGCACATATATATATATATATATATATATATATATATATATATATATATACATATGCCTAGATGACAAGTAGGTAGCTCGTTGATTTCCATTAGCTGTGCTCTTGATTTCACTGAGATGGGTTGATTCATGGTTGTCATAGATGTCTTTTCTGCATAAAATCTCAGATCCCCTTTTTTTTTATTGCATTTTTGTAGCTCTTACATAAGTTTTATTTAATATGTTTTCTGCAGTGCTATACATAAGATTACTCAATTTTATTTTATTTTTTTTTTGTTGTCTGTAAGTTTTGTACAAAATCTGGTGGGATGAGACCGTATTGGACTTCGCAGCAGATGACATTCTGATCTGTACTCGATCCCCACAAGTACTATCCCCGTGTCACCTCTTTACCTCTCAACCCACACCTTTCATAGCACAAACCTTCATTCATGCTTTCCCTGTGCTTCAGCTACTCACTCATTGCTACAGCGCAATTTGCACCTCACACTCATACATCCACTCACCATCTACAATTTCAACACGTGCATAACTTTTCCTGCTAAATTATCCCACAGTCCCTCTTCATTCACATTACTCCCTATGAATACATAAACATAGCAGCCTGATGGTTGCTATGGCTTGCTCATGATCTTCATCTTCAGCTAACACCATTCCCCTATGCCACATTCGCAACCACTTGTCCAGCAGCCATTTCATACCATCTCGCCGATCTCTTTTACCATTTCAAATATCTCTTGTATGCTGCACTTACCCATAATTCTCAGCCACTCCATTCCACTACACTCCACCTATACACATTTCTTGTATTTCCTGTACATACTTACCATCTGTCTTGTTCATTTGTTGCCCAGGGTCACAACACCATTCACTGTATACCAGCCCAGCATGTCCATTTACACAGTCTTTTCACTGCACCTCTATGCTCCAGCCCATGTTCACATCTTCACAGCAGCAATGTTGTGTCTACTTACCTTCTCTAGTTGTATTTACCTTATTTCTTCATACATACTCACGCTCCCCTATTGCCTCTATCACTTTTTCATCTACCAAGTCCACCTGTTGCACTTTACCCTGCGATTATACCCTGTGCACAACTGATGCACATCATTTGCACCATACCTTGTGGCATCTGCTGCATAACAGTCGCACCTGCCATCACCTGTCCCACTTACCTAAAATATATAGCATGAATTCCCAGTGCTGTTCATGGATGCATTACATCCTCACTATATGCTTCCTGCGTTTGTTGCATGTTCTGCAATGTTTTTATATCTTGGCACAACATACCATCCAACTTGCACCAGTTATTGCTGTAGTTCTCCCAACCCATCCACATTGTCACCAACAACACTTCAACCACCAGTCTCACTCAGCCACTTGCTGCAATTGCAGCAACCTCAACATTCCATCACACACTGCTGTATTTCCCTCCTTCATTCAGCTGCTTACCCACTCCATAGCACTTCACACTGTTACCATGGCATCAACATACAGTCGTGTCTTGTAACTATACATGACACTTGCCACTTCAGCTCCTATATTTCTCATTGTATATATATACATATTTTCTCACCAAATATAAAAAAATACCATATGCCTTTATCATTCAACATTGACATTACGGATTGTACATACATTTTTATATGTATTTTGCCATAAGCATATGTGTATATATATATCCTTTTAGTTTCACTATGATGTCTTAGATTCTTTGTATTTCCGTCTTGTGTTAACTTCTGTTTTGCAGGAATTTCTGAAAATGTTGATTTCCTTTCTTAGACTAAGACTTTATCATTCTAAAATTCAATTGTAATGGTTAGATCATAAAGATAATTTACATTTCCTGTTTTAGATAGAATGAATGAGCATTGTAAATGTCATAAATTGCTTATTTTCATGCTTTTTACCTTTATTTTTCAAATTCTCACAAATGGTGAAACACGAATGGCACGTGCACCATTTCGTAAGAGGTAATTGATCCTAAGTCGATGATCCACATCAATGGCCATAGTCAGGGTGTGAACAAAACTTAGGATTTTTATCTTTTACGAAATAACACTAGATTCTCTTCAAAAACCATCATATTTTCAAATATTTCATCTTTTATCAGAGTTTAACTTAAAATTAATTCAATATATATACCAATGGCCATAGTCAGGGTATATTGAGAGTTAATTTCATTTTAAACTAAAGCACAAAATATGTTTCATTCTTCACCTGAATTTAAATATAGATTATTATATAATATATTCAATGACCATAGTCAGGGATGTATTATATCTTCAATCTTATTTTAATTCATTTAAAGAATGGAATAGCTTTTCAAAATCCAATTTTAAATTCTTTAAATTCATTCATCACTTAGGATAGAACTGCATCATGTTTTCAAAAATTCCTTTTTTCAAAACTCCAAGTGATGTAAATATCTTCCTCAATCTATCTTCAATCCTTATAAAATCCAATTCATCCTTTCATTTTCAAATTCAAATTCATTTTCAAATCTCAAAGTTCAAATTCAAATTCAAATTCAAATCAGATTTCAAAGTTCAATTTGACTTTGAAATTCCAAATTCATTTTATATTCAAAACTCTAAATCAAAATCAAAGTTCAATTTCAATTTTGAGACTCTTGATTTATCTTTTAAATTCCAAATTCCAAAAATTCAAGGTCTAATTTGACTTTGAAATTCGTTTGTATATTCAAAATTCTAAATTTCAAGTTCAATTTAAATCTTCTGAATTTAAATCCAAATCCACTTTTAGGATCCAGGATTCAACACTCAAAATGGATCTCAGACTTCATATCCAATCCCTCTTTAGGATCCAGACCCCAATTTCACTTTGGATCTTAGACTTCAGATCCAATTCCTCTTTAGGATCAAAACTCCAAATTCCACTTTTGGATCTCAGACTTCAGATCCAATTTTCTTATAGGATCCAACACCACTTTCACTTTAGATCCAAATCCATTCTAGGATCCAGAACCTAACTCTACATTGGATCTTAGACTTCATATCCAAATCCATTTTTTTAGGATCCAGAACCCAATTCTATATTTGGATCTCAGATTTCAGATCCACTCCATTTTAGGATCCAGAACCCAAAGTCCATCTTGGATTCCAAATCTCGGATCCCATTCTGTTTAGGATCCGGAATCCAATTCCAATTCTAGATTTCAATTCCATTTTTGGATCTAATCTGAATCTCTTAAATCCATTTCTATTCTTAAATACCATCTGGATCTTTCAGATCCATTCCAAATTTCCAACTTCGGAAATCTAAATTCAATTCCATCTCAAGTGTTCATTTCTTTTCCTAAATTCAGGTTCAAATTCAAAGTTCATTTTTGACTTCACTTCCCTTCATTTCAAAAAGCTTCAAATCATTTTTTTCTCATTTATTCTTCCAATTCTGATTCATTTCAAAAACTTAGAACTACTCTGATCCATCTCAAAAGTTCTAAGTTAGATTCAAATCATTTCTTCACTCCCTTATCAAAGTCCATCTCAGAACACTTGGAAATTTTCAAAACATCTTTTCAAAAGGAGCATACATTTTTGCATTGCACAAGCATGATTCTCTGTGCATTTAGAGTTAGAATAAATTCTTAGATTATATTTAGGCAAAGCAAAAGGCATAGATTCGATCCTTGGTTCGATTACCCCTAGTAAAGGCGCTAGGAACGGTCGAACCTCGTACCGACGAGCGAATCCCGTCTCTCCATTTTCCCGCATATTTTCAAAAATGGAGGCGAGTTAAATTTTTAAATATTTTCAAATCAAGGTCAAGTGAAAACCCGCAAAATAGTTCCTCTTCTCTCTCTTTCTTTCTTTCTTTTCTCTTCTCTCTCTCTTTTCTTTCTTTTATTCTTCTCCCTTTAAAAAGGAGGGGAATAGAGGTTAGAAGAGGAAAAGAGAAGGAAGAGAGAGAAACCAACTAGAGAGGAAAAATTTTGCGACGATCACAGAGTCACACAAAGGAACTATTTTTGTTAAAAAAGCAAATTAAGAGCAACACTGCCAATGTTTTCATGCTTTCTTCTCTTGTCTTGTTGCCTTATAAGGACGATGCAGTCCTAGTTTCTTCTCCTTAATTGGTGTAAACACCCCAAATTCTTTAGGTCCATTCCGAACACCCCTTTTCGTAGATGCCAACCCCTGTAGATTAGTGTAGGAGTCTAACCCTAGGTCAATTCCAGTTTATGTGTCATTTCACCCCCTTTTTGCCAGTAAAATTACCATTTTACCCCTAGAACACCATAGACCCTCGTCAGTCAGATTCAACCAAGCTCATTTTAAGTTTAGAAGAGTTAGAATGTTAGTCATTTCTAGCTCACCTGAGCTCACGATGAGAGGACGCTATTCATTTCTGATTATTTCAGCTAAAATCAGTTCATTTCTGGAGAAATAGAAATGAGCTCATTGCTAGCTTGAATCCAAGCCAATTGTCTTTGAGTCAGTAATTTCCTGTCGATCCTATTTTCTTGAGTCTAACTTGATCTCACCAGGAGTTCAAGTGGTCCAGTTTCAGTTCAAATTCATTTCTCATACTGTCGGAGTTCACTTTAGCCCATTTTAGTTGAAATTGAGCTAAGTCCAATCAGCCTAGCTAGTGCTTGAGCTCCAGATTTAGTTCATCTCAGTATAACTGACCTTCATTACAGCTTAAACCCAATACATTTTTGTAATTCACTTCCCTCCAGTGTTTATTTCTCACCATTTCTTTGAGAATTATGTCATTTCTTGATCATCGAGTCTAGAAGTTTAGTTGAGTCAGTGTTCCTTTAGCTCATCTGAGTTTAGAAACCCTAGAACCCAGTTCAAATCAATTTAAACCAGTTTAAACTAGTTCAAACCCCACTTTTCAGTATTACTCTTTGCCCTACAGGGGCAAAATCATTTCTCAGGTCATCTTATTCAAAACATCAATTCTATCATTTTTTAAGCTGGTACAATTGCCAATCTAGGCTCAGATCAATTCTTTTTCTAAAATTTTAGCTATATCCGAGATCCAATTCACATTTGGATCATATACAATATCGGATTTGATGTTCAATATCCAATTTCTATCTTGAGACAAAAATTTTCAATTCCTTGTCTCTCCCAGGGGTTTGGGACTTCAAATCCCTTATCCAGGGTTCTGTTAATTTGTAGTCATTGCATGTCATTCCACATTATTTTATCGCATTCCATGTCATTGCATATCATTTTCGAGATCCAACATTCTTGTTTTCAAAATATCAAATCCAGACTCGATTTTAAAACCTTTCTTTCGAAATCAATTTCAAAAACCTAGGTTTTAGAAAAAAAAATCGCCATTTGGCCAACCCTTAGGGCTTTACATGCCTTATTTCAAAGCATTTTCCTTAAAAAAATGATCTGGATTCATTTTAAACTTGGTTCCTAAATCAATTTTCAATTTCCTTAACTTTCTTCAAGTGGGGCCCACCCTAAAGGGGTGCCAAACCCTAATTTCTCCATATTTATTCAATTTTATTTTATTTTCATGTTTTGTTTATTTCAAAAATACAAAAATTTTAGTGGATCTAGGTGTTTTTTAAAGCTTCTTGAAAATCTTTTTTTTAACCCTTTTATTTCACCTTTTTAAAATCATTTTTGAAAAAACCAAATGGAGCCCACGTGGGTGGCGCCACATTTGAGGGTATTTAAGCCCATTTAGGTTTAGTTAGTGTTTTAATAAACTTGAAGTTTGAAAAATCAAAACCCAATCCAACTAGTGTCCTTTAGAAAAATCTCCCCCCCCCCCCCCCTTGTTTATCTCTTTTAATTAAGAGATTTCCGACTAGATTGGAACTCTCTAAACTAAAACCTAAAATTTTCTTATAAATATCAACATGGGCTGGACGTCCACCCCATGTTCTCCTCTTCTCCTTCTCCTCCTCCAAAATTTCAGCAACTCTTCCATTGAAGCAGCCCAAGGTGAGCTTCCTCTTCTTCTTCCTTTATTATTTTTACTTTTTTTTTTACTATTTTCCATTGAAAACACCATTGCTGCCCCTTCTTGCTTGGATTTTTTTTGCTCTTTTGCATGCAAGGAACTATGCCTATGATTCAAATAACATGATCTACTGAGTGTTTATGGTTATAGCTGATCATCTAGCAGGTTTATCCATAAATGAGAAAACAAAAGTCAACAACATTTTTTTTATGAGAATCATATAGCATTGAAGGAAGAAATAGACTTTTTTTTTATGATTGTTCTTTGATGGATCTCAAAATGTTAATGAATTAGGAATCAAATTTATTATCATCATCCCCTGATGGTGAAAAGACTCTCCATGCTTTCAAATTGGATTTTGTGTGCACCAATAACATAGTTGAATATGAAGCTTTCACTACAAGAAAAATGCTAATTAGCGACGAAAATTTGCCACGAATTAGCAAGAGAAAACTATCTGTCACTAACATTCGAACCATTTGCAAAATTAGTGACGAAAAAAATTATGTTGCAAACTCCGTTGCTAATTAGCGACCGAATAATTTCGTCTCAAGATCCGTCACAACTTAGCGACGAATCAACGCCATTTTTTTGTCTAGAATTCGTAGCTCATTAGCGACAGAGTTTGCGACGAAAAATTTCTGTCGCTGATGTGCAATATAAAATCGCCCATTTAGGGCACGATTTCTCTCCCGCCCTCTGCTTCTCCCCCCACTCGGTGACTGCGATGAAGGACTGATGGACGCTCCCTCTGCACCCGCAGGCTCTCCTCCAAACTCTTCCCTCCTCTGCCCTCCTTTCTCCTCTTCAAATCCTCCTCGTCGTTGCCTTCGCCATCGCCGTCACGGAAGGTGGCTGATCTGTTCGTGATTACAAGTGTGGAATCTTTTAGATGCACAATATTGTATGGTTTTTCTTAGAATGAGTCCGCATTTGTTGAGTTCTCATCACATTTTTCACTAAACATGCAATGGACGGGAGGCTAAAGGAAAGGGAAGGCCTGAAACTTTTCCAACATCTCATTGATACGGTGAGCTATTGCCATGACAAAGGGGTTTTTCATAGGGATCTAAAGGTAAATCCTATTTTTTTTCCCTTTTTACAAGCATTAATGGTTAGTTGCCATAATGATTTTGATCCACTGAATATGCAAATGTTCTTAGAAAAACTCCTGGAGTCCTTTATGTGGAGGAGGACTCGAAGGTCACAAGGTTGACAACCCACACCAGAATTCTTGGGTCTTCCTACGGGAGTATGGCCAACTGGAGGTGGCAGTGAGAGGGCAGGAGAAGTCATTGTAATTGGCTTCATTGACTCTCTATCCACAACACCCCAGTTTTGCAGCATATCTCTCTGATCCATACATACCGCTTCCTACCTACAAAGGAAAATGTGAAGTTGACCCAGACACCAAGAGAAGATTTTGCAATGGAAAAATCATTGGTGCTCAACACTTTTCAACGGCTGCTGTAGTAGGTGAGAACTTGATAATCTGGATCTACATACATTCAATGGAAACTCTTATGAAACTTTTTTAAAGTTTGAAGTACAAAATTCTTGTTCAAATAACTTCTAGGTTCTCTTGCATTTTTGACAAATTTGGGACTTGCTGATTCAAATAAAATAACTTTAGTCTTTAGGCAACTTATCAATGATAATTAGTTTTTCTAGAATTTCCAGAAGAGTATTATTTCCAATTAATGACTCATTTGCCAAAAATCTAGGTCTGCTTTTTGTGACTTCATATCGAACCATTCTGATCCATCCCTAATGATGTAGATTTATTTCATGTCATTCACTTGTCCTATTAGTTTATATTATTCATGTTTCATCAAAGTACAAATTTGCAACAATTGCTATGATGGTAAAGGACTGGTCTTCTATGCAGTTTCAAAAACCTTAACATCTTTCATATATATATGTATATTAATAGAAAATCTTTCATAATTTTTGAGAAAGTGACATAATGACTTATCAAAAGAGCATGATATTTCATCAAATTTGCTTTGTTCAATTTTATATAACAATGTTCCCTTAGTTTGCTTTGTCTTTGTTTATTTTGTGTATTTGATTTGGTTTGCTTTGTGTTTTGGGTCATTGATTTCAAGTCACACAACAACAATTACAGCTGGAAATAATGAAATACCTGTGAGAATGCATGGATATGAGTTTGGTAAAGCAAGTGGAATGGCTCCTCATGCTAGGTTTGCTAATCAAATATATCTTTTTTCTGGTTTTCATTTGTTATCCAATTTTATTTACCATGAAGTCTTTTCATTGCCACTAAACCTTATACATCATTTTATTTCTTTATTGTCCAGAATTGCCATGTACAAGGCTATATATCGGGGTTTTGGAGGATTTGTTGCTGATGTAGTGGCAGCCATTGAACAGGTGTGAACACAAAAATAAGAAAGCAAAATAAAATAGACAATACAATCCTGATGTTCAAAAAATGAGTTTCCACATGTTCCATGATAGCTTTATATCCCTTGACCTTGAGAAAACAAAGAACATATGCTATATTTGGTTTGGATGTATTTGTAATTAGATTGCTTCTATTTATGTTTATTTTGAAATGTTTAACATGATGTTTGGATGGGGCCCCCTTTTTATATTTGTTAAAGAGCTCCCCCTGACACAAACCACCTTCTTCTCCAACTTATCCTTTATGCCAAGCACCCTCTTCTCCAACTTATCCTTTATGCCAAGCACCTTCTTTGATTTTGGCTTAAGTGCTTTGCCGCAACAATTTTGGGTATGTGTAAATCTCTCCCTCCATCTCTCTCTTATGTTTTATCTCTCTAGAATTCATTGTGATTTACCATCTTATTCAGGGTGATGGCTTGCTGCATACAACCTGTGGAAGTCCCAACTATATGGCGCCTAAGGTCATTGTGGTTTTCAGTTCAATTCTTGATTGATCATATAGTTTCTTTGTGGTCTCTATTCATCAATTTCTCTCTACATTTCTATATACTTTGAAAAATATTTTTGGCCGTTCAATATGGAGTAGGATTTTCCAAACTTGTAGGATGTCAAAGTATAGGTTCTCTCATGTTTTAGACTCTTGCTTTTATCTTGTTTAAATGTACATGTTACATAAGTCTTCTGATTTTGTTTTTTTGGTGGACATAGGTTCTTGCAAACAGAGGATATGATGGTGCCACTGCAGATATCTGGTCTTGTGGCGTGATCCTATATGTTGTTCTCATTGGCTCCCTCCCATTTGATGATCGAAATATTGTGGTTCTTTATCAGAAGGTAATGAAGATTAGCCTTCAACTTTTGCTGTTTTTTCTTCTTTTGAACAATGTTAGTATCTGCTGGGAACCTTCAAGCAGCAACACTATGGAGCTAACTATGCCTAGTAGACTAGGTGAGCTGGAAACTGTAGATAAGTTCAACTTTTGGATAGGATCTTCTTTGTTGCCTCCTTTGAAATCTATGTCATTCAGTGTGGATCAACAAGTTGGAATAGTGGACCCAGATATGACCAAGGTGAGCTTTCATCATGTTATTTTCTGTTTTGTGCAATCTAGAGAGAGTTATGTTTCTGCTTTCCATAGTAATCACTCTTATTCATCGATAAAATTGTGTCTTCCATGTTAATCACCCTTATTCAATAATAGCATTATGCATCTCAGGTTGCAATGCAATAAAATCTAACCAAATTTCAGAGCTAAGTACAACACTAGCCTCTTATAGAAAAGTAGAAGTAAGCTATGTTGAGGTTTAAAATAAAAAAATTCAATTCCTATTGCAAATGTTGCATTGGGACCAAGACTTGCATTTATTTTTTTTGTTCATTGATTCTGATTTTGATAAAGTGTGCCATTATGTTATGATAAATATTTGTGTTCTTATAGTCATAGCATCATTTTGGCACTTCTGGGCTTTATGCTACCAAAGCCGATCTGTCTAAGTTGCTCCTAATTGCTCAGGAAGCATAGACTATGCATTCTTCAACTTATTCTCGATATTATATTTCAAATTTTTTTAAAAAAAATTATGATGGATTAGCGACAGATAGAATCTGTCGCTAATTCGTCGCCAATTTCAATCAGTCGATGTTTTGTGACAGACTTTAAACCGTCGCTAAATTGCCGACCAAAACTGAGCAACGGTTTGTATCCAGATATAATTCGTCGCTACTCCGTCGCTAATTAGCGACAGATTATAATCTGTCACTAATTTATCGCTAATTAGCGACAGATTGACGTCATATAAATTATATCATAATTTAGCGATTAGGATTATGCGACAGACGCTATCCATCGCTAAACACGTTAGCGACGGATAGCGTCCGTCGCTAATACACATTTTTCTTGTAGTGTCTAATCTAAGAATTAAGATGTTTGATCGAATTGAAAGCAAACTTAGTTCATGTTTTTGGTGATTTGATGTTGGTGATCTGATAAGTTACAAGGGTGTGAAAGACCAAGTATAATAAGTTGGCTCCTTATGTTGATATTGCCTCGAAAATGATAAGAAAGTTTGAATCATGTGAATTTTCTCACATTGAAAGGGATAATAACCAAATTGCGGATGGTTTGACAAACCTTGCTTTCATTGCTAAAATGGAGCCGGTGCAAGACCAAACATCATTCTCCATCAAAAGATAAAAAAAATCAACCTATGGCAGAAAAAATAAAGCAAATTGTGAAGAGGTCGATTACCAAGCTCCAAAAAATGAAAAACCTTGATTCCATGATATCAAGAACTTTCTAAAAAGTAGAGACTTTCGTGAGTATACGCACCCACTCTAGGGATAACATAGAGTTTTAAGCATTTTCAATTTATCATGGCATAAACAGAACTGGCTAGAATGAAAATATCCAACATAGTTGAGTTCTTGGAATTGGATCGATACGGTCATACAAGAATCAATTCAAAAGTTAGGGCATGACAATACCTGATGATAGCAATACAACCATTAAGTAGGTCATTTCAAACCTTGATCGAATCGACTAAAGTACGTGGAATTAAAAAAAATGCTAATGAAGACAGAGAAGTAATATACATCATTACCTTAATTTGTAAGGTCAGAATTAAAAAAAAAAACACAAAAAATGTTTAGTGGGTACGGTTAGTACGTTCTCTATGTTTAAGTATTATTTTAATAAAAACATATTTTTAAATATTAAATATAAAAAGTATTTTTTAATTAATTAAAAAATTTTCCATGTCCTCGTGTTCTAATTTTTTTTTTTTTTGAGACGTTGAATTCGCATCATGTGTCCACGTGTCCTTGTGACATAGGCTTTACGTGTTCAAATGTACTGTGCTGACCGTGTGATATTAACAGAAGGGGCATGCCTGCGCCGTGCGCTTGCCTCCAGAAAAAATACCGTTTCTACTCAAATATAATATATACTTTGGTGGCAGTGTGGACTACGTTTCTCTCCTCTGTCTTTAGAGCCGTGCAAGGCAGAAAATCAGCGAGCTTCGCCACACATTGTTGCTCTTCTTAGTCTGATCTGATGCCGTGATTATCGATCGAGTGATGTCGTTGGCGTCAGACTGACTAATTTCCCGACAGAAATTTGATTCACGGAGGGAGTGAATCAGATTCATCATTCCATCAATCTAGCAAGCCTGTAATTCGAAGGCCGTCTCTCTCTCTCTCTCTCTCTCTCTCTCTCTCTCTCTCTCTCTCTCTCTCTCTCTCTGTGAGACTGTGCTATGGACTCCATGTCTTCCCCTGTACCTGCTTCCATTTGGAGGCCGCTGAAAACTTGCAACTCACTCAAGGCCAAAACCCTGCAGCCCAAAATCTGGCCTTTGGACGTGGTTGTACGCGGGGAGAGACATCACTTTCCTCTTCCAAGGCTATCCTCCTCCTCGTTTATCGATGCTCCTTGGAGGAGGCGCAGGCGGAGAGGTGCCGTCTTAGTCATCTGCAACTCCTCTGCCTCGGGACAGCAAGGCGAGGAGGACGATCAAAGGAACACGGAAGAGGAGATGGATGAAGCTCTTCATTTGGATGAAGGTATCCCCAGCACCTCCGATGAGTTCGTCAAGCGCGTCTCCTCTCGTGCTTACGATATGCGACGCCAGCTGAAACAGATGATCGATTCCAGCAGTTATGACGGTACTCTTATTCCCTCTTTGCACCTCTTTTAACAATCGTCGATTGGCTAAACGTGTGTGTATGTGCCCGCGCGCGCGCGATGCACCCAATATCACTTGTTTGTTCGTTGTCTGCCTCATTCCTTCTTTTTTTTCCTCCCCTTCGTTTTTTCCTGTTTTTAGTTTTGGATGCCAATCCGTGGAGAGAATTTTCAAAGCCTGTTTACGTGCTGACACAAAGAGAGAATCAGTTGTGGACAATGAAGACGCGAAGAAATAGGAGGTTCGTCTCGATTATTTTCATCACAGTAATAATTTTTCCGAACTCCGAACAGGGCAGAGAGAGAGAGAGAGAGAGAGAGAGAGAGAGAGAGAGAGAGATCATCCTTTTTGTCTCTATGCGTGCGTGTGGGATTTGTGAGTAAGATGTTACTATTTTTATGACGCTTTCTTTGTTTCGACCAGTGAAGTGGAAAGAGAGCTTGGGCTCTTGTTCCCAAAAGGAGGAAGGTGCAGGGGAGGAGTTAGCTCTACTAAACAGTCGACCTCAGGAGCCGAATTCAAGATGCTTGTTGAGGATGTCAGAGAAGGAGTTCTTGTAAGTATGTCTCAATCCGACGAATACCGGCACTAATAAATGCTTACTATCTTTGTTTGTAGACAATAAATTTTCAATTCTTGCAAACTGTTATTTTCTAATAACAAAGTTGGTCGAATGAGGAGGGGCTTGAGCGGATAGAGGATACCCAAGGCAGATCTTTTATTGGTAGGCATGATATAACCAATATTAAGTTGGCAATCATTGCTTGTTGTGTCTTGAATTCGGACCTGCTTCAACAGAGAATTATTTTGAAGACCTTATAATGTGAAGTTCAATGAGGTTTGGGGTAGTACCGAAGGGCTTGGGCAAAGCCCGATGCCCACCACAAGCCTCTTTTTGGGGTGCTGGACCTACCTAATTTTTAAAATTTTCCCATGTGTTCTCTTTAGGGCCTTCTTTTATGGAGAGCTGCCTCTCTTTAGAGCTAGAAAAAGAGTTTTCTGTGTATTGGGGGTTGGGGCTTTGAGAGAGTTCTTGTATCTTCATCATACCTCACACATTTTACTATCAGATTTTTCCCTCCTCCACCCGTGGATATAGACCTGAGTGTCGAATCACGTAAATGTCGTGCCTTTTTCTCTATTTCTTTGTGGTTTGCATAACAACGCTGATTAAAGCCATTCAAGGGAATGAAACTATCACTTTCTCTTGTTTAATGGTTTTTCTAAACACAAGGAATGCAACCAGGCTCACAGATGACTGTAGGAGTATTGGAATTTACAAACTTGTCTTGTTTCATTTACAACTCCAAACAAAGAAAACTGCATATAAGGTTTCTCTCATTGCTGCACCTATCATTTAGGGGGCGTTGCATTGCATGACAACACTCTCCGTGCATCAAATAGCATGAGGAGTGTTACAGGGGAAACAAAGTCCAACCATCCCACATCTGGACTTTGTTTCAGCTGTAAATGGAGGTGGAGCGCAGAAACCTAGTGGCATGCGGGGAGATTTCTGCGCAGAAGAAGCTTCCTGTGTTTGTTGTGTACGTCACAGCCTCCGGGTGGGGGCCCCACATAAAAAGTTAGTGTACATATCAATCTGGTTAACTAACTAACGTGGCATCATTCCAATTTTTTTGGAAGCTTCAATGGTAAATCTCATATTTCAATGTACTTTATTTTTCCAAATAATGATCCTCGCTCTCTTCCATTACAGCCACAGCGAGGTTTCTAAGATTATCAAATATGTTCAAAAAGTAGGTTATGGTGGTGCTTGAGCCATCCCTCAAATCGGTGCTTGGCCTCCTCATAGCATCGTTTGATCATTGTTGCTTGATTCTCCACTGTACCTTGGTTATCTTCGAAAAAGGTTTTAAACACTTAAGGATTATGACAAAATTCGTGCTTCTAAAATCTATTTGTAAATAAGCCAGGTTTTCGAAGATGAACAAGATGCTGCCAGGTATTGTGACCTACTGGAGGGTGGTGGTCAAGGTTGTGAGGGTGTTGCAGAACTTGAAGCATCATCTGTGAGTCTTATATTCATAACTTCCATGCATGATTATTACAATTGCATAGAAACTTGATTTTTATCTTCCATGTATCTGCTTGTGTGGAGTATGGCAGGTGTTTGATCTTTGCAGAAAGATGAGAGCCCTTGCCGTTCTGTTTCGTCGAGGAAGGACACACCCCCTGCCTGACAGACTAAAACTCAATTTAATGGCCAGAAAGAGGTCTTTAGAAGATCAGGAAGAACTGATGTGAATTTTCACTATTTTGGTATATATATATATATATCCTGACACTAATAACATACAACTATCTGCCTGAATCAAATGATCAATTTTTCCAATCAACTCTTGCAATTAGACCCTCAATCGTCTTTCAGTTGTTTAGAGTAGTTATGAAAAGCAAGCAGACAGGACTCCAAAATGCAGATGTAGAAGGATTTCTCACATGCGCAGGCGCGCACGGGTGTGCACATGGGGGCACGCGCAAGGCTTGCCCCTTATCCATACCTAGCTGTTGATTTATGGTGCACAACTTTTGTTGTTTACACATCGCACCTGGGTTGGTGGATTTCTCATAGTTGCAGCTGCTGGAAGAATGGCTCATGTACAATTTAAATCATTTGTGTCACTATGTAAACAATCATATTTCATCCAGAGTCAAATGCGTTATAAGAAATTGTTTGACTGCGTTATGATCTGTCTGGTTACTACATATGCAAATCTGTCTGTAAAACTATGCAGGTTGAGTGAAGTGTGCCACATCTGCCTGTTGTGCATGCATTGGTAAAATATCAGAGAAAGTGTTCGTGTCGGTTTCATGCACAACCTTTCTGCTAGCTACCAGTTGGACACCATCATGTTGCTGATAATCCTAGGCATCTAAGAAGGAGAAATCAAGAACCCCAGGGAAGAATAAGTGTCTTCACTTCAGAAACATCTACTTTTTTTATTAAAATTTTGCTTGTTCCTGTACTGTATATTTCCATGGAGTAGGTTGCATTTTTCCCGTTTGCTACAGTAAAGACAGAGAACAAGAATAAGATCAAGGGAATCTTGACGACTCTTGACTGTCGCTCTTGGCATTTGCAAATCAGCAACAATCAGGTGTTGGTACAGAGCGTATTAAAAATAAATAAATAAATAAATAAAAGCCCACAAGTCCCTTAAGGTCCATGACGGCTGGGGCAAAATCATTTTGTATGGTCCGTTTCTCTATCTTCACTGCACCTCCAAAAATTCCCCTCTATTTTTAGTGCCCTCAAACGAAACCCTAACCCTAACACCCATGATCCCTTCCCCAATCTCTCTCTGTCAAATCGATGCGCATATTGTAATAGCGCGTGTTTTCATAGTTTTAAATTCTGAATTTTTGAAAATTTGGCTAAGTGTTTTAAAAAGTTGATAAAAATTATAGAAAATATCATCAATTATAGGCGACGTCAGTCGGGTCTGGGCGTGGCCCAGGGCTCACCGACAAGATCAAAACGGACAAGATCAAAACGAGGCGAATAATATTTGTAAAACTTTTTGTTTTTAATCTTTAAAATCAAGCAAAATTCAGGAAAATTTTGAAGGCAAAAATCAAGCAAGTATACTGTTAGATGCGTATCGTAATTTTGAGGACATTGATATTTTATTTTTTTTAAATCGGGTTATGGTTGGCCCAAAAATCACTTTTTAAAAAATGACTCGCCTTTATTTTTACCATTTTCTGAATCAGATCGGATCATATTCAATCCGTTTGATCCAAGTTGATATGGATCTGGACTCGGTCTAAGACCCATATTAACTAGGATCTGGTCCAGGTTGGGATCCATATGAATTTTGGATATGAATTTAGATCTTAGATCCAGATCCAGATCCAGATTCGAAATTCAAGTTCAACCAATTAAAAACTTTAAATTTAATTTAAAGGTTAAATTGAGTAAGAATTCTATGTTGAGAGGACTTTCAGAAGGGGAGATGCCCTTTGGAATATTCTAAAAATTAACTATTTAATAATTTAATATTATATAATTAATAAAATTTTTAATTAATTAAAATTTAAAATTCTATTTATTGGATAAGGTAGAATTTTATATAGAGTAGAACTCTACCTAGATAGGTGTTCTAGATAGATCTCAAATTAGTTAATAATAAAAAATAAAATAAAATAAAAGATAATAAGAGGATAAATTAAAGTAGTTAGAGAGAGATAGAGTTTTATATTTTGTAGAACTCTTTCCTCTATAGAAAGGATTCTAGAGGGGAAGTCACCCTCTTTCTAGAAGACCAAAAATAAATAAAAAAAGAAAAATTATAAGAGGATCTAACTTGTCTCTCTCTCTAGATTTCGTTATCTAGAGAGAAAGAAGGAAAAAGGAAAAAGAAAGAAAAGAAAGAAAGAGAAAAAAAAGAGAAGATAGAGGGAGAGAGAGGAAGAAGAAGAAGAAGAAAAAGAAAGGGAGGAAAATCAATCCTTTCCACTCTTTATCTGATGATTTTCCAGTTTATTTTTCGATTTCAACTAAGGTACAGGTTTCTCTTTAGATTGGTATGAGAAGAAAGTTTAAAATCAGATTTATGTAAAATTTTATATGAAAAAATAAGAATCAGATTCAAAGAATATATATATATATATATAGTGGCGATTTCATGTATATATACATATATATGATTAATTCCTAAGATTCTTGAGTTTTCTAAAGTATCAAATCCTGAAAATACCTATATTTGTGGTAGATGTCGATTTTTCATGATTGGACAAGAAAGGGTTAATGATTTTTCGATTGTATATACATGAATTTGGTCCTGTCGATTTTGGCATATTCCTGATTTTATTGTTCATGTTCAAAGTAAAGTAGATATGAATGGGTTGGATCAGTTTTACCTATATGTTTCTGGTGCTGACAACAACTGGCTAGATTGTCGATGTTCTACTGGAGCAATCTGATAAGACTACTGTCATGTGCAGGGTTGCAATCTGATTAAATCAGCTGTGTGGGTGCAATCTGGTTAGATATTCCATGGCGATGCAGGTTGATCGAACCTGCTATGGATAATATTTTTATGAGAATTATTTAAACTAATTTTGCATATTTGAGAATGGTCTGCCATATTACCTACCTATTATCTTGGTGGGCTGTCATCAAATCTGATTTCTGTCAATGCATTGACTAATATCATATTTGATTACAAGCACTCTTTGGTGGGCTGTCATCAAATATGATTTTTGTCAATGCATTGACTGATATCATATTTGATTCCAGGCACTTTTGGTGGGCTGTTATAAAGACTGATTTCTGTTATTGCAATTACTGATATCGAATTGATTATCGGGATTCTAACAGACTGTTATCAATCCTATTTACATGTCAGTTTGAAGACTGTCATTAAATTCATGAACATGTTGAATGTGTTGGTTGTTATGAAAAAAGCAAAAAAAAATTATATTGTATTGACTGCTATCAGCTATGATTTGTGTTATCAAATCCGACTTTATGATGACTGTTAGCATGTTGTTTATGCCCTGTTTTAATGATGTATGTTGTTTGACATCGAAACTGTCTTGATGTTGTTATATCGATAGTCATCAAATGTGAACCTATGCAGTTATGTTAACTATCAATGAATATATATATATATATATATATATATATATATATATATATATATATATATATATATATATATATATTGTTTATTTGACATACAGCAAATCCGAATATTTGATTAAGTTAGACTATTATCGACTGCATAAAGAAGGGTTTGTTTGTGTTATTTAGGGCGGCATTTTGCTGCGCACTTATGCAACATTCCTATACTGTCAACAACATGCTGTTGTGCACGAAATTGTAGCAATAACATGCTATTGACAGCATATTGCTGCCCACATTAATGCACATGGCTTTACAGTTGAATAAAAGTTAGATTTTGCCAACTGTTGCTCATGTGTAATCTAGAGCAGATTTTCTACTTGATACACATGTGCAATCTGAAGCATATTTGCCAACTGTTTCTCATGTGCAATCCGAGCAGATTTGTCATGGTGCAAGATGACGCATGTATTGAATATTAATTGTGCATGGCATGCATTTCATTAATATGTTGTGAATGTTTATGTCATACACATTAAAAACTCTAAAATTTATTTTGATGTACGCATGAATATGATCATGTGCATGTTTGAGAGCTTATGCATAAATTCGACTATGTTAGTACATGTTGCAAGTATATATTTGCATGTGTATGCAAATTGTTTTATATGTGCATTCTTATTGTGTGTAATTGAATGTGCATTGTGAACATGTTTTGAACAAGTGTGTGCATGTTCACTAAGGATTTTGTATAAAATGCATATATGTGGTCTACTGAAAACCACTATCGCTCTAAAATTTATTTTTATGCATTGCAAAATTTATTCTGAAATTATTGACATTTCAAAATTAGTTGCATTGTTAAATATGTTGAGTTAGGGCCCGAGTTGGGTTTCGCATGTTGATTTGCAAAATGGTTCTTATTTTAAGAACTTGAAATTGTTTAAAAAGATAGAAGAGACAAACAGTATAATTAATTTTCTTCCTAGATGCTTTTTCCATAGTATGAAAATCCTAGATGATGGTTTTGAGAAAACCACGAGGATACTAAAACTCTATGTGTGATTGTGCCCTTGAACCCGATGTGGTGGTTTATCTTCCGACTATAGTTTTAAGGAGATTTCAACCACTTTGCCTGTGGATGGTATTATGACACAATTATTGTTATTAATATACCAAGAAAGTGGTATCAATGAATGCTGATTTTCTTAATGTCCCAATATTAGATGTTGATTTTTAATGTTTCAATGGATGGTGTTGATTCCTGATATCGATTAAGGAACAAGTCTGGAACCTAGTAATAAAATACAAATTATGTGTTAAGCTATAACTGAGAACCTATCTTGGATTTCGAGAATTGTTATGCCTATTTTGAGTATCCACGAGTTTAATGAAAAGTGGAACTAAAATTGTGTATATTTAATGACATATATACAAAAGAAACTCTTATAATAACTTAATAAGTTATTCATGCATGCACATTGAATTATGCATATTTAATGTTCTGCATTAGTTCATGCATTTTTACTTATTCTATCTCGTATAAAAATTGTTATTGCATGGTACTTGTTTTAAATGCTTGAGTAGTAAATTGATTATGAAATTATTGTTGTTATATTCCTCTGAATTTATAAATGAATTTAGTTTATGCTCTTTCCTTTCTATTTGGATTTTTAGTGAAATTCGTATAAAGAATCTCTGGTTCTTACCCTGTATTTCAAAATATTTTCAAGACCGGGAGCTTAGTGATGGGGGTGACTGCTACATGGGGCCTGCGAGTTCGCATAACATGATTATGATGTTATTAACAGAGTGGCTCTATGTTACAAACTATTCATTTATTTTTGTTTTTATGACATTCATTTATTGGTTAATAAAATTGGTTATTCTTTCATTGATTCAATGCATGATCTTTTGTGGTTTGGTATTTATTAAGTTTGTGAGGCAAATCCTTGGGTTTGGTTTGTGTAATTGTTTAAAAAAAAATTAATTTTCATGAGGATAAGTTGAGGTCGTTATAGGGTTGGTATCAAAGTCAGACCACAAAATCTTACATTGAACCATTTTTTTTTGTGTACCAAATTGTCTTTGTATAAGACAAGGTTGGTATTTAAGCCTTGTTAGAACTTCTATCAAAAAGTCATGACTCATACTTCAGAAGTAGTCTCCATCACTTGTAAGAGTTACTTTGTACATTTATCCTTACTATTGTGAAATTGTTAAATTTCTATGTTGTTGACCGTATGGATAGTTTGATTTAATTTCTTAGGTGTGAGTTAAAATTTGATGTGATTATATTATTATGATTTTTGTAGGGATCAATCCTAAGGGGGTAGGTTTGATCCAGGTATACATTTTGTAATAACTTTTCATATTATAGATGTATACCCATGCCCGAGCTTCGTCATCTGGTGCTCCAGCTGACTGGCAGGAGCAGAAGGATTTTGTCATGAATGCCCTCAACACCTTGGCAACAACGATGACCACACACGTTTAAGCGCAGGCAGCACAACAGACGATGTATGCTCATCCCGCCGAGGTTACTCTGAACCTCGACATAGTCACATTCGAGAAGTTTTTGAGGTTGGATCCACTAACCTTCTTTGGAAAGATTGATCGAGAGGCAGCTGAGAGCTGGGTTGAGGAGATAGAGTGAGCGTTTTGCATCCTGCTTATGCTCGAAGATAGGCAAACTGATTTTGGCATGTATCAGCTGAAGGGCGATGCCAAGAAGTGGTGGGATACCTTGCAACGGGTGAAGTACATAGGTGCAGAGGACATCTCTTGGGAGACATTCAAGAAGAAGCTCTTGGATGCAAACTTTCCTACTTATGCCTAGGAGCATATACAACAATAATTTCTCGAGTTAGTTCAGGGGAACATGAGTTTGGTGGACTACACCATCAAATTCTGGAGCTTGGAGTGTTACTGCCTAAACCTGTTCGCTAATGATAAGGCGAGAGCGGCGAAGTACGTGCACAGATTGAAGGACGGTTTGTAACAGCCCGACAGACTTCAACCCAAAAATACCATATTTTTTTTCAAGATTAACATATTGTTGGTTTTCTTTTTTTTTTTCTAACATGTAATAATGCAACAGTCTCACCAATGAACACGTTTCAACCGTACCAAGTACTAGATGACCCACTTGAGCATAAGCGTGAGCTTGTCTTAGCCTCTAATACCAGATCCAATACGGAACCATCGTTAACAAATTCAATTGAACCATTATATAGAAAATATTATTAATTTAAATCTTTCATCATTGGCATTGCCTTAACCGAAATAAGCTCTAAGGAGTCAGTCTGCGCATAAATTGACATTTAATAGCTCCTTAGAACAAAGTTCAAGAATAAAGTGTCTAATGGCAAAATCCTTAAGTTATTATTTACATGAGCAAACATAGCGAAAAATATTGATTTTGAAATCAATTTAATAAACTGAATTCTTTGTTAAATCTCCTGGACACATTATATTTTAAAAACATTTCCATTCAATCACCCATAAGAAAAAATTATTGAAATATGAAAGTGTCATTTAAATATTAAACCATTTAAACAATTATTCAAAAGTAGACAATTAAATAGTCAATGGATATTAAATTAAAAAGACAAGTAGCCCTTGGGATCTCAAAAATATCATTCCTCACATCCCCCTCCAGCATCTTGCATTTGCTCCACAGATCACATATTGCCTGAAAAATATTTTATTTTAAAAGCGTAAGACTTTGAAGAGTCTCAGTAAGATTCACATAACTAATGCAAGATACAATACATACATCTTGCATAATAAGCATCAATCACCAAAGAACTGCATTCAACATCTAATAGGCAGATAAATCAATTTAGAGGAAGTTCAACATGATTCTAAATATAAACAAGCATGATATAACCATTTGAAGCATTCATAACTGCATTTTGAATGAAATCAAGACATACAATAGTAAGCATGAATTCATATAACCACATGAACACAATAAAAGTGCAGAAAAGTAAAGTGAGCAAGTATTTTATGTTCCACTTGATTACCAAATGCCTATCGAGTATGTGTAGGACCAACTACGAAATAGACTAGACTACTGGGGTGTTTATTATGATATGTATTTTAATTTTTTACATAGCTGACTGAGTCGTTCTCCTAGGAGCGTAGTGGGGACGTGGCTTCGGGCCATAATGATGATCATGATCACTCACTTTTACAGAAGTATCAGGGACATACCTGCCTAGAATATAAGAGACAGTCCTGGTCCCCCTTAAATTCTCTAGGATGGGAGACCATCAAGGCATTGCCCCTCGCAGCATAATACGAAAGAATAGGGCTTATAGAGTTTCATACCGCCTACCCTCTCTAAGGTAAACCACCAGTCATTCTGGTTCAACATACCTTCATAAAGGCATACCCAAAAATACATCACATGGTTATCTTTATTAATTAGGCCATAGGTAAAGGCATCTACCATTTAGTTTAGTGCATTGTCATCTCACAATTCTCTCTTTGGAATTATAAATTATTATTTTATCAAGCACTCCAAGTGCCTATGCAACTATATGTGATTTATATCATCATGCATGCATTTCACAGATACTGCATCTCAAAGCAAAACATGCATTCTCATAAGCAAGAAATCATGTCAACTTCAACAATTTACTCATGCAATATCACATAATTTCAATATTCAGAAATAAGCATGCATCAATATCACAATATGAATCAATCTGACAACCACAGTTCTAACATCATTGTCAATTTATTTAGGTCTTGTGGCTAGAATAGCTTGAAACTGCACAACTAAAACATGCTCACAATTCAAAACATAATCAACATGTCCATATTCATATTTCACATGCTTTGCAATTACAATCATGTTCATGCTCAATTTATCATGAAAATAAATACACTTAAACTGCCATAAATGAATTTATTCATAAATCTCAATTACAATTTGTGTATAAGCCTTTTTCTCAGAAACATCTCATCCTTACACTACAACCATAACTTACCAATTGCGATCGAGCTCACCTTTATCTCTATCATAAATATTTTTATCAGATCTAATATGATTTAAAACTGAATTTGTGAAAACATTAGAGAAAACATCAAAAGATGATTAAACTCATAAACTCGACTTTTCTGATAAGAGCTCATATAAATAATCACCGAACAAATTGACATGACCTCAATTAATATCTTGATTTTTCAGTACTCAAATCATATAAGACCTAATTAAAACATTCATGATAATAGATTGAATCAATGAATCCACTACAACTATGTTATCATCGCAAAATTTTACTTTTGCAAATCAAACTGACCTTTGAAAAAGTTTTTTGAAAATAACTCGCCTCCGTTTTTAAAATGCGGAAAAATTCCGAAGAATGGGACTCGCCTGTCGGTACGAGGTTCAACCGTTCCTGGCGCCTTTACTAGGGGTAATCGAACCAAGGATCAATCTACTGTTCTGCTCTATTCAACTTGTCTAAATCATATTCTAATTTCTAAATGCACATAGAATCAGGCATGTGCTATGAATTTCTGAAAATGCATATTTGAAAACATGATGTTTGCTTTGAATAACTGAAACACTTAGAATAGATATCACATGGAAAATCGTGAATTGGGATTTGAAATGTACTTCTGAGAAAAGTAAAAATCGGTTTCTGAAGAAATCTTGAGATTTTGTGAAAATTGATTCTGAGAAATGTGAAATAACTTTGAAAAACTTGATTTCTTTGAATTCAAACTTTGAAATTGAAAATATAATTTAGAAAATCGAATTTGGAACTTGGGAAATACTTGAAATATTATTGGCAAATCCATATTCTTTTGAATAAGACTTAGAAAAATTCTAACTTCAAACTTTGAAATTGACTGCATAACTTTGGAAAATTGAGTTTTTGAACTTGAGAAACACTTGAAATATTCTTTGAAATTCAATGCTTTTGGGAAAATCGATTTTGCTATAAGACTTGGGAGATTTTGAGGAAATGAACTTCTTTGAATTGAGATTTGAATTGAGATTTGAATTGGAATTGGCAAATGCATGAAATGAATGAATATGGATTTGAGGAATTGAGAAATACTTTTTGTATTTTTGAGAAATGCGGTGCATTTTTGAAGTTAGCCTAAGAGTGTAGGCTGAATGTGGCTAATGTGAAGATCATAAATCTAAGTATCAGTCGTATTCTGACTATGGCCATAAATACAAATTCCACCAAGTTTATAAACTTCATAGAAGCTAGTGCATGTGCTATTCGTGTAGACCATGGTGAATTTGTAAAAATATGCATGAATCATCATCCATCACACATTAAAATTACAAAAATAAACTATATGCAATGCAACCTAAGCTAAGCAGGAAATGTAAATTCTTATTCCAAAGTTTAATTACAAGTTACATCACTATTGAAATTTAAATACATGAAAAATAAAGTCTTCAATGTACCTGCAAAACTAGAAAACTTGTTAATGAATATATGTTGGCTTTTCTAGATTTATCCAACAATATCAGGAAATTGTTGGATTTTGCTAGATATAAGCCTTTTTGCCATGATTTCCTTAAATCAAAATGATAAAATATGAATAAATAATAAAGGTAAAATATGAAATTTCGAAATTGGGGTCAAAATGACCAAAATACCCCTAATAACAAGACTATGGCCTTGAAATTAGGGTTTTTAGAAAGATATTTTGATAAAATGCAAGTTTTGAAATTTGAATGGAATAAGCTCAAACCAAATATGCTATGACATGATTAAAATATGAAATTAGGGTTAGGGATTTCGAAATTTAGGTCAAATGACCAAATTGCCCCCGATAGCAAGACTATGGCCTTGAAATCAAGTTTTTTAGAAATAGATTTTGGTAAAAACTTAGGTTTTATGCACTAAATGAAATCAAATGAGCACAAAATTAAACCTAAAGCATCCTAATATGATTATGAACATGATTAAACCCTAAAAATATATGCTTATGCACGAAAATCCAATAATATCACCTAAACTGTGATTTTAGCAGTGTTTTTGGATCTTTCAGGAACCCGGTTTTGCAATTTGCTTAATCCAGCCATCAAATGGATTCCAAAATCCATAAAAATTGGTACCTGCACTTGTTATAACCCTAATGTCGAATTGGAATTATAAAAATAATTTTTTGACATCAAATTAATCCGAAAATTGCATTAAACCCTAAAAATATGCTATTTTTGACCTAATTCACCAACCAGTTTCAATCCAAGACCTGAACCAGGGGTCAAATCTTCATGGAAATTTATGAAATTTTACAGAGACTAACTAAGAAGAAAAAAAAAGATTTCCCAAATTACAGATCGGCAAAATCATCTCCGGTTAGGGAGAAACCCTTCCGGCAATCTGAGCTAAAATATATCACTTTTAACAGGGATTAAAACGGCTACTTCAGATTGAAAATACAGGCATAAATAGCAATCCTAAACAAAAATCTCTGAAATTTTAGTGGTGAATAGTAGACAGAAAAATAACAATACTCACTTTTTACAGATCTAGAATCGGATATGTGGTTTGGGATTTTTGACTAACACAAGTCTGATTAGGGTTTTGGTAAACCCTGACGAGTTTTAAATTTAAAAACAGATTCTCTGAAAGGGGAAAAATACTAAACAGTGATAAAAAATCAGATATAAGATGAGAGAAATATCATCACAGCAAGTTACCTTCTTGATTTTAACCACGATTTTAAAGCTTTAAAAACCCGATTTGATATTTGATTTTTTTGACAGGGTTCCTGAGATCCAAAACCTCTGATTTTTCTACAGTAACTCAATAACTCATGCATGCATCACATATAAAAAAATCAGAAATAAACAATGAGTACTTCAATCCGAAATAACATTATCTTTACTGTTCTAAACCTAAAACACACAGAAATTTAAGAAACTTGGAAAACCATGCATTAACTAATGTAAATCAATAAAATAAACCATAAAACAGCAAATAAAAATTATTTCTATGCTATAGAACGTAAAACAAACATGAATAAACCATGAAAATAAAATAAAAACAGGGAATCAATGGCTGGTATTTGATATCACATTTAAAACATAGATTTAACCCATTAAAAGGGTAAATCATATATTTTATTGGTTAATAATGTAAAGAATCATATTAAAATCAATTCTAATGTATTAAAATCCCTGTAAATCATCCAAAACAGGGTTAGATCACCTTCTTGGATCGTTCTTGCTGATTCTTGATGGTTCTTGAGGTTGAATCCATGGTTTAATCCATGAAGGTGATGGTGTCAATGGCTAAATCATGCTTAAAACAATGAAAAATATTAAATAAAAGTTAAAAATTAAAGAAAATAATTACCTTGAGGTTGCTGCAATGGAGTTAGGGCTGAAGAGGAGAGAGAAGCTCCAAGAATCCAATAGGAGAGAGATGGGAAAAATCGACCCCCCTTATGCATCTATTTATAATAAAAAAATTAGGTTTAAATTTTAACACTTTTGAAAATCCTGGACTCTCTAAGGGGGGCGATTTTGGTGTGAGTTTACCTAACTAACCCTAGCCTAGATTATCCTAATTAAGTCCTAATTAGCCCCTAGCTAAAGCTAGAAAATCTCCAAATGTGGTGCCACTTGGCATTTTCTCACATTGGGTTTTTAAAACACCTTTAAAACCTTTAAAAACACTAGTTTTAAAAACTAACTTTTAAAAATGAGTTTTTCAAAATGGTTTTGACTCTTCTAAACCTCTAACACTAACCAAGACATCAACTAACCTTAGTCTAGCCTTGACTGACTCGAATATGGCACCACCCCGAGTGGGCCCTACTTGAGTTTTTACAAAAAAATGATTTTAAAACTTGAAATTGAAGGAGTTTTCAAAAGGATTTTCAAAAGTAATCTTAAAATTAGGATTTTTGAAATGGCATAGGGTTCTAACTGAATTAGAATTCCTCTGGATATGGTGCCAACTGAGTGGGCCCACATCGAGTTTTAGAAATTTTGAAATAAACACTGAAAATGGCTTTGAAAAGGGGTTAAAATCGATATTTGAAATTCAAGATCTTTGAAAATAGGGTCTCAAGCGAACTGGAACTCCGGGTTAGAGTCCTGAACTCTTAGGACTCTGAGATTTTAGATTTTAAAAGCCAAATGAAAGAATTTTCAAAAGATTTTATCAAGAAATGATGAAATAAGTCAGAAAACACAGTCAGGGTTAGACTCTTAACTCGACCGAACTCTAAAATAGAGTTTTGAACTAACTGGACTCTGTAAAATGACCTAAATTTTGACAATAATCGAAAAAGACTTAAAATGGAAGTAAAACAGACTTAAAAACCAGACAACTGACCGGATTAGGACTCTGAGACAGAGTCCTGATCGGACTGAAACTTTCAAAGATTTGAGAGATTTGATGAATAGAGGAATTCAGAAGCGACACCACCTCAATGGGTCTCATCTGTGAATTGAAATCGATTAAAATTTGAATTTGAAATGAATCCAGATTGTTTTCTGAGAAAATATTTCGAAATATAAAGTCCTGGGGTTGGAAAATGACAGAGTATTGAATAAAAACCCAGGTTTTGAAATTGATTTTGAAATAAAGCTTTAAAATTCAAATCTGGATTGAATGTTTTGAAATAGGAGTGCTGGATCTCGAAAACGAGATGCAATGCTATGCAGAATACATGCAATGACATGCAATGATCTGTAATGACACTGGATGAGGGTGAAAATTTGGGGTGTTTACAGATGCCCCTCTTTGTTGCTAAGTCGGTTGAAAGCCGAGCTTAGTGGCAAAGAAAACACACCAAATTTGGATTATAAAAATGCCCCAGTTAGATGAATCTGACTGGGTATGAAAGAATTAGTTCAAGTGATGATGATAGATATGAAATGAAGAATAAGGAGAAAATTTTACTTCGAAAAGAAGTGAGATTCAGGTCTTGCCCTTAACCTGGATGGGACAGAAAATACCTCGTGTAGAAACGAAGCTCAGGTTTGACCCTTAACCTGACCGGGAAATGAAATACCTCATCAAAGTGAAGCTCAGGTTTAACCCTTAACCTGATCGGGCGGAAAATGAAATACTTCATCAAAGGAGGCCTTGGTTTGTACCCTTATCCTGATTGGGCAATGAAATACCTCATCAAAGGAGGCTCAGGTTTATACCCTTAACCTGATCGGGCAGAAAATGAAATACCTCATCAAAGGAGGCCCAAGTTTGTACCCTTATCCTGATCGGGCAGAAAATGAAATACCTCATCAAAGGAGGCTCAGGTTTGTACCCTTAACCTGATTGGGCAAAAAATGGAATACCTCATCAAAGGAGGCTCAGGTTTGTACCCTTAACCTGATTGGGCAGAAAATGGAATACCTCTTCAAAGGAGGCCCAGGTTTATACCCTTAACCTGATTGGGCAGAAAACGAACGGAATCCTCGAAAGAAGAGACCGTGATGGAACCTTTGGATTTCCGCACAATGAATCCGATAGGGGTTTTGCAAAAGGAAGGAAATTGGGGTCCCTAAAGTTTGAAAAGGGATTGATTTTGGGCGCCTCATTGCTGAGACTAATTAACTTTTGAAATTGCCTTTTGCTGAAATTGGTGGCTTAACCTCAAGCCGAAATTGGACTGTCTATGGTGGGACAGTGGGAACACAGGGAAGTGTGCGAATCTGAGAGCCCGTGCGCTCAGATTATACCAAAGAAGGGAAGGAATCTTGAAAACTCCCGTAATCAAGTCCTAAAAGGGATAACAACTGATGTCAAGATGCACCAAAGATGAACCTCAAGCTCTCGCCTCACGTCAGGATAGCTAGAAAATATTGTCAAAATGTTGAAAATTATTGTTGATTCAAAATAATTGAAAGTGATGCACATTGTTTTGAAAGTATTCCCTCTTTTCTACCTGAAGTATTACCTCCGACTGCGCTTAACTCCGTAGAATCAAGATTCGAATTCAAATTGCTTGCGATTGGCTTTCTTTCAAGGAAGCTATCAATTTCCTTGATATGGACGGGAAAGAAAATATTCTTGATATTGCGAGAGCTATTGGTGAAAGAATATTGATAAAAGAATTTCACAAAATTAAAGAAAATTCTTGATAAATTTGGCAGTCTGATATCCTGAGATTCTTTTCTCATGATGATCTTTCTGCACTCTCTTTTTAGCAGATTGGAGCTCTCTTGGATTTTTCGGGAATTACATCATCCTTCATTTTGGAGATGTCCTGACTTGTCTCTCTCTTTTTTTTTTCTTGGGAAGGGTACGTCACAAACTCCTTTATCTCAGAGATGTTTCGATCCTTCTTTTCTCTCAGGGATTATCTTGATAGTTATTGACTCATTGGTTGGGAATCTCTTGATGATAGCTAAAATCAAATATCTTTTAGGGTTTGTCGGTAGGCTCATCACACTCGCCTTCATCTCGACGGTGATCTGAACTTTCCCTAGAAGGATCCGTCACAAACTCCGTCATCTTGAAGATGATCCAAATCTTCTTTGGCCCCGGGGGTCGACTCGCTTAATTCGCCTTCATCTTGACAACAATTGAGAGATCCCTTTTGCAGATATTTAATTACAGCTTAGGTGATTGAGGAGATGTGGAGATTGAGTGAATTTTTCTGTATCACCCAGGATATTTCGACTGCTTTATTTCTTTAGAAAGGTCTTTAAAAATGTGCCATTGACTGCGATCAATATCAATCACTTATGGCTTTGCAACAACATTGAATTTTCTTTACTGGCCATATCGCGGATTTATTCTTCATTCTTTTGGTTGGCCAATAGAAAGATTTTGAACTTTGAATCCTTTTTCGCGAAAGCTTTGTCCTTTCGAAAGTAATACTGAGGGTATTCTAACGTAATAATTTT
The DNA here is from genome assembly GCF_984573655.1 of Nuphar pumila. Classification (NCBI taxonomy): domain Eukaryota; kingdom Viridiplantae; phylum Streptophyta; class Magnoliopsida; order Nymphaeales; family Nymphaeaceae; genus Nuphar; species Nuphar pumila. The sequence goes on from NC_143250.1 coordinate 130,246,499, forward strand.
GTGTAATAAAGATTTTTGAAATCAACAAATATTTAATGACAAATTGGCAAAATTTTCTTAAAATCCTTTTATGAAAGCGAGCATTTGAAGCACAACGCAACACATCCATGACAAAAATTCTCTTCTCCTTTCCCCAAAGGAGAAGATTCAGAAATTAGAATTGGGAATTACTCCTCTCTTCCTTGAAGAGGAGGTGTTTGCAAAACGAACTTTCGAAGAGAAATTAAACTTTCGTCAAAACTTCCTAACATTAGGCTTCTCTTATGGAAAGGGGGCCGGAATTGGTGAGGTTGGTAAATTGGTCATAAAGAAACGAGTTCATCACACTCTCCCTGAAAAGAGGGTTCTTCATGATGAAATGGCCTAGTCTGAAATTATGGGGCCACAAGGAAAGCAAGTCTCCGTCGAGTCTCTCCCTATAAAAAGGGTTCCTTGTGTGAAATTTGGAATTTTGTTTTACAAACGGTTCACAAAGACACGAGTCCCTTCAAACTCTCCCTTAAAAGGGGCTAAGTGAACGAATTGGATAGCATGCAAAAAGAGCGAGCTCCCTCGAACTCTCCCTATACAAAGGGTCTCTCGCAAGAGAAATTTTTTGTTTGGAATTGGGTATTGGGTGACCAAAAGGTCGAAATTTTGAATTTTTGAAATTGGAATTTTGATATTTGAAATTATAAATCGGAAGTTTGGAATTTGGAATTTGATATTCGGAAATTGAAAATTTGGAATTTGGAAATTAATATTTGGAAATTGGAAATTTGAAAATTTGGAATTTGGAAATTGGAAATTGATTGACCCGAAGGTCGAAATTGGAAATTGGTTTACTGAGAATGACATGGGTTCTATAGGGATTCAGCCTAAGAACGACATTGGTTCTATTGAGAACGGCATTGGTTCCGCAGGGGTTCGACCTACGAACTATCAATTCCATAGGAATTCAACCTAAGGATCATAGCTTAAGAAGGAATGATTCCAACTTGTGAGCTCTGAATGGACCCGGTGCTAAACTGGGTTTTTGAGGGAAGATTCGAATCGGAATTCAACTCTTCAAGGAAAACTAGATGAATTGGATTTTGAAAGAAAATTCGGGTCGGAACTCGGATCTTCTAGACCAACTTGTAGGGTAGTTTGAGTAGAAGTTCAAACTTGTAAAGGAAAGATAAGCGAATTGGATTTGAAAGAAAATTCAAGTCGGAACTTGGATTTTCTAGACCAACTCTGAAGGAAAAGAAAACTCGAGTCGGAATCCGAATCTTCGAAGGAAAACCAGGTCCATTATGGAAGGAAAAGAAATCCGAGTCGAAACTCGAATCCTGAAGGAAAGGTAGATCAATTTGGAAGGAGAAGAAATTTGAGTCGGAACCCAAATCCCGAAGGAAACTAGATTAACTAGAAGGAAAGAAGATTCAAGTCGGAACTCGAATCCTGAAGGAAAACTAGACCGGTTGGAAGGAAAAGAAATTCGAGTCGGAACTCGAATTCCGTAGGAAACTAGATTAACTAGAAGGAAAGAAGATTCGAGTCGGAACTCGAATCCTGAAGGAAAACTAGACCGGTTGGAAGGAAAAGAAATTTGAGTCGGAACTCAAATTCCAAAGGAGAACTAGGTTAATTAAAAGGAAAGGAAATTTGAGTCGGAACTCGAATCCCAAAGGAAAACTAAACTGGTTAGAAGGAAAAGAAATTCGAGTCGGAACTCGAATTCCTGAAGGAAAACTCGATCGATTAAAAGGAAAGAAAATTCAAGTCGGAACTTGAATCCCAAAGGAAAACTAAACCGGTTAGAAGGAAAAGAAATTCGAGTCAGAACTCGAATTCCTGAAGGAAAACTCGATCGATTAAAAGGAAAGGAAATTCGAGTCGGAACTCGAATCCCAAAGGAAAACTAAACCGGTTAGAAGGAAAAGAAATTTGAGTCGGAATCCGAATTCCTGAAGGAAAACTCGATCGATTAAAAGGAAAGGAAATTCAAGTCGGAACTCGAATCCCAAAGGAAAACTAAACCGGTTGGAAGGAAAAGAAATTCGAGTCGGAACTCGAATTCCTGAAGGAAAACTAGGTTAACCAAAAGGAAAGAGGATTCGAGTCGGAACTCGAATCTCGGAGGAAAACTAAATCAATGGGGCTACTGAATTTTAAAATTAACCAGTGTAAACACCTGATTTTGAAAATGTACCAATATAGGCATTGGATTTTGAAAAATTGCTAGTACGAATACTGGAGTTTGGAAGATTACCAGTACGAGCACTGGATTTTGGAAGGTTACCAGTACGAGCACTGAATTTTCAAAGATTACCAGTACGAGCACTAGATTTTAAATGGCTACTAGTACGAGCACTGGATTTTTAAGAGGTTACCAATACGAGCACTGAGTTTTAGAAGGTTACTAGTACGAGCACTCGATTTTCAAAAAAAATCACCAGTACGGGCACTGAGTTTTAACAGATTACCAGTACAAGCACTGGATTTTGAAAGGTTACTAGCACGAGCACTGGGTTTTGAAAGATTGCCAGTACGAGCACTGGATTTTTTTTTTTTTTAAAAGGTTATCAGTACGAGCACTGGATTTTGAAGGGTCATCAATTGACGATGACTTGGACGACTTGCCGAGGTCTCAGGATTTATCCCTTATCCTGAATGGGTAATTCGATGCAAATGCAAATCGATGCGGATGAATGCAAATGAATGCATGCAAATGCAAATGAATGTAAATGGGTGCACATGCGTGCAAAATGAGAGATTTGTTTGATCCTGCCTGCATACAAAAAGTTTTGAAGATAAAATGAAAATTTTAAAAATGCCCCAGTGTAACTGGGAAAGAAGAATTTGAATAAAAGGATAAATGATTGATGTTCGAGGAGCGCTCTCTGAAGGTGACACGACAATTGGATTTTGATTGATTCAGAAGAGACTCGTAAGAGGTTATTCCTCATAAAAGAACATTTTGCTGAGGAGAATAAAAAAAAATGGCACCGAGCTTGCGAGAAAAACTGACAACTTTATTGATGTATTGAAGAAAAGGTAACAAATAGAGGAAAGACAGACGAGATTACATCATCCCTTTGAAATAATAAAAGCAAGATGAGAAATTAGGAAAGTGCTAGTGTTATCAATTTTTTGAATGATTGGGGAGAAACATGATCAGGATGAATGGTCCTCCTTTTCATCTCCAACGAGAATATTCTTGTCAATGACGTCTTGGATAATATTTTTAAGGACAAAACAATGCTCGGTATCGTGACCCATTGCCCGATGAAATTTGCAGAACTGATCTTTAAACCTTCCCATGGTCACAGAAGGATTTGCTATCTTGGGGAGTCTAACCTTCCCTTTGGCTATCATGTATTCCAGAACTTGCTCCAGTGGCTGTTCTAAGGGAGTAAAATTGCGATCGTATCCCCAACAATCATGCTTTGGTTTTCCTTGGAATTTTAATTCGAATTGGACACTTGAGGAAGACTTGTCATCTCGCTTGTCCATTTTATCCTTCCGACTTGCGAGGTCATTTCTCTCTAAGTTTGGATTTTCTGAGCCTCCAGTATGATTTTTTCTACCTCCTCTTTTGTTTTGTCCATTGCTACTTCTGGTGGAATTGGTAGAAAATGTGGAGTGAGCCTTCAGAGACCCGACTGTATCTTTTGTGTGCATGTATTCCAAGAAACTCTCGAGTATTTGATCTAACGGGGCCATCTTGTGGTCCTGGTTTGGATCATCACGTTGCATCTCTTGTCGAGTACTTGATTTTTGCTGAGACTTGGATAAGACAGTTGACCAGTACTCTTTCTCATTTTCAATGAAGAGATTCTTGTCGACATGATCTTGGACAATGTTTTTGAAGACGAAACAGTGGTCGATGTCATGCCCTACTGCCCGATGGAATTTGCAGAACTGGTCTGTGAATCTTCCCATGACTGTGGGAGGATTTGAGACTCTTGGAAGCTTTACCAATTCCTTGGCCAACATATATTCAAGGATTTCATCAAGAGACTGCTCGAGAGGAGTAAACTGGCGATCGCAATCCCAGCCGTCCCGCTTTATCTTTTCTTTGTGTTGACTCAATTTTCCACTCTGCTTTAAAGATTTCTCTTTCTGACTTGTATGATTGCCTTTGTTATCCTTGCACCCCTCGCGGTGGGCCTTGACAGAATTTGTCTTTTTTGAATCTTGATTATTCCTGACGGGAGTGATGCTCTTGTAGAAATCTTTGCTCATGAAGACCTTCTTGCCCTTGTCGCGGGCTTGCAAATCTTTAATCTTCTTTGCCATTTCCTTCAGCTGTATTTGGACCGGATCATCCATTGCTTGATTTTTTCCTTTATAGGTTGTCCCTTGCCTATGAGGGGATCTTTGAAGTGCTTGCTAGACTTCATACTCTTCATCACTGCCACCTACTGATTCTGACTCATTAGATGTATCCTCGTGTTGGATATGTTTCTTAAATAGTTTTGAGACTTTCTTGGCTGACCGACCTTTTGCCCTCTGCTTGACCTGGATCTTTTCTGTACTAGCTTCAGCTTGTTTTGTCAACATTTTGGTCATCATCTCTTTGAACATAGCATATATCTGGGGATCAACATCATCTTCTGCTTGCTGACCCTGACTCTGGATTGATTGAGGTGAGTCCATCTCTTCTTCTGAAGCTACTGAGTACGCGACGCCTTCAACTGATGTGGTTTTCTTTCTGGATCTTGTATGAACCATCGGGTATCACAAATTTTCTCTTGGATATTGCTGATGCTCTCTGCAGGGCAGAACTGATGGTTAGGCTTCTGAAGGAAATTTGGTTTGGAGGAAAATATTTGTTGAGAATTTTGGTAGACAATTGAAATAATATCCCATTACTAGGGATTGAGTCATCGCTGGGATTACGACAATTGTGTTGCTATTCTTTGCAAGATAAACAACTGAAAATATGCCTTGTTACCTAGGCGAGGTCGTCAAACCAAAGTGAAATGTAAATAAAGGAATTTTATTGAGGGGAAAAACACGATTTTATCAATAATACACTTGACAGAGGGGAGGGGGACAAACAATTTTCCACCACTCCGGATAATCAGAAGATACACGAGGACCAGGAAAAATAGTAAGACTGACAAAGGAATCTCAACCATGTCTGGCAGAATGGTATGCTCCGGACCACTGATCTGATGCGAGATCGAATTCTGGCAGAACCCTGGCTAGTGGACGAATCTCTACGCGCTTCTGCCTCTGAGAGAACTGCCTGACACACCGCTCTGGATGATAGTATGCGCAGAAAAATGGACCAAGTAGTCTGAATCGCTTGCCGTAAGCATAAGTGTATCTGAGAGGTGATTCCTGGCGATCAAAGTAGTCCCATACGACCTGTTCCTCCTGAAGGTTGTCGATCAAGAACCGGTATCGCGCAACTGGAAGAAGTTTTTCACCATTGTATCTGAAAGAACTGACTCGGACTGGCACATGTTGGAGGAACCAAGACTGCAAGGCATAGGTGCACCCTTCGACTAGGATCGACTCTCCGAGTGCGAAACGAGTCAACCCTCGGTATAGAAAGACGAGTGCGGCCATGGCTATTGAGAGGTGGCTGGTCTGTCGACTTCCCCATCTCCTCATAAGCTAAACTATTCTGATATCCATGTAATTCCGTCCATCGGGAAAGAAAGCTAATCCCACCGTGCACAGAACCATCGCATGCTGAATTCTTTCTCGAGCTGTCCTGGACAACGAGCTGACTTCTACAAATGTCCCATACTGTGTGTAGATTTTGAGCAGGTCCACATATTCATTTCCATCCTCCTCTATCAATGGCCAAGACTTGTGTCCCGTCATGCGAGCTAAAGCATCTTTTGGGTCCAGACCCTTGACATTAATCAGAAACTGCTTCTCCAATGGATCTCCAGGCTGACCGGCTGGCTCGGGCAATCCCATAATCTCTGAAAATTCATCCATCAGTACTGTCATCTCACCCCACGGGAACCAGAAGGTAGAAGTGCTCGGATTCCACCGCTCTGCTTGTGCATGAATCAAGTTGTCGTTGACTGTCTGCTTTCCTACTGCGGACGCCAGTTCCAATCCACACTCGCCCAGATGGTCCGGAAACATACGAGAGAAGTTCTTGAACCATGAATAATACCACCGGGGAAAGAAGGATCTGGTGCTGAGGACTCGATGTTCGGGAAGACTTTGTCGCACCTCGTAGGAGATGTGACCCTCAAGGAAGACTGAATCAAGATGACTGGATGCCATCGGACTGGAAGACATGGAAATTGGAATAAGACTTGGGAAAATACAGGAAATTTGAGAAAAATGCAGGCAGGATAAAAATAAAGCAGGAAATTTGAGATCCAGAAGAAAGGAAAGATGGGAAATCACCTGGAGTTTTGAAGGAAATTAAGGGAAATTTGGAAAATCGTCCAGGGTTTGATGAAATATGAAGAAATAAATGGAAAATGAAGTATTTGGAAAATCCTTCAAGGTTTAAAACATGGACAGTACATAGATTGGGGAATTTTGAGAAAATCGTCCAGTATTTTAGAAAATTGGGAAAATATGGAAAATAAAAAGGAAATAACACATTCAATCACATTCTGCATAAACAAGTATGCACATACAGCATTCCCTAAAAGCTGACTCTAGATGCACAAATTTTGAAATGGCTGTAGGACCTTAATCCTAACTCTAAGGTTCAGATCATCTGTATCCAATCTAGTTATGCCTATATACTCAAGCCAAGGCTCAATGTACGTGGCATAAAATCAATTTCTCCGGTTCTAGGTTCAAGTTTTCCAACATCCTTGAGCACCTGCCGATATACGTTGGACTATGGCCCTTGGTACGTGGCAGGGGGGTTTTCACCCAAATAGGTGGCCCAGTTGTGAGGCTTTGTCCCGAACTATGGTTCTGGAAGAGAGCCCAGCAACGTGAAGACCGGGACAATATAGGTAGGGTGATTTTTGAAAAACATGAGCACATGCAATCAAACAGAAGGCTCTAAGTCCTAAAGAGATAGAATTTTGAAATATTTGAAGAAGCAAACATTGTTTTCATACAATTCCTAAACTGAGAAGTGTTGTATTAGACCTAAGTCTATGTGAGCATGAATAATTCTCCTCAATATGGTCCTACCAAACCATACCTAGTCTATATGCATTCCATGTCAGCTGGGTTCAGGTCTAGGCTCCTAGGTTCACATGATAGCATAAATTAAAAGCTGACATTCCATGGAAATCGAATTTGACAATTTGAACTAAGTAGAGCATTAGATTGATCAGGCAAAGACAGGTCCCATCACGGTCGCCAAACCTGTTATCATCGCAAAATTTTACTTTTGCAAATCAAACTGACCTTTGAAAAAGTTTTTGAAAATAACTCGCCTCCGTTTTTAAAATGCGGGAAAATTCCGAAGAATGGGACTCGCCTGTCGGTACGAGGTTCAACCGTTCCTGGCGCCTTTACCAGGGGTAATCGAACCAAGGATCAATCTACTGCTCTGCTCTATTCAACTTGTCTAAATCACATTCTAATTTCTAAATGCACATAGAATCAGGCATGTGCTATGAATTTCTGAAAATGCATATTTGAAAACATGATGTTTGCTTTGAATAACTGAAACACTTAGAATAGATATCACATGGAAAATCATGAATTGGGATTCGATATCACCTTTAAAACATAGATTTAACCCATTAAAAGGGTAAATCATATATTTTATTGGTTAATAATGTAAAGAATCATATTAAAATCAATTCTAATGGATTAAAATCCCTGTAAATCATCCAAAACAGGGTTAGATCACCTTCTTGGATCGTTCTTGCTGATTCTTGAGGTTGAATCCATGGTTTAATCCATGAAGGTGATGGTGTCAATGGCTAAATCATGCTTAAAACAATGAAAAATATTAAATAAAAGTTAAGAATTAAAGAAAATAATTACCTTGAGGTTGCTGCAATGGAGGAAGGGCTGAAGAGGAGAGAGAAGCTCCAAGAATCCAATAGGAGAGAGATGGGAAAAATCGACCCCCCTTATGCATCTATTTATAATAAAAAAATTAGGTTTAAATTTTAACACTTTTGAAAATCCTGGACTCTCTAAGGGGGGCGATTTTGGTGTGAGTTTACCTAACTAACCCTAGCCTAGATTATCCTAATTAAGTCCTAATTAGCCCCTAGCTAAAGCTAGAAAATCTTCAAATGTGGTGCCACTTGGCATTTTCTCACATTGGGTTTTTAAAACACCTTTAAAACCTTTAAAAACACTAGTTTTAAAAACTAACTTTTAAAAATGAGTTTTTCAAAATGGTTTTGACTCTTCTAAACCTCTAACACTAACCAAGACATCAACTAACCCTAGTCTAGCCCTGACTGACTCGAATATGGCACCACCCCAAGTGGGCCCTACTTGAGTTTTTACAAAAAGATGATTTTAAAACTTGAAATTGAAGGAGTTTTCAAAAGGATTTTCAAAAGTAATCTTAAAATTAGGATTTTTGAAATGGCATAGGGTTCTAACTGAATTAGAATTCCTCTGGATATGGTGCCAACTGAGTGGGCCCACATCGAGTTTTAGAAATTTTGAAATAAACACTGAAAATGGCTTTGAAAAGGGGTTAAAATCGATATTTGAAATTCAAGATCTTTGAAAATAGGGTCTCAAGCGAACTGGAACTCCGGGTTAGAGTCCTGAACTCTTAGGACTCTGAGATTTTAGATTTTAAAAGCCAAATGAAAGAATTTTCAAAAGATTTTATCAAGAAATGATGAAATAAGTCAGAAAACACAGTCAGGGTTAGACTCTTAACTCGACCGAACTCTAAAATAGAGTTTTGAACTAACTGGACTCTGTAAAATGACCTAAATTTTGACAATAATCGAAAAAGACTTAAAATGGAAGTAAAACAGACTTAAAAACCAGACAACTGACCGGATTAGGACTCTGAGACAGAGTCCTGATCGGACTGAAACTTTCAAAGATTTGAGAGATTTGATGAATAGAGGAATTCAGAAGCGACACCACCTCAATGGGTCTCATCTGTGAATTGAAATCGATTAAAATTTGAATTTGAAATGAATCCAGATTGTTTTCTGAGAAAATATTTTGAAATATAAAGTCCTGGTGTTGGAAAATGACAGAGTATTGAATAAAAACCCAGGTTTTGAAATTGATTTTGAAATAAAACTTTAAAATTCAAATCTGGATTGAATGTTTTGAAATAGGAGTGCTGGATCTCGAAAACGAGATGCAATGACATGCAATGCTATGCAGAATACATGCAATGATCTGTAATGACACTGGATGAGGGTGAAAATTTGGGGTGTTTACAAACTAACCCATAACAAAAAGCATATAAGTCGATTTCCCCGATCCAGGCTTCCATCAGCTCAAATCGGAAAGGCTTATATATTTTTAATTATGTTAAGTTGTACCTATGTTTAATCAATGTAAATACACATAACTTAATTTAGTTCATGCTATACATAACTTGAAAAAATCATATCTCAACAACATATGCATTTAGAAGATTCGAAATTCAAGAAAAAGCATAAAACCCTAAATCGATTTTTGAGATATCAAGGTTTTGATTATCTCAAATACAAACCATTAAATTTTTATTAAGTCAAGCACAAATTCAGATATTAAACAAGCTAAATATGCCAAACATGATCATATAAACAAAGGTACTCTCTTTTGGAATCAATCAAAACAGTTAATTTACAAGACAATCAAGATTTGGTAATGTCTTTCAATTTTAACTTTCATATATTCAAACTTGGATCTTTCTAAATGTTTATCCCTTTGTTTATAATTCAATAAGGTCTATTAACACTAATAATATGCAGTATATATTAGAAAAGCAGTAAAACCACATAAATTCAAACACATTACTAAATAATCACAAGCATAAGTCGTCAAGAAAATCCAGATCTCTAATGACCCAGTATTTTAAAATCTGTCAGAAATAACAAATCGCATAAAAAATAATGATATTTTTTTTGTGGCTGCCTGTACCTATAAAAAATACAACCCAATAAACCGATCTAAAAAATAATAAGTATAGAAATAATTAAAAATCTTTTACGAAATTCTGTTCTGATAGAGTTTAAATCCAGAATCTGTAAATTTCAATATTTTTATTAGATTAATGTTTTTCTTAGAATTTATATAAAATGTTTTTGATAAAACCCTTTTTACATGGTCTGTTATTATATGTTAATCTTCACCCAAAAGTTTTACAAATTATTCAAAGTCATTTTTCTTTGGTGTTTATATCTTTTAGCAGAGATAGGTCGAAACAATCCTTTATCCATAGCCAAAAACTGGAGCTCTGTTAGAATAGACGTTTCTTCCTAAATAAGAATCCAAATAAGGTAAATCAAGATTCTAACCAAGATACGTAGATCAACCTGGTAGTTTTATTTAGATTTTTTGGACTGATATTCGAAGAGATATCGATTTATTTCTGAAATCGGTTAGGAATAATATATCAGTCATCACAGACCTACGTTTCTTAGAAAATATTTTTAGTAAAAATCTTCTTGAATCCATAAAACCTTTGAAAGATCAATATTTTAGATTCAATCAGATACAATATGAGTTTAACTTATGAATATCTCCAATAATAATCAACTTTTCATTGAATCTAATGCAAAACAACAAAAAAACCATATTTAGGCTTATTTTTCAAAATCATTTTTATGAAAAACTCATGATTCGCCTTCTTCAAACCCAAATAATGATTTCTTCATAAAAAAAAATATGTATAACAGATCCAAACATGTAAATATGCTACTGAAAATTAATATAACTCAGATATGCATGTTTAATGTACGTAAAAAGCATATACTACGTAAATTTTACCTGAAAATTTGATAGATCTTTAAGACAAAGAAGAAATCTGGTAGTCCAATCTCTACACCACCACAACCACCAAAGTTTGTGCAGGTTTAATTGTTGTACACCCTACTCCAGACCTCTTAGATGTTTTATTTAGGAGAAGAGGAAAAGAAAAACCAAAAAGGAAAAAGAAGAGAGAGAGAGAGAGAAGAAGCAAAAGAATTTTCTGAAAAAGAATAAGGGAGGGGCGTGTGAGGGGGTATATATAGCTCTCTCTACAAATCCCTAACCTATTGATATGAGACTCTCCTCTCCAAAATCGTGTGCAGGGGTGGAGTTCTTACTAAAAAAATTATTATCTTCTAGGCTCCATCATCTTTAATTATTTGATCTTTTTCTCAATTTTATTTAATTAAAATTATGAGGTTTGACTATTAAACAACCAACTCTAACAATTCTAACTAATATTGACCCTTCAAGAGGTGTGGGACGTTCCATCCTCTTAAATCTCTCAATTAGTAAGTCAAATGATTTTTTAATTAAAAATCTTAATTATCACTTTTATATATTTATTTAATTATTTATTCGAAACAAAACTAGATAATATTTGTATTCATATGGACTCCTGGATCCAAATGAGGGTCCACATAAGACATCCCCTATGAGGGTCCAATCCATAACCATTGGATCCAATTAATATTTTAAATTGGATCAAATCCAAATAACACCTCAGATCCAAATTAGATATAAATGGCGATTTTGGATCTAGAACCGAAGTCTAAGATCCAAAACCACACTAACTCATATAGTCTTTATAATTTATCTTTCTCAATTATTCTTGAAATAATCTTCATAACTTGAGACAAAGGTTCATAATTAATCGAAATAAAAAAAATCAAGAAAATTAGGAATTCACAATTATAATCATAAATACACCTTTAATTCATCATTTATTTATTTTAATTATCAAAGAAAAATCTTGAGTTTTACACGGTCTCTAGGTTCGTGTGATAACGAGCTATCCTACGACATTCAACGATGTAATAGAGTCTGCATCCATCCTGAACGAGGAGTGGAAGTGGTTCAAGAGTGGATCACAGAAGAGGGGAGGCAACGAGAGCGACACTAGTGGCGATGCAAGGAAGAACCCACCTGCTGGTGGCAAGGCACAGGGGGGCAAGGCGAAGAGGCAGAGGACCCAGTAGGGGGGCCAACAAAGTCAACCCAAGCAGAGGCAGTAGGGGAAGACTCAGTGAATGTGTCAAAGGTGCAACAAGAGCCATCCTCAGGGCGCTTGTCCGCTCTTCAAAGGGGTCTGTTACTAGTGCCAGCTATTATCCGAACAATCCGATGGCTTAGAGCGAACAACAACAGAAAATGCCTCAACAACAGGCACAATAGAGCACAAACGAAAGAGTGTACGTTGCCACAACTACCGAGCAAGGCGATCAGGCCGACCTGATCGAAGATATATTTGTAGTCGCTGACCACTTTGCTCGTGTGATATTCGATTCAGGTGTTATCTATTCGTTTATTTTCTCTTTTGTGGATTTGCTTAACCTCGTTCTATCTATCCTAGAGAAGACTCTCGATGTGATGTCTTTGATGGGTGTGTCTACTCGTTGTGGGAAGTGTCTTCCTATAGTTTGAGTGGTCATTGAGGGGCATGAGTTGTCTGCCGACCTGATCATATTGGACATGACCTTCTACAACGTCATTCTGGGTATAGACTGGTTATCCAAACACAATGTTACCCTTTAGTGTTTGAGAAAGAAGGTTTTGTTGGAGTGCCCCGACTTGTCTGCACTGGTGTTTCAGGAGACTAAGCCTATGAGTGATATGATGATTGTCTCGACGATAAAGATCTTCAAGTACCACAAGCAGGGTCTAACACCCCAAATTTTATATCCTGAAAATCATGATTTTTTTTAAAATACTTTTATAAAATTGCAGCGACATGGGACAAAAACTTGGCATGTTACTTCCCGATCACATTCACATCCATACATGCATTTAATTCAAAAAATTAAATATTCATAAATCAAATAAAAGTCTATTACATCTCTAAATTTAATAATAATAGTTCCAACGTAATAAACCGTTCATAAAAACTCCTCCGGGCGAGGGAGATATGAGCGATTTATCGATTGAGTGTCAGGTCAAAAATACGTAGTTATAGGAAATATGCATTCGAGTGGGTCAAAACAGGTCACCTGAATTCACATTTTTCAAAAAATTTTTTACACAGACACATTAAGTAAAATTATAAAAATATAACTACACTACTTTAACTAATCTACCATGGACAAATCTCATTTTCATAGCTGTTAGGCAAGAAAACAGACCCGTCTCCCCGAAGCTTATTTCCTCAAAAATAGTTTTGGTAATTTTATGCAACAAGACACATAAACGTATATTTTTCAATGACAGAAATAATGAAAATCATGCTAATCACTACAATACATTCACATGAACATTAACTACCATTTTTAACTAAAAATTATAGGAAAAAAGTAGATATTATATGTATTCTCTAAAAATTACAAATTTTATTTTTGACAAAATTGACAACATGCATACATAGTTCTTTTTCATTTTTAATTCAATAATTCAGCTACGTTTGGGGGTTGAATCAATTTCTTCTAGGGAAAATCAAAATCAACACCCTTCTATTAAGTCCAATATAAAGTTTTACATAAATTTTCTTTTCTTTTCTTTTATCAAAAGTGTGAATCGGGTCTTCAAACCAATTTTGGAGAAAATGATTTTTAGAGGGGCTTTTCTTTCGAAAACCCTCTCTATCTGATATTTTGACAGCCCTACACCAAACTCATGTGTGGGAGGCATGGTATAGGGTATATTCTTATGAAAAACCGAAAGAACTCGTGCCTATGAGTTTTGATTTATGTGTAGAGAATATAACCCCCTACCTCTTTTGTGAAACCATCTCCTACACATGCGAATTCAAAGTTCAAACATGAACCGGCTGCCCAACCTGTGTGAGGACCATGCCAACAAACTCCTTCCTCTCCTCACACGCACGTGGGCATCCTCCTTGTTGGGCCAAGAGGGGATACACAAGCAATACGTAGGGAAGAAGATAGGAGAAAGAAGGGGATCAAGGGAGAAGAGGGGGAAAAGGGAGAGCAAAGGGAAGAAAAAATCAAAGTGGCAAATAAGGGGGGGCATGATCCCCTCTCATGCCTAAATAGAAGTGGGGTGGAGGTCAAGGGCTGGATAAAATCTCAGCCCTTGATCTCAATTAAGGTGTTCTTTCCTTTTCTCAAAATTTTCTACCTTCCTTTTCCTTTTCTTATTTCTTTTTTTTGTTAATTTTTTCTTTAGTTTAGGTTAGGGTATATTGTATACATATATACTATAATATACCCATAATATATTAGGTCTAATGTATAGCCACATGGGCTGGTCGCCCCCCATGGTCTAACCCTTTCTTATTTTAAATTTTCCAAAATTGCTTGCTTGGCAAGCAAGTTTGACTAGTCTTTATATATATATATTTTTAAAAATAGGTTTCAAAACATCATTGCACATGTTTTTCTTATATTACAAACTTAGACACATGTGCAACATAAGGCAAAGACTTTCTTTTTCTACTAAATTCTTTTTTTAACAATAGCTTGAATCAAGTTCTAAAAAAAACTGATTTTCATAAAAATGATTTTTGAGAGGGGTTTTCTTTTGAAAATGGTTGTATGGTGTTCTTAGCTAGTGTGTCTGTGACGGACAGTCAGGAGACACCTTTGGAGAATTTGGACATGGTTAGTGAGTTTCTAAACATTTTTTCTGAGGACTTGCTGGGTTTGCTGCCTCACAGGGAGATCGAGTTTTCGATCGAGCTAGTGCCTGGCACGACATCAGTTTCACGCGTGTCGTATCGCATGGCATCTGCAGAACTGGTTGAGATAAAAAAGCAATTGCAGAAACTTCTTGACAAGGGTTTTATCAGGCCGAGTGTGTCCCCTTTGGGTGTACCTGTTCTCTTTGTCAACAAGAAGGATGAGTCCATACGACTTTGCATAGACTACTGCATATTAAACCAAGTAACCGTGAATAACATATACCCTTTGCCTAGGATTGATGACTTGTTCGAAAAGTTGCAGAAGGTAAAGGTATTCTTCAAGATCGATCTTTATTTCGGGTACCATCAATTGCGGATCAGGGCAGAGGATGTTCCAAAGACTATGTTTAGGTCCAGATACGGGCACTATGAGTTCTTGGTGATGTCTTTTGGACTCACCAATGCCCCTGCAGCTTGTGTCTTGATTTTTTTATCATTGTATTTATCGTTGATATTCTGATCTATTCTAAAAGCATGAAGGAGCACTGAGAGCATATACGAATCGTGGTGCAGACACTGATAGAACATAAGTTGTATGCTAAGTTTTAGAAGTGTGAGTTTTGGCTTGACAAGGTGATGTTCCTCGGCCATGTGATCTTAGAGAAAGGTGTGGAGGATGATCCAACTAAGGTAGAGGCAGTGTTGTCTTGGGAGCAGACGAAGACAATTTCAGAGATCAGGAGTTTCTTAAGATTCGTGGGCTACTATCATCGATTCATACAAGACTTCTCTCATATAGCTGCTCTTATGACCCAACTTTTGCAGAAGCGGGTAAAGTTTGTTTGGTCACCTCGGTGCGAGGAGAGCTTTCAGGAGCTGAAGAAGAGGTTGACCTCAGCCCTAGTGTTGTCTTTGCCTTCTAGGATGGGTGGGTTCATAGTGTACAACAATACTTAGGGTGCCAGACTGGGTTGTGTCTTGATGCAGCATGAGAAGGTCATCGCGTACGCTTCTCGGTAGTTGAAGGTGCACAAGAAGAACTACCCCATGCATGAGTTGGAGTTGGCAGTTGTTGTCTTTGCATTGAAAATTCAACATCACTACTTGTATGAAAAATAGTTCAAGGTCCTCTCCGATCACAATAGCCTCTAGTATATTTTCACGCAGCGTGATTTAAATTTGAGGCAACGTATGTGGTTGGAGTTCCTTAAGGACTATGAGTTCTCCATTGCCTACAACCCTGGTAAGGCGAATGTAGTGGCAGACGGGCTCAGCAGGAAGACATCAATCATGACAACCAACTTGATCAGGCACAGTTGAGTCTTGATTGAGGAGTTTGTCAGGTGGCAGTCGTTTGCAAATGATTTTGAACACATTCTTTGTGCTAGGATGCACGCATGGTCTGAGATCATAGATTGTATCGAGGAGCTTCAGTTGACTGATCTAGACTTCGGGGGTTGTGCGTGAGTGCCCAGAAGCCTGATGTGCAGTTTCACCATGAGGAGGATATAACCATCTTGTTTGGAGATAGATGGTGGGTTCCAAAGGCATTGTAGAATGAGCTGATGAGTGAGGCCCACAAGTCTAGGTATTATGTTCACCCTGGTTCTACCAAGATGTTCAACGATATCCAATAAACTTATTGATGGAATGGGATGAAGTGGGATATTGTAGAGTTTGTGTCTTGGTGTTTCACCTGACAGTAAGTGAAGATTGAGCATCAGAGACCTGGTGGACTTCTTCAACCGCTAGACTTTCTAGAGTGAAAGTGAGACAACATCTCGATGAACTTCATCGTGGATTTGTTGAGAACCCATCATCAGCCCAATGCCATCTAGGTGATAATGGACCGGTTTGACAAAGAGTGCCCATTTTTTGTCGATTAAAATCAGTCAAAGTTTGGAGAGTTTAGCAGATTTGTACATGGATAAGATTGCTCAACTTCATAGGGTGCCACGTTCGATCGTGTCGGACTGAGACTCTCGCTTCATGTCTCATTTTCAGTGCCAGTTGTAGAAGGCCTTTGGTACCACATTAAAGTTCAGCATGATGTTTCACCAAAAGACTGACGAGTAGATAAAGTGCACAATACAAACACTTGAGGATATGCTTAGAGCATGCACACTGGATTGGGTAGGGGAGTAGGATAGGCATGTGAAGCTTACAGAGTTTTCGTACAACAATGACCATGTCAGTATTGGTATGACTCCATACAAAGCTCTGTATGGCAGACCATAGAGATCTTCAGTGTGCTAGGATGAGGTTGGAGTCAAAGCAGTGGAGTCTCCAGAGGCCATTCAGCACTACTCGAACAAAGTGCGATTGATTCGACAGAGGTTAGTCATGATATAGAGCAGGCAAAAGAGCTATGCCAATCAGCGACGTAGGGAGCACAGTCTTATTGTGGGCGATCACGTGTTTGTTCAGATCTCACCTATAAAGAGTGTGTTTCAGTTTAAGAAGAATGAGAAGTTGAGTCCTCGGTATGTTGGGCCCTTCGAGATCCTCAAGCGCATTGGTGAGTCAACTTACCGTCTGACGCTTTTTTCTCAGTTTTCCTAGATTCACAATATCTTCTATGTCTCGATGTTGAGAAAGTATGTGCCTGACCCCTTACATGTGATCCACTATAAGGTGGTCAATATACAACCTGACTTGACAACATAAGAGAGGTCGGTGGAGATTGTGGTTCGTCAGAAGAGAACACTGCATAGTAGGACGATCACATTCGTGAAGGTACGTTGGCAGCATCACAGACTGGATGAGTGCACCAGGGAGCTCAAGGCTGATATGCGTGACCATTACCCACATTTATTCAGTACATTTTAATTTTGTAGATAAAATTCTTTTAAGGGAGTAGGGAAGTAATAGCGTGTGTTTTTCCATAGTTTTAAATTCTGAATTTCTAAAAATTTGGCTGTGTTTTATAAAGTTGATAAAAATCATAGAAAATATCCTCAATTATAGGCGACGTCAGTCAGGTCTGGGCGTGGCTCAAGGCCCACTGACAAGACCAAAACAAGACGAATAATATTTATAAAACTTTTTATTTTTAATCATTAAAATTTAGGTTAAATTTAGGCAAAATTTGGAAGAAAAAATCAGGTAAGTATACTGTTAGATGCGTCTCATAATTCTGAGAATATTGTTATTTTGTTTTTATGAAATCGGGTTACGATTGGCCCAAAAATCGCATTTTTCAAAAATGACCCTCTTTGTTTTTACCATTTTTTGAATTAGATCAGATCCAATCCGATCCATTTGATCAGAGTTGATATGGATCTGGACCCAATAAAAGACCCATATCAACTAGGATCTGGTCCAGGTTGGGATCCATATAGATTTGAATCTTGGATGTCTCAGTAGGGTAGAGCTATTCAAACCAATATGTATTTTGCCCAGTACAACCATCACATCATCAAGCAAACAAATGCAACATTTAAAAGTGCACATGACATAACATAACTATACTACACATTCATAATATCTAGATATGGATTTCAATGCATAAAAGTAAATTGTGTAGTTATAACATTTATGTTTCTCTTAATTAACTTCTCCCGCGGGTACGCACAGGGTAGAACCATGAGTCAGGCCAAGTCCACAAGGGGTTTATTATGCTATGTATTTATAAAATACCCGAGTAACTTGTTGTGACTTAATCCAAAGAGGACGGTTAGTGATTGAGAGAGAATTTCTTAGATGTCAGACCATAATAGGATGCATCTCGAGACTTCTGCAGAGAACATGGATCTACCACGTATGACATATTGGTAGTCCTGATCCTCTAATTCTGAGGATTGGAGATCGAGTGAGATGCCTAGCTCTCATAAGAAAATATAATGGTCCCACAAAGTTTGTACCATCTACCCTCTCCAAGGTAGAGTAAGTGTATGGTAACATATATCATCTTCTAGATATACCCACAAAATAAGAAAACAATACACAAAATCCCAAACTTAAGGTTATATATATGTATTCATCAATTTATATATTACTTAACTAGAATTTAGGAAAACGATACACAGAATCCCAAACCTATGGTTATGTGTGCATGCATCAGTTTTATTTATTACTTGATGTAAATTGCAGAACTCTAAGGATTTAACATAACCGCAAGCCCAACCGTGGGCATTATACATGCATGCGTACTTTCATGCTTCTTGCACAATCACAAATCGTACCACACATACAACTTAGTGCACTTAAGGCACCACAATGGCTTCTCTGAACCATAGGCTCACACGGGAGCCAACACCTGTGCATGCATAAATATAAAAAAAAAGTATACAAACCACATGCACACGTTCACAAGTGTCATTTGCATGTTGCAAGTATTCATAGCATACTGCACCTCATCTCGACAGGGTGCCCATAATCACAGCATTAAACATATATTAATATCATGCATGATTCACTCAAATGTACACAGCCTTAGCACATCATAATGTGTGGATTTCACGCATTTCCAAGCAAAACAGTACATCATCATAATATAGAATCTCATGCATTTCCAAGATTCGTTTTTTTTTTGCCTCATTATTGGATTTCACCACATGCATAACCATTCACTGCACATAACCAGCGTTATCATTTACATATTGTATGTGAATTTCAGTAAACTAAATAATGCTAAATAAGCATTTAATTAGCATAAACCGACTCTCATTAGAGAAAAGCATCATCAAATTGAAGATATCCGTTTTTCCATAAATGTAAATTCAGAAGTTTAACCATACATATATATACATGACTAGTATGAGAATCAATATGCATCTGAATAAGTACATGTGGGTTTATCCCAAAGGAGTTCAATTTAAAAAAAAAGATTTATTCATACAAGGTGATATCCGGGAAGATGTTTCAGATTTCTTTTTTTTCCCAATTTCTTTTCGAGGTTCAAAACCTCCAGATCTAGCTTCATATCAATCCTTGATCAATCTCAGGTATGATATGGATGCTCACGAACATTCTGAAATAAGAACCCCAGCCCGTTTTCAGGAAAAAACACTGGCTTTCTAAAAAATGTTTTATTTTATTTTTTTATTTTTTAGCCTATAACAGCCATGACTCCTGTTCACGGCTGAGTATATGCATATCCATACATATATCAGAATTGTAAATAGTGTCCAAGTGCACCTTGGCACTATACACACGCATAAAGATGCTATGCCACTTCGTCTTAAACAAAATTTCATATTTATTTTTTCTTTTATCATATGAATCCAGAACAATTGATTCTAAACGGGTGTCCAGGTGGAATCGGATATGGCACCTTTACTATTTATGAAACCAGGTTCAAGGTTTAATAACAACTCACCCAAACTCCCGATCCACACGGGTTTACGTGAACCTGTGTTTTGACACCCACACACACAGTCCGAAAGTCCCGTTTCATTAACATACCCAACAAAATCACATTCAACTTATACGATCCATGATAGGGTTCTCTTGAATTCGTATATATAGACCACTACAAGTTAAAATCAGATTCACATAAGAAAACTCATATAGGTAAATGCATAGTATATGCCTATTCAAGACTACGTAAACTGATATACATAAAAAAAAAAAAAACATACAACAATTTGTATAAGAAAAAGAAGTGCGTGAATATGTACACCATCCAAAGCCACATGGATAAAAAATATACACATCAAGATGCATGAGTAGGGAACTGATTGAATACACATAACTGTCAACACACTTCTGAAAAAAAAAAAAGAGAAATCAGATTCAACAATAATATAGGTTCACAAAATATATATACTGTGATATAAGATCTTATGGACTTACGTGTAATACGGTACTACCCCTGGTTCAAGCTCGGATTCAAATGACATCCAAACACAGATCCACGAGCATACAAATCCAACCAGACATAACTCAGTCCCTATGATTTTCTCCTTTTTTAAAACTGTTATACAAGCCATACATTGAACCATAGATCTTCCTATATCGTTTTTCCCAAAGAGCACAAACGGCTGGCATATACTATATATATATATTTTAAAACAAATAGTGCTCCTCAAAAATGTTTGGGACATTTCTTAACTCATGTTCAATGCCATATCAGCCATGATTCGTGTTCATGGCTGAATATATGTATCTTAATACATATATTCGAAGTTGTACGGTATTCATGTGCAACTTAGCATGATGCATACCTACCTTAACAACCAATAAGAAAACCAAAATCGTGTAGATCGGCCTCCTCCAAAACGTGTGAATGGTGATCTCGGTTGGCTGATCTCCCTGATCTCCCTCCAAGCTGCATCACCTCAAGGAAGTCCTCTACCTAGGGGCATGAATGAGAGAGAAAGAAGGAGAGAGAACAAGAAGGAAAGAGGGAGGAGAAGAGAAATTAATCAATAAGAGAGAGCTTGGGGGGGGCTTGTGGAGAGTCTCTTTATAGAGCCTCACCCCTCCTTTTCCAATGGATTAGGTAAGTTCCCCAATGGGGATTTCACCAAACTCGTGCAAGGAGGTGAACAAATCCAAATTACTTTTTTAAATCTTTTCTCATTTAGGTAGAACCCTTTACAAAATATGACTCCTCAAAAACGTGTGGGAGGAGTAGGTTATTCCAACTTATCAATTTTTTTTCTTCCTCATTTAATTAGAATCCCACTCCCTTGAGGATTCTCCCAAAAACGTGTGTGTGTGGTGGGGGGAGGAGAAGGAAATTCCAAAACTTACCTTAGTCAAATCCTAATGTAAGGAGAATACTTACATTTTAAATGTAAAGTTAGCCTTAGTCACCCTAGTTAATTAGAGTTCCCTTCACTTAGTCAAGTTAATTTGGTCAATTAAACATAACAAGTAGGTGGGGACGTCCCACCGTACTTGGATCAGGTTTGACCCAATTAGATCCATCCCCTATTGGGATCCAATGTCTGAGGGATCCACATAGAAGGCATTCCATTCTACCTGAAATTTTGACTTCTTTAATCCAATAAAAACTCCATTTACATGCACATACAAACCCAAATGCACATTTTTTCCAATACTGATGCACCTTAAATCAAATTCAATTGTACATTCCATCCAAATTCAAATCCTACATTTAATTGCACATTTAACTCAAATTTCCCAATGTTTTTTTTTCTCATTCTAAATTCGAACCAAATAGGAAACATAAAATTTCATTTTTATTTTATAGAAAATTCACAAGTGTTATATCTATATTCATGGATTTACGTGCACATTAGATTCTAATTCAAATGCATATTAAAAATTAAATCCACAATTGAGACATAACTCATCTTTATTAATTTTAATTAATGCCGAAAAATCTATAGGTGTTACAGTTACTCTTCCCCTATTTTAGTTTCAGATTCTTATTGGAATACTAAGATAATGATTAGTTTATTTGCTATGTCACCTGGTTATGGGTATGGGTACGATACGACAATTCCAAAAAATATGGGAATGGGGACACGGCTAAATATATAGTAAAAAATATATATTATATATCTTATATATCTAAAATATATACTGAAAATATATATTATATATTGAAAATATATAATATAATATAGGACATGACATTTGCGTGTCCAGGTACCAGTACCCGTGCCGACATGTATTGACACGGGTACAGCACCCTAAGTGCCGTGTCCCAGTTACATAGTTTATTTGTGATTTGTGCAGAAGAAGGCTGCCTTAAATCTTGTTATGGTGGCTAGACTTTTTTTTTCTGGATATTTTGGATCTCCAGAGGATAGTTGATCAAAGGATAAGCAAAACACAATCTTTATCAGTCAACTCTTGCTTAAGAAGTGATTTATCTTTTTCTGGGATTTGAGGATGTGATTATATGTATAGCATTTGCTTTGCACTATGCCAACCTGCAGACCTTTAATTTGTTTTTCAGTGAACTCTGCCAGTAATGGATCCTTGAAGGTGTTGGATGTCTTGAATGCATTTTGAAGTTAGCATAATCATCGACAGGGTTGAGCTTTTGCGTTTTTCATCCTGGTATTTCCTTCTTTTGCAGTTTTCTGTGCCACTTCTGCTCCAATTTCATTGTGACTCGTCTAAATTTTAATGCCACCACAAGTATGGGACATGGCCTGTTGATGATGGCTGATCTTGACCATTATTTATTGTGCATGCAGGACTTACAGGAGCTATTGACAAAGCTGAGGGACAAGCATCGTTACTGCCTTTACTGTGGAAGTCAGGTAAACCATTGTAGTTGAATTTCCTTTGAATTGCATATGCAGTTGAGTCGTTGACTTTATTTTAAACCTTCTTGTTGCATTTCAGTACGAGTCCATGAATCCACTTCTGGCCTATTGCCCAGGAAATGAAGATGACCACTGATCTTGAATATGGCAACACTGTCTACTCCCTGGCAGTAATTTTCTTTTGCAACTCCAAAACTATGTGTACTATTCTTTTAACTCAAAGGAGATATAACTATAGGTACAGAGCAGGCTAGTGCTCAAGCACAATAAAATCATGGTGTAGTGGTTTTGTGCTGTATGAAGTGGCATGGATGTCAGTGATTTTTGGGCAAATTTCTTTTGTTGAATAGGATTTGGTTAATCATATATGGGAACTGTTGTTTTTTTCTTTTGATCATATAACATATGAAGTGCATCTTTTGCACTTTTGCACGACTTTGTTTAATTCTTTTGTGCCAAACAGTTGCATGCATGATAGTTCATAGGTGCCTGCTTTTTCTCTGTTTCACTTGATGGCGTGTTAGTTCCCTCTAGCTCTTCTTGTTATTTGAGTAATATTGCTGAGTTAGGCTTTCTAATGTAGTTTAGTGTTGGTCATCAGGCGGCAGTCGTCGTCGACCAACACCATCCAGTTATTGTTAGCAGTCGAGCTGTTGATCGATTGTGACTGCTTCAGCAGCCACCACCTGCGGCCAGCCTTGGTAGCTGACTGCAAAATTGATACGGGTCTGATTTCGATACTGACAAAATTGATCCAAACACATCCCAAGAATCTTTCCACAAAACTTTGTCATTTGGATAGGAAAAGTGCTGCACAATGTTGGGCTCCTTAATTGTGATATCCCTTAGAGGCTCAACCAGGTAATCGACAATGGGATTCTACCTTGTCATTAGTGATTTATCATGAGGGTAGTTGAGTAATTCACATAGGGATGCCAACGGATGTCCATATCTAATCCGAATCTGATTAGTCAGATTCAGTCAATCAAATAGAATCTGATTAATATTTTTTTTTAGAGTGAGAGAGAATCTGATTAATATTGAAATCTAAGTTTGGCATTGCTTTTTCACCCGATATTAAGTGATGGCATCCGGTTCCTGTACTGCTTTTCCACATTCGACTTTGAATTTGGATCCCTGCGATTAGGCCGGATTCTGGAATTCGCAGGTCCGATATGAGTCCCACGCGCATCACTACATTGATTGACTATATTGGTCTAGAAAATTAAGATACGAGAAGCGACTAAAACTGGAACTTCGTGGGCAAAGAAGGCCCCAGTTTTTCGACTGCCACCTGCAAATGTGGTGTAACCTTTTCTCTGCTCTACCAAAAAAGTGTGTTATTTTTTTTAATCTTTTTTTGTCGTGTGACTTTCTGCACTGTACGTAGAGTATTGGCTTGATTTTTAAATGTCCTCCGAGTTATTCCACCACTGCACAAAGAGATATAATGCTAGTGGCCAGAAACGTTTCAAGTTTTGGTGATTAAATTGAATTGAAGGACGCACGTGGAAATGGAAGTGCTCCTCTGCAAGTACTCTTCTTCTTCTTCTTTTCAGCGGAAACGAACCAACGAACGATGGGGAGCATATGCAAAGGAGGGCTGTTGATGATGCCATCTTCATTGGACCTCACACAAGGAGCAACCCATCGGAAGATTTTGCGGGGGACCAAAGCACTGCATGTAATCAAGTCATCAAGCTGTGAAGGGGGGCCAACTCGCCGAAGGGTCATTTGGAGCACGACGACGCTGCTCACGACGACCGCATCATTAATGCTGCAGGCAGGTACGGGGGCGTCCGCTGCCGAAGAGTGGGGAACGCATTCGCTCATGTTGGAGAGGTTCTTCCTTCCGGGGCTTTCGCCGGAAAACTCCGCTGCCAGAATTCGACAGACGGCGGAGGGGATGCATAGCTTGAGGCACATGTTGGATACCATGTCATGGAGGTATGTCATATTCTACATTCGCCTGAAGGCCTCTTACCTTTCATCAGACTTGAAGAATGCATTGGCTACCTTACCGGAGAATCGCCGGCAAGCCTATGTAAGGACCGCCAACGAGCTGGTCGACAACATGTCAGAGGTACATATTGCTGCTTGTTAATTTTGTTTGTTTTAACTTATTGAACTTAATTACCAGTTAATCTCAGGCCCATCCGTATAGGTGAGTAAATAATAGTAAAGCCTGCAGGAAGTGTAGCTCAGCCCAAGTTGGCCAGTAGGGACCCCAATGGAGTGGAGGCTGATTCAGCTCAATTTCCTAATTTGCATTGCTTTTGTTATACTTATTAGTCTCAGTTGCAGACTGAACTTCAACCAGACCTGGCTTTTGCCGATATCCATTCATGTTTTTTTTATTTTTATTTACATGTCCTCAGGATCAGAGACTTGGCCGCTCTGGCTTTCATATATAAATCATTTAGAATATATGACTTGAACAAGGGATGCTTAATTACACGCATGTTTAGTTCAATTGCCCGTACCACATGGCTGGTATATTTGGGAACCAGCCATTTAGTTCTGATGGTAGAATGCCACTAGCTAGAGAGGCTGGGCTTCGACATAAATCCTGAATTCCCTACCTTTACAACCCGAGTTAATATTTCACTTCTAGTGCATCCAATAAATATCTAATATATATCTAACAATGTTGTCAGTATCGGTATCGGCCCTGTATCGTTTGGCCAACCAACGATTCCAGGTGAGTCTGCCGATTACTCAAGTGAATCGTTCTGAATCGGCCAAAAAATAATTAAAAAATATTATGTGTCAATCAGATCGTGACACAGGTTAAAGTCATTAAAATAATATTAAAAAACAGCCTATTCAGGAGTGAAGCGTATCGATTTTCTTTCATACGTACGTATCGGCCGCACCGATTCTAACAACATTGATATCTACGTTCTAAAAGCACACGCCATCGGATTAATTATTAAATGCACGATTTTCCATGTTAGCTAGCAAGCAGATAAGCGTTCCTGAGTTGCCCAAGGGAGGAACATTTCTAAACGACCTTTTTTTATTTCCTTATTTCTTTGTTAAAGCTTCATCAGAGTCCTTATTTCTAATGCCTAATTAGTGATTTTAATTGATAATTGAATAGTTGGATTATTACGTGCGGACACCGAAAGTGTACGAGTCATACCTATTTTATGAGAAGACGTTGAAGTCGCTTGACGACTTGCTGGCCCTTCTAGCATGATGAATGGTTCAGAGAATTCAAGGTGCTTGCACAAATGTGCAAGTGAGACACGCTCCTCAGAGCCATGTACATCCTTTCCATACGGTACTTGTCACTAGCTTATGTATGTATCCTTGTTTTTTTAATCATGTTACCTTTTTTTATTGTATACAATTGACCCCAAGCAGCTTAACATGCATCTGAGCTTGATTACTTTGTTGCAAATGCCTTTAAGTAGATCACATTCTTTCTCTCTCCTTCTATGTATGCTTCATAGTCGGGTTTTTTATTTACCAAGGACGAAGTAGCTAGAAAGAGCCTTTATATCTTGAATGGTGCAGCTCTCTATGATGAACCAAGTGATTGAAGCTGGGTGCATTGAACAAAGTGCACATGCTGCTGCACCTGACCACCATTGGAGCCGAATGGAGGAAGGGCTATGCTGCTGCACCTGACCACCTCGATCACTAAAAGAACAACTGACACATTCTACTATTGGTTTTGCTAGCTATTGTTGGTTGGGAGGAATGCTTGCACCTTGTCCAAATTCAAGTAAATTGTTGGCATCAAGCTATACATCCATGCTACTATTTTTGCCCTGGGCAAAGACAAATGCAAACCGGTGTGATGTGATTGCACAAAAAAAGTGCCGCTTCCCTCAACACGACTGTGAGGAGTCCGATTTTGGGGCTTGCTCGTCTAACCACTTCAAACAAGCCGCCCATGCCGGGTTCGCCTCTGCCTGAGTCAATGCATTTTGATCCCAAATGCCCTCATCTGTGAGAAGTAGGCTTTCCGTTTTTACTGTAGTCCCCCTCAAACTCATTGTTGCTTCTTCCCGCCGCAGAACCTGACCGCCTCGTGCAGATTGAACCTCACCATCGACGGGGAGCCGTACCAGTCGGGTACGGCCGTCACAGTCTCCGGCGCCGTCCGGTGGCTCTTTCCGATGAAGGCCTGTTGCTGGGAGCGAACCAGTCAGTAAGAAAAATCACCACCAACAAGATTTAACTAAGCAAGGAAGCCATCTCCCTTGCCGTAAAACTAAAATAAATACTGCAAACCAGAGAGAGAGAGCAACCGGCCGGTATTCCGGCAGCATAGGTTCCCTCCCTAGAACCGGACTCCTCCCATGGAGAGAACGTTCATTTTTTTTATATGGAAGGGTTAACTGGGGAGGCATTCTCCTCGTTTTTCCACACTTACACGTGGTGAGAGATGGTATATGAAACCTGACTTGTGGTTGCCGTAACTGTCTTACTAAAGAATCTTTTCATTTTTAGAGAAAAAGAAAATTACATTTCATTGATAGATTTAAGAAGAATTATCACACGGAATATAAATGAAAACTATACAAATGACCACTCCATTTGTCTGGTAGGAGCAGCTAGTGCATGTCATCTTGTGTTGAGACGTTGCAAGTTCAAATCCCAATGGATTCAGTGTATAAATGGTAGGCTAAATGGTCATCGTACACCTTTTCTTTCTCAAAAATACTTGTGACAGGAGTAGACTTAAGCACAGTGTGAGGTTCTTTATCTAGAACCATGAGAGGACTTTTCTCTTATAAAGATTTCACAGGATTTTCTTCTTTTAGAGTCATGGCGAAAACTTCTTTCTCTTTTATAATGATGGCTCCAACGGATGACTTAGGCCCAATCAATTTTTTTTTAGACTTCGAACAGAAGAATTATCATCTTTTTCTTTGACTTGAGTCTCACATCGGTAGACATGAGAACAGGCAAGTTGGGGTGATTCTGAATGTTGAGAGGCTTTGTTTAAGCAGCTAAGTCAATATAGACTTTGAAAATTATGACAATAATTTTCAATACTAGCTTAGTGATCATATGGAGTTTTTCATTTTGAACACAATTTGGTTCCTCCTGAGATTCATCATTTTTCAAGGTGGTCTTCAATTATGTGTTTAAGAGGAACACATTTTCTGGTGTCATGGCCAAGAATCTAATAATATTTGCAAAATTTTGTGTGGTCTCTTCCTTTCATTTGGAGAAGATTTGACACTTTTAGTAATTCAAAATCCTCATTTTGTTGCAAAATATCGAAGACTTGAAATTGATTCTATTGGATCTTGATGAACTCTGTCACTAGGACATCTTGAATTTTGGGCTTGCCCCTAGTTTTGCGTGGGAGGAGACGTTAACTTTTTCTTTTCTCTTCGAGGAGTAGCCATACTAACTTGGCTTTCAGGTGATTCTTCTTTTTCACATTTGTCCCTCTTAAATCTCTTATTAACCAGAATTTTATCATACATGCCTCTTTTAAGGTTTGACTCCATAAAATGTGTTTCTAACTGGTTAGGAGTTTGATGTTTTCTTAGGAAAGTCTAGGTGACGTGATTTCCCAAAAAGGTTTTCTAAGTTATTTCCTAAACTAAAGCTAAAAAAATTAAATACATCTACCGAGTGTTTTTACCTAAGAAAAATCAAAATAAACACACGAGAAAACACTATGGTTTTGTATCTAAAATAGTTTCCACGTGAGAAAATAAAAATGGATTAGATTTTAGATCTAGATATGGATCTTATCTAAAAGATCTATCTAGGTTTAAACACCACAAACAATACACAAGATCAGGATGCAAACACAAGTCTCAGAAATCGAGGCTCCAAAACCCAAAAGAAAAACAAACTTGATCTGTAAAAAGGTGTTTTCTCAAAAAAATTCTAAGTCAATAAATGGTATCATATGTTGCTACTGATCTTTAACTCTGAAAATGACAAAATTCAGAAAAAACTACCAACAAAGAAAAGAAAGAAAATAAAAAGATCTTTTAATGACATATGGCGCGCTGGAAACTGACAAACGAGTGTCGAGATATAGCCTCATAAATGTTATAAAAGCAAGTGATGAAAAGGCATTGTTTCCCTTGTTCTGACTGATACTATCTATTTTTCAGCTACCTGATCCAAAAATCCAGAAAAACAACAAAAGAAACAAAGAAATAAGAATTTGCTATCTTTTCTACCCCACCATAATTATAGTGATCCAATGAGCACCTGGGGAGATAAGCCTCTGAGAACGCAAACTAGTCGACGGTTTCACCATATAGGAAAATTACTATAACCCGATTTTGAATCGGAAAAACGAAAGCCCTAGAGGGGTTTTCAGCTCTAGATCAAAACTGTACAGACTTAAATCTGAATCTTTGCATTTTAATGAGCCCAAAAATACAAGTTTTTATATAATGGGTGGCTATGATACAAATAAAAGAGCAAGTATTTTCAGCAAGAAATAGTCATCGAAATGATTGTTTCTTATTGTTCATGCTTCCTTTAAGAGACTAGAGATATAGAATCTAAAGATGAGCCGAACATGTGAAATGCAGTCATGTTCATCTGCTTTCCAACAATCCTAAGAATGTCAAAAACTGACTTACAAATAAATAGATATAATTTTGTCAATCTGACAGTGTCTGACCAAACAAAAACAGAAATTTGAGATTACAAATCCAAGGTGGATCCAATATCCGAAAATCACAAAAACAGTGAAACTACTAACCTCATAATGCTAATTTTTCAAAAACTTAGATATTGGAGTTAAATGAACGGTCCCACCATGATCACCATTTTGTGGATCCCTCACGAATTTTGAAAAACAAAAACAAAGGGTTTTCTACTAAAAGATATTTTTTTCTTTAAAATGCATCTGAAACCGAATATGAACTTTGAGAGAGAGTGGGGACCGTTCTTCAAGGTAAAGTGTCTTTCCTCCTCTGATGAGTAGGGATCAGCCAAACTAAGAACCCTCGATCTTGGCATTACAAATATTTGTATCTCGTATGCGAGACCTAGAAGAAAATGAGTTTGGTGGTGGGAGCTACCAAAACTCAAGAAAAAAACAGGAAAGCAAATAACATACGAACATTATGGCTATTAAAACTTAGAAAATTGAACAAAATAAATGAAATATGAATAGAAATGAAAACCAAATCTCACATTGGGCTTAGGTAACCCTTTCTACAGTTGATGAGCACGGGCTACACTTCAGCTAAATGCAGACTCCAAAAGGGAGTGAGATAAGGGATCTAGGTCTTCGGCTAGGCTAGGCTTGACTTTATTGGTTAGGCTAGGTTGGATAGGTTAGGCCTTGTAGAGACTCAGGCAGTGTAAGGGCATAGATACAAATGAACTCCAGATTCTGAAATAGGGGGGTGGCTCCCTATTTATAGTTTTCTAGGAGGATCCGGATATGTTTTCTGTATTAGAAATTCATCTAGATAGACAACTTCTAAATTGGTTGTTTTTTAACAAAAGGCTAGGATTGCATAACTTACCCAAAAAAACATTTTGGAATGATTACTAGGCCTATCCTAACATTATAGAAGGCCTAAACTCGAGAATCCAAGATTTAGATAAGTTGGTTTGGGCCAAAGCACATTTCCCTATGCAAAACAAATTTTAAACAGTAGGTTTAAAATAACTTTTACCATTTTTATCGTATCTCCCAAAATATAATTTATATTAATATATTTTTTATTTTATTTGACAGATAACACCTTTATCTACAACTTTTGTTTTAATCTAAAGACCCAAAAACATAATTTGATAAGCCAAAAATTCGTTATATGCGGGGTCTAATTAAAAGTCACGGTCAACCTTGGACAGACCACTATTTTGGTCATAAATCCCTCCCATGGCATCCATTTTGATCAAAATTTATTTTATTTGGAAAAGACATTCTAGATTATTTTCTCTTTTTGGTAAAAGTATCAAAAATGTCCTCTTATGGGTCAAAATCACATTATAATTCAAATTTTTCCTATTTTGAACCTAAAATGACCCGTTTGAGAAATCTAATTTTCCCAAGATCCAAATAGGTCAAAATTGGGGTGTCTACATTACCCTGAGTGTGGTTTAAGAGGTTCAGTGCTTCTATGATAGATATTGTTTTTCATAAGAGGAATACTGATCATTTGGTCTTTGTCAAGAAGAGGAAGGAAAGTACTACTATCTATCTTATTTGTTTATGTGGATGGCATTGTCCTTACTGATGTTGATAGTGAGTCTATAAGAGAATTGAAAAGTACAATGGCAATTTTTTTGATATCAAAGATCTTGAACCTTTGAAGTACTTCCTAGGGATTGAAGTGACTCACTCACATAAAGGGATCTTCATTTCTCAATGAAAGTATGCACTTGATTTGCTGGAGGAAACTAGGAAATTGGAAATGAAACTAATTTCTTCTCCCATGGAACTCCATTATCATTTAAGTCAAGATGACGGAGAACTGTTGAAGGATCGAGGTCACTATTAGAGACTGGTAGGTAAGCTCAACTATTTGACCATCCCCATACCAGATCTTTTGTATGCACTCGAGGTGGTAAGTCAATTCATGCATTCGACCCGGAGGTCAGACTTGGAAGTTGTTCATAGGATTCTTAGAAAAAATCATCACTTAGACGAGGGAGAAA
Source organism: Nuphar pumila (assembly GCF_984573655.1). Lineage (NCBI taxonomy): Eukaryota > Viridiplantae > Streptophyta > Magnoliopsida > Nymphaeales > Nymphaeaceae > Nuphar > Nuphar pumila. The sequence continues at coordinate 130,277,912 of NC_143250.1, forward strand.
TCTTGTATGCTTCTTATGCATAAATGCCTAAAAACTCAGATGCAAACTAGGTTGGTTCAACTAGTGATAGACGGTCCACTTTTGGAAGATCTACTTCCAGCTACCTGCACTCTTGTTGGAGGGAAGATTGTTACTTGGGTGAAAAGGCATAGTACCGAGCTATGGTTCTTACAATATGTGAACTGACTTGGTGAAAAACTCTCATTATGGATGTTGGAGTCGATGTGAAACTTCCTATGAACATGCACTGTGATAATTAGGTAGTGATACAGATTTCCTCCAACCCAGTCTTTCATGAGGAGAGGACAATTAATATGGAAGTGGATTGTCATTTTGTGAAAGACAAGGTAACTACAAAGGAAATATAAACATTATATGGGAAGTCAAAGTTATGCAAAACATCCAGATGCGCAGAACATTGAAGACAAGTTGGATCCAAAATCCAACTCTCTAAACTCGATTCGGGCATCGTTACCCAAGGTGATCCACTCGCATGCAGGACTTTTCTGGTCTAATTAGATCCTCGGTGTAGCCTGTGTCCGTTGATAATTGCATTTTGGATGTGTTGATTCCATGGAAGCAAGCTTGGAATCATAGTGACATTTCTTTCTTATTTTATTTTTTTTATTTATTTTTTTAGGTACTGAATTCTACGGATCTGTATAATTCTAGTGTCCTGTAGGATTTGTTTTGTGGCACTAGAAGGTGTATGGAGATTAAGGGTAGTTTTTTTTATTGCATTTAATGTTAATGCCTTTTTGCTTGTGGATCTGGATCTTACATTGTTTAGATCTTGCCCGAGATCCAAACCTCATGTAAACACCCCAAATTTTTCACCTTCACTCACAAACCCTTTCCTCTTGCCACTGGGGCCCGCTCTCTAAATCCTTTAGGAAACCAGTTGGTCGACATCTGAGCCAGGGCTATTCAGAGCCCGAATTCTGCCTCAAATTCAAATATTTCAAAATTCAATCTCCATTTTGGCCAAATTTCAGTTATCAATTTTCATCCTCAGAAAAAAAAATTCAATTCTTTGTCTCTTCCAGGGGTCCAGGACTTCAAATCCCTCATCAAGTGTTTTGCCTTTTGCATCTCATTTCACATCATTTCTTGTCATTTCATTGCATTGCATGTCATTCTCAAGATCAAGCACTCTGGTTTTTCGAGATCTCAAATCCAGATTCGATTTTAAAACCTTTCTTTTGAAATCAATTTAAAAAACCTGAGTTTTAGATCGACATTTGCCATTTGTCAACCCCCAGGGCCTTAGATTCCTTTATTTCAAAACATTTTCCTCAAAAAAATAATCTGGATCAATTTTAAACTTGATTTTCAACTAATCTCAATTCTCAGATGGGACCCATCTAGGTGGCGTCGCTTCTAGATTATTTCTTTCATTTCTCAAATTTTAACTATTTCAGAGTTTTAGTCAGATTAGGATTCTGTCTTTTAAACTTTTAAACCTTTTTCAAAATTCTATTTTGGTTCTAAATCAAAAGTAGCCTTACCCCTTGCCCATTTCTGACATTTTGACCAAAAATTTAGAGTTTCAGTCAGATTAGGACTCTATCACAGAGTTTCAGTCGAATTAGGACTCTACATTTCATTTCTATTTTTATCTATTTTCAAAAAAATCCTTTAAAATCTTTCAGAAGAAACCAAAATCTTAGAGTTTCAGTCAGACTAGGACTCTATCATAGAGTTCCATTCAGATTAGGACTCTACCTTTCATTCCTATTTTCAAGAAAATCTTTCATTTTGACAAAAATTTTAGAGTTTCAGTCAGACTAGGGCTCTATCACGGAGTTTCAGTCGGCTTAGGACTCTATCTTTTACCTTTCTTTTTACTTATTTTCAAAAAAATCTTTCGAAAGAAGTTAAAATTTTAGAGTTTTAGTTAGATTAGGACTCTGTTCCAGAGTTTCAGTTGGATTAAGACTCTAATCATGACTTCATTTTTTAGAAAATCTTTCAAAAATTTCTTCATTTATCTTTCAAAAAATCAAATTTCAAAATTTTATGATATTATTGTAGAGTTCCAAAATTTTAGGACTCTACCCCAGAGTTTCAGTCGGCCCAAAACTCTACTCCGATATCATCCTTTTACTTGTCTTTTGAAAACAGATCCAATTTTAAGAGTTTCAAAATTTTAGGACTCTACTCCATAGTCCCAGTTGATTAGGACTCTAACCCTGATTTCATCTTTTTGTGCATTCTCACTAATCTCTGAGATCTTTCAAAATCTCTTTGTTTGTCCTTCAAAAATCAAAATTTAAGAGTTTCAAAATTTTAGGACTCTAGTCAGGAATTTCAGTTGGTTTAGGACTCTAATTTTATCGAATTTGTTCTTTGCTTTTATTCCCATCTGTTTTAAAAACCTTTTTTTAACCTTTATTTTAACCTGTTCAAAAAAACTCAAATGCGGGACCCACATACCTGGTGCCACATTTGAGAGATTTTCAATTTATCTAGGACTCTAGTTGATTTAGAATTTTGATTTTTACCTTTTGTTTTAAACCCTATTTGAAAATCTTGTTTTTAACCCCTTTATTTTCAAACTTTAAAAATCATTTTTTGAAAAACTCAAATGGGGCCTACAGTAGGTGGCACCACATTTGAAGAAGTTTAGGTTAGTTCAAGTTTAGTTAGTGTTCTAGTTAGATTAGAAGTTTTGGAAAAGTCAAAATCGATTTTAAAACCCCATTTTTATTTTAATATTTTTAAACCTTGTTTTTAGGTTTTATTTAAAGTTTTAAAAACCAAATGTGGGCCCATAAAGGTGGCACCACATTTGATGTTATCTCAAATCAATTAGGATTCAATTAGGTTAGTTAGTTAGCATTTTAGTTAGGTTAGAAGTCCTCCAAAAATTGCTCTCCTTAATTGATTGAATTAGAAAGAGTTTAAAAAAATAAAAACTCCTTAATTAACCCTAATTAAGAAGGTTTTGAAAAACTATAAAAAGGGGCTATGGGGGCATGCTCTTTCATCCTTTCTCTCTCTCTCAAATTTGTGTCTCTCTCTCTCCTCCAAGTTCCAGCCCCTCCTTCATTGCTGCCCAAGGTAAGTTCTTCCTTTCTTTTATTATTTTATTATTTTTTATTAAAATAGTCATTGTCGCCCCCTATGTAAGTTTTTTTTTTATTTTTTTGTTCAAGATCCATACTCCATGACCTAAGATGATGATTCACTGATCATCCATGGGTTTTTTATATTTTTAATCTGTTGGATTCATTGGAAACTCGATTATTATGTTAAAAGCCCAAAAAAGATCGAGATTCGACCTTTTTATAGGTCGAAGCCCTCTTTTAATGGGTAAATCAAATTCCAACCATGTTTTCCCTGATTTTTTTTATTGATTCATTATATCCATGTTTGTTTTACTCATTCAAGCATCAAATCAAAAAAATTTATGTTATTTACCAGTTTTTCTTTATTATTTTCATGTTTAGATTAGAGTTATTCATATTTTATCGATAATACGCGTATCTTGATTCCGGGCATGTGGGAAAGATGTTATTTCATGTGTATTTTTCTATCAATAAAATCTATTTTTTTAGGGTTGAATCATGCATGTGTCAGTGACTTTCCATAAAAAATGCAGATTTTTTTGAGTTCTGTAACCCTGCTAAAAAATCAGAAACTGAATCCTGGTTCCTGTACCATGAAAATATTATATAAAATCACGTACGGTTTGTCGAGGCGATATCTCCTTCATCAAAGATCCGATCGATGATCCGTAAAAAGCAGTGGATTCATCAGAACACTATTATATTCTGTGAAATTTTCAGATTTTTTATGGTCGTTTTCTATTTTTTCTCTATCAAAAATCAGAGTCTGTTTCACAGAGACTATTATGTATCATTTAAGCCCTAGTTCAACTTGCGTGAATCGTGCTTCCCTAACCAAAGATCCGATCTATGATACATAAGAAGTCACGAATTCAGCAACATGTCTAGTTTTATCAACGTGATTTCTATAATTTTTAAACTCTGTTTGCTATTTTTAATTGAACTGAAATGAAAACTGTCTTTTCTGGGGCCGTTACGCATTCGTCGGAATCAAGCGTATATTGCCAGAACGATATCTCCCTAACCGAAGATGCTTTTTCCAATCTGTAAAAAGGAATATTTTTGTACAGATGTCTAGTTTCTCCATATGAAATTTTATAGTTTTTCATTATTTTTTTATGCCTGATTTGGGTCTGACACTATGAAAAATATGTGCCCGCAAGCAAAATTGTATATTTTTATGTTTTTATTTAATTTTTATATCAAAATAAGACCAAAAATATATTTTTTTATTGCACTTTAATTTTAGAGTTATTAGAAGTATCCAGTTGATTTTTTTTGAATTTTGGAATTCATTTGATGAATTGTTTAGTTAAATCATGAAAACAAGATGCTCGTAGAGTCCTGATTCAACTAAAAAATAGGCAAAAATTGATATTTTTATGATATTCCAAATTTTTCATGAAAAGTTTTATACTTTTAGGGTTGGATCATGTTCATAATCATGCTAGGGTGATCCACACCCGATTTGGTGTTGATTTGAATATGTTTGATCCCTAAATTAAAAGTTTTACAAAAATCTTTTCTGAAAACCCTGATTTCAAGGCCATAGTCTTGTTTTTAGGGGTATTTTGGTCATTTTTTTCAAAATTCCAAATTTTAAAGTTGTTTATCTTTATTATTTATTCAATTTTGAATCATCTTTTATTATATTTATCTCAAAAAAATATGGAAAAAGGCTTATATCTGGATAAATCCAGCAATTTTTAGATATTGCTGGACAAATCCTGAAAAGCTGACATATCTCCACTAAAAAATTTGTTAGTTTTGCAGGGACACTCAAGATTGTATTTTTTTTATTTTTTTCCTTTATTTCAATTTATTATTGATGTAAATTATAAAAAAAATAGAATAAGAATTTATTTTCCTTCTTAGAATAGGGCTGCATTGCATATAGTTTATTTTTTTTTAATAATGTCAATGTATGATGGATGATGATTCATGCATATTCAAATTCATAATGGTCTACACAAATGACACGTGCACTATATTCTAAAGAGTTGATAAACTCGATTGAGTTCCTATTTGTGGCCATAGTCAGAATACGACCAATATCTAGATTTATCATCTTCTTTTAAGCCACAAACGACCTACACTCTTAGGCTATCTTCAGAAATTATTGTATATTTTCAAAAGTTTTCTAAGTATTTTCCCCTTTTAGAATCAAATGAGGTATATTCAATGCATATTAGTGGCCATAGTCAGGAATATGTGTTGAGTTTATTTCATCTAAATTCTATAAGGCACAAAATTTCTTTTATCAATGATTTTCTATAAGTTCTTCAGAAAATATTTTCTCAAATTGCATCCATGCATCATCTAGATTAGATTGCATCATGAATAGCTTTTCACAAGGTTACACGCCCATCCTTTTGATCGATTCAAGAGTTCAAAACTGAAAAAAAATTGATTTTCTTAAAATCTCCATAGTTTCTTCAAAATTTGATTTTCTCAAAAAGATCTCTTCTTCATAAATCGATTTTTCTTTTTTTCAAAAATACTTCTCAGATGTGATTCATGATTTTCAAGGTATCCTTTCTCTAAGTATTTTCCAATATTTGAAGCATCCATTATATTTTTAATCATCGTTTTCTGAAAATCATAGCACATGCCTGATTCATTGTGCATTTAGGAATAGAACATCGATTTAGACAAGTTGAGCAAAGCAAAGCACATGATTGATCCTTGGTTCGCTTACCCTTAGTTATGGTGTATGGATCGGTTGAACCTCATACCAACAGGTGAGTCTCATTCTTCATAATTATCCTGCATTTTAAAACGGAGGCGAGTTATTTTCAAAATCTTTTTCAAATGTCAGTTTGACTTGCAAAAGTAAAACTTTGCAATGATAACACCTCGTTGGACTCATATGGGTGGCGCCACTTAGTCTGGACACCCATAGCCCGAGTTTGAATATCATATTGACTTTAAAAGTCAATATGGTTGTTGAAAGGGCTTTAAAGCTCTTGTTCTAAAAATGGCTTATTCACTGCCTAGGGTGAGCTCTAACTTGGGGAAGGGCTCTCTCTCTTTATGAGCCCCCTTCCCCATGTTTTTAAATGCCAAGGGGGGGGGGGGGGTCGACCAAGATGGGAGATTTTCATTTTTTAGAAAAGAAAAAATTCTGGAGAAAAGAGGTGATAGCCATTATTGTTGGTTGGTTCTTCAAGGGAAGCCAGTTTTCGGCTGGAGGCCGATTTGATTCTCTATTTGTGGTTTCAAGTGTGTGTTGTTGTTGAAGATATGTTCGAGAAATCCCTTGGTGACGCATTGCTGCTGCTCTTGTTCATCGTGATTAATCAGAGTTGTGGCTAAAGATTGCTTTCATTGTTGTGGCTGCAAACAAGATAACATTTCCTATAACTTGTTTATCATTTCCCGTTTTGCATGCTTGTTATCATTGACTATTGAAAATCATTGCTGAAGATTGTGGATTTAATTTCAAGTTACTATTGTTTTTGTTTATGTGATTCTGTTGTTTAAAACTCAGATTGTTGGAGTTGTGTTTGGTTTCTCAAAAAATGATTTCTGCTAAAGGAAAGATTAGTTTATGCATTCGGGATTGTCTGACATTGTCCTGATATTTTGACTATATCTCTCTAGATACTGATCTAATTTTGGCAATCTTTGGCTCGTTGTAAATCTGAGATCCGTCTCTACAACCTTACTGTTTATCATTTTCTCTGAATCATTTTTGTTAGACCCTCAAAATTCTTAGAAAATTTCGATCATCTAAACAAGACCAAAGTTTTGTCCTGTTCATTGCATCTCTGATAGTGTTCCGTGTTTTAATTATATCTTCTTATCGGCTAAACAATACTTTATTAGTCATATCTTGTTGGAAAGCTAACTTTTGGCTCTTCAAGTTTGTTGTTTAGTATTTTTCCTGATTCATTATCATTAAGTATAAAAAATCTATGGCAAATTTTAGTCTGTTGTATGTGACTTGAGTTAGCCTCTGTTGTTTGAAGTTTCTGCCTAAGTTTCGTATTTCTAACATAAATTGTTCATTTTAGCGTTGTTTGTTGATCCGATTGAAGTTATGGATTAGTTATATCTTGAAGCATATCTTTCATGTTTTGATGTTTGGTTGAATCATCCATCTACTGCTTTGAAAATAGCTTATTTGCTGCATGATTAATCACCAAATAGATTTTTCAAGTATTGAGCTTCTGAAAATACTACAAAATAAATTAGGCATAACTTTTAGTAGACATCGCCAAAATTTATAAATCTTGATTCATTAAAAATACAATAGAATCTCGCTAAATTTGTCCATTTTGAGTTTTTCCAAACTCAGCTATCAGAGGGATCAAAAATCCTCTCCAAGCTGTCGAACTGGTCACTAGTTTGTTCTGGGTGTCCTGTTGTGATCATCACAAAATTTTTCCTCTCTTGTGGTTTCTCTCTCTTCCTTCTCTTTTCCTTTTCTAACCTTTATTTCCTCCTTTTTGAAGGGAGAGAAATAAAAGAAAAAAAAGAAAGAGAGAGGAGAAAAGAAAGAAAGAAAGAGAGAAGAGGAACTCTTTTGCGGGGTTTCACTTGACCTTGATTTGAAAATATTTAAAAAATTACTCGCCTCCGTTTTGAAATATATTGTGAGAAAATGGAGAGACGGGGTTCGCTCGTCGGTACGAGGTTTGACCGTTCCTGGCGCGTTTACTAGGGGTAATCGAACCAAGGATCGAATTTATGCCTTTTGCTTTGCCTAAATATTATCTAAGAATTTATCCTAAGTCTAAATGCACAAAGAATCATGCTTGTGCAATGCAAGGATGTATGCTCTTTTGAAAGATGATTTGAAAAAATCCCCAAGTGCTTGATAATGGAGTGAAGAAATAGTTTTGAATGGTAGCATCTAACTTAGAACTTGAGATAGATTAGAGAAGTTCTAAGTCTTTGAAATGATCAGAGTTTGGGAAAATAGATCTCTTGAATTGTGAAAGAATGGTTTGAAGATGAGATAAAAAGGAAAAAGGAAAGAAATTCCAAAGTCAGAAAATAGACTTTGAACTTAGATGAAGAGATAAGACTTGTAATGAAATTTGAATCTAAAATTTAAAATCATGATGGTTTTGAGAAATCCAAATGATATTTAGAAATAGAAGTGGATTTAGGAAGTTCAAATGAGATATGAAAATGAAATTGGATTTGAAATTTAGAATTGGGAATGAAATTTGGATTATGGATCCTAAATAGAATTGGATCCAAGATCTGGAATCCAAGATCTGAATCCAAGATGGAATTGGATTATGAATCCTAAAAATGGATTTTGGATCTTAAAATGGATTTTGGATCTGAAGTCTGAGATCCAAAGTGGAATTGGATTCTGGATCCTAAAAGGTTTTTTGGATCTGAAGTCTAAGATCCAAAGTGGAGTTGGATTCTGGATCCTAAAAGGGATTTTGGATCTGAAGTCAGATCCAAAGTGGAATTGGATTCTAATTTTAGAATTGGATTTCTTGAAGTTTTTAGATTTAGAAGATGAATCAAAGATTTCAAAGTTTAATTTGAACTTTTAAATTGAATTTGAGATATTGAGTTGAATTTTTGAATTTTGAATTTGAATCTTGAAAATGATTTTAGAATTCCAAAATTGAATGGAACTTTGAAATTTGATTGAAAATTTATAAATTGAATTTTGAATATACAAATGAATTTCAAAGTCAATTTGGAGTTTGAATTTGAAGTTTGAATTTAGAATCAGAAGATGAATCAGAGATCTCAAAGTTAAATTGAATTTTGAAATTGGACTTGAATTTGGAAATGGAATTTTGAATATAAATTTGAGTTTTGAAATCTCAAAGTCAAATTGGACTTTGAAATTGAAATTCAAATCTTTGAAATGAGATAGAAGAATGAATTTAAAATAGAGATTTGAAGAAAGATATTTGAGATCACTTGGATTTTTGAAAGGAATTTTGAAAATATGATGCAATTCTATCCTAAATGATAAATGAATTTAAAGAATTTAAAATTTGGATTTTGAAAAGCTATTCCATTCTTTAAATGAATTAAAATAAGATTGAAGATATAATACATCCCTGACTATGGTCATTGAATGTATTATATAATAATCTGTATTTAAATTCATATGAAGAATGAAACACATTTTGGTGCTTTTATAGAGTTTAAAATGAAATTAACCCTCGATATATCCTGACTATGGCCATTGATATATATTTTGAGTTAATTTTAAATTAAACCCTGATAAAAGAGGAAAATATTTAAATAAAATATGATGAATTTTGAAAAGGATCTAGTGTGGATCCAGTGTTATTTTATAAAAGATAAAAATCCTAAGTTTTGTTTACATCCTGACTATGGCCATTGATGTAAATCATCAACTTAGGATTAATTACCTTTTACGAAATTGTGCACGTGCCATTCGTGTTTCCATTCGTGAGATTTTTGAAAATAAAGGAGAAAATATGAGAATATGTAATTCATGGTATTTATAATGCTCATTCATTCTATCTAAAACAAGAAATGTAAATTCTGATTTAAAATCTAACTATTACAATACATGAAGTTGAATTTACAATTCCAAGTAATGATATTTTCCACATATTCCCTGCAAGACACTTTAGTTAGTATGAAAAAATAAAAGAGAAATGGCACATATCACATGGATTTCAGAGACGAGATACTTACACTTAACTCCCAATGAAGTAACATAGATGATCCAAGATATAGGAAGATGACCAACTGTGTTTATATATATATATATATGTGTATAGATATGTGCATGTATATATATACATATATATGTATATCTATATATACATATGTATATATATATATATATACATATATATATATATATATATATATGTATATATAACATGAATGTATAGTGGCAGATGTATATGTAGATGATGGAAGGTGATGGAGTGGTGAGAGATGTGTGTATTGAAGAAGAATGAAGTGAGTAGGTTATGGTTGTAGGTGATATTGCAGAGATTGACAGCAAAGGAAGACAAAGGTGATGGAGCTGGAAATGGGGTGCCGCTGTGGGTAAGAGATGCTGCTATAAGCGATGTGTGACAGCAGTGGTGACTGGGTTTCTGCAGGAAGAGTGGCAGGATGTGTGTGTGTGTGAAGCAAAGGACAAACACACGCCTTTTACATGTATCAGGCCCACATATCCTCTCCTGTATGCTTTTCATGGGTTATGGTGCTGAAACCATGACACATTAACTGCCCTTAGGCCATGGGGTTCCCACAGCTTCAATTGGTATTAAAACTGTCATTGATCCACCAACAACTTTTCATTTTATGGGAAATGACCAACTAGTTATTCATTAGGGGCAGATGACGTAGTTCTTCTCTATAGAAGAACATGTGGGTATATGATCATGAGTTAGGGTGGAAACCATTCAAGATGATATGTAAGTGGAGATAGTGATCTGTGACAATTATAGATAGAGAGAGGAAACAAAGCAGTAAAGCTTAAGGAAGCAAAACGAGGAACTCAATGTGTAAAATGCAGAAGCATTATTTAGCTATCACAGAAGCAGTGCTTTGTGGATCATAACTGTTGGATACATATGCTACATTATTTATGACAATAATCAAATCCATATCCGAGTTTGGTTATCCAAAAAGAAGCTACAGCTATATGCATATAGTATAATAAGAAGCTCTATATGTATATGGTTTCAATTCAATTTGAAAAAGGTTGTATGCACAAGCTAAATAAGGAGAAACACAAAAATATCTGCATGTGCACGTGTGAATGGACTAGCATGAAGCCTACATACCTGCAACGCAAAATAAAGTACTGCATATAATCTTACTGCAATTTTCCATTTGGACTCTTCTTATCTGCAGGATACAAGAAAATGCCCCCATAAAGCAATGTGCGATGCACATCAGCTACCATACTATACATTAATACCATATAACAACAAGTAAGAAATCTTTCTTCAAATAGCTTAAGAATAGTTCAAATGACCAAGTTGATGTAAAATAACAAGAGAATAGCCTGTGGGGAGTTCCCACAACCATGTTGTTAGAGAATCAATATAAAGAGCAGCACATCAGTTCTATCAAAGCCTGAAATCTTTTTGGTTGTGTTCATCTGCATTCACCAGAAAATACAAGATACCTAATTGCAACCAAATTTGTGACAGTAAATATGAGACTCAAAAAGATGCACTCAGAAAAATGAGGAATGCCCACAATAGGTTGGTTTCAAGAGTTTTTGGCAAATCAATGCATGTGACATTTTGGCGGCATTGATCTTTTGTCGCCATTTTTTTTTATTTTCAAGCCTACAGTAAATGCCTAAACTAGCTAGTTTTCTGAACTCCTTGTTTCACTTCAAAGCTTTATTTATTCACATCTTTGATCCTCATGATTGAATCACTTAACAGAATGAATAATCTATTTTAGGGAGGTATATGAGAATGCAAAATGGCTGGAGGGTGCTGATATACTGTAGATGTTGTTGGTGCAAGGGCTGATACAGGGGAGGGGGGTCAAAAGTACATCAGAGTTGTGCAAAAGGGTGTGGGTTAGATGGTGTGTACAGGATATGAAAGTGCAGCAGGAATGAAGGTTGGTGATAGGGTTTTACAAAGGATTTTCATTCCCTGAGAACCCTATGCCATCTACAGCTCCCAGATTTCCATGGAGATAAAACATGTACCAATATTGCAATAAGACCTAAATTATACCTGGAGAATGACTGACACTTTTCTTACCCATCTGATGAGAATCAAATGAACCATCGATGACACCTCTGTAAATGCTTCTGCATATTATTCTCAAAGATTTTCTTCAGAAATCCCTCATCAAAACTTTACCAATAATAGTTGGTGTAGGATCATCTTGTTGTCGGATTTCAGGTGAGTTCATAGCCACTAGAGTTCGTCATAGCTCTAAAGCATTTGAGAATTGCGACCTGCGTATTCCAACATATTATGAAGTGATTCTTAAAAATCGGTAAACAAGAGACCAGATATACCAGCCTCGTTTGACACTGTTTTACTCTTTTTGCATCATTGATCAGGTCCTCAAGAGAATCAATTTTAGAAATTTGGCGGGTAGGGGCCAGTGGCACTAGTGAGGAGAGATTTTTCAGCAACTCTCATGGTGGTGTCCAAGGGCAGGGGTAATGCCGATGATGGTTGGGACGCCCATAGGTGACATTGGGGAGGGCTACTGCTACAGATGCAGCAATGAAAAAGGCCTCGGTATTTATAAAGCTGCTCCATATGCCTGAAAAAAAAAATACATCAAAGCAAAATAGCAAGGAACGAGCATTTCATTAAGCCACCGAGTATATGCAAATGGTTCACCACCTGGCCATTTCGACCTTTAGGAGCATTGAGATCCTTCTGACCACCAGACATTCATGCTATGTTGATGGGGAGGGGGGAGTTAATCCACCGAAACATATAACTCGATTGATTCTGCAATATGCTGAAGGAGGGCTTTAAACTGAATTTGAACGTCATCAAAATTTTCTTCACTACACCTTTTCGTCATTGTGCAGGAGGTATCACCGAGCACAGAGGTCACGATTCACAGGGGGAAGGAAGGGTGTGCATTTGTGTTATGACAGAGCATAGTACTTGCTTGTGATGAAGCTACAGGGATCTCATCCCAGGATACCCAAGTCATCCGAATGAGCGGTGTTCTTGGATCGTTCCTTACAGCCGCATATTTCCAGAAGTAGAGATCACAGCGAGAAGAAAAAAAAAGTGGTGCATAACATCTCCAAATCACTCATTACGAAACTAGAATCTCAGAAAGAAAATCACTGAGACGTATGCCATCTTTAGATCATCTATTGTAATTAGAATTTCAGGAAAAAGAGAAATCGCTAAGACCTACTAGCAACCTCATATCACAGTTTATAGGGATGTAATCTCTAAAAATTCATATTGATAGAATATACTAGATCGTAGATTGCAGGAATGTAAATGGCAGAGAGCGATGGATGGATCAAAACAAAAATTCATTGCAAATGAGAACCCAGATAATGAAAATGAAAATAAGAAAAACAGAACATAAACTAATACTTGATGAAAATCAGAGAAAATTTAATGAGCGTAAATGGAAATATTGGAACGAATGTTCCGTTGCTATTGCACAGGGGTGGATCAGACGTTGCACAAGCAACTCATCACCACCAGAAGTGCACCAATGGGACCAAATTTGAAAATTTAAGAGAAAAGCAAAAAAAAAAATGAAAGGAAGAAAAGGAGAAAAACTGAGAAAAGAAGGGCGGGAGGTGGTCCACTTACCTTCTGCTGCAGGGGATTTCAAAGGGGATAGAGAACTCTCCTTTTGCTATCGTGAAAGACCCTTTGTTGTTGTAGAGGAAGAGGAAGGGTAGAAGATGGATCGGAGGATGATCGTGGCCGATGAAGTGGAGAAGGGAATCGATTGTAATAGATGGATCGTAATGGAGAAGGTGAGAGGGTGAAGCTGGATCTTGAAGGAAAGAGAAAGAGGGAAGGGTGAAAACGGATGGGGTGAAGAGGCCCATGTGTGCTTCTCTTAAAGGGAGAGGAGGAGGTTTCAGTTGTCGATGGATGGCTTGCGGAGGAGGAGATGGAGGTTTGTTGCAGATGGACGAAAGAGAGATGATGGGCGGATGGAAGCCATGGAGGCTTCAAGAAGGGGGTTTCGCATTCGCAGATGGGGGTTTCGGTGAGAGAGAGGGCGATGGGTTGAGAGAGGTTTCGAGAGGGTTCTTGAAACCCTTAGGTTTTTTTGTAAAAAGCCTTTACTTCGGTTTAAAGATTTTTAAAGAGCTCCCCCCCTTTTTAAAAGTTCTTCAAAAAAAGGTTTTTTTAGAAAATGTTTTCAAGAGAAAGTTTTCAACAACTTTATTTTTTTTTCTTTTCTATATTTATATATATTTTTTTATTTTTTTGTTCTTTTCTTTCATTTTCTATATTTTTTGATATTTTTGGAATAAAATCTTAAAAAAACAAGGATTTAAACTATTTTTTTTTGTATTTTTGGAGAAATATTTACAAAAGAAGGTTTCCAAGGCTATTTTTGAGGAAATTTCTTCAGAAAATGGGTTTGGACCCAGGTTTTGAGAAAATATTCAAGCTTTAAGCCTTGAATTGAGGAATATAACACGATGGATCCATACGGATACCAGACAAAGTGTCTGGGCCTTTTAAAAGGTTATTTTGGAAATTTTGAGAATTTAAAAAAATGGATAAAGTAGCTCAGATTTGGATCTTTTATTTGGATCCGGATCCGAAATTGAGTCAAATATATAAAATGAATTTAATTTCAGTAAACTTGAGAAATAAAATGGGATTTATATTTAAAAGTGACTCAATTACCCAGAAAATGAAGATAAAGGGCAAAAGGGGAATATTTACAAACTTTTGAAAAATTTGGGGTGTTCACACTTGTCCATCCGTCTCATAGAACTAGTCATAACGCAAACATCACAGATCCAAAATTTTGGAAAGGTGTGCACGTTGCGCAACTTTCCTATGTTTAATTTGTCTATCGAAACAGAGTGCTACTTATTCAAATCTCAGAGTGTTTGAGTCTTATCTGGACTCATCTGTTATAAATTTTAGCTTTTGCGTGTGGAGATCCATTTGGATCTTGGATTGTGGATTGGTTTCAATGTCGACTCTGCCATCACTAAGGTTTAGTTGGCTGATATGTTTACTAAAGCTCTTGGGAAGAGCATGCTAGAAGATATATTGGGCAAGCTTCGCATGATTGATATCTATGTTCTAGCTTGAGGGGGAGTATTATCAAGTAAAAGTATTCAAAATGAAGGGTGTGAGCTTGTCATTAATTCTACATTATTAGGATTTCTTTTACCCAAGGCTACTTTTGTAATTATTGTAGTTGACCCATTCTAACTAATGAAAGTAGAGTTGGGAATGTGATTATAATGAGCCTTACAAAACCTCTATTGTTATGAGTTAACAAAGTAAAACTATTTTATGATTGGTAGAGGAGTAAGGGATCTGAGCTAGTCAATTGTCACCCCTTTGGAGTGCACCAATACTATACACTAATGTATGATGGTACAGATGTACAATCGTATGAAAAAATTTATTCTTGTGTCTCCATACCATACTAAAAGGGACCTTTTAACAAAACCACTCCTTTTTCATCGAAACATGAGAGCTCTTCATTCATAAAGACATGCCCTTTCTTCTTGCGACATAGAACTCTTATTCTTATACGCGAAGAGTCAGTGATGATATGGAGTGAATGAAGGTTGGCATCATTGAGCACTCATTTTGTGGGCTTTCTAACGACGGGGTTTCAAGAACCCTTAGTGGCCTTTGATCGTCCAGGATGAATACTCTTACAGACAAACCCTAGTGTAGAGAAGAAATTTGAGGGCACGAGCCCAGGGAACAAGGAAATGTAGATTGACCACTACTCATTCAGTCATCCTTTGGGTGAGTTGGAGATAGTTGACTATAATAATTGGTCGTTCAGTATCCACTTGGTGTGGGCAAAGAGTTTCTTGTGGAAAGAAAAAAGACTTACATGTGATTCTAGTAGCTCGATAAAGAGAAATAACAAGAACTATTGGTACTACTTTCCCATCTAATTAGGGAAAGATGGCACTAGCGCAGATGGAAAACCATTCTTCTATGTTGGAGTCTAATAGCACAATGTGTGGATAGTGAGGAACGATTAAACGTTGTATGGGGGTCGGGCCTACCTTCCAAAGCTTATCAAGCTTTGATTTTTGGGTTGGTTCGTTTGGGAATAAGCTAACCTATAGTTGGTTGTTGGACCCGTTCTCTTTCAAATCCTCATGTCCAATCTTTGTTCGAGTGACACGTGATAGGGGCTTACCCACCTTTATTCATTGTAAGTTGAGCCAGAGGCAGCAATTCTAAAATTTCCACCCTCCACTATCAGAATGGTCTCCGATCAATGAAATAAAGTATTGTGCATCTTGCCTTAGCTTTAATAGCGGTGGTGGTAATTGTTGTTATTGTTGTTAGAACCCCTTCCTTTCTTGTTGAGTTTCCATGATTAGCCATAAATTTGATGGGTAGTGTATCATCTCCCTACCTTTCAGTGCCATACAGAGTGGGAATCAAGAAGTTGCTTAATTGAATGCAAGGCCGCTATCCGCTTTCTCACACTGCCATAATGAATTGTTCCTTTACCCCTTTCTCGTCCTTCTTGGGTAGGTTGAATCAATAAATGAAATAAACCACTTTTCTCGCTTGACTTGACTCTAATCAGAGTGAAAAGCGAAAAAACTAACAAAAGTGAGAAAAACCTTCACTTCACCCATGCTCACCATAAGAGTTTGTCAATCAACCACTTGCACTTGATTGAGGACTTCCTTAACTTCACTTACTGCTACTTGCCCAAGCGCCTAGAACAAGACATTCTCGTTGTGTCGCATCCTGACTTACTTCACTTTCACTACCACTTTCTGGAAAAGAAGTTGTTTTATCTAAAGCCATTGCGCTAGGTCCCACACCCTAAAGAGTCTTTCACTTTACCACTAGACTATCAATGCTAATAGAAAAACAAAAAGTACTGACCCTATATCAATGTTTCACTTATTAAGGTAACTAAAATTCTAGCCAGCCTTTGAAGGACTAATTGAACTTATCCACTTGACTTTCCACTCACTCACAAATGAAAGCCCTTACTAATAATAATATATTAATAATTATATATATATATAATGAAGTGGAATATCAGAAGTGATTTTAGTAAATTGACGCATGAGCAGAGGCTCCCATGTCCTGTCGACCCTCTTATAAGGTGAGGTTATAAAATGACTCATAGAGAGTCAAAAGAAAGCAATCAAAGGTCAAACTCATATAAGTAAGTAGAGGGGGAGACACATAGTCAGAAGTCGTGTCTTGCATAACTGACTTACTACTATGAATAGATATGGCTTATTGGGGTAACAATAGGAACATCTTTTACTCTATATCATGGGTCGACTTGTTACACAAGGCGAACATCCCCATCCCAAAACATTCACATAGGTCCTCTGGTGGGCATCAAAATGGGGGATGAAAAGAGTCTATTTGCATGTACAATATTTCTGAATGTATCACAACCATCTTTCTCTTCCAAAGAGTTTCATATCTCTCTGGGCCAGTTTTGGCTCGCGAGTAGACTATGAGTGTAGACTCTTCCTACAGAAAGAGAAGCGACATTGGATGTGACTATGTAATGCTATTGTTTCTCCATCAAGCCTACATATGTGACACCGTAATAAAATAAAGTAGCACCTTTCCTGTGAGCCTACTACATGCTATGCAACTTGTAACTCTGAGCATGATATCCAACATCCATATGTAAGGTACATGTGCTATGTCAAAAGCTACATAAACGACTAATGAGTGAGCTCCATAGAGTATACTGAACGCAACTCAAAGTGTTTACTATACACAAGCTACATATAACATATGCAGGCATTTGTATAGACGTAACTGGAAAGCAAAGCACTTATAGGCTCACTCGAAAGAAGAGTATACCCTCGTAGCTCATAGGCCTTCCCATTGATAATTGGTTGGTTGCTAGGGGAAGACCAAAATAGGTGTGGGGAGAAAGAGGGAGGGTGTTATCATGCAAAATTTTACTTTCACTTTTAAACTGGCCTTTTGAAAAGATTTAAGAAAAACTTGCCTCCATTTTGAAAATATGGGGAAATTGAGAGAGAATGGGACTCGCCTGTCGGTATGAGTTTCAACCGTTCTTGACACCATAACCAGGGGTAATCGAACCAAGGATCAAACATTGTGCCTTGTTTGCTTAACTGTTTGAAAGATCATTCTAAGTCCTAAAATGCACAAGGAATCATACATGTGCTATGATTTCTAGAAAATATTGATTGAAAACATGATGCATGCTTGGAATTGTTGGAAAATACTTTTGGAAAGGATATTTTGAAAAAAAATGAATTTCTGAAGAAGGACTAGGCGTGTGGCCTTAGTCTAAATGATGCAATCTTATTCTAAGTGGTGCATGAATGTTGTTTTATCAAACCCTTTTTGGAAAAAAGATTTAAGAAAAATCATTGAGAAATCCTCCTTTGTTTCAAAATTTTGTTTTGTATAAAAAGGGTTTTTGTGCCTTATAGAATTTAAATGAAATAAATTTGCTACATATCCCTGACTATGGCCATGAATATGCTTTGAATATATCTCATTAAATCCTAAATGGAGGGTTTTGAAATAAAAGTATTGGAAATATGCAATGATTTTTTAAGATAGCCTAAGAGTGTAGGTTATTTGTAGCTTAAAAGAAGATGATAAATCTGAATTTCATTTGTATTTTAACTATGATAAAAAATATGAACTCTACTAAGTTTATTAACTTCTTAGAAGAATGTGCACGTGTGTGATCGTTGCAAAATTTTTCCCTTTTTTCTTTCTTCTTTTCCACTTTTGAAGGGAAAAAGCAGAAGCGAGAATGAGAAACTCTTTGCAAGGTCTCACTTGACCTTTTGAAAAAGATGTTTTGAAATTTACTCACCTCCGTTTTAAAATTTTGCAGAAAAAATGAAGAAACGGGATTCGCTCGTCGGTACGAGGTTCAACCGTTCCTGGCGCCTTTACCAGAGGTAATTGAACCAAGGATCAAATTTATGTCTTTTGCTTTGCCTAAATTTGTCTAAGTGATCATTATAAAATCCTAAATTCACATAGAGTCATGCTTGTGTTGTAATGTATGCTTTTTGAAGATATTTCAAAATTTTAGATTTTCCAAGTGATTTTGAAATAAGTTTGAAAATATCCTTGAAGAAGTGATTCAAAATTTGAACTTGTTTTAAACTTTGAATCCAAGTTTGAAATAGATTTGAGATTGATAACGAAGTTAGAAATTATGAAAGATTGAGTTTTGAAGAAAGATAAACTTGAAACTGGATTGGATTTTGAAAATTGGACTGGGAATATCCTTTTAGAAATGTCCTTTGAAGTTCAGAAAATGATTTTTGAAAGGTTGAATTTTGAAAGGGATTCTGCTTTGAAAATTTGTAATTGAGGATTTGGAAATTGGATTCAGAGTTTGAGAATTTTGAAATCTGAAATTTACTGAAAATCAAATTTGAATTGAAAATCAAGATTAAAAATCAACTCTAAGTTTTGAAATCATAATTGAACTTGAAATTTAAACATGAACTCGAAATTAGAATTGATATTGAATTTGAACTTCAAATTTGGAATTTAAAATTTGAAATTTGAAATTGAACTTGGAATTTAAGATGGGATTTTGAAATAAATTCCAAACATTTGATTTAGAATTGATTTGAGAATTGAAATAAACTTCATAATTTAAAATTGAATTTGAAAATAAGAATTCAAAATTTTGGAATTTTTGAGGAGAAATAAAGAATTTTGAATTTAGCATTTGAATTTGAAATAAAATTCAAAGTTAAAATATGAAATTTAGAAATGTGAAGTTCAGAAATAAGGATTGAAAATTAGAATTTGAAATAAGATTTAAAGCTGAGTGAAATTTTGAAGTAAAAAGTTAAATTTGCATTTGTTAATGGGATTTGAAAATGGTTTTGAATTTTAGAAATGAAAACTGTGTTTTTGAAAAATTATTTCAAAATCACTTAGAATTTTGAAAATGACTAAAAATAATTTGAAAGGATGGCAAATATTGATGCAAAATGATGAATATATTGAAAGAATTTATTTAAAATTGGAATTTTAAAACAAACAAATTTCATTCTTTAATAGAATTGAAAAGAGATTAAATTTTAAAATATTCATGACTATGGTCACAAATATATTTTAACTTAATCTTTATTTAAATTTCAAGAACAAATAAAATTATTTTTTGTGCTTTTATAAAATTTAAGGCAATATTAAATTTCAATATATTCATGACTATGGTTACAAATACATCTAGATTTAAAATTTACTTTTAATTCTGATAAAAGAGGAAAATGCACTTTTGAAAATATGATGATTTTCAAAAAAGACCTAAAGTGTAGGTCAAATTTTATTCCATAAAAGATAAAAATCCTAAGTATTGTTCGTATTTTGACTATGGCCATAAATATGAATCATTTACTTAGGGTTATTTACCTCTTATTAGAATGGTGCACGTGTCATTCGTGTTTCACCATTGTGTTGTTTGAAGAATAAAATAAAAGGGAATGCCTCAAGCAATTACGAGAATTTAAAATGCAACTATATGCTCATACATTCTAATCTAAACAGAAAAATAGAAATTCTCATTAATATGAAATTATTACAATTGAAATTGAAAATTGAAATATTAAAACTTCATATTCTAGAAAAAAAAATTATGATCTTCCAAGCTCCCCTGCAAATGTAAGATAACACAAGGCAAAAAAATGCAAAATATAGAAAAGAAATCGAAAATATCATGTTAAAGCTAATATGCATATGGTTATGCCTAAGCTATAATGGAAATACACACATTAATGAAGATGCAATGCCTAATGCATGAATGAAATGCCTATGCATTTGCCTAAGTGCAATGCTTATGCTAAATGAGAAATGTATATGCATTTACATATGTGTGATGCTTATGCTAAATGAGAAATGCATATGCAAGGCTAAGGGAGAAATGCATATGCATTTTCCTAAGGGCAATGCATATATCTAATGAGAAAATGCATATGAAGATGCATGTGTTAATGAGAGAATATATATGAGAATGCACATGCAATGCCTTATGCTAATGAGAAAATATATATGAGAATGCATATGCAATGCATTATGCTAATGAGAAATATATATATATATATATATATATATATATATATATATATATATATATATATATATATATATATATATAAGAATGCATATGCAATGCATTATGCTAATGAGAAAGGCATAAAATGAAGCTTGCAGCAGTTCATGGGACTGTCACAGCAGTTCATAGAACTGTTGTGAATGCACATGAGGCCACAACAACTAATGGGTTGTTGTGCTATGAATGCATATGAGATTACAGCAGCCAATAGATTGTTGTGAATGCTCATAACAAGGTTTTATGAATGCATTGGAGGTCACAGCAGCTCGTGGGCTGTTGTGAATGCTCATAACAAGATTTTATGAATGCATTGAAGGTCACAGCAGCTCGTGGGCTGCTGTGAATGCTCATGATAATATGCCATGAATGAAAGAAGTCACAACAGTTCATTGAACTGCTGTGAAAAGATAATAAAAGCCACAACATGTTCATGGGATGTAGTGGGAATACAGTGAAAATATGTAGTGAATGCAATAAAAGAATGATATGCAGCAAATTTTGGTAGTGCAGGGAACAGAGTGAGTACACAGCAAATAAAAAAAAATAAATCCGATCAACAAAACATGTATTTCTTAGTATCTCCAAACCTTAGCTCTCTGGACTTCCCTGCACTTCTTGTGGCGGATTCTCAGAACAGCATACCCAAGTCTGCAGGAGATGATCTTGTGCAAGCTGTCGATCCTTATAGATCAAGTGACAATGAGAGTTTCTTTTTTTTTTCTTTAGAAAATCAAATGTTTCTGGTATATCTAGAAGTGCAACAAATTTCACTTCAGCAATGAACCGCCAGTCCAAAATAATCATTGGGCAATAACATAGCCAATAAGCATTTCCATGTTATTATTTTTTTTTGAATTTTATACAGGGAAGAAAATTTCCACAGAACTCTACCTTGTATCAACTTTTATAATACGAGTTGCAGAAACCCTCTGTGATTCCAAACCAAGACCCTTTCAGGTTGTTCACTCTTTGACCATCCAGCTATCATTGTGAACCCAAACATGAATACGAAGAATTCCAATTTATACAATAAAGTCTCCATTCACCACCTTAAGTAGTAGAGACTGCAACAATGATGAAATGTCATTCCAACATACTGGGAAAGTAGCAAGGTCTTTTTATGAACCGAAAAAAAAAACTTTGTGTTTTTGGAATGCAACTCATTTTATAGTGGTTGTTCAGCTTGAAGCATCAACAACAAAAGAGTTGGTCTTGGACTATTACATTAAGCCAAGGCGAACAGTGGGAGGTATATCCAGGAGACAAAACAAGAAGCTTGCTGACAATTAGACTAGTGGAAACATGATTCATTTGACCCTAATGACAAAGAAGGAGGGTAATCTGAACCAATAAGAATGCTTTCATCAACTATAAATTGCAGTTATTATCCATATATAGGTACATTATATATAGGTACATTATATATATATATATATATATATATATATATATATATAAACTGCGATAAGTAGCTCATGAGAGTTCCTCACAAAGCATTCTCTAAGAACAGATACCTTCTAGTTCCTTAATTCAGTCCATTGATATAAGACAAAATAAATTTGTCTCAGCTTTAGAAGAGAAAAGCAAAGGAATGAAAGTCCCATGAGAATATCTATGCTTGCATCTTCAGGTACTGAACATGACTGCCTGCAATATTCTCTTAAGCATATAAAGCAACTACATCTTTACTCATCTAGAAATACCAAGATACAAGAATGCTAGAAATCACTTGCACAGGATATTGAATATATGTATGGTTAAAAACAATAAGTGTTCCCTGATCAAAGCATATGATAATGACTCTAGGTTTTGATACATCAAATACAGAAAGCAAGATAAGATTGCTTATGCTGGATAGAGTGGTAAGTGAGACATGACAGAAATTTGCTCTTCACTGTGTAACCCGCAAAGTTTGGATCAGTGGTTTTAAGTTCCAAACCTCTAAGAGATTTAGGCTAAAGAGTTGGCTAAGTATCCTGCTATACTATTGTGGTGACGGAAAGGGGATGGCCTCACCATCATCAAGATATAGTTGGAATATAGAAATAACTGTTGATCTACAGGAAGTAGGCGCATGACAGTTGCGCTACAAGATTTTCAAAATGCATTAGGTGAGTCAAACTTTCCAGCAAGCAAAAGGACCTTTATCATGTAAAATGATGATGATCCAGATGCAATGCTCCATTGATTTTCCTCCTCATTTGCCTATTCTCATTTTGGGGATCAAAGCATTTTAGTTCATTAAGTGTACCTTATCTGTTTTTCCAAAATCATAGAAAGCTCACGAGGCATGTATAGGGTCGTCATGGATTTCTTTAACCCAGGAATACCCCTGAATAACTAGTTTTCTGGTCTACTTAATGAACCGGATCAGGAATTCTTCCTCTGTCAAGAATGCTCTTATAATCGGAGATCCATCCAGTGTCTCTGTAAAAGATGCATAGATAGAGGTTGCAGATGGATGTTGGATGTTGTGATGCTAATACAGGGATGTAGCTAATGAAATGATGAAGATGCAGAGAGATGGAAACACGCAGTAGGTGTATGCAACACCAAAAAAAATAAAAATGATGATCAAATGAAGCGCAGAGGATGTAAATAAAAAACTGAAACATTATTGATGCGGAAATTAATATGATCCATGGAATAAAACACAACAAATCTGACTGTTGTGATACAAAAAAAATGTTGGATGCTACTACAAAGGAGTATCAATTCCAATTGTATAAACAGATACGTATGCCAGAGTTTCAGAAATAAATTGCAAAGAAAAAAATGTTGGAATATAAACATTTCAATGATATTGCAACATGTAGATCGATATTGCTATATGCAGATCGATACTATAAGGATGCTTGCCATTAAACAGTGAAGGACTAACCCAGGAACTCGTAAAAAACAAAAAAAAAAAGAAAAAGAATAAGAGAAGAGGGGATAACTCTTACCTTGGCTACTGTTGCAGGGCTGATTTCCCTCAGAGGATCAAGAAGAGCCAGGAAAAAAGAGAGAGAAAGAGAGAGAGAGAGAGAGAGGGAGAGAGAGAAAGAGAAAAGGAAGAAGGAGAGGAGGAGGAGAAGGGCAATGGGCGATGCGAGAGGTCCTTTGCAAAATGATCGATGCTTGATGAGAGAGATGGATGAGGCGAGATGAGAAGATCCGAGATGAGAAGGTCTCTCCCCTGCGTTGGTTTATAACGGGGGAGACCATTACAAAAATTTCAAAAAGGTCCCTCATGGTCTTAAGGAATTTTGAAAAGGGAGGTTTTCATTTCAAAGATTTTCAAAAAGGAGTAAAGCTACTTTTCTGGAAAAAAAAATTTGTTTTTGAAAGAAAAAACTAAAAATACGAGGGATTTAAAAGATGGGATCCAGATGAGGTTTTTGAAAGCCTTACGCAAAATATTGAATTTGGAATTTTGAGGATTCTACGAAAGAAGGGTTTTGCGAAATAGCATAATTGATTTTAAATATTGGGTTTCAAAATGGATCTAGATCTGAGATTTTGAAAAAAAATATCGAATTTGGATCTTGAACTGAGAAAATGAAATGAGATTGGATCTGGGCAAAATACCTGAGCCAATACAGAAAATTGGTTTTTTTTTTATTTTTGAAAAATAGAAGATCCATACTCAGAATTGGATTCGGATATCATATCTGGATTCGAGATTGGGTCAAATACGAAAAACGAAATTGGATTTTGGATCTTCAACGAGGAGATGAATCTGAGAATTAGTTAGAAATTGACTCAATTGCATCAGAAGGTAGGGGCCAGAGGCAAAAAGAGAATTTTTGAAAATTTAGGGTGTTCACAACGTGCCATTCATGTTGACCATTATAGAATTTTAAATATACATATGAATCATCAACCATAGCAATTAATATTGAAAAAATAAACTATATGCAAATGCAACCCTAATGTTATCTTCGAAAAATTTTTTCCTCCCTCTACGAGAGAGAGAAACGATTCTGCGAGTCAAACTCGACCAAAGTTTTGAAAATTACTCGCCTCCATTTTTGAAATTTGTGAGAAAAATTCGTAGAATGGGACTCGCATGTCGGTACGAGGTTCAACCGTTTCTGGTGCCTTTACCAGAGGTAATTGAACTAAGGATCAAAAGTGTGCTTAGCTAGGCTCAAATATCTAAATTATGCTCTATTTCCTAAATGCACAGAGAATCACGCATGTGCTATGAGGTTTTGAAAAATGTACATTTTGAAAAATGTACATTTTGAAAAATGTACATTTTGAAAAGATGATATTGGCTTCTGATATTTGGAAAAAGATTGGAAAAGATATTCCTTGGAAAATCATGGATCACAATGAAGATTACTTTTTTGAATGAAAAATTGATTTTCAGGACAGTTGAAACTTTTAGAAAATCGATTTCTAAAATAATTTGAACATTCTTTTGAGAAAATTGATTTCTTATTGAAATAAATCAATAAAAGTGCATATGGTCCTTTGAAATGCTTTCATGATGCGACTTGACAAATATTAATGAATGAATGTAACTTTAAAGAATATTTTCTGAGGATTTTGAGAAATGTGGTGATTTTTGAAGTTAGCCTAAGAGTGTAGGCTGAATGTGGCTTATACGAAGATGACAAA
The DNA here is from genome assembly GCF_984573655.1 of Nuphar pumila. Classification (NCBI taxonomy): domain Eukaryota; kingdom Viridiplantae; phylum Streptophyta; class Magnoliopsida; order Nymphaeales; family Nymphaeaceae; genus Nuphar; species Nuphar pumila. The sequence continues at coordinate 130,303,330 of NC_143250.1, forward strand.
TCTAAGTCTCATTCTTATTCTGACTATGGCCATAAATACAAATTTCATCGAGTTGGTCAACTCCCTAAAAGCTTGTGCACGTGTCATTTGTGTCAACCATAGTGGATTTTGAAAATGCAAGAATTGACATTCTTCAGATATCAGAATTTACGAAAGCAAACTATATGCAATGCACCCTATTCTATGCAGAAAATGTAACTTTTATTCCAATATTACATCTGATATTATATCAAATAATGAATAAGAAAAATAAATAAATAAATAAAGTCTTCCACTTGAATAGCTCTGCAAAACTAGAAAATTGATTAGTATAGATATGTAGGTTTTTCTGATTTTATCCGATAATATCGAGAAATTATCGGATCTTATCCATATATAAACCCAATTCATACCTCTCTGATATAAATACGAGAAATAAATGATGCAAATTTATAAAAATATGACAATAAAAGAGTTGGAAATTCGAAATTGTGATAAAAATAACCAAAATACCCTTGATAACAAGACTATGGCCTTGAAATCAGGGTTTTTAGAAAACAATTTTGTAAAAATGAGAATTTTGAAATTCAAATGATTGCAAATGAGAACAAAATTAAACATAAGATGATATGATATGTTTATATGCATGTTAAAACCCTAAAAATGCAAAAATATCACCAAAATATTGAATTTTGCTTGTATTTCGTAAGAATTAAACATTTCTTTTGACAGTTTGGCTAACACACATGGCAATTAGACTCAAAATCACACCAAATTTCACATGGACAACTAGATTGATCCTAAAAATGGAACAAAATATAAAAATCAACTTTTATAGCATTATTTTAATATGGAAATTAATAAAAACCCTAAAAAAAACATGATTTTAGCCTACAAGCCTGCACCTATCCCAATGACAACATGATTTCGGGTACTAACTTACCATAGAAATTCACAAGATTTTACAGGGTGACAGTAGACACTTAGATTATAATTTTTTCATTTTCCAGATCCATGATTCGACAAATGGTCAAAGAATTGCAGCTTCGGCAATACTGATTGGATTTCAGGGAATCAAAAACTAGTGAGAAACAACAGACTTTTATCTAAAATTATGAGAAAAATACTAAACGGTGACCTAAAACTATGAAATTTTAGGAGAATATTACAGACAAATAGAGGATCACATACTTTTTTTATAGATTTGTCATTGAATCTACGGTTGCAGAGGAAATGCTGCAATAATAGACACCTAAATCTAATGCTTATGTAATAACAAAAAATCGATGGATCTACTTTAAAAATCTAAAAAAATAGAAATATGAATCCTAAAATCTTGAAATTCTGGGAAATGAGGGAGAACATGATGAATCCAATTCCTCTTTTGATAGACTAAACATCCTACTTACAGGTCGGGAGCTATGATCGACCTAAGTCGATCCAAAGCTCTAATGACCTGTAGCAAGTGTTGTGAAATGATCTATGTATTTTGATTTTTTAAAAATAGCAGATTATAACAGGGAATTCTGATAAAATTTAGTAAAATACTAGATCTCTCCTTGAATCCACTGTATTTTACAGATCATGAATCGGATCTCCCATGAGGGAGATCTCAGATTAACAAATTCAGCCTTAATCACAGATAGCAATTTCACAGTACTAAAACTCAGTTCGGTATTTCATTTTTTAAATGGGGTTATAGAACCCAAATCAATTCAGGTTTTTTGCAAAAAACCAAGGATAAACATGTGCATCTTCCATAAAAAAATCAGAATTTATTGATAAAAAAACTCTACATGAAATAGCATCTGGACTGTACGCATAGATTAAAAACACTACAGGACATAAATTGAATGTCAATAAAACTATATTATATGAATAAAACAATTATGAAATAATAAAACTAACCTAGATGCAACATTTAAACATGAAAACTATATGAAATATGATAATAAATCAGAAACTAAAAGGGAGATATGACAATTCATTGATATTGACTATTGAAATGGGACAGTTCGATCTATTAAATGGATGAACCACCTCATTTACATAGTCTAAACATTCAAAACATCATACTATCTGTTGCATACCATTAAAAACTCAAAACAATCCATCACCTCCCCCTAAAATTGAGCTTTAAAATGATCCTATATCAGATTCATCCTTCCCAAAAAGGACGGTAGTGAATAAGAATGCAAAACAAAGGAGTGTCTCGATTTTACCTTGGGCTTGCACTAACACCTTCTGGGACTGTTGTATTAATGGAGTGCTGGTCTTTGGAATTTTTGCTGAAGGGCTGCAATGGAATGGCTGAAACAAGGAGGAGCTTGAAGCAGTTAGCCGCACCGGATGGAGAGGCTGAAGCTAATGGCGGCACCGACTGGAGGGGGATGAAGCAAGTGGGGTCGCTACCTTGATGGAGGCTGGAGCTGCTACGGTGGTGAGGGCTGGAGATGCCACAAGTGCCTGCGTGAGAAGGAAAAAGAGGGAGGTTTAGTGGCTGAAGGAGCTAAAGAGAGTGGCTGCTGAAAGGAGGAAGGTAGCGTCGGTAGTGATGAAGGTGGTGGAATCGGCTGAAGGTGGGTGCTAGGGGCTGCTAGAGGGAGGCTTGGAGAGAGGATAATATGTGAGAGGGAGAGAATTAGAAAGGAGAGAGGGCTCCAGCCGTGAGCCTTGTTAGAGATTTGGCAAGAGGAGATTAGGTTTTAAGAAGAGAGGGTGGCGACAAGGAGGAAGGGGAAAAGGGAGAAGGAAAGGAGGGAAAGAAAAGAAGGAAAGAAAGGAAGGAGGGGAAATAAGAAGAAGGAAAGAAGAGGAGGAAGAGGAAAGGAATGAAGAGAAATGGGAAAAGGAAAGGAAAAAGAGAGGTGGTTGCTCTTTTGGAGTTGATATTTTTAAACAATATTTTTCAATGAAATACATGGGAAAATCGTCAACCAAAGATATAAAAACCGACTTTTCATCGAAGTGGCGAGTACGGGTCGAATCCACAGGGAATGGGATATTTCTGAATTAATTCCAAAATAAAACTTTATTAATAAAAACAAAGTTTACAACTATGTCAATGTTTACAAGTTACATTCAATAACATTCTAAACTATGAAAATAAAATAAAATTGGAGGCTAAGTCTTCTGCAGGTCTCCAGGGGCATTTATGTCTTTTCACATCAAGTGCAGTCGCACATTATAATTGAATTACACCTGTGAACCTGTTCTAACTTAATAACCTACACAATAAAAACACAAAGTCAGTAACTAAATCAAGAATTTATCTAGATTACATCTACATTATTTCTAAACTATTTCTAAATTAAATTAAAGTTAATTTAAACATCTAAAACTAAGATTATACTAACTGAGTAAACTAACTAAGCTAAGCACTCTAATTACTCTAAATACTGTTAATTTACTGATTACACAACTAGAAAACAGTAAAACTACCCGAAATTAAACAATTACTTAAAAGACTATTTTGTCCCTAAAGAAGGCAAAAATGGATTCTCACAGCTTTTCGCAAAACGACTATTTGAGGGGTCAAACGAATTCCAAAATTAGTCAAATCACTTCTATTCTGTAAAAGACAGATCCAAGAATCTGACACACTTTACAGAAGTGAAAAATACGTTCGGGATCTCCAGAACGAAGCGTTTCAAAATCAGGATAATTTGGGAAATCGCTGGACCCGAAATTTCAAAATCAGAAAAAGCTGTTTTCATAATACGCTTAAAAACCAGACCAAATCAACTCGGATCGAGCTGAAATTTGGTCTTTAGACAGTTAACACAACAATGTGGAGAATAAAAAAACAATATTCAGAAAATTCACGAAAAATCCACATGAAATAACTAGTGCACGATCAGGTAAAAATTAGGGTTTTGGTTCAGTGCACTATTCATCCCTTTGAATCCATAATTGACATTTGGACATTGAACCACGTACAAAAACAGTCCTAACTGAACCTAACCTACTGTTAAACTACAGCAAACAATAACAATTAAACTAAGTTATAAAATTTAAGAAATAACCTAACCTAAACTCACAAATACTCTAAATAAGATATCTAAATAAATATAAACTCTAATTAAACCTAATTTATAACATCTAATATCACTAACTAAATTAACTATCTATTCTAATATTAGTTCTAACTTACGATTAGTCTAACTAGCTAAAATTACTTACTAACTAAATTAAACACTAACTATCTAATCTAAATGACAAATCTAACTAAATCTAACATACTCTAACTAACATGATTACCAATTGAACTCATTAATCTAATGTTAATTCTAACCTAATAAATCAACTACTAATCTATGGTTAAACTAACTAGGGTTAGATTCTAACTAGGATTAGGGGTTTAACTAAGGCTAGGGTTAGTAGGGGTCGGTTAGTTCCTAACTAAGATTGATTAAGGTTTAACTAGGGTCTAATAAGGTAGTTAGGGGTTAACTATGGTTCGGTTAAGGTTAAGAGGGTGATTAGGGTTTAGCTAACTACGGTTATTAACTAACTAGGGTTAGCTATAAGGTTAACTAGGGTTTACTCAACTAGAGTTAGTAGGGGTCGGTTAGGGTTAGATTAGGGAGTCGGTTAACTATGGCTTGCTAAGGGTTAATTAACTAAGATGGCTAGGGTCGGTTAAGATACTAACTAAGATTGACTACGGCTTTAACTAGGGTTTAGCTTGGGTTGTATAGGGTCGGATAGTGTTAGTAGGTGGCGGTTAAGACTAACTAGAGGTTTGACTAAGGTAGGGTCGACTAGGGTTATGGCTTGGGGCGGTTTAGGTTAACTAGGTTTAAATATGGTTTAACTAAACTAGGGTTAGTAGAATTTAACTAAGGACAATTAGGGTTAAGAGGGTGTAACTAGGGTTCGGCTATTGGGATTAGGTAGGGTTTAGTTGGAAATTCGACTAGGGTTAATTAGGTTAACTAAATACCTAGGGTTAATCTAACTAACGAGGGTTAGTCTAGGTGGCGTTTTTGAATAAAGCATTAACTACACACCAACCTAGAGTCATTAACTAATCCAAGGTAGGGTTAATCTACATTAATTACTATATTAAGTATACACTACGATTAGAATCTACCTAATTAGACCTACACGAATTTACAAACCTAATTTAATTCAATAACTTACCCTAATTAAATACCACGATTTTCTAAAACCTAATTCTAATGCTACATTACTAATTTAATTACACCTAATTAATGCTAATTCAAATAACGAAAATAGTAAATAGGGCTAATAAATTTGAGAAACACGATTTTGGTATGAAACCTCTCCTCTCATTATTGTATTAATTGCACTTAGGAAAGTGTTCAACTTCAAAAACCGTCCAGCCCATTTTTCATTAAAAACATTAACTTCTTTTGAAAACCTTTCCCAAAACACCAAACACGCTTTTGGATTAGTTTTAAATGCTCATTTCAAATTTTCAATCTTTTCTAAAAACGTGTAGCCACATTTAGCATGACCTTTGGAATTCAAAAGGGGTTTCCAACTTTGAAAATGAGAAGGCATTTATGATTGGATTGGGAAATGAAGCTCTCCTCTTAATTGCCTTAAATGCATATTGGGAAAGCTCATCTTCAAAAATCGTCCAGCCCATTGGGAAATACATTTTTCCTTGTTTCCATAAAGGCATTAGCTCCTTTTTTTTGAAAACATTTCCCAAAGCCCTTTACATGTTTTTGGATGTCTTTAAATGCACATTTAGAATTTCAAAACTTCCACAAAACTCGTGTAAAGGCTTTTTGGAAGGACCTTTGGAATTCCAAAGGGTTTCCAAAAGTCGTGTAACCCTCATTAAAAGATCCTTTGGAATTCCAAAGGGTTGCCTTGTTGAAAAAATAAAGCATTTATAATTGGGCTAGGGAATAGAAATTTCCTTAAATGCAATTCACGATTTTAGAGGGATTGGTCTTCTACCAAAAACGGATTCCCAACTATAAAGACTCAAATGCCCTTAACGAAAATCTACATTATTGACATACCTAGGCTAAAATAAAATTAATCTAACTAACTTACTATCTATATAAATTAGTCTAAGGGTATGAATGAGAATTAACGAATTGGAAAACTCTATTGAATTAACACTACACCAAGAAAAACAAAATTCTATATTAATGCTAATTTAGCTAAAACGAAAATTAAAGATTTTAATTATTCTAAAGAACACATACCTAAACTAAACACAATAACAATCATCTATAAGCTACTATCTACAGAAATTTTAAGCAACACACGAATTGAACAAACCTAATATGCAATCTACATTAAGCTAGCAACATAGAAACTACAAACTAAGGATTCTAAGCAAAACCGAATTATACTATCTTACTCATGATACCACTAAACTATTAAAACTAAAAAAAACATGAAAAAATGAACAAAATACTATGCTAGACATGAAAATAAAAACTGAAAAACGAATTCTACACAACCCTACAACTCGACTAGCACCAAAAACACAAAACAGAAATTCATACTAAACACCATACACGATTTAAAATCTATGAAAAACCTAAACAATAATGAACAAATTGACATGAACATAACAAAGAAAAGAACTACAGAAAATGCTACAAACTGCTGGACATTCTACCTAAAAACAGGAAAACAACAATCGGTACTTAACTTTTATCAAAATCTAAAAACGCCTAAAACATGAAATCTCATAAACACTTTTCCTAATGTATTAAACTCAATTAAAACAACATCCATTAGACTTAGAACAACTGAGAAAACGCAGACATATAGAAATCTCACTTCAAACACACGCACACACCCAAAACATGCCTAAAAACTCCCAACGTTGGATTGAAAAACATACAAGTAAATGACTCAAACACCTAAACATCCTACGTGCTGGCCTTTGCACGAACAAAAGCTATACTAAGGCTGACAAAAATACAGAAAAATACAGCACATTACACACGCACATGATAGGTTTTAACTAGAAGCAATGGGTGAGAAGACCTACCTTTTGGGCGATCCGAAGAGTGGGGGGATGAAGAAGAGCGGACTTTGCTTGGCTTCGCATCGTTCGGGACCTCGTTGATGCTGGAAATACGCCATGGTACCATGTCCTACAGCTGCAACACGTTGGAAATCCACCGAAGATGAAGTGTGAACCGATTCTCGATCGGGGGGCGTAGAAGACCGGATGGAGGTAGAGCCGGCCTTTCTCGTTGGAGTGTTTCGCACTTCCACCCGAGAAAAGTGTTTCCCACCTCTGCTGCACCTGCAAAACACAGCAACAATGGAGATTAAACAACATTGGAGATTAAAGAAATGGAGAGGTTGTGAAAGAAGGCAAGAAAAAGCTTGGATCTCAAGCTTATTTTCATGCTCTAATGGAGATGGCGTGAAGATGGAGGATGAGAAGGGGGATGGAGTTAGAATCGTGCCCCTAGGGCACGAAAACCAAGGCAAAGACAAGCTGGAATGGGCGCCCCCTCTCCCTTTTGACGTTTTGGCCTCTTTTGGCCATTTTACAAAAACAGGTTTAAAATAAAAATATTTGTTGGGCGCCTCTTTCTGCAGGGGGTTTTTGGAAAATGTTTTTACAAAACTTAAGTGGGCTGGAGCTGGGTTAAATCCATGAAATTTGGTCCAGATCCAAAGTCCAAATGGGCGTCTGGATCCAAATCTCTCAAATCGGATCCGATATTTGACCCGTTACACTGTAAATGCCATAATTCCTTCATTTTAAGTTCGATTTCAATGAAATTCGAACCCAAGCTCTATAATCATATTATGCACCTAAGTGTATGCTTTAAACCTATAGATGATGCATTTATGCAGTGAAAACATGTTAAGAAAATGCGATATTTATGCATCATCAAGAGGGAAAAGGAAGAAAAGAAAGAAAGAGAGGGGAAGAAGAAAGAAAAGGAAGGAGAGAGAGAGGTGGTCGACCCCCTTGTGGGGTCCACTCCCTTCTTCTAGGTTAGATAAAATTTAAAAAAAAAACAAAATGGAATAAATAATAAAAAAAAAGAGGAAAGAATGGGGATTTTTTTTGAAAATTTTGAGAGGGGCACCACCTTGGCATGGGCCCACACATTATTTTGAAAAGAATAAAATAATAAAAAAAATGTGTGGCACCACCTTGGGGTGGGACCCACACAGTTTTAAAAAAAAATGATTTAAAAACTATTTGAAAAGCCAAAGGGGTTAAAAATGATTTTATAAAATTTTCAAAAGAGAATTTTGAACTAAATGAAAGATTTTTTGTATTTTGAAATGAATTTCGAAATTCAGAGTTTTGTCTCCCTTGGCAAAGTGGGTTTGGCTTACAAAATTTGAAATTGAGAAAGAAATCAAGATTATTTTCTCGAGAAAATTACTTTGAAATATAAAGTCCTGGGGGTTGTCCAAGGGTAAAAGTGTTAATTTTAAAAACTCAGGGTTTGAAATTGATTTCAAAAAGCTTTAAAATTCGAATCTGGATTGAAATTTCAAAAATTTGGAGTTCTGGACCTCAAAATGACATGTTGTGCAGTAGAATCATGTGAAGTGCTATGCACTGATATGCATTGAACACTGAATGAGGGATTTGAAATTCCAGACCCCTGACACAGACAAAATTTTGAGAATTTCTAGTTGAGGGTTACTGTTTGAGCCAAAATAGAGAGATTTTGAGAATTTGAAGCAAAAAATGGACCTCTGAGTGATCCAGGCTCAGGTGTCAACCCATTTGATCTCCAAAAGTCCCAGAAAACAGGTCTCAATGACTGAGTGGGAGTGTTTGTGAATGTGAGTGAAAATTTGGGGTGTTTACACCTAATCTATGTAGAAAAGAAAATTTCCACTATTTTTGGCTTTTGATTATAATTTATATTGAATAATTGAATAATAAAGTAAAGAAAGAAAAGAAGAAAAGTAAAGAAAATAACTTCTTGGACTTTTATAAAATAACGCTGCTAATGCGTGGCCAGAATCAAGATTCATGCGGGACTTGGGCTGGAAGAGGAGCTAAGGGAGAGAGAGTTGAGAGGGCTGGAGAGGATGGTGAGCATGGGATGGATGTCCAGTCTTGTCCCTATTTATAATAATTTTTAGAGTTAAAGATAGGATTTCCAATTAACCTAATTAACTATTAATTAGGGATAATTAGGGGAGAGGATTTTCCTAATTGAGTCCTAATTGGATTCATGCTTTGACTTTCTAATTTCATGCTAATCAAAACTTTAGCTAGACCTAAATGGATTTGGAAACCTCCAAATGTGGCACCACCTAAGTGGACCCCACATTTGGTTTTTAAAATAATAAATAAAGGTTTTTTTAAAAGGGTTAAAAACAAATAAAAATAAAGCCAAAGGTTAAAAACAAGAAAAGAGTCCTAAATCAACTAGACTTATGAAATAACAAAAAAAATAAGATGAAGAAGGGAATAAAAAGGTAACGATACCTTAAGTGGGTCTTTTGGATTTTGGATTGGATCTAAGATCCATTTTAAAATTTGAGTTTGATAAAAATTTGAATCAAAATCTGATCCAGATTCAAATCTGACACATTGAAAAAGATATTTTTCTGAAAGCATTTCAAAACATCAAATGTAAAGCAACTGGGTTTTGAATCCCAGGTTTAAAATTTGCCAAAGATTTGGATTCGGATCTGGATCCAAAGTTTTAAGATGACAAATGGATCTGAATCCCAGACCATGAGTCTGACCCATGTTAAAAAAGGATGAAAGATCTTTGATAGAATTGGAAAATGAATCTTGGATCTCGATAAAACAGATGGAATGGCTCCTGGATCAGAGATGGACTTAAAAAGTGGATCCTGGATCAAAAATGGATCTTGAATTGAAGAACGGATCCACGATGGCAAATGATTGGATTCTGGATATCTAAGGCGATAATCCAGGTTCAGAAAATAAATTGAACCCTTGATATAGATAATAGAATGAGTTGAATAAAAGATCCAGGTCCGGAATAGAGAATAGATATTGGATATCAGATCCAATATCCAAATTGAAATATGGATTGAATATCGGATATGGATAAAATATCAGATAAAGAGATTGGTCTCAGTCCAGATTAGGAATTATTCTGGCTTGGAGATTGATAGAATTGATGTTCTAACTAAAATGATCAAGAAATGATTTTGCCCCTGCAGGGTGAAGAGTGACACTAGACAGTGAGGTTTGAACTGACTGGAACTGAATAGAACTAGGCTCTAGGGTTTCTAAACTCAGATGAACTAAAAAGACACCGACCCAACTATCTCCCTAGACCGGGTGATTAATAAATGACATAATTCTCAATGAAATGCTGAGAATTTCACTGTAGAGTGAAGTGAGTACTCGGTTTGAGCTGAAATGATATTCAATTATACTGAGGTGAACTAATTCAGGAGCTCAGACAAACTGAATCCTAGTTGGGATTAGCTTAATTTCAGTTGAAATGGACTAAAGTGAACTCCAGCAATATGGGAAACGGATTTGAACTGAAACTGGACCACTTGAACTCCTGGTGAGCTCAAGTTAGACTCAGAGAAATAGGGTCGACTAGAATTTACTGACTCTGAAACAATTGACTAGAATTTGAGCTATAAATTAGCTCATTTCATGGGAAATGAACCAAATTTAGCTTAAATAAACTAAGTTCGCTCATCGTGAGCTCAAGTGAGCTAGAAATGACTCACATTCTAACTCTTCTGAACTTAAAATAACCTTGGTTGGGTCTAACTGACGAGGGTCTAAGGTGACCTAGGGGTAAAATGGTAATTTTACTAGTGAAAAAGGGGTGAAATGACACCTAAACTGGGACAGTTCTAGGGGTTAGAATCCTATATTGTACTACAGAGCGTCGACATCTGTAAAAGGAGGGTGTCCAGAATTGACCTGGAAAATTTGGGGTGTTTACAGGCATCGAGGTCCTTGAGCTTTGGTGGGGTCTGATGCTGAAGCATCGAACTCACCTGCTCGGTCAAGAAGACCTTGGTACGAACCTTTCCTCTAGATTTCTTCTTCTGTGTACATAGTTCCTTGAGGAATTTGGCATACGTATGCACCTGCTGAATGGCATCTAGCAAGGGTAGGCTGATCTGTACATGCTTGAAGATCTCAAGCATGTCCTGCACCTTGGTTCCTTGCTTTCTTATGACTGCGTGGGGTCCTTCTCTTTGTGAGAAGACTCACCTTTATCCTTGTCTTTATCAGGGTGAGATGATTGAGCCAAAGTAGATGGTATGGTCCGATCTGGATCATTTATCCTCTATCTCAGCTTGATATGATACTCACCTCCACTCCTAGGGGTCATAACGGCTTTGGCTTGTTGTTGTGATGTATCGGTCATGTATATGCCTCTAGAGCTATGCTCCTTGGCCTTAGGGTTCATAACAGGCTGGCTAGGCAAGCTACCATCGATTCTTCTATATAAAGCCTTTGCTAACTGACCCATTTGTGTCTTGAGTTTGGCAATAGACTGTGTATGGGTATTCATCACTTGATTGCACTTCTCGAAGGCATTTTGATTGGAGATTTTCACCTCTTGAAATGCTTGGAGAAGTCTCTCCTCAAAAGATGCATGTTGTGGAGGCTCCTAAGGGATGACTGAGGGATAAAAGGGAGATGATTGAGGGTAACTAGGTCTCTGAAATGTTTGCATGAAAATGTTGGGCCTAACCTGCTGAGTGGGAGGAACTGAAATTTGTGGGTTCTTACATAAAAAGTTGGGATGATTTCGCCACCCTAGATTATATGTAGATGAAAAAGGATTGTGCATGGGTCGGGCGAATCCCTGAGCGGCCTGAACTTGTTCTTCGACAATTTCAGGATACTGAGTAGCCGAAGGGAACTCAGTGACATGATGTGTTGGACTGGAGCACAGGGTACACACTATCTGCTGATAGGATGGTCCAGCTAGAAGTTTGTCTAACTTATGCGCAAGCATATCAACCTTACTCTGAATCGCATCAGTAGGACCTACCTCCAGTAGCCTAACCTTCTTGGGACCACTCGATGCAATCTTCTTGAACCTAGATGCTGAAGACGAAGTCGTATGGTGAAGAGAGTTCTTAGCTAATGTCTCAAATAATCCCCACGCTTCGTCTTCGCTCTTTAACATGAATGTACCACCACAGGATGAATCAATCATTTGCTTGTTCCTCTCAGACAAACCATCATAAAAACTCTTTACTACCTGCCACCTAGGCACCTGATGATGCAAGCATTTCCTAAGTTGGTCCTTCATACGTTCTCATGTCTCATGAAATTGCTCACCATCCATCTCCGAAAAATGGTGATGGCTCACCTAAATTGGTTTATGCGACCTATGGAAAAATACTTTCTCAGGAACTCTTGATGCAATTGAATCCACGTCTAGATTTGTCCTAGGTTTAAGGTCTTGAACCAATGCTTTGCCTTATCCTTTAGAGAGAATGAAAAGAGTGTCAGATTCATAGCATTGTCTCTGAAGTTATTGATCCAGACCGTTGAACAAATCTCGAGAAACTCATCAAGATGCTGATAGGGGTCCTCATGAGCAAGGCCATAGAATGAAGGTAGCATTTGAATAATGCTAGCCTTGATCTCATATTGAGGTGCTCCTATCTCAAGTCTCCTAATGGAAAACTCTTGGGTGTACTGATTAGGGATAAAGAAATCCCTCAAAAGACGGGTTTCATTACGCTACTTCATCTACTGCGCCATTCGATCCGGACTTCTAGATCTTCTCAAAATGCACTCTGATTCTGGATCAAATGGGTGAAGATGAACTCTCAAAGCTTTTCGGCCTTGCATACACTGAGTCGGCTTGGTGTATGTCCCAACTATACCTAATTATTCTATACTATCTAATCTAAATGCGCAACAAAATTTGCAAAGTACACAATAAAATGCAAATAACAATAATTCAAACAAATTCAGACTATTCTACGAAATTCAAATAGCAAACTCCTAATCTAATTCACACAAATAGCATAAAGAACAGAAATCACAAACTAAGTTCTCTAAAACTCACTTGTCTATTCGCTCCTTTTGTTCATGCAAATCATTGAATCCTAGAAAAATAGCAAGTGAATCCTATATGTACTAATTAGGTTAAATCCTATATTTACTTACTAATCCTACTAACTAAAAAATAGATATTAATAAAATGAAATATTTGAAATGATAGATATCAATCGTCGTTCCTCGACAATGGTGCCAAAATTTTTGGTTGGGTCTTTTTAACAATGATTTTAAAAAGAAGAATCGGCCATAAAAAAAAATGAACTTCCACAGTCGTGGTGAGTACAGGTCGAATCCACAAGGAACGAGATGATATCCAATATTCAAATCTAAATAATTCAATTTATTAATACTTCAAAATGTTTACAATAATAAGTAAAACACCAATTCAACCATTAACATAAACAAAAATTAACTAAGAACATAAAAATCTAAACTATGTTGCTCGAGCACTCTTTCAAGTCCAAAAGGGTATTTTTATCCTTTCACAAGTATTACATTCAATCCCTTGACATAAAAATGCCTTTTGACTTGCAGTGTGCTTGTAAACCTATAAAAATAAAAATAACAAGTTAGAAAGTGAGATTACTATAACTAATTCAGAAATATAACTGCAATTAATTCTAAAAATAACTATGTCAACTAATATATAATTTAAATAAAAGTTACACTACTATGCAAATTTCTATGAAAGCAATTAATTTATTCTTAACACTAACTACACTAAACTATGTCTGTTGCAGAAAAATACGAAAAACTACAAAAATCTAATTAACTACTGAATTGCCTGTTTTGCCCTTGCTATAGTGCAGAATTGCTTTTTCTGACAGACTTTAGAAAACAGATGAATTGAAGGGACAAATGAAATCCAAATTGGATGAAAATTGTTTTGTTGGATTCCTGATACTTGCAGGAATCAGACCCTTTTTACAGAGTTCAAAAAATTCATCTAGAATCTCCAGATATTGGCATTTCAAGAACACCTAAAATTCAAAAATTGGTCTATCCCAAAATTTGAGTTTTTGAGAGATCAGTTTTTGAAAATTGCTTAAAAATCTGACCAAATCAACTCCAAATGAGTTGAAATTTGGTCTGCACTCAGAGAACACATGGATGAAGAGAATAGAACCAGTTTGAATTCAAAACTCAAAAAAAATTATATTAAATAATGAGTGCAACTGACTATAATTTCTGGTTCGAAAATCAATCCATCAATAATCAAGCATATCTCGCTTCATACACTAATTATTCGCATTTGACTTCAATAAGAATGAAAATATCATCCTACAACTATGTTAAACTGCAGCAAACAAAGAAAGAATTGTGCTAACATTAAGATTGAAATAAACAAACGAAATTACCTGGTTAGAAGTTAACTAACTCTAAATTAAAACATGTCAACAACTAATCTAAATAATGTAAATCTAAATAATGGAAAGGCTAACTAATGTAAATTGTTCCCCAGGTGGGGCCTACTCAAGCCTTAATTACGAAAAAAAGATAAAAGAAAAATATAATTAAGAAAAAATGAATGACTTAATTAATGTTGCAATGTTATTTCCTAAATAACCTAAAAATAATATGTACACAAGACTTGCCTAACTAAATTATGAAATATTAAAATGTATATGCTAGACTAATCTAACTACAAGAAAAGGAAAGTAATAGATGCTTAGGCTGAATTGGAAATAGGTGGGGTCCATACACTGTTGCCTTAGAGGATATGTTTCCTTTCAGAGGGAAAAACACTAGCCTCAGTGGACCAGCACATTTTTGGCTTCCAAAATCAAGTCAATTTGAATTTAAAAGGAGGGATTTAAATTTTATATCTACTTACCTAAGTTATCAAGAAGAGATCTTCTCTAGGTTGGCGTCTTCAAGGAAGACCCAACGTTTCCCACTTTGGATTCCACGAAATTGTAACCCAATCTAACTCCCAAAAATGCCTAGTCTTTTAAACTCCCAAAATGCCCTTCATGAAATTTTAACTATATTAAACTACTACTATAATCTAATCTCTATAATGTATAAATTAGATGCATGGACAAAATATGGAATAAAAAAATCGTGAATAGCTATTTTGACTACAACATATGCTAATTTAGCTAGGTATTTAACTAAGAAATATTTATGACTTAAATGCAACTAAATGCAATATTAAAGAAATACTAAAAGCTAATTAAACATACTAAAAAACTTGAAGCTTAATTGTGCAACAATGGCTGCCATCCTCTATGGAGAAGATGATAGTCCTATAGAACTCGATTTCACACTAGAACAAAAAAAAATGATTTAAGACCAAAATGCAAAGCTAATTAAAAATAGAATTATCTAAACATTAAAACACAACAATACTCGATCTTAGGCTGTCAAAAAGTTGGATTTAAGATATTTTAGACTACTGTAAAAAAAACATAACATAAAAACTTTGAAACATTAAAAATGGCTAGACATGGTCTAGCCGATTTTCACAAAATAACAAAAAAATTAAAAAGAAGAGCAATGGATCGTACCAAACAATCCACACTTGGTCCGAAGCTTGAGGTCTCTCACATCCTCTTCTAAACTTCTGTAAATGTATGCACAACCAGCAACTTCTTGCAAGATCTGGTGGTCGGGGTTCGAAGGACGATAGATGGAAAAGAATGATGGGCCCAGAAATCTCCTCTGTTGGATAACACCCGGAAAACTCCTCGGTGCGAAGAAAAAGATCCTTCAATGGCTGCTGATCTGCTGCAAACAAAACAGAAAATTAAAGAAGATTGACAAAAAAATAAAATATACAAAAAGAGTGTAGAAAGAAAGAAGATGGAAGACGCCCGGAAAACTCATCGACGGTGCAACACCTGGAAAGCTCCTTGGTGCGAAGAAACGACAATGAAGGAATGAGAAGATGGAGATGGCTGCTGTAGTGGAGAACTCTCAAAAAAATCTCGGACAAGGGGTTCAGCCTAAGGGGCATCTTTTTTTGTTTGTTTCTTTCCAGAATTTTAAAAACACTCGTATGAAAATTTATTTTAAGAAACACTCAAACATTCTTAGAAATTGTTGGGCGCCCCTTTTAGAAAAA
This sequence comes from Nuphar pumila, assembly GCF_984573655.1. NCBI lineage: Eukaryota > Viridiplantae > Streptophyta > Magnoliopsida > Nymphaeales > Nymphaeaceae > Nuphar > Nuphar pumila. Next base: position 130,319,349 of record NC_143250.1, read on the forward strand.
CCATAATGGATCTAAGGTTTGGTGTATTATGATCCAATCTGATCCAAAAATCCAAAATGTGTCATGCTTTATACGGGTCTGAATCTGGATTTGCTTCATTACACGAAAATGTTCATAACTTCGCCAATTTAACTCAAAATTGGACAAAATTTGAAAGGTAGCTCCATATCACTTGGACTAACATAAGCATGGGTTTTAACTATGAAAATGTGGATAATTACATGCATATGGTGCTTAATTTATAATGCATTTCATGCATTATCACATGTCTTTATACATAAGTACATATACAATTCAAACATATAAACATATGCACATGTATTCAAACATACAATTATGTGCACAGATCATTCGAATGTAAACTTATGCTCGCATACCAATTATGCAAACCGATAAGCATTTATCTCATTTAATCCAGTAATCATGCTAACACATATTTCATGCATACAATTATGCAAATGTCAAATTAAATATATAAGCACACTCATAAACAATTTAAATACATACAACTATGTAGTCATGCCATGACTTACCTCATACATGAATAGTTTTTATTTCTTTTAAATTTTTTTTTTTACAATTCATGCAATGCTTACAAATATTAAACTTAATTTTTATCATGTTACCCCGGGGTACCACACCCGACCAATTATGGGTTCTCAGGTCTCTCTGTGGGTGTTTATTCACACAATCTGTATTTTCTATATTTTAATCCTCATGAAAACAAGATACTAGCACTGGAGACTGGGACACATCGTCACATCATCTGTATGAGTGGAATATCATAGGCGCACTACTATAGGCATACAATTGTAGCTCAAACTCTGTCACATGTATCAGAGCACAGAGTCTTCTTAAACCGCCATGGTAGGGGAAGTGTTCACATTTGACCTGACGAGATTGCAATAGTTCACGTCCGATGGGACCACAATTTTCATGGGGTTAGTGCAAACACAAATTCACATTTGACTTACTTTCTTGACCTCAATAGTACAAGCTAATGTCACACCTTCTTTTAGAATAATGCACATATGTGCAACTTTCTTAATTTTTGAGAACTTTTTCTTAATGTTTGTCATTTCACAAGTAAATGAACATACTAGGCAATTATCTGACAACATTTGTACTCATGTCAATATACATAGATTTCATGTTATTCAATCATACATATCATGCATCACATATTCCAGAAAGCTGATAAAATTACAAATAGCAAAAAATTAACATATCAAAAAATAACTTGGGTCAACACCCATAAATTCATATTATTCGATCATACACCTCGTGCATAGATCGAGCTTGCCACACTTGCAAGATTTAATGTGTAAACACAATTTTGATATATAAAACAATTCTTGTGGTCAATACCAAATACAAAACATGTCTTTCGAACATGCATCACCTTTGTAACCCACCATTTGTCAAATTCACGAATATGCATGCATCACTAGGTTTCATATTTAAAACCATAATAAGGGTTGATGCTCTTACGTACAAATGTAAAAACCATTACAGATATATCATCCACCCATAATTATTCGATAAACTCTAAACAAATATATTCTAATGCGTACAAACAACCCTATGCAGTTAATTTCTAATGCATGCATCTATAAATTTCATCATATTTTATATATCATCCTACAATTCACGTACAAACAACCCAACGTAGTTAAGGCATTTGTACGCATGCCTTAAGTGTATATACACAATCACAATACAATGGCATTCATATACATGCCCCAACTGCACACATATGAATCACAATATAAAAACATTCTTATCTATGCCTCAATTGCACATGTATGAATCATAATGCAAAAATATTCATACGTATGCCTCAACTACACACATATGAATTACAATATAATAACATTCATACGTATGTCTCAACTGCATACATATGTATCATATCACAATGATATTCAGTAATAACAAACCCCAAAACCCAAGCACCTCATGAATACCCCCATTCACTCGAATTTCTCCGATGATAGAAGTTTTATCTATGGCAACACACTAACCGAACTAAGCACTAGGGGATCCACTTGAACGTAAGTGTGAAGGTGTCATGTCTCATTAGGTTATAATTCACAAAGGAAATGACCTTAATAAAAGTTCAACCTCAAAAATTAAGCACAACGGGTATATACACTCCGGGCATATGCGTACAACCAAGCAATCACATATGTATATGGTGTGAGTTTTATGAAAATGGTTTTAAAAACAATATTTTTATGTAAAAACAATGTGAAAGCCAGACACCAAAAATATAAAAACCGGCTCACACGAGTGGTGGAGTCCGGGTCGAACTTAGGGAACGGGAGATACTTGTATTCAAAGACACAAGTTAAACTACTTTTTATTGCCAAAATAAAATGAATTAATTAAATAATTAACTAACTAAGGGAGTGTTGCCCTACACAGAGGGATTAAACAAAAGAATAATAAATGATTTTATTACAGACCCAATAAAATAAAAGAATTAAAAACCCTAAGCTAAAACAAAAAGAAAAGACTTCAGTGCTTCGAGTCTTCTGTGATCTCTTTCTTTGAATTGATTTGTTTCCCTTGATTCTTCCCTCTGTATACCCTTTAGGTTGAACACTTTTGTATGGTTTGATTAAGGGCCCTCTGAGGGCACTTCTGAGGGCTTGAGGGCCTTTTGAGGGGACCTTAGAGGGCTCTTCAGGGGCGCAAAAAAAGTTCTCTCGCACGTCCTGGCGCTTACCGCGATTTGCTTTTGATTGAGGAATTGGGAAGAAGAGGGTGGTGATTCCAGCTGCGTGCACACGGTCCCGACGAAGAAGAAAAGGCTGCCGATGAAGAAGGGGTTCGAGGCTTGATGAAACGGAGGGGGAAAAAGAAGAAGAAGAGAGGAAGAGAAATCGACAATAGAGGGAGAGAGAACAAGGGAGAGAGAGAAGAGAGAGGCAAGAGAGAGGGGGTGTGAGGGCTGCTGGAAAAACTACCTCCATGGCTGGAAAAGATGAGTTTATAATGATCTAATTAGGTTAAAACAAGTTTTTCAAAAAGAGTCTAAAGATTTTTGCTAATTTTCAAAACAAGGTCTCTTATGAAAAACATGTTTTTCTAAAAATCAAAACTTACTAAACTAATTAAAATTTAGCTAATAAAAGCCTAAACTAATTAAACTACAATTAAAAAAATCTAAATCTAATAAAAACACTAAAACTGCAGGAAAAGCTTTGAAAAACCCAATTTTCTGATAAAATTCAATTCAATGCGGTTTCTCAAAACTAATGATAAAAATGGGGTTTTATAGTAATTTTAACATGGATCATGCATAAAAAATGATTATTAAAATATAAATATTATGCATGATCAAATACCCCCATGCTTTTTTTTGCTAGTCCTTAAGCAAACTGAAGCAAAAACAAAAATGATAAACTAATCAAAATAAAAACCTAACTCGCTTTCGTAGGAATCACGGTTGCATTTAGCATATGCAAAATGCCCTTTAAACCTCTGGGTTACCCCAGTGGATGAGTAAGGTCTCGTGAGGGTTTGTAATGATGCTACCCACAAACATCTCTGTCTTGTATGCATAAAAAATTTAGAACACAAAGCATTAGGCAGTTAAGGAGTTTGTTTTCACAAATATTTCATGTCATTGCATTATCAAAACATGATTAGAGTCTTGTACCTGCCACCACAGAATAAAACATTTTCTTTCACTTTTCTAAATATCATAATCATTTATGTTTTATTCGCATAAAATCAAATATATACATGTTATTATTTACTTATCCTCACTCATATGTGTTCTGCACATGTTTTCTCAATATTTGCTTCTAAGCAGTGAACTTTTCTCTTTTTCGCTATTTTCTTTTTCTTGATTTTCAATTTTTCATGCATTTGTTTTATTTTTTTATTGAGCACTATATCAAATTTCCAGTTTTCGTGAACCGTGTAACGAGTTTTGGGTCAGTGACTCCCAGGCCAGACGACCTTAGGGCACCAGATACAAAGTATCCCTCAGACTTAATTGCTCGAGTCACTAGACCTTCAATTTTTTTACAGTTTACGTAAAGTCTACTTCTTTGTCATGTGCAATGTCAATATCTATTAGGCTCTCTATAAAGTCCATGTAACGGGCTTTCGAGCCGGTGGCTCCCAAACCAGATGGATTTAGGGCACCAGGTGTAAACACCCCTCAGACTCTACTTGCTCGAACAAAATAGGCCACAAATATCAACGTAGACAAAGAATTGACTTCCTTCATTAACCTTTTCGACATGGAACTCAAATACTTCAACTTGTGTCTGAGCTCAACTACTAGAGAATATGAAGATATCAATCAACTAAACGTATGCTCGTTTCACTTTTTGAGCTCTTTTGCAATGTCATTCATTTGCTTAGTTTTAAAAAATAGAACTGTGCATATTCATACTTGTGATTCAAAATAGACTCTAACATGCATCTATAGTAATTTCTTTGAAATCCACATAAACAACCATAGTTTTCTAGATTCGTGTCAGAAAAAGTTTTTCGTGGGGCTTAAAAATTCTCTAAAAATATTAGATTATGTAAAGCATTCATATAAGATCAAACTCATTCTTTAAAAGCCCAATTTTTATGAGTTGACATAAAAAATGCAAGTACAAAGACATAAAAAGTTTAGGTGTGCAAACTACACCATTCCCCCATGCTTGAATGACACTGTCCCAGTGGTACTCCCCCATGCTTATATGAAACTAAGTGAACGCACATGAGACGAAATAAATGAGGGAAAAGCATAGAAACAACCTAACATGAAGTATAAATGCACATTTTATGAATGCAATGAATGCAATGTACACATGACATAACATGAAACCCTGAATGAAACAAAAAGAAAAAAAATAAAATCTACAAATTCTAAGGCAAATCTAATATTGTACAAGATATGGGTTGCCACCCATAAAGCACTAAGTTTGATGTCCCCAGCTAGACGGATCCCTGAAAAAAACTTCATCGTCCATGAGATCAATGGACATGAAATCTCGCTCAATCAGGCTCTATGAAGAAAAGAGTGTCATCTGTAACACTGCGCACTGTGTTCCCGCCCACTCGACCCCTAAAAGTAATATCATGACTCTTGCTACATGAAGAACGGAGGTTAGTCTCCTCTAGGAGACTACTCCCAAAAGGAGAGTCTAGGACCGATCGACTATCACAAAATATAGCATCAAACAAGGGGTGGTTATGATCCTGTTTGACTAGGTCAAACATCTTTTGCATCTGCACCTCTTGCTTGCTAAAAGCAATCGGTGGTCTGAATGCCTAGGAGACTGGGGCTCGGTGAATATATGATGATTGTAGAAGTTGTGGGCCTTGCCACTTCTTCTGAGGCCTAATGGAAGAGATCGACTCATCAGTGAGTATGACATTGGGTTCATGAATCGATTCTTAAATGAGGTGACACGCCTTCCCATTCCTAAGGGATGTAACAAATAACAGATTTGACCTGCGCAAGCTGTAAATCTGTGGAGTGCAGATCAAATGGCATGGGATCCTTTCCCTTTGGGTTGACAACAAACTAATTAGATAGTCCCTCCTCGCTTTGCCTACTAAAGGCCTGAGCCAACTGTTCTATTTGAGTCTCTAGATTGGCTATTGAATGCGTGTGGGAACAGAGAGTGTCCTTGATATCAAAAAAATCCTCTAACATCTTCTCCTGGAATGATGGACTCGAAGTGGTCTCTTGAGGAGAAGGTAGACTAGACTGGGGATGAACCTGTGGAAAAATGGGATGTGAGTAACCTTGTGAAGGGTTACTATGTCTATACTGTGTCTGAGAGGGATGATGGGACGGGAAAATGAAATGGTTTCGCCAACCTGGGTTATATGATGGTGTAAATGAATCAGGCATGGGTCTAGTGAAACCTTGGGCAACATTCACCTGCTCTCGAACGAATTCAGGATATAGCGGTGCTGTCGGACAATCAGAAACACAGTGTGCAGGGCTAGCACAAAGCTCGCACACTCTTCCTACTAGACTTTTCGAAGAGTTTGCTAGGAATTGATCTAACTTTCTATTCAACTGGTCAACCTTGGTACGCAAATCTAACTCAAACCCAACTTCAGAAATCCCAACTTTTTTAGGACGACTAGACAATTGTGTAGTCCTATCGAGCCGTGAAGACAAAGCATGATGCATCGTGTTTTCACTCAAGGTCTCAAATAAAGACCAAGCCTCATCCTCACTCTTGAGCATGAAGGTGACCCCACACGATGAATCAACCATTTGACGGTTCTTCTTAGTAAGACCATCATAAAAATATTGCACGAGTTCCAGCGAGGCACCTGGTGGTGGGGACACTTGGGAGAAGATCTTTCATCCTCTCCCAAGTTTCGTGAAATTGTTCTCCCTCAATCTGTGAAAATTGGTGATGGCTTTGCGAAACTGATTCGTTTTACCAATTGGAAAGTACTTTTTGAGGAATTCGCGTTGCATCCCTTCCCAAGTGGTGATACTAACCATCTCAAGAGCTTTTAGCCAGTGCTTGGCTGTATCCTTGAGAGAGAACGGAAATAAAGTCAACCTCATAGCATCATCTCCAAAGTTATTGATTCGCACTGTCGAGCAAATCTCAAGGAATTCGTCAAGATGACGATATGGGTCCTCATTACTAAGGCCATAAAACAAAGGTAGCATTTGAATAACACTGGCCTTAATCTCAAAATGGCTTGCTCCTATATCAGGTCTCGTGATACAGGAGGCGGGAGTATACGTATTTGACATGAAGTACTCCCTCAAAGGACGGATCAAATGATGATTGTCAGACATTGCATACACCTTGGAGTAGACCGGTGTAGCACACGTCCTAACTTTGGGTTTTCTACCTAACGCACTAAGCGGCCAAACCATGCAAACCACAAAGTGAGTAAACAATAAAACAACTAAAAAGCGAGTAACAAACACCACACACTTCCACTAAGCAGGGATTTGCAAAAAGCAAACTATGAGCACAGTACCAATCGTGCGCAGTCACCTCTAAGGGAATCCTATAGGTGGGCTATGCAGGAAAAGTAAGATAGTGTCTACGTTGTGCAAACACGTGGTTCTATCCTAAGTATGAAAAGCAACTAGCAACCTAGAAATACGAGAACAAACAAAGGCAATAAAGTGAATACTAGTATTTCGCCGTTCCCCGGCAACAGCGCCAAAATTTGGTGTGAGTTTTATGAAAACAGTTTTAAAAATGTTATTTTTATATAAAACAATGTGAAAGCGAGACATCAAAAATATAAAAACCGGCTCACACGAGTGGTGGAGTCCGGGTCGAACTCAGGGAACGGGAGATACTTGTATTCAAACACACAAGCTAAACTACTTTTTTATTGCCAAAATAAAGCAAATTAATTAAATAATTAACTAACTAAGGGAGTGCTGCCCTACGCAGAGGGCTTAAACAAAAGAATAAAAAATGATTTTATTACAGACCCAATAAAATAAAAGAATTAAAAACCCTAAGCTAAAACAAAAAGAAAAGACTTCAGTGCTTCGAGTCTTCTGTGATCCCTTTCTTTGAATTGATTTGTTTCCCTTGATTCTTCCCTCTGTATACCCTTTAGGTTGAACACTTTTGTATGGTTTGATGCCCTCTGAGGGCCTTTTGAGGGGACCTTTTGAGGACCTTAGAGGGCTCTTCAAGGGCGCAAAAAAGGTTCTCTCGCACGTCCTGGCGCTTACCGTGATTTGCTTTCGATTGAGGGATTGGGAAGAAGAGGGTGGTGATTCCAGCTGCGTGCACACAGTCCTGACGAAGAAGAAAAGGCTGCCGATGAAGAAGGGGTTTGAGGCTTGATGAAACAGAGGGGAAAAAAGAAGGGGAGAAGAAGAGAGGAGGAGAAATCGACAATAGAGGGAGAGAGAGAGCAAGGGAGAGAGAGAAGAGAGAGGCAAGAGAGAGGGGGTATGAGGGCTGCTGGAAAAACAGCCTCCATGGTTGGAAAATATGAGTTTATAATGATCTAATTAGGTTAAAACATGTTTTTCAAAAAGAGTTCGAAGATTTTTGCTAATTTCCAAAACAAGGTCTCTTATGAAAAACATGTTTTTCTAAAAATCAAAACTTACTAAACTAATTAAAATTTAGCTAATACAAGCCTAAACTAAGTGAACTACAATTAAAAAAATCTAAATCTAATAAAAACACTAAAACTGCAGGGAAAGCTTTGAAAAACCCGATTTTCTGATAAAATTCAATTCAATGCGGTTTCTCAAAACTAACGATAAAAATGGGTTTTTATAGTAATTTTAACATGGATCATGCATAAATAATGATTATTAAAATGCAAATATTATGCATGATCAGTATACATTATTTATATATGTATCATCGCACATCAAAAGCATTTAATGTGTATGCTTTGTTGGCATATACTCACATAACACACACTTAAGATTCACCGTTACTTGCCGCCAATTAACAAAATATACCAATTTTATCTTTTTATGCTTTAAAGTTCAACATGCAAAACAACGCACTTCAAAATGTTCTGGATAACCCGATTCTACAATTATATATCTTGTTTGCCAAACCCAACTCCAATATTCTAACTAATTTACGAACCCAAAAAGATCATTTTTGAGTTATGAAGCATGTACAAGTAACTACTTATGCACACTGTGCGTAATTAGGCACCCGATAGCATAGGGGTACTGTACCTTGAGCCTCGATAAGAATTTGAGAATTATACCTCTAAATAAACATGTTTCTCGTTTGACTGAACCAAAGAGAGGAAGAGGGAGGGAGAACAAATAAGAAAGAAATAGGAGGTAAGACAAAGGTGGCGATGGCCTGCGCGGGTGATTGGCGAACAACAATCAGAGGTGGTAGGGGGTTGGCCAGTTGGATGCAAAAAAAAAAAAAATAGAGAGAGGGGGAGAAGGTGGTGGCAGGAGGGAGAGATCTCAGTGGCAGGGGTGGCGGCTCCCAGAAGATAGGTGGTTTCGATGATGAGATGGTGGCCGGAGGGAGGTGGCTCGTGAAAGGGTGGGGGAGAAGAAGGTGGCAGAGGGTGGTGCACGGTGGTTGGGGTGGCATGCGACGTGTGGCCGACATCGAGGTCACGATAACCGATGATCAATGGTTCTGGCATAAGAGGCTCCCCAATGGCGGTGGTCTGTGCGGTGGGCGGATGGCTCCGGCGAGTGGGAGAGAGCTCGGGTGACTCTCGTGAAAGGAGAAAAGTAAGGGAGAGGGTTTCATGAGATGGGGTGAGTGTACAACGAAGAGAGAGAAGGTTTGAGAGAATGGGGGAGAGAAGAGAGAGAGTGTTAGACAAAGAGAGAGAGTTAAGAGAGTCGATGAGAGAGAGAAGAATGAGTGGAGAGAGGGGGGGGGGGATAGCATAAAAAAGGGGGAAGGAAGAGAGAGAGATAGGGAGGGTCGCCATGTGGTTGCTCTGTTGACTGGGGATCCCCTCCATAAGAAATTACCCCCATGCCCCTCCTGATTCTTTTCGATTCACCCTTTTCTTTTTCTCTTTCCTTCGTACATGCCCCACTTGGCTCGAGCTGCTTGGATCTCAATCTAAACCCTATGTACGAACCCGGTCCGCTTCGATCATGTGGGGTTTCTGGGTTTCAAGTCGATCTGAATTTTGCATGGATTGATCTTATGGAGTTTGCATCACTCCATCTCTATTTCAAACCAGATATTAGGTTTGGCTTGTTCCAATCCGTATTGAACCCGAACTCGACGGGTACGAATCGCTCCTAAATCCGAACTTACATAAAAATCTAGAATTTACTATTAAAAATTCTCGGGTATTATAATGTGTCTCATTAGTGTTTATGTAGTGCTTATCTTAGTGGGTTGCTTGCTTTTATTTGATTTTATTTTTGTAATTAAGTGAGAGGACCATTGGCCTATAAAAGGGACTCAATTTGTGAAAGAAGAAAAAATAAAACTTGGAGCTTTCCCTCTCAATCTCTCTCTATAAAAGTCGTCCCTCTCTCCTTGTGGGTATCTCTCTCTCTTCTTTTCGTACCCTAGCGAGTCTTTATTTTCCTGACCATTCACCCTTTCTATAAGGGCTCTTCTCTTGGTTACATAAGGTGGTACCAACTTTTCCTAGGTTTGAAATTGCCTAAGAGCTAAATAGAACCATTTCTACTTAGTATTTTTGGACTGCACCAAGGTAGCTAAGGACTCAACCTGATCCAGCTATGTTCGTGGAACCAAAGCCATCCTTGGATGGACCAGACCCTCTCTCAACTTTAGGACATCTTCCCTAAACTATGTAAGTCCCTAGAACCAACTTCCTAAGCTAATCTTATGCCTAAACCCCAACATGAAAACAACATTCTATTGCTAAATTTTTTAGAATTTTGCTCAACTTTAACTCAATGTATCTCTCAAACTGTATCTAGTCCAAGCCTATAAATTTAATCAAGGTTTAATCCATCTGTCCTTAACTTACCCACCAAAAATTGAATCCAAATTCATTCTCAGTTAGAAGAAATAATTCAGACATTGAAACTTGTTTTTATCAAATACCAATCTAGAATCAGTTCAGACCCAAAACCATTTTATATGTTTTCCTATTTTTATCTCCCTTAACTTAAAGTCCCTGACCTCCAAATTTTAACCCAACCTTTCTTAGGCTATCCTAAGTCTTTTTTTTTTTTTGACTGATATTTTGAGAGAAATAAATTAGTTTCTCACAACCTGTTAGAATCTAAACCAAACCTTGTGCCCAAAAAATCCTATAATTTCCAAGAATTTTATCTTCCAAACTATGATTCGAAGAACCCTAAAATTTTTACCCAAGTTACCTAACCTGTCTAGAAGTCTCTCATAAATTTTTAGTATTTTGTCTACTGTGAATTGGGAGAACCAATTTTTTTACTAGACCCAATCAGCCCCACCTCACTTGTTAGTGGAATTTTGACTTAGACCTTGACCTAACTTAGCCAACATAAACCACAACCACTTAGCCTAGGCTCACCAGAACACATTTCAAACATAGCGATAGAACATATAGCTACCAAGTGGTCAATCTAACCATGCATTTGTATTTAACATGGATGATTTTATAATGTTTAATGCAATTGTATTTTTTGAGACATTGAAAATCAACGACATACAATTTATGAAAACATGAGTGGTTTAAAAAATGTTTTAAAATATCATATTTGAGTCAACTTTAGTATATGAAAAAAATAATTAGAATATGCTAAACATGACCTAGGTAATAATTAGAATATGCTAAACATGACCTAGCGGTCAGATTTTGCTTTTGGAGTTTCAAACCTTAAACAAACTATTCATGTGATGCGTAAGTATATTTGGGTATAAGAAGAAGCACATCCTCTTAGCCAATTGAAGGGGCTTGTGATGCGATCTAAAGGTTCTGCTGTGAGAATGATCTCTAACAATCATTGCTGGTGCAGTATGATTAAGGTTGCTTTGAAAAGTCATAGATGAGATTCGTTGAAATATGATTTTACTATTTTTTTTAGTGTGTATGTTTTGTATAAGGACCCTCTATCTTATCGAGTTCATGATTTATCGAGTTCATGATTTTGTTTTTTAGTGTGGAGAGTGTTTTTAGTGTGAAAAGTCATAGATGAGATTCGTTGAAATGTTATTCTTTTATCGAGTTCATGATATATATTGGGAGTTTAAGGTACTGGATTGCCTATTAAATATGGGTGATCGTTGTATTTAATTATTTATCTTAATAGAAAATAAGGGCTTACCCAGAGTACTTTTTCCAAGAAAAAAACAAACTATTCGCGTGTCATAATAAGACGATCAGAAATGATTCCTTCAAAATCAAGCAACCAAAAGAACCATTAAAATGTCGGTGCGTAAGCTACTCGGTAGGATTTGGTCGAAGAGGATTGCGTGAATCGAATCTGCAAAGAGATTATTATATTTGTGTTTGACGGTAATTTCCTATCCAAAGCCGTTCTCCTCGCTCTGGCTGGCTGGCTGCTGCTTCTTTCCCCGTTTCCAACCCTCCAGTTTAAGCACAGAGCACCCCGTTCCCCCATTACCGCCTCTCTCCAGTCATTCATCCAGTCCGAGAGAGGGTTTCTTCTTCAGTCCCCGAAACGAGGGCCATAAATGTTTAGTTCCAGATATCCTAAAAAGATCCGACCGACGTAGCCACCCAACGACAACAGGAAGGAAGCTGCCGAATCGATAATTCCCATAAGGGAAGGGAAAGAAAAAAGCAAAAAAAAAAAAAAATCACCCAGAAAACCCAAGGGGATCGTAGACAGACAGGATGAGCGGTAAGGATTCGACAGGAGATGATTCAGGAGGAGGAGGGGGAGGGAGTTCGTGTGGGAGCGACTCGGCCGCATCCGTCGCGGCAGCAGCAGCAGCAGCAGCAGAGAAACGAAAGGAGAAGGACAGGGTGAGCAGGACTTCCCTCATTCTCTGGCATACTCACCAGAACGATGTCCTTGCTGTCAAGAAACTCTTGGAAGAGGATCGCTCGCTGGTTGCCGCCAGGGACTATGATAACAGGACGCCTCTCCACGTCGCGTCCCTCCACGGGTGGATCGAAGTCGCCAAATGCTTGATTGACTGCAGTGCGGATGTTAATGCGCAAGATCGATGGAAGAACACGGTTAGCGTCCTCTGACCCTTTTTTCTCCTTCGGAATTCATATTCTTCATCGCCCTCCTCGTTCAAACTTGACCCAATTCAATACTTGGTGCTTCGTGTTGATTAAGTTGGTTCTTTTTGACAAATGAAGGCAGTTGAATCTGAAAAGAGAAAATTTTATTGATGAATTTGATAGTTACCTACCTGCCCCTTATTCTCAATTTCCACAGGAAAGCTTTATCAAGGAAATACGTTGGATCTTGGTTCTTCTAATCACTGGCTACTAATCCCTGCACGTTCACCGGTATTTGTTTGCTTGACTTGAGTTTGTACCTTGCGATTCCTCTCCCGAGCTGGTGCTTCTTCTACCCTTTTAGCACAAACGCTAAATTTTTACTTTGTTCTCGCACTGGCTCCAATTGTCCTCTATCTACTCCATGCTGGACCTGATTTAGTGGACTCGCTCTATCTATCTATCAAGATGATTACAATACCATATATCTTATTTAAACCTTGATATATGTTTCTTTGATCGATGCTTTTGGTACATCAGGACTTGTTTTCAAGTGGGAGATGCAATGAGTATGTTATGACACGGTTGGTATAGGTGTAGTGATGGTCAAATCGATGAATTTGCCAAACGACCTCTGATATTTCCCTGAATCATCAAGTGGATCATCCTTTTAATCTCCAAATTTGTGATTTACTGTCAGACTCTTTTCACCTCTTCATCCATCATTCCAGTGTCCTTTGGGTAAAAAAGATTTGTCGTGTTGTGATTCCTTATGCTGAGAAATCTGTATGAAAATGCTGATTTTAAGCATTGATCCACCTACTTCCAGACACTCTTTTCCAGGGAAAAATATAGTTAATTTCCATGAGCCATTGTTTTCAACTGCCCTGATCTCGTTCTCCAAAAAAAGGCTTTGTTGGATTTGGTTATAGAATCATAATAATGAAATGGCACAATAGCTGAGAGGTGCAGTCATGTGACTTTTTATACGAAGGTAAAGTTCAGCTTATGTGATTCTCTCTCTCTCTTGATTTTTTTTTTGCTTCAAGAAAATTCCTTGTATTAATGCAAAATGCTAAACTGCAGTCAACGACAAAGAGAAGTAGGAGAAGGTGTGTGTGTATCAGCAAGGAGTCACCATATCTGAGAATTCAATAACACATTAGATTATGCCACACCCAATCCAAATTTTAGCCTAGTAAATAAGCAGTTGATTCTTCAAGTACAACCCTTCTGATCCTATGATGGACCATTTCAACAGATGAAGGATGCTTATCTCGAAACAATTTGGCAATTTTCTCTGCCACCATGCAGTCTTAATCCACAAAAGTGACAATCACGTATACCTCTGTGAATGATTTGTTTTATAAGTAGCAGGTTATGGGGATTCAGGCGAGAAAGCATTAGATTTCAAAATAGGTTCTGAATGGTCTTTGTGTCTTGATTACAAAAGAAACACTTGGTGATGATGGCCCAGGAGTTGCAGGTTGTTCTGCATGAGAACTACAACACATGCAACCAGCCATGTGAATAGTTGTAACCTTGGCATTGGTCGGTTCCCACCTGCACGAGATCCAAAAAGAAAAAATAATGGTGCTTTAACATGTGATAGTTTCCAAGTGAAACTGTCCTTAACAACAACGAGATTAAGCTAAGCTTACCTCAGCTAATTTTTTAACTGTTATTACTGTTAAATTACGATTATGTTTATATATATATATATATATATATATATCAGGGCTATTTTGGTCATTTCCCCTGTTGTAATAGGGACAGCCTACCAGGGGCTGTTTTGTATTTTTGTCTTTTATTTTTTGTTTTTCTGTTTTTTATTTTCTTGTTTTTCAGTCAATATGACTGTTGGGGCAGTCCAACTAGTCATTGGACTGTTCCAACTGTCATATTTATGACTGTTGGCGGCAGTCCAATGACTAGTTGGATTGCCTCCCTTAGCTCTCTTTTGGCGCTATGTATAAGGCCATTCTCTATGTTGTGAAATATGCTTTTCCAAGCATATTTGAGATCAAATACAACTTATATTTTTAAATTGTGCCTCTTATGTGATTTGTATTTGGTGATTGTCTCCATTGTGAGATTGTATTTGACCCATTAGTGGTCTTTGTGTATATGCTCTCTTGTAGCCCTTGGTGGCATTCTATTGTTTTTGTTATTACTTCATTTCATGGTATCCGAGCCACATGCTCTTGTAATTAAAGAATTATCTTAATCTAGCTCTCTTGGTGATTATCATCTTCTAGTCATCCTCTTCACTTTCATCATAATCATGGTCAAGAGGGAATCTTCCATCATCTCCTTCAAGCTCAATGAAAACAACTACTTGATGTGGTTAACCGCTGTGAAAAAGCACATCAAAGAGAAGAAAATATGAGGTTTTGTTAGTGGATCCACTACCAAACCTCAATTAAAACTTACGAGGAAAGAAGTAGATCAAGTGAAAGCTCTCTCCAATGAAGAGAAAGAACATGCTCTAAAGGAATATCAGACAAGTTGGAAGATTGGGAGGCGACTAATGCCCAAATGTCACGACCCCAACTAATCCTTGTAATAATAATATTTTTTTTAAACAATTGCGGAAACAAGACCCAAGGATCCGGGGTCTCACAAATTTAATATACCAAACCACAACAGATAGTGCATTGAATCAATGAAGAATAATCCACTTTATTAATCAATAAAATAAATGTCATATAAGCTGAAATAATAAAATCATCTATGACAAGGAGCTACTTTGTCGAGAACCCAGAACATGTCACGCAAGGCTCGTAGTCTCCATCCAGCAAGGCATCCCATCACTGAGCACCCAAATCTGTAAAACAATTTTTGAAAATGGGTAAGAACCAAAGTCCTTTGTACGAATTTCTCTAGAAATTTAAACGGTAAGGAAATAACATAAACCAAATTCATGCATAATTTTAGAGGAATATCGCAATAATAATTTTCATAATCAACTTACCATTCAAGCATTTAAACAAGTATCATGAAATGACAATTATCATGCAAAAAAGAATAAGCATGAATGCAGGAACTAATGCAGTACAATAAAGATGCATGATTCAATGCACATGCATGAATAACTTATTAAGTTATTTATCAAAGTTTCTTTTGCATGCATGTCCCTATTAAATGCACATAATTTTAGTTTTCACTTTTTCTTAAACCCGCGGATACTCAAAACGAACACAAGTTCCCGAAGTCCAAGTTAGGTTCCTAGTTGTAGCTTAACACACATTTTGTATTTTATTACTGAGTTTCACGTTTGTTCTTCGACCGATGTTAGAAATTAACACTATCTATCAAAACATTAGAAATCAATATTTAATGTCGGAACACCAGGGAAATCAGCATCCACTGACGCCACTTTCTTGGTATACCAATAACTACAGTTGAGTCAACAACACCACCTCTAGGAAAAGTGACTGAATCTCCCTAAATCCGTGGTTGGGAGGTGAACCACCATATCGGGTTTAGGAGCACAATCACACACAGAGTTTTAGTATCGTCACGTTTTTTTCAAAACCACCTTTCAAGATTCCCATCTTGTGTAAGGGATATCGAGTAAGAGATTAATTATATTGTTTGGTCTATTTTACGTTTTTAAACAAATTCAGGTTCTTCACACAAGAACCGTTTTGTAAATCAATATGCAAAACCCATCTCGGATCATGACCCACACAATATAACAATGCAATTAATTTTGGAAAAACCAATAATTTTCATAAATAAATTTTGCAATGCATAAATTAAAATCAACAACATTGGAGCAACACTTGCTCCTAACCTACTAAGCTGCACTGGTTCACATTTGGCCACAAAAGCATTTCAAAATTATTTATGTATCTTTTTGCAAAATTTTAGTGAACATGTAACACTTTGTTCCCACACATGTCAACAATACACATTCAATCACACAATATGAATGCAGACAAAGCCAATGGCATACACATGCGAACGGATGCTTACAACACATTATCATGACCCATTTCATGCATAACATCCAAGCATACACATGATTATATTTATGCAAACAGCAAAATAACTTCAAAATTTTCATGCGTATGATATGCATATTTGCAACTTAATATTTGAATGCATAACATACACAATCAAATCCAAAACATATATAGCACCAATCCATATGCATGCATGTCTAAATATAACAACACCGTTTAGAAAAAATAGCATCCAATTGATCAGATTGTAAACATCTAACATAAATTGGCAGTCTGATCAGATTACACATGCTCCAACTGTGGCCAATCTTATCAGATTTTACACGTCAAAAGCCATGACAAATCTGGTCCAGATTGCACACCCGCAAAGAGTGGCAAATCAGATTAGATTGGACTTGCGTGAACAGTGGTAAAACTGATCAGCTTGCACACACATGCCAAGTCTGAAAAAAATCGCATACCACGCACCAATTGGTGGTCTGAGCATTACTGCACATATATACATATTAGCAGCTGTTATTTATTACATAATCAAGCCTAACGACATGCTGTCCACAACATGTTGCCACACTAAAGTGTGCAACAACATGCTATGAGCAACATGTTGCTCCATAGATATGCACAGCAACATGCTCTTGACAGCATGCTGTTGTTGCTCGAACATGAGCAGCAGCATGCTGCATACATGTGCCAGCCACATGCTGTTAACACTAAGCTATTGCTGCACAAGTACGCAGCAATGCGCTGCCCTGAACAGCCACAAAAATACACATCTATAGGCAACCCATACTAGTCATTCGATTGATATAAAAACTTTTTTGTGTAACAATCAACATAAAAGCATAACTCAGATTTGATGTCAATCAACATAACATAAAAACAGTTTTTTTTTATAACCATAAACATCACAACATAAAAACAGTTTTTATGACCATAAATGTAACAACATAAAGACAATTTCAAAATAGTGCAGTCAACATAACATCAAAATTGTTTTGATGTCAATTAACATGACAACATCATCACAGTTTATAATCAGTCCGCTAACAGTCAAGTCAATAATAATTAAGTAACCGAAACGCTTGTTTAATCACATCAAACAAAATCAGCCTTTAACCAGGTATGATAACTTTTAAAAAAAACATATTTACATCTGTCACACGTTCGAATCTGATCAGCATAATAGCATGACACAGATTTAGTGACAGTCATTAGAAATACTTAGTAAAATCTGATGACAGTCATCAAGACATAATTAGATTTTTTTATAACAGTTAACTGGATCTCATAAAATCTGATTCGATAACATCAAAGAAATTTAACTACAGCAGGTCTGCTCAGCCTGCACTCATAGCCAACAGTGCCGGCCTGATCAGTCCCAAAAATCATTTTTGAGCAGATTGGCAGGCCTGATCAGACTGCCCACGAAAGCATATGGGGAGATATGATCAGACTGCTCATATGATTAAATCGGCAACTTGAGCAGGACCAAAAGTGATCCCTAAACAATTTTACAAATTCATTTCCTTGAAAATGAATAATAAAATCAGCATGAGCCGAAAAATTGGCAGGTCAAAAATATATATATATATATATATATATATATATATATATATATATATATATATATATATATCCAGCAAAGAAAAATCTATATGCAGAAATCGTCAACGTGTATTTGTAAATCCAAAAATAACTTGATATTGAATACATGCTTAACATGAAAGATCGATAGCATGCTCATAGAAGTCAAAAATTTATGAAATCGTGAATCAAGGCATATTTGTATTCAATTTTTTGAATCAGATTTCTCTTTTCCCACATAAAATTTCACATAAACCTAATTTAAAACTGTTTCTTCTCGTTCGAATCTAGAGAGGAACCCGTACCTTAGTTCGGATATGGAAAAAGATCGAAAAACGACGGATGATCGGTGAGAAGGATGGATTTCCTCCTCTCTTTCCTCTTCTTTTTTCTTTTCTTTTCTTCCTTTCCTTTATTTTCCCTTTTCCCTTCTCTCTCCCCCCTCTCCCTCTCTAGAAAATGAGTTCTAGAGAGAGAGAGACGAGTTAGACCCCTTATATAATTTTTTTTAGGTCTTCTAGCGAGGGGGTGACATCCCCTTTAGAGGCCTCTCATATGGGTAGAGTTCTACTATACGTAGAACTGTACCTTCTACTTTCCTTATCCATCTAGATATTATCTCTTTTATTTTATTTAAATTAATATTCTCAAGGAATATTCCAAGGTGGTTTTTACTCTACCTCATCTTTATTTTATTTAAAGTTGTTTTTAAACTTTAAATTCAAAGTAGTTTTAAAATTGTTATGGATGGATTTCGGATCTAGATTTAGACCCAAGATCTAAATCCATATCCAAATCCTTATGGATCCAGCCTAGACTAGATCCTAGTCAATACGGATCCTGGACTGGGTCCAGATTCATATCAACTTGGATCAATTTGGAGCGGATTCAGTCCGATCCAATCTAGAAAAAGGTAAAAATAGAGGCGGGTTATTTTTGAAAAACACGATTTTCGAGCCAACCATAACCCGATTTCAGAAAAACAAGGTACCAATGTTCTTAGAATTATGAGACGCATCTAACGGTATACTTACCTTATGTTCACCTCTGAATTTTGCTCAATTATAAAGGATAAAAACGAAAAATTTCACCACCTTTAATTGTCTCATTTTGGTCTTGTCAGTGGGCTTTGGGCCACGCTCAGACCTAGCTGACGTCATGTATATTTAAGGATATTTTTTACAGTTTTTTATCATGTATATTAAATACTTAGTCAAAATTTCATAATTTTCAAAGTTATAAATCATGGAAAAACACACGATATTACATCCCTACTCTCTTAAAAGAATTTCGTCAGCAAAATTAAAGTATACCGAATAAATGTGGGTAGTGGTTACGCACATCAGCCTCGGGCTCCTAGGTGCACTCGTCCAGTCTGTGATGCTGCCAATGCACCTTCACGAGGGAGATCGCCCTACTACAAAATGTCCTCTCTTCGTGATCCATAATCTCTACCGACCTCTCCTCTATCGTCAAGTCGGGCTGTACTTCGACCGCCGCATAGTGGATCACGTGTGAGGGGTCAGGCACATACTTCTTCAATAACGAGACGTGGAAGACGTAAATCTGAAAAAACTAAGGACGAAACGCCACACAATAAGCGGATTCGCCAACACCTTCGAGGATTTCAAAAGGTCCAACAAACCGAGGGCTCAACTTTCCCTTCTTCTCAAACTGGAACACACTCTTCGTAGGCGAGATACGAACAAACACGTGATCGCCCATGACAAAACTAAGCTCCCTACGCCGCTGATCGACGTAGCTCTTTTGCCTATTCTGCACTATAACTAACCACTGTCGGATCTATCACACCTGGTCCAAGTAGTACTGGATGGCATCTGGAGACTCCATTGCTCACACTCCAACCTCATCCCAGCACACCAGAGATCTGCATGGTCTGCCATACAGATCTTCGTACGGGCCATATCAATACTGATATGGTAACTATTGTTATACGAGAACTTCGCAAGCTTCACATGCCTATGCCACTCCTCTGCCCAATCCAACATGCACGCTCTAAGCATATCCTCAATCATATGTATCGTGCGCTCTGTCTACCTGTCAGTCTGTGGGTGAAACGCCGTGCTAAACTTAAACGTGGTACCAATAACCTTCTCCAACTGGCGACAGAATTGAGACCTGAAATGCGAGTCTCGGTCTTACACGATTGAACGTGACACCATGTGAAGTCAGACAATCTCATCCACATAAAGATCTGCTAAGCTCTCCAAATTCTAATTGATCCCAATAGGCAGAAAATGAGCACTCTTCGTCAACCTATCCATAACCACTCAGATGACATCATACTGACGATGAGTCCTCGACAAGGCTACGATGAAATCCATCGAGATGTTGTCTCACTTTCACTCTAGAATGTCCAACGGCTGAAGAAGTCCACCAGGTCTCTGATGCTCGGTCTTCACCTGCTGGCAGGTGAGATACCGAAACACAAACTCCCTAATATCCCGTTCCACCAATAAGTCTGTTGGAGAGCCTTGAATATCTTGATAGAACCAGGGTGAACAGAATACTTAGACCTGTGTGCCTCACTCATCAGCTCCTCCAGTAGTGCTTTCGGAACCTACCATCTGTTTCCAAACATGATGGTCCTATCTTCCTCACGGCAGAACTGCACATCAAGCTTCTGGGCACTCATGCATAACCTGTCGAAATTCGGATCGGCCGACAAAAGCTCCTCGATACGGTATATAATCTCAGGTCGCGCCTGCATCCCCGCACAAAGGATGCGTCTAGAATCGTCTGCAAACCGTTGCTACTTGACAAACTCTTCAGTCAAGTCCCAGCTGCGACCAATCAAGCTGGTTGCCGCGATTGATGTCTTCTTTCTCAACGCGTCTGCCACTATATTCGCCTTACTAGGGTGGTAGGCGATGGTGAACTCATAGTCCTTGAGGAACTCCTACCACTTGCGCTGCCTAAAATTCAAATTACGCTGCGTGAAAATATACTTGAGGCTCTTGTGATCAGAAAGGACCTCAAACTATTTTTCATACAAGTAGTGACGCCAGATCTATAATGCAAAGACAACAACCGCTAACTCCAAGTCATGCGTGGGATAGTTCTTCTTGTGCACCTTCTGTTGCTGAGAAGCTTACGTGATGACCTTTTCGTGCTGCATTATGACACAACCTAGTCCGGTACTCGAAGCATTGCTATACACTATGAACCCGCTCGTCCCAAATGTCAAAGACAACACTGGGGTTGAGGTCAACTTCTTCTTCAGCTCCTGAAATCTCTCCTCTCATCGAGGTGATCAAACAAACATCAACCTCTTCTACGACAACCGAGTCATAGGAGCAATTATACGAGAGAAGTCTTGTATGAATTGGCGGTAATAACCCACCAATCCTAAAAAACTCCTAATATCTGAAACCATCTTCGGCTGCTCCCAAGACAACACTGCCTCTACCTTGGCTAGATCAACCTCATACCCCTTCTCTAAGATCACGTGGCCGAGGAACATCAACCTGTCAAGTCAAAACTCACACATTGAGAGCTTAGTATACAACTTATATTCTCTCTGTGTCTGCAAAACAATCCACAGGTGCTCTCGGTGCATTTCCATGCTCTCAGAATATATCAGAATATCATCGATAAACACAATGATAAATGAATACAACAACAACAACAACAACAACAACTACACCTTCATCCCAAAACAATTGGGGTCGGCGATATGAACCAAAAAAGAAAATCATTCTGGGTCTTCCACATGAATCCTTCTCCTCCAATCATTTCTATCCAATGCCATGTCCTCAGTGAGGTTCAAAGCATTCATATCCTTTCCTATCACCTCCATCCATGTCTTCCTAGGCCTACCCCGACCTCTTTTAACTAATATATTTTTCTATTTCTCCATTCTTCTAACTGGAGCATCATTAGGCCTTCGCCGAATATGTCCAAACCACCATAAACGATTCTCTCTCATCTTATTTTCAATGGGTGCAACGCCTACCTTCTTACGTATCTTCTCGTTCTGAATCTTATCTTTTATTGTATTTCCACACATCCATCTCAGCATACGCATCTCAGCTACACTCATTTTTTGAATATGATGTCTCTTGGCAGCCCAACATTCCGTACCATATAGTAAAGCGGGCCTAATAGTCGTCCTATAAAACTTTCCCTTCAACCGCAATGGCATTCTACGATCGCACAATACTCCAGTTGCACTTTTCCATTTCATCCACCCAACCTTTATCCTATGATTTATATCTCCATCAATTTCTCTATACTTTTGAATGATAGATCCCAAATATTTGAAACAATCATCCACCGGTATTTCTTGCTCAACAAGCTTCACTACACTCCCATCACTACTTCGTTGCTTACTAAACCGACATTCCATGTATTCTGTCTTACTCTTACTCAACTTAAAACCTCTTGCTTCCAATGTCTGTCTCCATAATTCTAACTTAGCATTAACCCCAGCTCTAGACTCATCAATCAAAACAATATCATCAGCATACAACATACACCACGACACATTTTCTTGAATTGATCTCGTAAGCTCATCCATCACTATAGCAAATAGGAAAGGTTTTAAAGCAGATCCTTGATGTAACCCAACCGTTATAGGAAAATTGGTTGTCACCCCTCAACAAGTGCAGACATTGGTTACTACTCCTTCATACATATCTTTAATTATACTAATGTACTTGAGAGAAATACCATTCTTCATCATTGTCCACCAGAGAACGTCCCTAGGTACTCTATCGTATGCCTTCTCCAAATCAATAAAAACTATATGCAAATCTTTGTTCCTCTCTCTATTTCTCTCAATAAGTTGTCTAAGAAGATGTATAGCTTCCATAGTTGATCTTCCAGGCATAAAACCAAATTGATTCTCCGATATCATGACAACCTTCCTCAACCTAGACTCAATCACCCTCTCCCAAAGTTTCCTAGTATGACTCATGAGTTTTATACCACGATAGTTTGTGCAATCTTGTATATCACCCTTATTCTTATATAGAGACACCAAAGTACTCTTCCTCCACTCATTAGGCATCTTATTTGTCCGCCAAATCTTGTTAAAAAGATTTTTCAACCATTCTAAACCTTTCTCTTCCAAGCATTTCCAAGCCTCGATAGGTATACCATCTGGGTCAACAATGATAAATGAATGCAACCACTAATTGAAGACCTGATTCATCAAGTACATAAACGCTGCAGGGGCATTGGTGAGTTCAAAGGACATCACCAAGAACTCGTAGTGCCCGTATCTAGACCTGAACGCAGTCTTTAGAATATCCTCTGCCCTGATCCGCAACTGATGGTACCCGGAATGAAGGTCGTTCTTATTGAACACCTTTGCCCTACACAACTGGTCGAACAAGTCATCAATCTTGGGCAAATGGTACTTGTTCTTCACGGTTACCTAGTTTAGCATGCGGTAGTCTATGCAGATTCACATAGACCATCTTTCTTCTTGACCAAAAGAATTGGTGCACCCCAAGGTGACACACTCGGCTTGATGAAACCCTTGTTAAGAAGTTTCTGTAGCTGTGTCTTCAGCTCAACGAACTATACAACTTCCATGCGATACGACACGCATAAAACTGGTGTTGTGCCAGACACGAGCTCGATCGAGAACTCGATCTCCCTGTGAAGCGGCAAACCCGATAAGTTTTCGGGAAAGACATCCAGAAACTTATGAACTACATCCAACTGCTCCAAAGGTGTCACCTGATTGTCCATCGCAGACACACTGGCCAAGAACACCATACAACCCTGCTTGTGGTACTTGGCGATCTTCATAGTCGAGACGATCTTTACCTCACTCACAAGCCTAGTCAGCTGAAACACCAGTGCAGACAAGTCGGGCGCTCCAACAAAAATTTCTTTTCCCGACATTAAAGAGTCGCATTGTGCATGAACAACCGGTTCATATCTAGAATGATGTCATAGAAAGTCATGTCTAGTATGACCAGGTCGTCCAACAACTCATGCCCCTCGATGACCACTCAAACTGCAGGAAGGTACTTTCTATAACGAGTAGACGTGCCCATATGAGACATCACGTCGAGAGTTTTCTCTAGGTTAGACGAAACGAGGTCACGCAAAAGATGATGAAATAAACAAATGGGTAGCACCCGAATCGAATATAAAAGGAGCAAGATTTATTAAAATTTTTGTACTATGATCAAACCTATCCCCTTAGGATTGATCCACACAAAAATCACAATTATACAAACACAACAATTTAATTCACACATATGCAATTAAATAAAATTATCCCTACAGTCAACAACAAAGAAATTTACAATTTTACAGCAGTAAGGATAAATATACAAAAATGGCTCTTACGAGTGATGTAGATTGCTTCTGGAGTATGAGTCATGACTTTCTAATAATGGTTCTGAGAGATCTAACATGGCTCAAATACCAACCATGTCTTGTAGAAAGACAAATTGGTATCCCAAAAATAGTTCAATGCATAGCTTTGTGGCCTGGCTCTGATACCAACTCTGTAACAACCCCAACTAATCCTCGTAAAAATAGTGAATTTTTTTTTAAACAATTGCGAAAACAAAACTCAAGGATCCGAGGTCTCACAAATTTAATATACCAAACCATAACAGATAGTGCATTGAATCAATGAAGAATAATCAACTTTATTAATCAATGAAATAAATATCATTTAAGCTGAAAGAATAAAATCACCTGGGACAAATAGTCACTCTGTCGAGAACCCAGAACATATCACGCAAGACTCGTAGTCTCCATCTAGCAAGTCATCCCATCACTGAGCACTCAGACCTGTAAAGCAATTCTTGAAAACGAGTAAGAATCAAAGTCCTTTATACGAATTCCTCTAGAAATTCAAACAGTAAGAAAATAACATAAACCAAATTCATGCATAATTTCAGAGGAATATCACAATAACAATTTCCATAATCAACTTACCATTCAAGCATTTAAACGAGTATCATGCTATGACAATTATCATGCAAAAAAGAATAAGCATGAATGCATGAACTAATGCAGAATAATAAAGATTCATGATTCAATGCACATGTATGAATAACTTATTAAGTTATTTATTAAAGCTTCTTTTGCATGCATTATCCTATTAAATGTACACAATTTTAGTTTTCACTTTTTTTTAAACCCGCGGATACTCAAAACGGACACAAGTTCCCGAAATCCAAGTTAGGTTCTTAGATGTAGCTTAACACACATCTTGTATTTTATTACTGGATTCCACACTTGTTCCTCGACCAATATCAGGAATCAACA
Organism: Nuphar pumila; assembly: GCF_984573655.1. Classification (NCBI taxonomy): domain Eukaryota; kingdom Viridiplantae; phylum Streptophyta; class Magnoliopsida; order Nymphaeales; family Nymphaeaceae; genus Nuphar; species Nuphar pumila. The sequence continues at coordinate 130,344,758 of NC_143250.1, forward strand.
CCACCCATCAGAACATTAGAAATAAACATCTAATGCTAGAACATCAGGGAAATCAGCATCCACTGACGCCATTTTCTTGGTATACCAATAACTAGAGTTGAGTCAACACCACCACCTCAAGGAAAAATGGTTGAATCTTCCTAAAATCGTGGTCGGGAGGTGAACCATCATATCGGGAGGTGGACACAGAGTTTTAGTATCATCACGGTTTTTCCAAAACCACCTTTCAAGATTCCCACCCTCTGGAAGGAATATCGAAGGAGAGATTAATTACATTGTTTGGTCTCTCTTACATCTTTAAACAAATTCAGGTTCTTCACACAAGAACCGTTTTGTAAATCAACATGCAAAACTCATATCGGGCCCTGGCCCGTACAATATAACAATGCAATTAATTTTGAAAAAACAATAGTTTTCAGAAATAAATTTTGCAATGCATAAATTAAAATCAACAACATTGGAGCAACACCTGCTCTTGACCCACACGGCTGCACTGGTTCACATATGACTACAAAAGCATTTCAAAAATTTTTATGCATCTTTTTGCAAAATTTTGGTGAACATGCAACACATATGTTCCCACACATGTCCCTAATGCACATTCAATCACACAACATGAATGCACACAAAGCCAATGGTATATACATGCGAACAGATGCTTGCAACACACATTATCATGATCCATTTTATGCATAACATCCAAACATGCACATGATCATATTTATGCAAACATCAAACATAAAAAATATCATCCAACACACTGCCAATCTGATCAGATTGCAAACATCTAACATAAATTGGCAGTCTGATCATATTGCACATGCTCTAATCATGGCTAATCTGATCAGATTTCACACGCAAAAAACTATGACAGATCTGATCAGATTGCACATGAGCAACAAGTGGCAAATCTAGTCCAGATTGCACATGAGTAATAAGTGGCAAATCTGGTCCAGATTTCACACCCGCGAAGAGTGGCAAATCTGATGAGATTGGACCTGCATGAACAATGGCAAATCGGATCAATTTGCACATGAAAAGAAGTGTTTTCTCTGGTTACGGGTCATGGATATGAAGATCCAGGACCCGTGACATCCACTTCTTCATTAATGGCATTTTGTAATACTGATTATTGTAACGAGGGGTATTTTAGTACCCTAAAATTTTGTAACCACATGTTAATATGAAGGAATACACAGCAGCCGACCCTATTGCTGAAGGGGTATCGGTTTTCTCTCAACTTCTCTCCCCCTTTCTCTCTCTCTCTCTCTGTTTTTCAGATCTCAAGCGTGGAAGGACCTGGAGATTCAAAATCTAACATGGTATCAGAGCCACGCTTCAGTTCAAACTGGAATCGATCTCAAAGGTACGTCCAATAGATCTATCATTCTCGATTTCTTCTTCTAAGTCAAGAACATATCCTTCCGTTCCCTAATTTCATATTTTTTTTTTGGGGGTTCACGACCGACCCATTTTTGTCTCCCCACATTCCTTCTTCTCTATCAGATCTGATATCAATCAGATCTGAAGATAATCAGATCTGATTCAGATCTGACTTCTTCTTCTTCCCACAGTCTTCTTTTCGCCTCTTTCTATTTTTCTTTTACTTCCGTGGTGGCTGAACCTCGGTTTCCCCACAGCCTTCTTTCTATCCCTTGAGTAACTCAATCCAGATTTTCTACCCAAATACCCAGTTTATCGCCGTTAATAGCAGCGTGATTTAATCACGCAGGGTCCTATTTCTCATTCTGTCACTCGCATACCCAGTTTATTGCTGTTGATAGCAGCGTGATCTAATCACGCAGGGTCCTATTTTGATGCAACTGCATTCTTGATCAAGCCGATACATTCACATTTCTTTTTGATTTTCATATCAAATATTCCATTTCATATACAAATCAGAAATCTGAATTAGTTTCTGCAGTCTGATAGCCATCGATCTGAGTTAGTTCCTGAAAAAAAAAAAAACAAAAAAACTGCAGGTGTAAGCAGATTGTGCTGAATACATTCTTAATTCTGTGAAACATGAATTCACTTCCTAGTCAATCAGTTCTTTCTTCCAGTTTCCTCAGTCAACTCGTGTCTGAAAAATTAAATAATGGTAATTTCTTGACTTGGAAGAGGCAAATCATACCTTTCATTAGGAGTCAGGATCTTTCTGGACACCTGGATGGATCTATTCCAGTTCCTCCTGAGCTCCTATCACAAGAAGAAAGGGACAGCAAAGGGGAAGCTACTACCGTATATGTTAGAAATCCTGAATTTGTGGCTTGGATGAAAAGAGACCAAGCGCTTGTTGATTATATTACATCAACACTGTCACAAGAGGTTCTTGTAGCCATTCCAGATGACTGCACTGCCATGCAACTTTGGAACAGACTAGTTCAGACATACTCACAGGTTTCTCAGGCCAGGATTATGTTTCTTAAAAGAGAATTTCAAATGTTAAGAAAGGATTCCATGTCCATCATGGAATATTTGAACAAAATGAAGGTTATCACAGATCAGTTAGCAGTTGTTGGAAGTACAGTTTCTGATAAAGATTTGGTACAGCAAACCCTCAGTGGATTGGGACACGACTATCATATGATTGTCACTTCTCTATTATGTTTACCTGAGCTGCCCAACTTCGAAGATCTGCGCGCAAAATTGTTACAATATGAGATGAATCTAAAGGGGTTTTCTGAAGAATCATCTATGCATACTGGGGCACAAGAAGTTCTTGCTACAGGGGTTACTTATGGACGAGGACGAGGAAGCTATGATATCAAGGGAAAATGAGTACAAGGGAGAAGTAGCCATGGCGGTCGTGGATTATTGCCTACACCCAACTCATATACCAACTCACAAAGACAGAGGCCAATTCCTACTTGCTTTCTGTGTAATAAAAGGGGGCACATCAAAGCCAACTGCTGGTTCAATCCCCTAAATAAAGGAAAATCAACACAAACTGAAGCAAAAAGAGGCACAGACAGTACAAGGACCAATGGAGAAGTAAAAGAGTTGTTGTTGTCAGCCTTAGCAGAATTGAATCTGAAACAGAATGAGCAAGGTACTTGGTATGTGGACTCTGGCGCAGCGACTCATGTTACTGGTGATGCAGGTAAGCTCCTAAAACTTGTTCCTTACATTGGTAGTAGTATAGTTACTGGAGATGGATTACACCACTCTGTCTCGCATATTGGAAACTCCATCATACCCTTGCCTGAATCTTCCATCAATCTTTCAAATGTTCTTTATGCTCCTAATATCAAGAAAAACATTGTTTCAGTTTCTAAACTTGTTGATGATGTCAAAGCCTCAGTTGAATTTACTCCTTCTGTTCTTGTTAAGGATCTCTGCACGAAAGAGACGTTCGCTAGAGGAAAACGACAAGGCAATATGTATGTTTTTCAAGAAGATCCTTCAGCACATGTTAGCTTTGCAGATCCAAACTTGAAGCTCCAATCATCGTTGTCTTCTGAAAATCCTACCTGCGTTTTTAGTGTCTCTGAAATCAATAAACCAAATCTTTGGCATGGTCGTCTAGGTCACTGCAGTAGTAGTTTCATTGAAAAGCTTGTTTCGAATAATCTTATTCCCAAGTCAAGTTTAGGAATAAATGTCAATGACAATAAATGTTCTAGTTGTCTCTTATGTAAGAGTCATGTTTTACCATTTCATTCTATCAATAAAAGAGCTTCAAGACCTTTTGAGACTATCTGTTCTGATGTTTGGGGGCCTGCTCCAGTTGCTTCCATGTCTGGAACTAGATATTATCTTTTATTTGTTGACAGTTATTCTCGCTATTCCTGGATATTTTTCATGAAACAAAAAATCCGAGACTTTCAAGTTGTTCCGTAACTTCCATTCCTTTGTCAAAAACCATTTTTTTGAAAACATCCTAAGTTTCCAATGTGACGGAGGAGGCGAATTCTCTTCCATTGACTTTACTAACTTTCTTCAAAGTAATGGGATAAGAAAAAAGGTGTCTTGCCCACACACACCTCAGCAGAATGGGATTGCTGAAAGGAAGCATCGCCATATTGTTGAGAGTGTGATGAGCATGATGCATGACAGTAATCTTTCGATCACTTTATGGACAGAGGCTTTTCATTCTGCAATTCATGTGATAAATCGATTGCCCATGACTATTTTGGAAAACAAGTCTCCTTACTTGTCTCTTTTTGGTATACACCCCAACTACTATGATTTGCATGTCTTTGGATGTTTATGCTATGTTCATGTTGACAGTTCAAGGAGACATAAGTTTCAGGACAAGGCTTTAAAGTGCAGGTTTGTGGGTTATGCTGATGACTATAAAGGGTACAGGTGCTATGATCCGGAGAGCAAGCGCATCAAAATATCAAGAAATGTCATCTTCGATGAATTGAATTTTGATTGTCGATGTACTAGTTCTTCAGAATCAAAACATAGAGTTGAGGCTTATTATCCTTGGTTGAATTATGAACTTCTCTCAGGAGCTAGTGATGCTTGCTCAAATTGCATTCAAAAGGATAAGAAACTTGTGTCTACTGATGGAATGATTGATCATGAAAATACAGACTCAACTTTGAATCCAGGAAGGTATAAAGGCCTTGTCTACACTCGACGAGAAAGAGAGTCACCCACCATAGTTGATTCAGACATGGACGCATCCTCAAGATCCAACATTGTTGATACTAGAAGATCCACACGTTCTCGCCATCCAATTGAAAGGTGGGTCAGTTATGAAAATTTCTCATTAGATTTTCAACTCTTTCTAACAGCCTTGAATAAAGAAGATGAACCCACAACGTTCTCTCAAGCATCAAATTCCAGAAGATGGATTGAAGCAATGAATGAGGAGATGGAAGCTCTACATGAATGTGGTACGTGGGATGTCGTATCAAGACCACCTGACAGAAACGTTGTTGGTTCGAAATGGGTGTACAAAATAAAGTATAAACCGGATGGGACTATAGAGCGATACAAGGCGAGACTTGTAGCCAAAGGTTTTACACAGGAGCAAGGACAGGATTATGATGAAACCTTTAGTCCCGTTGTGAGGATGGGGACAATCCGAGTCATACTTTCTTTAGCCATTGAACACCAATGGACCATTAGCCAACTTGATGCGAAGAATGCTTTTCTTCATGGAGATTTGAGAGAAGAAGTTTACATGGAACAACCCACTGGTTATGCAGAAGGTAATCCTACAAAATATGTCTGCAGACTAAAAAGGGCGATATATGGATTGAAGCAGGCATCTCGATCTTGGTTTGACAACTTTTCTCTTGAAATAGAAAAATATGGTTTTAAGAAATCTCTTCTTGACCACTCCTTATTTATATTTAAGAATCAAGACACAATTACTCTGTTGTTGATATATGTGGATGATATTATCATCACTGGCAGTTCCAATGAGCACATTGAAGAAGTCAAACATCTCTTGAATCAGAGGTTCAAAATGAAGGACCTTGGCAAACTACGGTACTTTCTTGGAATTGAAGTCGACAGTTCCTCTGAAAAAATGACTCTCACTCAACATAAGTATACCATTGATGTTCTCAATAAATCGGGTATGAAAGACTGCAAGCCCTTAAGCACTCCTAGCGTTCTTCATCAAAGGCTTAGCTCTCAAGACGGAGATCCATTTGATAATCCCACACAGTACCGTAGCATAGTGGGTATGTTACAATACCTCACTTTTACTCGCCCTGATATAGTCTACTCGGTGAATCAAGTTTCTCAGTTTATGCATGCCCCATGTGAAGGGCATATGGAAGCAGTTAAACGGATACTACGATATCTGAAGGGAACGGTTGGGGATGGTCTCACATATAAGCGAAAGACAAATGGGCAAAGTGCACATGAGATCACTATTTATTCTGATGCGGATTGGGCGGGAGATCCAGATGAACGCAGATCAGTATCCGGCTATTATGTATTTGTTGGGATGAATTTGGTTTCTTGGAGTAGTAAGAAACAAAAGGCTGTTGCCAGATCCAGTACAGATGCTGAATACAGGTCAATGGCAGCCGCCACTGCTGAGGCTACTTGGGTTAGACATCTACTGACAGAAGTCGGAGAATTGATATCTCGATCACTTCTTTTGTGTGACAACCAGAGCGCCATTAGTATGTCTTTTAATCCAATCCATCACAGTTGTGCCAAACATATTGAAATAGACCAGCATTTTGTGAGACAAAAGGTAGAAGAGAAAGAGATTGAGCCTGAATTTGTTCGAACTACAGATCAAGTGGCGGATATATTTACAAAAGGATTGACAAAAGACAGATTTTGGATGTTAAAAGGCAAGTTGTTCATGATTCAAGATCATGCACAACTTGAGGGAGGGTGAAAAGAAGTGTTTTCTCTGGTTACGGGTCATGGATCTGAAGATCCAGGACCCGTGACATCCACTTCTTCATTAATGGCATTTTGTAATACTGATTATTGTAATGAGGGGTATTTTAGTACCCTAAAATTTTGTAACCACATGTTAATATGAAGGAATACACAGCAGCCGACCCTATTGCTGAAGGGGTATCGGTTTTCTCTCAACTTCTCTCCCCCTTTCTCTCTCTCTCTCTGTTTTTCAGATCTCAAGCGTGGAAGGACCTGGAGATTCAAAATCTAACAGCACACACATGCCAAGTCTGAAAAAAATTCACATACCTCACCGATTGGTGGTCTAAGCATTACTGCACATATATACATATTAGCAACTGTTATTTATTACATAATCATGCCCACTAAAGTGTGCAACAACATGCTACATACATGTGCCCAACCGCATGCTATTGCTTTATAAGTGCGCAACAATGCGCCGCCCTGAACAACCACAAAAATACACATCTATAGGTAACCCATACTAGTCATTCGATTCATATAGAATATTTCATGTAACAGTCAACATAAAAGCATAACTCAGATTTGATGTCCGTCAATATGACAACATAAAAACAGTTTTTTTTATGACCATAAACATCACAACATAGAAACAGTTTTTATGACCATAAATGTAACAACATAAAGATAGTTTCAATATAGTGTTGATAGCAATCAACATAACAACATCAAAACTGTTTTGATGTCAATCAACATGACAACATCAACACAGTTTATAATTAGTCCGCTAACAGTCAAGTCAATAATAATTAAGTTACCGAAACGCTTGTTTAATCACATCCAACAAAATCAGCTTGTAACCAAGTATGATAACTTCTTAAAAAAACATATTTACATCTGTCACACATCAGCATAATAGCATGACACAGATTTAATGACAGACATAAAAAATACTTAGTAAAATCTGATGACAGTCATCAAGACATAATCAGATTTTTTTATAACAGTTAATTGGATCTCATAAAACCTGATTCGATAACATCAAAGAAATTTAACTACAGCAGGTCTGATTAGCCTGCACTCACAGCCAACAGTGCCAGCCTGATCAGTCTCAAAAAAACATTTTTTATCAGATTGGCAGGCTTGATCAGACTACCCACGAAAGCATATGGGCAGATCTGATCAGACTGCCTATATGATTAAATCGGCAACCTGAACGGGACCAAAACTGATCCCTAAATAGTTTACAAATCCATTTCCTTGAATATGAACAATAAAATCAGCATGAGCCAAAAAATCAGCAGAGCAATATATATATATTCAGACAAGAAAAATGTATATGTAGAAATCAACATGTATTTGTATATCCAAAAATAACTTGATGTTGAACGCATGCTTAACATGAAAGATCGATGGCATGCTTATACAAGTAAAAAATTTATGAAATCGTGATTCAAGGCATATTTGTATTCGTTTTTTTGAATCAGATTCCCCTTTTCCTATATAAAATTTTACATGAACCTAATTTAAAACTGTTTCTTCCCATTCAAATCTAGAGAGGAACCTGTACCTTAGTTCGGATGTGGAAAAAGATCGAAAAATGACGGATGATCGGTCAGAAGGATGGATTTCCTCCTCTCCATCCTCTTCTTCTTTTCTTTTTCTTCATTTCCTTTCTTTCTTTTCCCTTTTTCCTTCTCTCTCCCCCCCTTCCCTTTCTCTAGAAAATGAGTTCTAGAGAGAGACAAGTTAGACCCCTTATATAATTTTTTTTAGGTATTCTAGAGAGGGGGTGACGTCCCCTCTGGAGGTTTCTCATATTATCCATCTAGATCTTATCTCTTTTATTTTATTTAAATTAATATTCTCATGCAATATTCCAAGGGAGTTGTGGAAGCCCATATGAGGTAGAGTTCTACCCCATCCTTATTCTATTTAAAGTTGTTTTTACATTTTAAATTCAAACTAGTTTTAAAATTGCCATAGATGGAGTTCGGATCTAGATTTGGACCCAAGATCCAAATCCATATGGATCCAACCTGGACTAGATCCTAGTCAATATTGATCCTGGATTGGGTGCAAATCCATATCAACTTGGATAAAATGGAGTGGATCCAGTCTGATCCAATCTAGGAAAAGGTAAAAATAGAGACGGGTCATTTTGAAAAACACGATTTTTGGGCCAATCGTAACTCGATTTCAGAAAAGCAAGGTACCAATGTTCTCAGAATTACGAAACACATCTAATGGTATACTTACCTAATTTTTGCTAGAATTTAACCTGAATTTCGCTCAATTTTAAAGGTTAAAAACAAAAAACTTTAACTTTAATTGTCTCATTTTGGTCTTGTCAGTGGGCTCTGGGCCATGCCCAGACCCAACTTAAGTCACCTATATTTAAGAATATTTTTCATGATTTTTATCATATTTATTAATTACTTACCCAAAATTTCATAATTTTCAAAGTTATAAATCATGGAAAACACATGATATTACACCAAATACTCTCATGGTTCATGAATACCATGGAGCTCAAGATTGACACCAATATCATTAGATTCAAAAAGGCATGTGATGCATGAGTATTCCTAAAGAACACATTTATTCAAAGTGACATGTGTTGTGTTCCAGTGGTGGGCCCACGGTGAGACTGGGTTTGAACCTAGGCGTGGGTTAGGACGAGTAGATGGCTTAAACAAGCCCCTAAAGCATGGTATGGTCGGTTTAGTAGAACTATGTTAGATCTTGGTTTTGAATCATGTTATAATGACACTACTCTTTTTATAAGATTTACAGATTCCACACTTGTCATTCTACTTCTGTATGTTGATGAAATGATCATCATTGAGAGTGATAAAAAATGAGTTGAAAAAATTTAAATTTTGAACCTTGATTTCTTGAGATATTTCTTAGATATTGAAGTAGCCTATTTGCCAAGAGGATACATCTTGTCTTAGATGAACTTTGCAGTTGATATCGTTGCACGTTCATGAATCACAAATGAAAAGCACGTTGACGCTCCAAAAGTAATCAATGCCAAAATGAGAGCTGAAGATGGAGTCTTGTTGGATGGTCCAACACCTTATAGAAAACTTATTGGATTGCTAACGTATTTGTCTATTTCTAAACTGGATATTGCGAATGCAGCTTATACCGGGGTTACTAGAAGCTCCATAGGACATGGGGAAGCACACTTCTCCAAAGCGCGTTTTGCGGTGCTTTCGAAACGTGCTGGGAAGCACTCTTTCCAATTTAGGGGAAGCACGCTTCCCATTTAGGGGAAGCTCTCTTCCCCCTCGCTTCCCCTTCCTTTTTTATTTTTTTTGTTTTTATATTTTTATATTTATTTCTTTTTTCTCTTTTTTCGCTTCCTCGCTTTTTAGGTCGCTTCCTGTTCGCTTCTTAGGTCACTTCCGGTTCGCTTCCGAGATGATTCCTGATTAACTTTTAAGTCGTCCCACGCTTTCGGCTTCCTAAAATTTTGAAAGTGTCTCACTTCCCGAATCGCTTCCCGCTCCCACTCTCGCTTCTTCAATTGATAACTCTGGTTCATACTGTAAGTAATTTTAGCATGCCTAAACTTCGGTCCACATGAGTGTTGTGTTGAGAGTAGTTTGATACATTAAAAATACTATATCTAAAGGGTTTTTCTTATCTTCTTCATCATCATTAACTCTTATTGCATATACTGATTCTGACCAGGGAGATCCCAATAACCGACACTCAACTACGAGTTTTTGTGTGTTCTTAAGTGATTCCCTTATATCTTAAGGATGTAAAAAGCAATAGAATGTGTCGTTGTCCTCCACGAAAGATAAATACAGGATGATGACTACAACAACAACCGAAGTCGTGTGGTTGAGGTCTTTGCTTAAATATATGAGAGTTGATGTCTTGAAACCTTCAAAACTATGCTGTGATAACAAAAGTGCCATATATATTGCCAACACTTATATATTTCATGAACAAATGAAGCACATCGAGATGGATTGTCACTAGGTTCGGAAAGAACACTTGAAGGAGAATATTGATCTACATATGTGCTGATTTTTTCACTAAAGTAGTTCCTTTACCGCGATTCCTTTTTCTCCTTAATAAACTTTCATTGATATCACTGCAAGTTTGAGGAGGAGTGTTAAAATACGATTGTGTATGGATATATGTATATATCAAGGGCATTTTGGTCATTTCCTCTGTTGTAATCGGGATAGCCTAGTGAGGGCTGTTTTGTATTTTTGTCTTTTATTTTTTTAATTATTTTCTTGTTGGTCATTCCCCTGTTGTAATCAGGACAACCTAGTAGGGGCTTTTTTGTATATTTGTCTTCTTTTGTTTTATGTTTTTTTATTCTCTTGTTTTTCAGTCAATATGACTGTTGGGGCAGTCCAACTAGTTATTGGACTGCTCCCAAAGGTCATATTTATGACCATTGGCTCTATATATAGGGCTCTCTCTTGGCTCTATATATAGGTCCATTTTCTATGTTGTGAAATATGTTTTTCCAAACTTATTTGAGATTAAATACAATTTATATTTTTACATTGTGCCTCTTGTGTGATTTGTATTTGGTGATTGTTTCTATTGTGAGATTGTATTTGACCCATTAGTGGTCTTTGTGTATTTATGCTCTCTTGTAGCCCTTGGTGGCATTCTATTGTTTGTATTATTACTTTCATTTCAATTACCACCTTAGAATTGTGTTGTGGTTGTTCTTTATTCACTTGAATTTTTCCATTATGAAAAAAATTCTAACTAGATTAATGTGTCACAGCCACTAGCGGATGCAGAAGGAGCAAAGAAACATGACATGATTGAACTTTTGAAGTCCTATGGTGGCATGTCTTTTGTAAGTCACATTTTAAAGTCCAAACTCCCTTGTTTAAATTCCAAATCTCTCATTTTATGATGTCAAATTTGTGGGATAATCTTTGGCTTTCAATAGATCGGTGTTCAAAATCAGTTTCATTTACTATTTGTTTGCTAGAAACACTATAATGCTGTACTGTATAGTTTAGTGAAACTATGCGGTCAACTTCAAACTGTCAAGTTGCAGTTCAATCATTCCCACTGGTTATTGTCTGCGAGATATGAAACGTAAAATGTCATCAAATATTCATTTGGTTCTGTAAGGGACTCAGCATGTTTGTTTAGGTTCATCATGAAGCTAATGAATCTTTTCCATGCCATTAAGGTAGTTGAGCCCTTCAAGCTTTATTCCAGGAATGTTCAATGCATGATTTGACTAGTAAATTACTAGTGCTGCTTTATGGAATGAATCTCAAGCTCACCTTGAAGATGTGCTATACTATTCCTATTCTAGGGCAAAAGAAGTGTTGCTTTTGTTAAGGAGAATATGAGCCATATGCATTTTCCGCTATTGTTAGGGGATATTTTTGTCTTTGTCACCTGTTGTACATGTTTATAATTTTTTTATTGTGGGGAGACATTGTTGTCATAGATAGTTTTTTTCATTTGTAATAAATCTTGTGTGAATGAGAAAAGGGTATTAAAGCCCTAAGGGCCCTTTGTTTTAGGGCAAAGACATGAACATGCTGAGCTGGCAGGAAAGTCAAAGCTGTTTCCCACCAGACCTTGAAACAAACAACAATGGAAGGGAAGGGAGCTGGCAGGTGTGGCCCCCACCTTTTCTCACCCAGTCCTTTTCTATGCATTTTTAGGTCACACTTCCCCTCTTATGAAAACAAGTTCCATTGCTCCTCCACGCTGTCAATAATGTGGGCCCCAAGGATCGGAACTTGTGCCCTTTTTCCATCCCGCTCCTTATCATGAAACAAATGAGGCTAAGTGTTTGTACTCGTCTCTTTCATTCTCCCTCTTTCTCTTTCCAACTCGTCTCATCTTCTAGTTTTCTTTTTTATTCTCACTATTTTTTACCGTTTTGACTAGTTTCGTTACCAAACCAACCCCAATGTGATCCATTGTAGGTTAAGATGTTATCAGAGCATTGATCAATATGTGTGATAGTGATATTCTGGTTTTTGGGTGCTACTAGGTGATATACCAAGGGCAGGGGGGTGGGGGGCAATTGATTAGTAGAGAAGCCCCTTGGAGGTGAGGTATTTTGCTCATAGTTGGCAAACTCGTGACTCGGGCTCGGATCGGACCCCTACTGGGTCATTGAGTCAGCGGGTTGACTCAGTGACTCAGATGAGCCAGGACTTTATACTTCATAGCGTAAGCACATGAATAAGACATGGAAATAACTAAACTTCAAGCTAATATGTCAATAGCTATGTTACAAAAACATATAATTATACATGATTATTAACTTTTTTCATTGATAGATTCTTCATAACAAGTGACTATATAAGAATTGTGCATTAAAATAATAAAATACATGATAAAAAAAATATATTATGGGTTGGATCGGCAGTCCTAAATCGTGACCCAGTTGGGGTCCGATCCGGGTCGACTCAGGTGATTCCCGAGTCGACTCGTCGGGTTTGCCAACTATGATTTTGCTATTCATAGAAGAGTATTTAGAGGATTTTAAGACTTGTTTCATGTCGTCTGGAGTTGTGGTCATGAAGTCACAAATATTTTATGAATTCTTGCTAATGGGCTTGAAGTGGTTTTATTGCCATTTCTGGTGTGGTATGCCCTAAAGCTGGGATTCTAAGGAGTGATTAAACCTTGGATTGATATCTAAGGTCTTTGTAAACCTAATGAACTAGTATTCTGAAACATGTTATAGATGTGTGAAATTTTTTAGTGTTATGCTGACGGTAGGTTGGAAATGGCCTGTTAGAGGAAAGTCATAGTTTAAGAAATTGATGTAGAAAGCAAAATACCAAGTAAAGAAAAATTGTTAGGTTTCTGTAGTGGCCAACAAGAATGGTGGTATGAATGCAAGTGAAGCGAAAGAAGGGTGTTCTTTGCTGAATACACAAGGAGATGGAAATGTTGAAGGATTTCAAATAGTCAATATGAAATTTGATAAAAGGAATCATGTGGAATATGCACACTTCATGGAAAGTGGGAATACATAATCGGAGATGAAAAGGAAAAGCGTATATGAATTGAAGAAAGGAGAATGCTCTTGTTATTTAGTGGTTACTTCAATCTATGTTTCCTAGAATATAGTATATTGACGCCTTAGTTGTCAAAGGCGCTAGACGGAGCCTAGGCGGTGAGCCCCTAAAAAGACTAGGCGGTACCCCAAATAATTTTTTTAAAAAAAACATACAAAATATGTAAACAAACTACTAAAATCAATAACAAACATATATACAACATAAAATCAATCAACAATAAATAATAGATAAATAATAACATGTCGTCGAACACTGTAAAGCAATTATATTACATAACCTACTCAAACAAATTAAGAATAAATTAACAATTGATTAAACAAACCATACAACTAACAATGTGAACGAACAATATACAAAAAATAAAATCATGTATACAAAAAAATTAACAACAATAAACATAATACAAGCAATAGACAAATAAGAAGAATCAAATAAACAAACCATGATGCAACCTAAGTCACACGAACTCGGCTATAAGGTCGATGCACCCGCGTCGACACGCCCCGACACGGGTGCGGCTTCGGACACTGTCAACCAAGTGTCGGACTCGGTCAACGCACTGGGGCCGAGTCCGTCCACATTTTGGACTCGGTCAACTTTGATTGAGTCTATTTTTGTCCATTTTTAAGGCAAAAGATGTATAAAAACAAAAAAATGATCTTTTTATATATTTTTAATATATATAGCCGAGTCTTATTATTGTTATATATATATATATATATATATATATATATAGCCGTGTCCCCTAATGGGCACAACTTTGACCGAGTCTTATTATTGTTATATATATATATTTTAAAATATATATACATATATATAGCCGTGTCCCCGTGTCCAAAATTTTTGAAATTGGTCCGCACCTGTGTCGCACCCGTACCCGCACCCATGTGACATAGGATGCAATTGATAACCTATTAAAAAATATTAAGAATAAATGAGCAATTGAATAACCAAACCGTACAACTAACAATGTGAATAAACAATATACAAAAAATAAAATCATGTATAAAAAAAATTAACAACAGATAAGAAGAAGAAACCATGAAACTGATAACCTGCTCAATGCAAATAAAAGGCAAGTATACATAAATTATAAACAATTAAACACTAAACAATCAACAAAAAATATAACTAAAAAAAACAGTCAAATAAATAACTCATGAATTACGTATACAGATATGTATATATATAATTATATTTATAATATAAACACAAAATATTGTAAATTTATAATATATGTTTATGATATGTTAATATATATAATTATATATATATTTACATAAAACATATATATGTGTGTGCAATTGTAACATCAGACAAAGAGACGAGAGGAGACAAAGACCGAGAGAGAGAGACGAGTGTAACGCTCCAAAATTTCTAACTTGGAAAATTTAGAGAAAATTTTTAAAAAAATTGTAATTAAATTAATCCTTTTTAAAATCAAATCAGTGGCACAACGGAAATCATTTAATTTATCTAAGTTAATAAAACCTTCGGTGGGTTACAGTCAAGTACCCAATTACAACAATGGACTGGATCCAAACCTCGTTTTGTCTTGGGTCCAAATCCACCCGAGTAATTTGGATTGACTCCAACATAATAAAATCTCACATCATTCACAAGCCATTCATTCAGAAAAACATAATGGCAAAAACGTGAAGTACATAAACAAAAATAGTAAAGGGGTTTCAAAACACCCATACAAAAGTCATTAACATCGAAAGTTATGAAGTCTCAAACAACTTATCCAGGACATGAAACAAAAGATAGGAACTGGTTCAAGGCGCTGCCATCCCATTCGTCCATCGCATCCACAGCTATTCATCGCCTAAAAATGTTTTATATAAGGGGTCAAGCTACATCTAGTTTGGTAGGTACAATAATATCACGTAGTTGTAAGGGACTAAGACATGAAAGATGAACGAGCAACACATCATGCATTCAATCATATCATCATGGTATACATTAGTCATGCATTCAATCATATGATCATGGTATATGGTCATGCATTCAGTCATATGATCATGTATTCAGTCATGGTATTTAATCATGCATTCAATCATGGTATATATTAATCATGCATTCATCAATCTTCAGGGTAATACAAACACATGCCATAAAGCTTACCATTCCAAACCACGATATCACATATGGTTTACCAGAGATAATATGATATCAGTCAATGCCATTATTCAAAATATACAAATGATGGTTTGCATTAACAGGGCATGTTTTCCATTTGTATGAATATAAGATCTTTGTTTCAATATTATCCTCCTTGCGGGTATTCACACGATGAAATCGTCAAGTCAGACAGACCATACGGGGGTTTATTATGCCATGTATTTTAATACCCCGTATGACTTGCTGAAACAGATCTAAAGGAGATGATATAGTGACCGAGAGAGAACTTTCCAAAGGCTGAAATAACGAGGATGATCTTAAATTTACTGCAAAACTTGTGGGATCTACCCTTAACTCTGAAGACTGGGGACGTCGAGTCATTGCCACTCGAAAAGCATAGTAATTAACAACAATGTCCATCAGAGCTTGTACCACCTACCACCTCTCCAGATTAGAACCAAAATATGAATGAATTATTGGGTTCTCTTTATTAAGGGGTTTTAACATATTGCATATGCCTCATATCATTAGGCATCATCTACCCATTCTGGGTAAGTTTTCATTTTTTTTTGTATTAACGTAACCCATTCAATATGCTCTCGTGCCTTTAAACCGATTGAGCATCTTGCCTGTGAAGGCAATCCTAAAAATTAAGTGTGCATGTGTTTTTCATAACTTGGTACATTTTTGCACCTCGTGGGTTGTCATAAAACCCCAACTCATTCAAGAGTTATAAAGTATACATGCCTGTCTCACATGTCTTACATTACGAAAGTAATAATAGTTCACATGTCACTTATATAGTTTTAATCCTTAAGGCACCATATTGGTTTCATTAAACAACATGCTTCATTATGATCAATCAAGTACTTGCATGCATGCATTTCATGTCTGATAGCACTACAAAATATCATGCCAACGTCATGCTTCGTATGAATACAAACATATTTTCATATCGTGACAGCATATAAGATTCATGCTTCACATCAAGATTACAATTCTCATAGCATGATAATAATTCATGTTATATGCTTTCGGGGCATTTCACATAGTATAAAACATTTCCTAACATGCATTAGCATAATGACTTAGCTACATGTAACATGTTTCCACATGCATTAACCACAAGGACGACGTTTATCCAGATTCCATGGCACGGAAATGCCTTTGCATAAGTGCTCCATTGTACTTGCAAGAATCGGATTTCCAAGTGCACATAGCACATCCACTTACCAAGTATCCATATACTCATTGGACCTGTACATGAAATATCGCGTATTTTCATACTTAGTTAAATTTGAGATTTTCGAAAATTTGGCCAAATATAGAAGAAAAATCGTTCGATTCTCTATTTTAGACCGATGCTTTTGAGCTTGGGCTTGACCTATGTCTCATTTTCAAGGCCTAAATGAGCCAATCGAAACATGAGATTTTTTTTTTTATTTTTTACCTTTAAATTCAAGCAAAATTTGGGTTATTTTTGGATGAATTTTAGAAGCAAAATTTGAGTTATATAGAGTTATATGCGTCTCGAAATTCTGAGCGTAACAATATTTTATTTTCCTCGATTCAGGCTACGGTTGGCCCGAAAATCACATTTTTTAAAAAATTGAGCAGTTTGTCGGTTCGTATTCGGATTTGGATCGGACCGGATCTGATGGATTTGATCCAAATTAATATGGATTTGGACTCTATCCAAGACCCATATTAATCTGGATTTGATCCAGCTCAAGACCCATTTGGATTTTTGAGACGGATTTGGATCTTGAATCCGGATCCAAATCCAAATCCATGCCCAACGATTTTTTCCAACTTTAAATTCATTAAAAACCTTTAAATTGGGGTTTATTAATGTTAAGAAGCCTCCTAAGTAAATTTGGTAATTTTTGGAAGCTTCTAAAAATTTATTTAATATTTAACATTAAATAAATAAATAAATAATTAATTTAATGTAATTTTGAAAAATTATTTTGAGGTTTGTTTAGGACTCTTAATAGAGCCCTTAAACACCCCTAGAAGGATCTAAGAAGGTTTGAGAATCAAGGAGTTCCAAATAAAATAAAACTTTGAAAAAAAAGTCAAACTTGAAGAGTTTCAATTTTTTCGGAAAAGCAAAGGGAGGAGGAGTTCATAGAAACTGAGAACTCTCTCTCTCCAGCCTTCTAGATGGGCTGGAGAGGGGGGGGGGGTCACCCCCCCTTGAGGCATATAAAGAGTCAAAAAAAAGAAAGAGAAAGAGAAGGAAAAAGCGAGGAAGAAAGAGAAAAAGAGAGGAAGAGGAAGAGGAAGAGGAAGAGGAAGAGGAAGAGGAAGAGGTTCCTTCTTCGATCATCCATCGTTTTCCACCATTGTTTTTGTTTCTTTTTTGATCTACGGTAAAGGTACGAGTTTCTCTCTTGTTTCAAATGAGAAAAAGAACATGAATTCGATTTCCATGCAATGTTTTTGAGAAAATCCATGGTAAAAGAGTAAATCTAGATGTTTACTCTAAAACAGATGGATGAGGAGTTATAAATCCTCTTTCATGGATGTATTTTTTATTTTATACATCTAGCGAAAGAAATTTTATGTGCATGTTTATACTTATACCAAAACAAAATTTTATTTTGTAGTAAATATAGTTTATCATGTCCTTGCTCATGATAGATTTGGTTTTTTCATGAATATCCTATTGAAGGACCATTGGATGTTTGTTGTTTTGTTCTTGCACGCATGTCATATTGAGAAGTTTTGATTATGCATGTGTTCTTGTTGGAGCATAAGAGTATATATAAATGCACGAAGTATATCTACTTAAGAAATCAAAGCGGTAGGTTCATGCATGCTGAATAAGGCATGTTTAAAATTTTCAGCATTTTAAATACGTTCATAGGCTTGTGCTGGCCTGTTTGTAACATGCCCGATTTGTGCCGCAGGGCCCAGTCGAGTGGGTCGGCTGGGCAGCCGGCTAATATAGCGAGCTGCAGGGCAGGTCTGGTCAGCAGGCCATCCGAGTACAGCTCGGCCGGCCTGGCGTGACCAGACCTGTGCGTGATCTGCCAGGCCGCAGACCCAGCTGATTTCATTCAGCTGGCCTGGCCTGGCATGCTTTTAGAGCCCAGCCGGGCGGCTCGACTGGGCAACCTTGAAAAAAAAATAAAACAACACTTTCACTGATGCCGCGGGGCAGTCGGCTTGGCTAGGACTGAGTGCAGTCGACTGTTGCACTTCAAAAAAAAAGTTTTCAGCAGATATTCAATTTTTTTTTATATTTTTATATTGGGCCTTAGCCGACCCAGTCGGCTGAGGGCTTGGGGTCTGACCCAGCCGACTGAGTCGGCTGGGTGGGTTTGGCTGCGTGCATCTAGAAATTTCGGACATACAACACAGAACTATTCTTTGTAGCCATTAGAACTATTCGTTGATGCCCTTACGTACAAATGCCAAAACCATTACAGATATATCATCCAACCATAATTATTCGATAAACTCTAAGCAAATATATTCTAATGCGTACAAACAACCCTATGCAGTTAATTTCTAATGCATGCATCTATAAATTTCCTCATATTTTATACATCATCCTACAATTCACGTACAAACAACCCAATGTAGTTAAGGTATTTATACGCATGCCTTAATTGTATATACACAATCACAATACAATGGCATTCATATGTATGCCCCAACTGCACACATATGAATCACAATATAAAACATTCTTATCTATGCCTCAATTGCACATGTACGAATCATAATGCAAAAACATTCAACACAGAACTATTCTTTGTAGCCATTAGAACTATTCGTTGATGCCCTTACGTACAAATGCCAAAACCAAAGAAAATCCAATAAAGTTTTGTGATTCATAGTATGACTAGCCGTTGGACTATTTTTTGTAGCCATTAGAACTATTCGTTGATGCCCTTACGTAAAACACAAAACTATTCTTTGTAGCCATTAGAACTATTTGTTGATGCCCTTACGTACAAATGCCATTGTATTGTGATTCATAGTATGACTAGCCGTTGGACTAGCCCAACAGCTAGTTGGGCTAGTCCCAATGGCTACAAAGAATAATTCTTACTAGATCCCGATAAGGGTGAGGTTTTATGGCCATGTTCAACTCTTTTAACACCAAGTATGAAAAGAAAGAAAATTGGGTTTAATACCTTTAGAGTACACTGTGTCTAAGACTCAAAAATGTCGGACATACAGCACAGAACATCCATTTTTTGGACACCTGTATGTTAAAAATAAAGTGTCTATGCCATGTTTAGGATTGTCTGCATCCAGAAGTGTTGGACATTGACACCTTGGCATTCTAGAAGTGTCAAGGTAACATAATTTATTTGTTATAACCCTTCTGATAATGAGAAGTGTGGTATCAAGCCTTTAAGAATTTTCACTCCTCTCTCCTCTTTCTCA
Organism: Nuphar pumila; assembly: GCF_984573655.1. Classification (NCBI taxonomy): domain Eukaryota; kingdom Viridiplantae; phylum Streptophyta; class Magnoliopsida; order Nymphaeales; family Nymphaeaceae; genus Nuphar; species Nuphar pumila. The sequence goes on from NC_143250.1 coordinate 130,364,656, forward strand.
TCTCATCTTCACATTTTCTGCTTCATGTTCTCACTAATTTTTACCTTTTTTCAGTGGTGTCTTTACCAAACTAACCACAATGTAGTCTATTGTTGGTTAAGAGCTTTCACCTTCAATCTATTTTTGAGAGTTGTATCTTTGTTCTGATTTTTCTTATAGAAAAACTGGATTAAATGCTTAAGATTTTCTTTTTTCTATGCCGATTTGTATACTTGAGTAACTCTTGTTGTATTCTTAGCTATGCTTAATATACTTACATGTAAATGTTTGTTTTTGAAGGGACAAAATGGCAGCCATTTTGAACCAAAGCCTGTACCACCCCCTCTCCCCAACAAGTGCGATTGGGAAATTGATCCTGCTGAGTTGGATTTTACTGCATCAGCTATTATTGGAAAGGTTTTGATTATTTCTACCAAGTATAATTCTGTTTCAGAACATATGTTCTATATTAATTTTTTCCCTTTTGGTCTGAGTATGACCCTGATTTTGTGGGAGCATTATCCCACCAAGAACTTTCATGTGAGATATGAAGTCAGATTCTGAGGAGAATGAACAGAGTTTCACTGGATAATGTAATAGGTGCATGATAATATGCAATAGGATCTTGTAACACAAATTTGCTAGAATATGCAGTCTTTTATATGATTTATTCAGTTGGTTAATGAACTGCCTGGCATACTTATTGTAGTGATTTATCCAATCTTTACCATTTCCCTAAAGCAAATTTATATTGAAAGCTTCTCCAATTTCATAGATTGCTTGATGATCGGTGTTGATGCTGCTGCCATGTGGTTGCTCAAATGTAATAGGTAGCTGCTTGGCATTTGGATATGTTCACTGTTTGACACTTTGCTAAACACGGTTGTGCTTTAGGGATCTTTTGGTGAGATATTGAAGGCTTGTTGGCGTGGAACACCAGTGGCAGTCAAGCGCATCCTCCCATCTCTTTCAGATGACAGATTGGTAATGTAAGTTTTTTATAGTTCCTTTTGTAACTTCTGTGAAGTTTCCTTTTCTTATTTCTACTGATTTCCTGGTTTGGCAATAGAAACTAGTGTGATGAGAAAAAGACATTCAAGAGTTACACTAAATTCAGGCTATCTTGTGTTATAATATTTGTGATGATTGGTGCTTTTATACACCAAGCCATGAATGGGAGAAGTTGGTTACATAGGCCTTAACAAAACATTGCATGCTTTGCATTCTCTGGGAAGCTATATATATATACACATACATATCAGAGCTACCGAAAGCTTCTTAGATAGGTGGGAAGCTCGCTTCCCGAAAACTCGCTTTGGAAGCCCGATACTCTTAGCTTCCGAAACTTGATGATAATCTCGATTCTCCCACGCTTCTCCTATACTTTACACATGCTTCATCTATTCTTCTTGTATGTTCTCTCACTCTACTTTTCATGTTTTTTATGTGTTTCCTCTCACGCTTCTCACTCACTTGCATGTGTTTTCTCTAAATTGCAGTCATCATTTTTTAGATTTTGTTAAAAATTTAATTTTTATACTAAAAAATCATGAAATCTAAGAATAGTCACTTTTATTTTAGTTTTTATTTGTGTTCCATTTCAATTCCCATTCAATTCTTATATTGTTTTTTTTATTCATTGCTTCCTGCTTCTTATACATTTTAAAATGCATCGCTTCTCGCTTCTGCTTTCCGTATCGTTTCCTACTTCCGCTTCCTAGTCTGGCAGTCTTGATATATATATATATATATAATGGCCTAATTATGCTGAAGTTGCAGGTGTAGACTCTGAATTCCCAGTAATAATAATATCATCCACATATATAAGAATCAACATACGTACCTGACGATCACGAAAGATAAACAATGAATCATCGAGGTGGGAACGAATGAAACCGTATCGCTGAACTTCAAGGGAAAAACTGTCAAACCAAGAACGAGAAGCCTGCTTTAACCCATAGATGGCTCTTTGTAGTTTGCAAACATGTGTGCTGGGGCTGTATTCTGCATAACTAGAGGGTTGTTCCATATACACCTCTTCTTTCAGGCTACCATGCAAGAATGCATTTTTGACATGAAGCTGACTAAGAGTCCATCCATATTGAACCGACAAAGACAAAATTAATCGAATAGTTCCCATCTTGACCACAAGACTAAAAGTCTCATCGTAATCTTGCCTATATTCTTGAGTGAAACCTTTTGCCACCAACCTTGCCTTGTAACACTCAATGGATCTATCAGGTTTATACTTTATTTTATAGACCCATTTAGACCCTACAACATTTTTATCTGATGGTCTAGGAACAATCTACTAAGTTCCACACTCATGTAAGGCTTTCATTTCCTCATTCATGGCTTCAACCCATTTGAGTGACTAGGTTCATCCTGTTTTTTAGTCTGGGAGATGAACAACTGTAAGTCTGTAGAGAAGTTGTTATAACTAACCCATCTTTCAATAGGATGACGAATCCTCTCAGGTCTTCTAGGTTGCACGTCGGTTCGCTGAGCATTGTCTTTATTTCGTCGTACATAGACCGCTCCGTGGAACTTGGTAACATCTGAAACGGTAGGCATAGTGCCCTGGGTATTTGGTGATTCTTCTCTTTGTGAACACACATCAGTTTTATTCTGTTCAGCCGATATGGAATGACATGAGGAAGCATCGTGTGTGGCCATTTGATCGAATACCTTAGCAGCAAGCCACAACTGATAACCTTCATCATCCGCGCTGTATTCTTCTACCCTTCTCGGGCTCTCAGTATGAGTCTCATCAAACACAACATTCCGTGAGACTCTGATTCGACTAGTAGTGGGATCATAGCAACGATAACCTCTGTGCTGATCAGCATAACCAACGAACTTACACTTGCTTGCCTTGTTATGAAACTTGTCACGTTGGGAACTGTCAATATGAACATAACATACACAACCAAACACTCGCAATTCATTATAATCAGGGTGATTCCCAAAGAGTCTAAAATAAGGAGATTGATTCACAAGCAATTTCATTGGCAGTCGATTTATGACGTACACGGCAAAATGAAAAGTTTTCGTCCACAAACTTAAAGGGACATAAGTACCATGTATCATGCTCAATGCACTTTCTACGATATACCAGTGTTTTCTTTCTGCCACACCATTTTGTTGCGGTGCGTGTGGACACGATATTCAACGACTTATTTCATTATCCTGGAGAAATTCAGTAAATTCCTTTAATAGATACTCTCCCCCACCATCACATTGGAAATGTTGTATTTGAGATGAGAATTGATTACAAACTAAGGCACAAAATGCACGAAAGTGCTTGAACACTTCATATTTGTGTTTCATAAAGTAGATCCAAGTATATCTGGAATAACTATCAATAAAAGTAACATAATAGCGGCTGTCCGACAAAGAAGATTGTGAGGGAAGGTCCCCAAACATTAGAATAGACAATTTCAAAAGGCGCAGAAGCTCTTTGATTTATTGAGTGAATAGGAAGAACATGACTCTTACATAAATGGCAACTGGAACAAAGAGAAATATCAGACTCAATACTCAAACTAGACTGTGGAACACGTCCACTAGATACAAGTCTTTCAATAAATGAACGATTACAATGACCCAAACGACGATGCCAAATGTCTAGCTTATTATACTGAGACAGACTAAAACAATATTTGAATGACACTGCTGAACTGGATGTGAGTTTATTGGAGCAGTACGAGTAGAAGAAGACTCCTTGATGACATACATATTTCCCTGTCGTTCTCCTTTAACGAGCGTCTTCTTCGTGAGAAGATCCTTGACACATACAAAAGGAGTAAATTTGACAGAAGAATTAGTATCATCAACAAGTTTAGAAACAAAAACAATATTTTTAACAATACCGGGTGAGTGATAAACATTAGATAAAAGAAAAGAAGAATTGTTATGGAAGAGAAATGTTATGAGAGATAGAATGAAGAGCACCATCTCCAGTTTTAATACTAAATTTACCACGATAAGGGATGGGTTGTGAAATCTTACCAACATCACCCATCATATGTGCAACAACCCCAGAGTCAATGTACCAAGTTTCCTGCTCAGTCTGCTTGAAACTTAACTCGGAAAGAGCAGAAATCAAGAGATTCTTCACATTCTCCTTTTCATCTCTTGTTTGTCCTCTTGTGGAAGGCCCAGTACCATTAAATCTGCCTTTGTTTTGCGGATTATGCCACCAATTTGCCTTAATGTGCCCCCTTTTATTACACTGAAAGCACGTTGGTATACGTCTAGAAGATTGATTCCCTTGGAGTAAGTTGGGTGACACGTTAGGCGTGGGAAGTAATCCACAACCTCCTTGATTACTTCTTGCCTGTCCCCGTTCACCTCGAAAGCCTCCACGTCCTTGTCCTGCCACTATGCCGGTGATGAGAACCTCATGATTGCTATTTTGAGTCAACTCCTCACCTCTAATAGTAACTTCATACCGCATTAGTTTTGCCCACATATCATCAAAGTTAGGCAATGAAGGAAGACATAGAAGAGAAGTGACCAACATGTGATAGTCAGATCCAAGACCATTCAACGCTTGTTGAACTTTCTCTTTGTCAGAAATTACACAACCCACCATCGCTAATTGATCTGTGATGCTCTTGACTTTGTTCATGTATTCTGTAACCGATAAATTCTCTTTCTTCAAGAGCTAAAACTCTCTCTTTAAATGAAGAATTCTAGCCTCTGAAATATGTGAATAGGTCTGCGCTAGTATCTGCCACATTTCTCTAGCTGAACATTTATCTGGAATGACCACTAATACCTCTTGAGAAAGTGAAGTAATGTAAGCCACAACCGCCTGATCTTTTCTTTTCCATATTGTAAACTCCGGATTGCGAACTAGTTTGTTAGAAACTTTCCCTTTATCATCTCGCTCTTCCTGCAGGATAAACTCAGATGGTGCATGAATCGTTCCATCGAGGTGGCCAGAGAGGTCCAAACTACGAATAAAAGACAAAATTTACCTTTTTCAGGTCAAGTAATTGAAATTATTCAATTTCTCAAATATGAGTTGGCCAAGAAAACTTGATGGAAGTGATGGGGAATCCATGAGTAAAAGAGACGAGTTGACGAAGAATAATAATAAGAAAACACGAGTTGAATGAAGAGGAAGGTAAGAAAATTTGTTCAACAATTCAATGACCCAGCAACACAGACTTGTCCGACCCTTTTTTTTTTGCGCGGACAGTCTTGATATAGTCCTTCAGAAATGCTTTGCAGAAATCGTGATCTGGAATGATTGCAAATCTGGTCTAAAAAAAATAAACTCGTGCTTTAAGTTATATGCTTTGACTAGAGGAAATCGTGATTCAACGATATATGCAAGAAAAGAACAATTTCTAATTTCAACTAAAAAATCAGATGTAAAATGAGAGGAGAAGGGAAAAGAAACTGATCTGATATGATCAGATTCAGTTTTGACGTTAGAAGATTGAAAAACTCGATTTGACGCAATCAAATTAAATTCAAGACGATAAGATCTGATCTGAATGATCAGATCTGACGTTAGGGAAGAGATTGGGTGGCGATCGGAATTCAAAAGAATCAAATCTGATCTGATATGATCAGATTTGATTTGCCACTTCTGGAAGAAAGGGAAAAATCAGGCTAACGTGACCTGAATCAATATAGAGAGAAAAAATTTTGTTTAGGGAAAAGAAAGGAGGGTGACAAATCTGATCAGGCACGATCAGATTTAGATTGGCGTTGAGAGAAAAAAGAATAACTAAAAGGAAAATGTCCCAATATGATCAAATCGATTTTTTTTTAGAAATGAAAAGGATGAAATCTGATTTAGAATAAGAGAAGGAGGAGAAACTTGACCTGGTCGTTAGACTTCGACCCGCTCTGATACCATGAAAGAAATCACGCACCTGTGTATGTCATATTCCTCTTTGTCAGTGCTGAAGGGGAAGAATGGAGAAGGCTGCAGCAGGTAGCACGATTCTCAAATGAATAGCATCATGCCCTATCCCTTGATTGCAAATATATAATACAGAGATTGGATTGGGTTTGTGATTCTTCAATCCAGACCCGATATTCCAGGGATAATCTATCATGTGAAGATACAAGGATACCGGTCCAGATCTGGGCCCGTATATACATACAGTCTTAATACACATGCACATGAAAGCCACTATGCACTAATATTTTGATCAGGCACAATGTATCAAACCAAGCATGAGAAAATTTTCATTTTTAATACGCATCAGTCAACTCAATTTGAATAGTAAATTCTGGAAATTTATATGACAACATGAATTTCTATTCTAGATTCAATTAAGCACATAGAATGAATACCAGCTGAACAACAACATGAAAAATCTGGACCTAATCTATGCATAAACTGAGTCTACACTGCAATAGGTCATGAAAGTCTTTCACAAAGGTACTACTGTTTTGGCATAACCAATTTCTTGTTGTTTTTTTTAAATACCTGCCCTGCCGAGCCCACTCGGCTGGGCCCGAGTGGCTCGGCAGGCCTGGCAGACCAGGCCTGTCAGCCGTGGCCAGGTCTGGTCAGGCCTGGCCAGCCGACCAGACCAGCTCCCCCCCTCGATAAAGAATTTTCTTTTTTTTTTTATATTGAATGATACCCTGGGGTTAGGCAGACCCCCATCTGTCATTAATTGCATCTCTAGTTTTGAACTTGCATCGTCTCACCCTAAAGAGACTTGCACTGACATCACTTACCAACTCCGGCAATCCGCTGCACATGTAGTGCCAGACACTGGCTGCACTCAGGTGGTGTGCAGCTGGTGTGATCCCTTTTTCATCACAACAACACAGGTCTGCTGTGAGCAACAGGGATTCACCGAAACCTATGAAAGTGCAGGTAGCCGGCTGGGTGTTGACAGGCCCAACCGGTCAGCCTCAAGTATGTATCTTTATTTTTTTTATTTTTTATTTTTATAATAGCTTTTGAAAGACAAGCTGGGGCTGCGATGAACCCCCATTAAGACAACAGTACAGTGATGTTCAGGTCAGTAGCGCCCAGCAGGAATACCCTACACTGGCTGTGCGTCAAATGCACAACAGCGCACAGTCCGTGTAGGGTCGACAGGCCCTGGCAGGGTCGGTCAAGCTGACCAGACATGACTGGTCAGTCAAGAACGAAATTGCAAAGCTGTCGGGCTTGCAGCCCGCTGCAACCGTGTTCTCAAATAACAATATTTTTTTAATAGTTTAACCTGAAAATTACACGACATGCTATTCTAACCGGATCAATAGTCAAAACCAAATTTCTATTCTAACATGACCATAAGAATATAAAAATACATATATATATATATATATATATATATAACATGTATATATCTATATACCTATATGTATACACACATTTATTTTTGGCAAGATATATATAAAATAAAAAATACCTCCATAAATGAGGATCCATAAATCCTCATTCATGTATTTTAGAGTAAACATCTAAATTTACTCTTTTTCCATGGATTTCCACAAAAATATTGCATGGAAACCCATCTATATTCAATTTCTCACTTGAATCAAGAGAGGAAACCCGTACCTTATACAAAGATCGAAAAGAAACAAGGAAATAATGATGGAAATGGCAGATGATTGGAGAAGAAGCTCCCTTCTTCTTCTTTATCTTCCTCTCTTTCTCCCTTTTTTCTTTTCTTTCTCTTTCCTCCCCCCTTTTTTTATCTATATATAGAGTGCTAGGTGAGGGACCCCCCCCCCCCCCACAACCCCTTCTAGATGGGCTGGAGAAGAGATTGCAGCCCCACCTTGAACTCTCTTCTCTTTTCAGAGTTCCAAAAAATTTGAAATTCCAAAATGTTGACTTTTCAAAGTTTTTATTTCAAATGGACTTAAGTCTCTCAAACCTTCTTAGATCCTTCTAGGTGTGTTTAAGGGCTCTAGTAAGACTCCTAAACAAATGTCAAATTAAAATTTTGAAATTAATTAATTACTTAATTAATTAATACTAAATAATAAATAATTTTTCAGAAGCTTCCAAAAATTACCAAATTAACTTGGGAGGCTTCTTAACATTAATTAACTCCAATTTAAAGGTTTCTAATGAATTTAAAGTTGAAAAAATCGTTGGGCAAATCCAAGATCTAAATCCATCTCAAAAAATCCAAGTGGGTCTTGAGCTGGATTAATACCAAATTAATATGGGTCTTGGATAGAGTCCTGATCCATATTAATTTGGATCAAATCCATCATCCAATCTGAATCCGCATCCAAACCGACAAACTGCTTCTTTTTCGAAAAATGCGATTTTCGGGGCAATCGTTGCCTGAATCCAGGAAAATAAAATATTATTACGCTCAGGAAAACAAAATATCGCTTCTGAAATTCTTTCGAAAACAACCTGAATTTTGCTCGAATTTAAAGGTAAAAAATAAAACTTTTTCTCATGTTTTAAGTGGCTCGTTTAGGCCTTGACAATGAGACCTAGGCCAAGCCCAGACTCCAAAGCATCGGCCTAAAATCGAGATTTTACGGATTTTTCTTCTATACTTCGCCAAATTTTCAAAAATCTCAAATTTAACTAAGTGTGAAAATACGCGATATTACATTGTGACTATTCATTTCTTTTTGACCTTTTCAATGAGCATGAAAGATATTATAACATTCATGATATGCACGAGAGTGACAACGAGGACACTCATGATGCACATGGAAATGTGAATGAGGGTTTTGATAATATAAACCTATCTCATAATAAAATTCAAAGCTATACTCGACGTACTGAAGACCATCCACCATGTGCTTTAGAGCGATATTATCAAAATCATGATATAGATTCATCTAGTATTATAAAATTCATGAGAATTTCAAAGGCTTCTAGTAGATTCGTATCCTATATCCTGTGACTCTTTTAAACCTAAATATAGAGCTTGTCTAATGACTATCGAGTCATGTGTAGAACTATCATCTTACCATGATGCTAAAAACCATCAAGAATGAATTAAAGTAATGAATGATGAATTAGAAGCTTTAGAAAAGGCAAAAACTTGGAAAATTCAAGCATTACCTGAAGGAAGGAAAACTATAGGATGTAGATGGGTCTATTAGATAAAAATTAAAAGTGATGGGACATTAAAAAGATATAAAGGTAGGTTGGTAGTCAAAGACTATAGTCTAGAATACATAATAGACTATAATGAGATATTTGCTCCAGTCGCTCGAATGACCACTGTTAGAACCCTTATTTCTATAGCATAAATTAAAAAATGGCCAATCTTTCAAATTGATGTAAAAAATGCATTTTTGAATGGTAATCTCAATAAGAAAGTTTACATGGATCCCCCACCAGGTTTAAGTTTAGCACATGAAAAAAAAATTGGTTACGAAAAACATTATATGGTCTAAAGCAAACCCCCAAGGCTTGATATGATCGATTCAATAGTGTGATGATACAACTTCACTTTAAATCTTGTTATACTGACACTGCATTATTCGTTAAGTCTTCTAATGCAGGAATGATAAATTATTTCTCTACGTTGATGATTTGATTATCACAGGAGATGATAAGCAAGGAGTTAGTTATATCAAAGATGTACTCGAAGTTAACTTTGATAGGATAGATCTTGGTTTCTTTGGTATTTTCTTAGAATAAAAGTGGTTTACTCAGCTCATGGTTATTTGTTATCGCAAACTAAGTATGCAGCAAAGATCATCGAACGGTCAAGACTCTTAGATGAAAAATGAGTTGATACTCAAGAGGTCATCAATGCAAAGATGTAGAAAGATGATAGAGAACCTCTGAAAGATCCAACTCTATATATACACATGATTGGATCTTTGTCTTATCTCTCTATTACTCGTCCTGATATTCATGCTATTCATTTTGTTAGTCAATTTCAACATGCTCCCACTAGAGTACATATGAGTGTTGTAATGAGAATTGTTAGATATATTAGAAATTCTATTAATTATGAGTTATTTCTTTCATCCTCTTCCTCGTTAGAAGTTATTGCATATTCTGATTTTGACTGGGGAGAGGATATGAATGATAGACGCTCAACCACTGGTTCCTGTGGTTTTGTAGGAGATTCTCTAATTTCATGGAGATGCAAGAAGCAACAGACGATATCCATCTCTTCCACTGAAACAGAGTATCGTGCCATGGCGACAACTACGTTTGAGTTAATATGGTTGATACAATTATTAGAAGATTTGAGAGTTCACATTGTAGAAACCTCGAGATTATGTTGTGACAACAAGAGCGCAGTATACATTGCAAGCAATCATACATTCCATGAAAGGACCAAACACATTGAAATGGATTGCCACTACGTTTGTGAAGAATTTCTGAAGAAGATTATCATGTTGCCTTATGTTCCATGTGAGTATCAACTGACGGATTTCTTCACTAAAGCGCTCTCATCACCTAGATTTCACTTCCTATTTGTTAAACTCTCGGTTGTTAGGTCGTGAGTTTGAGGGGGGTGTTAAGATAAGCTTGTAATATATATATATATATATATATATATATATATATATATATATATATATATATATATATATATATATATATATATAAACCGAAATACCCCATCAGGGGTATTTTGGTCTTTTTACCCAACCCATTAGGGGCTGACTGTATAATTAATATTTCTGTTTTTTTTTGTATTTTTCTTTTAGTAACTTTGATTGGGACAACTCCAACTAGCTGTTGGAGCTGCTCCTTGTGACCGTTAATAAGCCCAACAACTAGTTGGGCTGCTCCCTATCCCTCTTGCTTGTTATAAATACGACTTCAAGCCCTTGTAAATATTAATGCTTTCAAAGCATTTTGTGGAATACAAAGTCATTTATTTTTGACCCTTGTGTGGGTGGTTGGATCAATCAATTAATGTTTTTATTGGTTGATTGATTTATTGGAAGTCCATAAAAGACACTTGTTTTGTCTTTGTTATTATTTCATTACATGTAAGGTAAAAACCAAGGTTACTGAAAGTGCCATAGGGCATGGGGAAGCATGTTCAGAAGCGTGAAACGTGCTGGAAAGTGCCAAAAAAAATTGGAAAGCGTGCTTTCCAATTTAGGAGAAGCGCGCTTACCATTTAGGGGATGCTCACTTCTTCTTTTTTCTTTTTTTTTGTGTTTTCATTTTTATTTTTCTTTCTTTTTTCTCTTTTTTTGCTCCCCCCTCGCTTCCTAGGTCGCTTCCAAGACAATTTTGGGTTCGCTTCTAAGTTGTCTCGCGCTTCCCGCTTCCTAAAATTTTAGAAGTGCCTCTCTTCCCGCTTCCTCTTTTCAAATCGCTTCCCGCTTCCACTTCCCAAATCGCTTCCCGCTCCCGCTTCCCCGACTGACAACTTTGGTAAAACCAAGAGTATGAGACTCTTGAACGATACAAAGCTAGATTGGTTGCCAAGAGATATTTGAAAAAGTATGAAATAGATTATGAAGAAACATTTGCCCAGTTTCTAGGATGACCACTGTTAGAACCTTAGTAGCAGTAGCCTCCTTGAGAAGATGGCCAATATATCAGATGGATGTTAAGAATGCATTTTTTAATAAGAATTTAGTTGAAAAAGTTTATATGGAAGCACCACTTGGTATAACTATTTCTAAAGGAAGACTCTTCGTTTGGATAAAGCCCTTTATGGTCTTAAACAAGCATCAAAGGTATGATATGACATGTTTAGTCAAGTTATGCTTGATTTTAGGTTTCAATCTTGTCTGACTCACACAACTTTGTTTATTAAGATTTCTGATGCATGTATTATTCTTCTTCTCTTCTATGTGGACGACATGATTATCACCAGAGGGGACAAACAGAGAGTTGAACACATTAAGAAAATTCTTGAAACACATTTTGAAATGACTGATTTGGGTTTTTTAAATATTTTCTTGGTATTGAAGTTTCTTATTCTTCTAGGGGTTATATGTAGACTCAATCTAAATTTTCTCTAGATACTATTGTCAGGTCTGAAATCTCAGATGATAAGAAGGTGACACTCCCAAAGTTGTCAATACTAAAATAAGAATTAATGATGAAGAACCACTTGAGAATCCAACACCGTACAGGCAGCTTATCATGGCACTTTTTTATCTTTCAATTACAAGACCTAATATAGCGCATGCAATTCACACAGCTAGCCAGTTTTAGCATGCTCCCACCTATGTTCATAAGGGACTGGTTTTGAGTATTATTAGATATATTAAAACTTCTATTTATCAAAGTTTTTTCTTATCTGCTTTTTTATCTTTAGATTTAACAAATTATACTGATGCTGACTGGGGAGGTGGTCCTAATAAGCGAACATTCAACCACAAGTTTTTATGTTTTCTTAGGTGACTCGTTGATTTCATGGCGATATAAGTAGTAGAAGGTCTCTCTGTGTAACGCTCCAAAATTTCCAACTTAAAAACTTAGAATTTTAACTTTTTTTTTTTTGAAATAGCACAACGGAAATAACTTTGGGTTTTGAAAGAGTCGGACAATTCTGGTGGGTTACATAAATGAGAGAGATGTTTGAAACAAAATTGCATAATCATAAAAATCATTCCATGTATTGAAATAGAACAAGTTAATAAAGTTTATACATCATCAAGGTTTAATCAAAATATCCCATAAGAATGAGATAAACAAAAGTTGGTTCCAAGATCAGAACTTAGTTAGGGAGGTTTGGATCAGGGTCCCGCCGCGCATTCAACCCTTGCACTGCCTTATTCTTCATTACTTGCGCCCCATAACTGTAAAACCCAGTTAAAAAAAAAAAATTTAAAAAGATCGGACCCGGGTCGGGTCCAGACCCGACCCGGATCCAACCTGTGCCAGCCCCTCGAAAACCCTTTTCGAGGGGACTGGCAGCCCACGGCAGGGGGCCTCTCCGGCGACACAGGGGGCGGGCCCTGTGTGTGCCCTCCCTATTAAAAGACGAGAGGGGAGAGGGGAGGGCCTACGTGCCTCCCCCGACCCCTCCCGACTCTCTCTCATCTCTCGTCTCTCTCCCCTCTGCTCTCTCTTCCCCCGACTCCATCTCCCTCTCCCTTTGCCGACGCAGGCCAACCCCCCCCCCCCCCCCCCCCCCCCCTTCACGGCGCCACCCTCTCCGGCGAGCTCCCTCCTCGACAACCACCTCCCCGACGTCCTCCCTTCTCTCCGGCAGCCGCAGGTGAGCCCCCTCCCTCACTGTCTCCTCTCCTGTTACGGCAGGCAGGGGCCAAAGGCCCCTGCGACTACCCTCCCCCTCCTTTTGTTCACCTTCCGGCAGGGGCCATCGGCCCCTGCCCCCTTTTTTTTCAGTCCCGCAGGGGCCAATGGCCCCTGCCCCCCCTTTTTTTTTTTCCTCCACGAACGACAGGGGCCATTGGCCCCTGCCGCCTCTTAGATAGCCGCAGGGGGCCTTTGGCCCCTGCGCTCTCTCCCTTCTCTTCTGGGCCCCTGCCCTTCTCTTTTGGTAGGGGCCGATGGCCCCTACTCTTCTCCTTAAAAGAGAAGCAGGAGCCACTTTGGCTCCTGCCTCCCCTCTTTTGGGAAAGATACCCAGCAGGGGCCATTTGGCCCCTGCTCCTCTTTTAACCGACAAGGGCCAGAGGCCCTTGTCTCTTTTTCTGTCGAGCAAGGGCTCGGCAGGGGCCTTTGGCCCCTGCACTCTCCCCCACCCTATTCATTTCATTGGTAGGGGCCATCGGCCCCTTTCTTTTAAAGAAAAGCTGGCAGGAGCCGAAGGCTCCTGCCCCACCTTCTTTTAACACCCAGCAAGGGCCTCGAAGGCCCTTGCCCTCCTTTAGAAATCCGGCAGGGGCCGATGGCCCCTGCACCCATCTCCTTTAACGACATGGGTCATTGGACCCTACCCCGTTCTCTTTCGCAACGGTAGGGGCCAATGACCCCTTCTTTGGATTGCGGAGAAACTGAGTTTTCTCCCTATCTATATTTATTTTATACATGCTAAACTACGTACTTTTGCAGTGTTACGCAACGGAGCCCGTTCGCGCCCCGCGAACTAAACCGACGATCACTTACGTTCGTAGACGGTTTCATTCTCGCAATACTCCAAGGTAGGAGAAGTTGCACAAGGACTTAAATAATTAAATCAAGCTTAAATAATTGATAATCGAAAGGACTTAATGATATATTTATATACTTATATGTATATAAGTACACTTTTAAATCAAGGACGCGATTACGCGATCCTTGTCCTTTGCTTTCGCATTTCAGTTTGCCGTCGCGCTTTGCGCCCAGGCTTTTACTTTCGTATTTACTGCTTATTGTATTTTAATTCAAGGACGCGGTTTCGCGGTCCTTGTCTTTTGCTTACGCACTTTCTGTTTTTGTTGCCGTCGCGCTTTGCGCCCAGGCTTTTGCTTTCATAGTTACTACTTACTGTCTTTTAATTCAAGGACGCGGTTTCGCGATCCTTGTCCCTTGCTTTCGCAGTTCCTGTTTGCCGTCGCGCTTCGCGCCCAGGCACTTCCTTTTCGCATTATTATCTTTTGTTTCTTTTTCTTGCCATAGACTCAGTGTATTCGAGAGGAATACCTATTCCTCTTTCCACCCGATATGTTTTGGGAAAACCCTTGATCTGGAGCAAGACCAAGTTGTTGGGTGATAGGTTCCTTTGTGAAACCCATTTACCAAAACCAGTGTCGTGACTTACATAGCACCTAGACACTGCGTCATCGGATGTCAGATTCGAGAAAATCACATGCCTTATGTTGGCAAGATTGTGTGTCGTTTCGAAAGATTTGATATGTTAAAATAGTTTTAAAAAAACATTATATCTTTGCGAAACACACTCCCGAGGCTCCTATTAAGGACCTGTATCCCTTTTCTCGTAAGCGTACTTCTAAAACATGCGAGACATGTTAGTACTACGACGATTGGATGAGAGAGTCTTATGACCTCGATTAATGCTTAGTGCAGGTTGTTGAAAACACATATAAAAGTGGGATCGCCTTCATAGGCAAGATGCTCGCTTCGGTCTAATGGACCAGAGCATGAAGAATGAGGCAACGGCTAAGAAACCCCGTCGCGCTTACTTCAACCTTGCTTCGTCAAGAGAGAGGACGAAGGGTACCAACTCCGATTGACAGTCCATTTATGACTTTCAAAAAAGGGCAAAAGACCCGTTATTCCCCAGTCATCGGAGGTTAGGGGGAGGGATAGGGGCTACATAAGTTAGCCTAACACTTCTGCAGAAGTTGGATGCATCCCTATCAGGCCTTGGGGACTTACTCTCTCGACCATCGGTCGTCTCCATAGGAATAGGATTCAGTCAGACAACCGAGGTATATTAAAATACTTAACATAATGAACACTCGGCTTGGACTCGACTGTTTCGACTCACGTGCCATGTATGTACCCGCATGGTCGGTTAT
This sequence comes from Nuphar pumila, assembly GCF_984573655.1. Classification (NCBI taxonomy): domain Eukaryota; kingdom Viridiplantae; phylum Streptophyta; class Magnoliopsida; order Nymphaeales; family Nymphaeaceae; genus Nuphar; species Nuphar pumila. Next base: position 130,379,971 of record NC_143250.1, read on the forward strand.
CAAGTAATAACTAAATTGAGCATGCACACCCTTTTCAGTTTGTTGTACTTAGCTTATTCCTCCAGTCTATCTGCTTAGTTCGCTCGTTACTACCTGCTGCATAAATTATCTATGCCTAATTTAGTTCTTTCTGTCTTTGTACACTCCTGCTAGTTTTTCACAAAACTAACCCATCTCATGGGTACAGGTGACGATTAGGTGCAACAGGCGATGGCGCGACTGCGAGATGATTTAAGGATCCACTGTTTCTGCTCGTAGTGTTTCTCCTGGACATTTTTTGTTTTTGATACGGTTTTCCCTTGAGGAAACCCAAATTTTGTACAAACTTGATACTCTCTTCAAATAGAAGGAATGATTTCCTAAGTATTATTGCAGATCGTCCATGGTAAATCTTTGTTTTCTCGCTAACGTGCCCAAGGTTGTCAAACCCGTCCTTTTTCTTTTAAAAGAAATTGTTTCCGCTGATTTAGAAATAAACTCTGTAAAGAAAAGGAATTTTCCAACTATTTCAAGGAATTTATAAGGTTCAAAATTTTGGGGTGTTACAACTTGGTATCAGAGTCAGGTTCGAAACAGTGATTCTTGGTCATCGAGCATCCGCATCGTGCTGTAAGTAATTTAATTTCTCTTTTTCTATACTATTAGACTAGAGTATACCTTTCATGAGTTTTTGGGTTTTTTTTGATTCAAAGAAAATGAACCCTCCGGATGGTGAAAGATTGGGACGCAGAAGAGGCGCAAGAAGAACGCGCTGTCGTTCTGTGAGGGGCAGAAGCTCTGTGGTAGGAAGACTTGAGCGTTCTTCTATCAGTTCAGATCATTGGACCAGTGGGCCGCCCCCTCCCACTTTTGCGGATTCTTGGGGCTTTACGCTTCCGGATACCTACTTGGCACCGCTAGCCGCGACATGGGCAGCAGTGCACTTTCGGGAAGGAAGTCGTGTGCCAAATCATGTTTTAGTTAATCGACACACTTCTCGGGAATCCTCTAAAGCAGAATCCCCCTGGCAAGCCCAGATGGGATGCAATTTCTGCGGCGAAGAAGGACATACGATGGATAATTGTCAACTCAGGGAAGCATACGATAGAAGGGCAACTGCAGCACAAGATCTGGAGGACCCAACATCCTCAGTCCAGGGTACTTATGACACACCATCGTGTGATGGACAAATATTACCCCTAGAGAGTGCTCAGGACATCGCTCCACCCACTCATATGCCTTCCCCCAACTCACCAATTTACACACCATCCCCAGACTCGCCATAGTATATATCGGATACTCCGATAAATACTCTGGCTTCACCGCTATACATATCGGATTCCCCGGTGTACACACCAGCTCCACCGCAGTACATACCGGATTCTCCGGTATACACTCTGGCTTCGCCGCCCTATGCACCGGATGCCTCACCACATTACTCCCCTACTACTCCTCTTCACGGGCAAGGAGTCCCAAATGAGGATTTGTATCCTTTTCCCCCTCTGCGCGGGTTGAGGCGCACGAGTATCGCAAGAGAGTACTTGAGGAAGTACTCTCATCATCCCTAAAGGATATTAAACTCGTTGGTTTGTGTACCCATTGACAGTTTTTGTTTTAACTTTTTGTAAGTGCCCTCTTATACCAGCACTGCTGGGCTTTTGTAATCTCTATTACTCAGAAATATGATAAACTTTTTGATATTACTCTTCTCTTTCAAGTATTGACTTATGTATCATCTGGGTATTTTAAGGATGGTTCGAGGGTCGAACGAAGGTTCGTCTGACGAATGGTCAGATCAACGGGGATTCATCATGGAATCTTTGAGCGCATTGGCTAGCGCCATGCGAAATCAAGCGCACAACCAAGTATCTACCCCAGAACCAAGCCACCCTGCGGCAGTATCATATGAAAAGTTCTTAAAGCTCGATCCTCCAACCTTCGCAGGCAAGCCCGACCCCGATGCAGCCGAGAATTGGATATTGGAAGTAGAGCGGGTTTTCCAAGTTTTGGTAGTCCCAGAAGACAAGAAGACTCTTTATGGTACTTTCAGACTTTTGGGTGCCGCCCGCCATTGGTGGGACACGACTCGGAACATACAGTTCCCGACAGACTCGTTTATTCCTTTGGAGGCTTTCAAGAAGGCTTTCTTGGAGAACTATTTTCCTCCTCATGCGAGGGAGAGGAAAAAGGTGGAGTTCTTGGAACTTTGCCAAGGCTCGTCAAGTCTGATAGACTACATCTCCAGGTTCCAGGAGTTGGAGCGTCATTGCCCCAACTTATTCGCTGATGATCGGGAGCGGGCGGGTAAATTCATTCGCGGATTAAAAGAAGGACTCTGACCAAGGGTCCTAAACAGCATGCCATCAACTCTCTCCGCAGCTGTTGCTGCAGCCACTCTCCTGATTGAGGATTGGGAACGCTCCAAGAGCACCCAAAGCAAGAAGCCACCCATTGCGGGTAACGATCAAAAGAGATATCCTTCTGGCGGTCAAACCAAGCGACCACCCTCTTTCATAAACAAGGAAGGTGGAAGAAAGCCATATCCTCCTTCCAAACGTCAGCGTCCTCAGGGCAACCCTCCCGCCCGGCAGCAGGCGGGCGATGTCTGCCCCAAATGCGGACGACCTCACCCCGGGCAAGCATGCCCTCTTCTTACAGGCGGATGCCTGTACTGTGGCAAGATGGGCCACTTTGCACGCGAGTGCCGCAAGAAGGCGGCTGACGACCTCAGAAGGAATAATGGAGCACCTCTGCTCCCCCGACCACCGCCGCAACAACAACAACAACAACTTTCTTACCAGGCGCAGCAACCACAGTCCAGCGGCCAGAAGAAAGCACCAGGACGCGTTTACACTGCCACGGTCGAACAACTGACCAAAGGCGAGCTTGTGCAAGGTACCATCTTGATTGCTAACCAAGCAGCTTTCGTACTCTTTGATTGCGGTGCCACTCATTCTTTTATTTCTGTAAAATTTGTTGAACTCTTGCACGTACCTGTAAGTTCGTTAGATAATGCTCTCAACGTCTATAACCCGATTGGGAAGAGCACTATTTGTGCGACCTACGTGCCAGCTTTGGACGTAGTCTTGGCAGATCGACATTATCCGGCCTGCACTATCCTTCTAGATATGACCGAATTTGACGTCATCCTAGGCATGGATTGGCTGCACAAATACCATGCCAAGATCTTTTGCCATGAAAGCAAAATTGTGTTATCTTCACCAGGGATGCCTAAGGTGGAATTCAAGTTCGTGAAGGCGGTCCGTGCAAGCAAGATGATTTCTTCGCTAAAGGCACAACATTACCTGAGAAGGGGATGCACTGCCTTTTTATTCAGTGTCGTCCAGTCCGAGCCGACACAAGTTTCTATAAGAGATCTGGAGGTGGTTCGGGATTTTCCAGACGTCTTCCCAGAGGAGCTGCCAGGTTTTCCCCCACACGAGAGATTGAATTCAACATCGATTTGCTACCAGGTACTGCGCAAATTTCTAAAGCTCCATACCGTATGGCGCCAGCCGAGCTCGAGGAACTCAAGAAGCAGTTACAGGAATTGATGGATCTAGGATTCATTCGCCCCATTGTCTCGCCCTGGGGAGCTCCTGTTTTATTCGTTAAAAAGAAAGATGGATCATTACGGTTGTGCATCGACTATCGAATGCTCAACCAGGCCACGATAAAGAATAAGTATCCGTTACCGCGTATCGAAGACCTGTTCGATCAACTGCGGAATGCCAAGATTTTCTCAAAGATCGACCTTAGGTCAGGATACCATCAACTCAGAATTAAGGGAGATGACATCTCCAAGACGGCTTTTCGAACCAGGTATGGGCATTTCGAGTTTACTGTCATGCCTTTCAGACTCACCAACGCTCCTGCAGCCTTCATGGACCTCATGAACCGTGTGTTTAAACCCTTTTTAGACACCTTCGTCATCGTGTTCATTGATGACATCCTGGTGTACTCAGAGACCTGGGATCAACATCGCGAAAACCTGATCATCATTTTGGAAACCTTGCGGAAGGAGCGTTTGTTTGCTAAATTCTCTAAAAGTGAGTTTTGGCTCAAGGAGGTTATGTTTTTGGGACATGTTATATCCGAGAAAGGCGTATCCGTAGATCCTGCAAAGGTGGAGGCCGTACTAAGCTGGCAGCAACCGAGGAATGTTCGTGACATCAGAAGTTTCCTTGGATTAGCTGAATATTATCGAAGATTTATCCAAGACTTTTCCAAAATCTCTCTGCCTATGACAAAGCTGCTAAAGAAGGAGGCTAAATTCGTGTGGGACGATTCGTGCGAAAACAGTTTTCAGTTACTGAAGGAACGACTTACTACCGCTCCTATCTTGGCCTTGCCTTCAGGACAAGGCGGCTTCGTTATTTTTACTGACGCTTCCGGGACAGGCTTGAGCTGCGTCCTTATGCAGAATGGTAAGGTAATCGCCTACGCATCACGTCAACTTAAGATTCACGAGAAGAATTATCCGACTCATGACTTGGAATTAGCGGCTATGGTTTTCGCATTAAAGATTTGGCGACACTACTTGTACGGGGAACAATTCGAGGCTTTTACGGATCATAAGAGCCTCAAGTACTTGTTTTCACAGAAGGAGCTTAATATGAGGCAACGATGGTGGCTAGAATTTCTCAAGGATTACGATTTCACCCTTTCCTACCATCCAAGAAAGGCGAACGTGGTAGCTGATGCTCTCAGCCGTAAGGCTTCTAGCATTTCCGTCAACCTATTATACGTTGGTTGGAAGTTGATTGATGATTTGGTTTCCTGGAAACCGTTTGCAGTCTCATCAAATTCTATCAGTCTTTTTTATCTGATAGCTCAACCTGAGCTGTTAGCCAAGATCCTTGCTGGGCAAAATACTGATGCGCAGTACGAGAAGTTGAAGGCTCGTACACAACAGTCCGATACTCCTTTCCGACTTAAGGACGATGAAAGCATTTGGCTCAAAAATCGTCTTTGGGTCCCAAATGATCCCGTTTTGAGAGACGAAATTCTCGTAGAGGCCCATAAATCCAAATATACGATTCACCCGGGAGGCACGAAGATGTTCAAAGACTTGCAGCGCAGATATTGGTGGAGCGGAATGAAGCGAGACGTGTCCGAATACATCTCTAAGTGTTTGACTTGCCAGCAGATTAAGATCGAGCATTAACGACCTGGCGGAGTGATGCAACAAATGGAGATCCCACAATGGAAGTGGGAAGACATCACTATGGACTTTATCGTCGGTTTGCCAAGGACACGAAGAAAGAACGATGCGATTTGGGTGATCGTTGATCGACTCACCAAATCGGCTCATTTCCTTCCTATCCGTATTAGTCAGTCCTTAGACAGTTTGGCGGATCTCTACATTCGTGAGATTGTGAGGTTGCACGGTGTTTCGGTATCTATCATCTCCGATCGTGATCCGAGGTTTACCTCGAGGTTTTGGAGACAACTTCAAATCGCGTTGGGTACGAATTTAAAGTTCAGTACCGCATTTCACCCTCAGACTGACGGACAGTCTGAACGCACAATTCAGACTTTGGAGGACATGCTGCGTGCGTGCATGATGGACTGGAAGGGAGAATGGGATTCTCATACCAGTTTGGCCGAATTCGCGTACAACAACAGTTATCACGCTAGCATCAGGATGGCCCCTTACGAGGCCTTGTATGGAAAGCCTTGTCGTTCGCCTCTCTACTGGGACGAGGTTGGCGAGCGAAGGATGGAATCTCCTGTAGTGCTACAACACTATACTCTGCAGGTGCAAATGATACGAGAGCGACTCCGTACTGCACAGAGTCGGCAGAAAAGTTACGCGGATCGTCGTCGTCGAGAGCTCACCTTCTCGATATGAGATATGGTTTTTGTTAAGGTATCTCCCACAAAGAGCGTTTTTCGTTTTGGGAAAAAGGAAAAGCTAAGCCCTAGATTTGTCGGACCGTTCGAGATCCTGGAACGGATTGGTGAAGCAGCTTATCGTGTGGCTTTACCTCCTCAGTACGCTCAGATCCATAACGTTTTTCACGTATCCATGCTTCGGAAATACGTTCACGACCCATCACACATCATCCATTATGATGATGTAGACATTCAGAAGGATTTGTCTTTTGAAGAAAGACCAGTCGAGATCGTTGATCGTCGAGATCAAGTGCTTCGATCTAAGACAATATCTCTTGTAAAGGTCCGTTGGAAGCACCATGGAATAGAGGAATGTACTTGGGAGCCTGACTCTGCTATTAGGGAGAAATACCCTGACTTGTACCTTGATCGTTAAGTTCAATTTAATTTCGAGGACGAAATTATTTTAAGGAGGGTTGGATGTAAAAACCAGTTAAAAAAAAATAAAAATAAATTAAAAAAGATCGGACCCGGGTCGGGTCCAGACCCGACCCGGATCCAACCTGTGCCAGCCCCTCGAAAACCCTTTTCGAGGGGACTGGCAGCCCACAGCAGGGGGCCTCTCCGGCGACACAGGGGGCGGGCCCTGTGTGCGCCCCTCCCTATTAAAAGACGAGAGGGGAGAGGGGAGGGCCTACGAGCCTCCCCCGACCCCCCCGACTCTCTCTCTCATCTCTCTCCCCTCTGCTCTCTCTTCCCCCGACTCCATCTCCCTCTCCCTTTGCCGACGCAGGCCAACCCCCCCCCCCCCCCCCTTCACGGCGCCACCCTCTCCGGCGAGCTCCCTCCTCGACAACCACCTCCCCGACGTCCTCCCTTCTCTCCGGCAGCCGCAGGTGAGCCCCCTCCCTCACTGTCTCCTCTCCTGTTACGGCAGGCAGGGGCCAAAGGCCCCTGCGACTACCCCCCCCCCCCCCCTCCTTCTGTTCACCTTCCGGCAGGGGCCATCGGCCCCTGCCCCCTTTTTTTCAGTCCCGCAGGGGCCAATGGCCCCTGCCCCCCCTTTTTTTTTTCCTCCACGAACGACAGGGGCCATTGGCCCCTGCCGCCTCTTAGATAGCCGCAGGGGGCCTTTGGCCCCTGCGCTCTCTCCCTTCTCTTTTGGTAGGGGCCGATGGCCCCTACTCTTCTCCTTAAAAGAGAAGAGGAGCCACTTTGGCTCCTGCCTCCCCTCTTTTGGGAAAGATACCCAGCAGGGGCCATTTGGCCCCTGCTCCTCTTTTAACCGACAAGGGCCAGAGGCCCTTGTCTCTTTTTCTGGCGAGCAAGGGCTCGGCAGGGGCCTTTGGCCCCTGCACTCTCCCTCACCCTATTCATTTCATTGGTAGGCCCCTTTCTTTTAAAGAAAAGCTGGCAGGAGCCGAAGGCTCCTGCCCCACCTTCTTTTAACACCCAGCAAGGGCCTCGAAGGCCCTTGCCCTCCTTTAGAAATCCGGCAGGGGCCGATGGCCCCTGCACCCATCTCCTTTAACGACATGGGTCATTGGACCCTACCCCGTTCTCTTTCGCAACGGTAGGGGCCAATGACCCCTTCTTTGGATTGCGGAGAAACTGAGTTTTCTCCCTATCTATATTTATTTTATACATGCTAAACTACGTACTTTTGCAGTGTTACGCAACGGAGCCCGTTCGCGCCCCGCGAACTAAACCGACGATCACTTACATTCGTAGACGGTTTCATTCTCGCAATAATCCAAGGTAGGAGAAGTTGCACAAGGACTTAAATAATTAAATCAAGCTTAAATAATTGATAATCGAAAGGACTTAATGATATATTTATATACTTATATGTATATAAGTACACTTTTAAATCAAGGACGCGATTACGCGATCCTTGTCCTTTGCTTTCGCATTTCAGTTTGCCGTCGCGCTTTGCGCCCAGGCTTTTACTTTCGTATTTACTGTTTATTGTCTTTTAATTCAAGGACGCGGTTTCGCGGTCCTTGTCCTTTGCTTACGCACTTTCTGTTTCTGTTGCCGTCGCGCTTTGCGCCCAGGCTTTTGCTTTCATAGTTACTACTTACTGTCTTTTAATTCAAGGATGCGGTTTCGCGATCCTTGTCCCTTGCTTTCGCAGTTCCTGTTTGCCGTCGCGCTTCGCGCCCAGGCACTTCCTTTTCGCATTATTATCTTTTGTTTCTTTTCCTTGCCATAGACTCAGTGTATTCGAGAGGAATACCTATTCCTCTTTCCACCCGATACGTTTTGGGAAAACCCTTGATCTGGAGCAAGACCAAGTTGTTGGGTGATAGGTTCTTTTGTGAAACCCATTTACCAAAACCAGTGTCGTGACTTACATAGCACCCAGACACTGCGTCATCGGATGTCAGATTCGAGAAAATCACATGCCTTATGTTGGCAAGATTGTGTGTGGTTTCGAAAGGTTTGATATGTTAAAATAGATTTTAAAAAAAAACATTATATCTTTGCGAAACACACTCCCGAGGCTCCTATTAAGGACCTGTATACCTTTTCTCGTAAGCGTACTTCTAAAACATGCGAGACATGTTAGTACTACGACGATTGGATGAGAGAGTCTTATGACCTCGATTAATGCTTAGTGCAGGTTGTTGAAAACACATATAAAAGTGGGATCGCCTTCATAGGCAAGATGCTCGTTTCGGTCTAATGGACCAGAGCATGAAGAATGAGGCAACGATTAAGAAACCCCGTCGCGCTTACTTCAACCTTGCTTCGTCAAGAGAGAGGACGAAGGGTACCAACTCCGATTGACAGTCCATTTATGACTTTCAAAAAAGGGCAAAAGACCCGTTATTCCCCAGTCATCGGAGGTTAGGGGGAGGGATAGGGGCTACATAAGTTAGCCTAACACTTCTGCAGAAGTTGGATGCATCCCTATCAGGCCTTGGGGACTTACTCTCTCGACCATCGGTCGTCTCCATAGGAATAGGATTCAGTCAGACAACCGAGGTATATTAAAATACTTAACATAATGAACACTCGGCTTGGACTCGACTGTTTCGACTCACGTGCCATGTATGTACCCGCATGGTCGGTTATCAAGTAATAACTAAATTGAGCATGCACACCCTTTTCAGTTTGTTGTACTTAGCTTATTCCTCCAGTCTATCTGCTTAGTTCGCTCGTTCCTACCTGCTGCATAAATTATCTATGCCTAATTTAGTTCTTTCTGTCTTTGTACACTCCTGCTAGTTTTTCACAAAACTAACCCATCTCATGGGTACAGGTGACGATTAGGTGCAACAGGCGATGGCGTGACTGCGAGATGATTTAAGGATCCACTGTTTCTGCTCGTAGTGTTTCTCCTGGACATTTTTGGTTTTTGATACGGTTTTCCCTTGAGGAAACCCAAATTTTGTACAAACTTGATACTCTCTTCAAATAGAAGGAATGGTTTCCTAAGTATTATTGCAGATCGTCCATGGTAAATCTTTGTTTTCTCGCTAACGTGCCCAAGGTTGTCAAACCCGTCCTTTTTCTTTTAAAAGAAATCGTTTCCGCTGATTTAGAAATAAACTCTGTAAAGAAAAGGAATTTTCCAACTATTTCAAGGAATTTATAAGGTTCGAAATTTTGGGGCGTTACAATAACAAACGGGGTCACTCTTGCGAGCAGGTAAGTAAAATTAAACATCATGCATTATGATAAGGCATCATTATCCATTATGCAATATGTAACATACTAGAATCATATGAAATGTAATGATTTGACAATAGTAGCAAGATGATAATGAAACATTAATAAGAACAACTTGATTTCAACAACATAATCAAAATAAATTGCAGCTAACTATGTCAATAAGTTAGCAGTGTTAGTATTAAGTTTGGATAGTTTTACTCATCCGGGTACGCAGAGGTAGTCATCGCGACAGCGAGAGTTACTACGGGTTTATTATGATACAAAATCAATTATCTATCATGTTCTCCAATGTAATATCAATGTAACTAACATGCTAGACAGATGAAATGACATGTTCATAAGCTTGGTAACAACATCAATAGCCTTATCATAATAATGAGATATCAATAAGAATTATAATCTCAGAATAACAATAAGAGTAACATGCTCATACTCTCAAATAAATATCCACTAATTATGTTACTTGAGGCTATAACATCCACCCTCTCTTAGGTGAATCATTGTGTGAACGAGTGACATGGGCAGCTCCATCTTCATTATGGATAATGTCAGTAGTCATGCTCTCGTGTCATATGAGGTTTCAAGGCTCGATAACCCCATACTCCCTGCAAGGTAGTATGTCATGACAAAGACTATGCTGAGCCCAAATCACGTGCCCCCTTGGAAAAGGCACCTTGCCAGTGACGACATAATATCAGATTTAAATGTGTGGGAGTTAGTACAAGTAGTGAGACTTCATCTCACGGGGTACAACCACCCAGCTCTCAACATAGCACTTATTGCCATTTGCAATTATTTCATTCCACACACATGTCAAATGCTCATCATGCCTTAACACATAAATACTATATTTGATCTTACAAAGTCTGTTAGAATATCCTCTGGAACCTGTGGAGGAAAGAGAAAGGGGATAGAAGAAGAAAGGGGCTGCGGCTGTTGCGATTTCAGTAATGAAATCGTGACCTAAAGTATATATTAATATGTTTGAGTGTACATTGTGGGTCCGGGTCTGGTATAATATCCAGACTCGAAATGGAATAAAGGTATACAAAGTTATATAGATGGACCCGGGTCTGGTATGAGATCCAGACCCTAAACACACTTTTTCACCCCCTCTCAAGTTGATCATGATTCTGAACCATGAACAACTTGCCTTTAAGCATCCAAAAGCGATCTTTTGTCAAGCCCTTGGTAAAAATGTCTCTTAGTGTTAACAAATTCAGGCTCAATCTCTTTTTCATCCACCTTTTGTCTCACAAAATGTTGGTCAATCTCAATATGGTTAGCGCGACTGTGGTGTACGGGATTGAATTGTTAAAATGTACCTCTTATATATATATATATATACATACGTATATATATACATATGTATATATAAATATATATATTACATCAATACCCGATAGGGGTATTTTTGTAATTTTACGTAGTTGTTTTAGAAAACAACTATTTTATTTAAATGTAAATTTCTTTTTTTCTTTTTTTATTTTTATTTTTGTATTTTTTAGAACCAAAGAGGGGCTATAACCATAGAGTCGTTGGAGCCCCCAACGGTCACAAATGTGACCGTTGGGGGCTTCCAACGACTCCATGGGAGCCCCCTTTTGGCTCTTCTTTTGAGGCCCTTTGGCCCTCCTTTTTCCTCTTCTCCCTCTTGTATAAATAGGGGTGAACCCCTTGTATATTATTCATTCTTGAGAGCTTTCTCTCTTCTCAATAAGAGGCTTTTTATATTGTTGCCTTCTTAAAGGCTTGTTCTTGTATTGTCCCTTTGTGGACTTGTGATATTGTCTCTCTATTCATTGTTGTAAGTGCTTGTATGCACTCTTTATATTTCCGCATATCTCATTACATGGTATCAGAGCCACTCGATTCTTGAAGGAAAGGTGTGGTTCGTGTATCTCATATTTAGTGGACATCTTCTCACTTCTTGGCAACATCATGGAGACAAAGATTGACCTATCTTTCAAGCTCAATGGAAAGAATTATATGATGTGGGCATCGGCAATGGAAAATAATCTCAAAGGAAAGAAGCTTTGGGGCTTTGTCATGGGGACCGTTTCGGAACCAAAGCTTATGCTCACGAAGATGGAAGAAAGTCAAGAAAAGGCTCTTGAGGGAGATGCTCGCCTCAAGGCCATTGAAAGTCATCAAAAGGAAGTGGAAGATTGGGAAAGCAATCACACAAAAATCCTTGCATGGTTTATGAACAATGTGGAGCTTAAGGTATGTGCTAATATAGCTAAATTTCGTAGAGCCAATGAGGCTTGGTCCTTTATGAAGGGTATGTATACCCAAAAGGATCTTGCAAGAGCATACTTCTTGCAAGAAAAGATTAGAACCACCAAGCAAGGTGATTCTAGCATTCAAGACTATTATAGTGCCTTAAACCCACTATGGGATGAATTGGCTCTCTTAGAGCCAAAATGGGTTTCTATGGAAGATATTGATCTAAGGCAAAAACAAATGGAACAAGAGCGATTGTTTCAATTTCTTTTTGGGCTACGTCCCGAATTTGAGCAAGTGAGATCTTCACTTCTCCATAGATCTATTTTTCCTCCTATTGAGGATGCTATTGCCGAAATCACTCAAGAGGAGACAAGGCTTGGCATGAGTAAACTTGTTGACGAAGTCCTTGCCGTATCCAAACCGGGTAACAATGTTAGAACCTATAAGCCTCCTCATTTTGGGAAACAAGGAAACTACAATGGAGGAAGAAAAATGATTGTTTGTCATTATTGCAATGAGCCGGGTCACATTAGACCCGCTTGTCCGAAGCTTATTGGAACCTTCAAGCCTAAAGTGGCTTCTCCTGAGGAAACCACCACCAAAGAAGATGAAGGCAAGAACAATGACATCAAAGAAACTCTTGGACAAATTTCTATGGCTCTCCAACAAATGCTAAAAGTTTCTTCCTCCACATCGGGTGCGGCTATTGCTTCATCATCTTCACCCGGTACGTATTCTTGGATCCTTGACTCCGGAGCTTCTTTTCATATGACCCCTCGTGAAAATGCACTTGTTGATGTTTGCACCAATTCAAAGGACTCTTGTGTCTCTACGGCCGATGGAACCTTTTTAAAAATTTCAAGTATTGGCTCTTTTAAAGATTCACAAAATTTTTGTGTTCCAAAAGTAAGAGTTGTTCCCAAACTTAATTTAAACCTATTTTCGGTTTCTCAAATTGCCGACCATGGATGTGAAATATCTTTCTCATCTAATGGTTGCTTTGTGCAGGATCTCCAGTCCGGGAAGCGGATTGGGCAAGGCCATAGAAAGGGGGACCTCTATTATATGGACCATCTTGATCTCCCTAAAAACTTTTTTTGTTCTTATGTCCAAGAAAAAAACATGGAAACTTGGCATAAAAGACTTGGTCATCCAAGTTATTCCAAAATGTATCTCTTTCCTTTTGGAAACAAATTTTGTAAGGAAAAAGAAATTAATTGCAAAGATTGCATTTTTGGAAAAATGAAATCTATTCCATTTCCAACTAGAACTTTTCTTTCATCAAGGCCTTTTGAATTGGTGCATTCGGATGTTTGGGGGCCTTCTCCGGTTATGTCTAAAGGGGGCTATTCATATTATGTTACGTTTATTGATGACTTTACTCGATATGTTTGGATTTATTTCATTGGTCATAAATCGGAAGTATTTGCTTTCTTTAAAGATTTTCATAAAAAGGTTCAAAATCAATTTCAAAGTAACATATCTATTTTAAGATCTGATTCCGGTGGTGAATACTTATCTCACGAATTCCAAAACTATTTAACCCAAAATGACATTTGCCATCAAAAGTCATGTCCTAGGACTCCCCAACAAAATGGCCTAGCGGAAAGGAAACATAGGCACATTATAGAAACCGCTAGAACATTACTTATTTCTAGGAATATTCCAAAGAAGTTTTGGGCCGAAGCCGTTCTAACATCAACCTATCTAATCAATAGAATGCCCTCTTCTAAGTTAAAAAATGTTTCTCCCTATGAAAAACTCTTTAAATTTTCACCCGATTTCAATCGTCTTCGTATTTTTGGTTGCAAATGTTTTGTCCTATTGCATAAAAGGGATAAGTTATCTCCAAAAGCAATTGAATGTGTTTTTCTAGGATATGGTGAAAATAAAAAAGGGTATAGATGTTATGATTTTAAGAATGATAAACTATATATTTCAAAAGATGTAACATTTCTAGAAGAAGAAAACGGTTTTGATAGACTAGAAGAAACAAATGAAATTGACTATGTATTCTTATATGATCTTATTGATGACATACAAGAAGATTTTCTTGAAAACATTGATGATTCTCGTGAGGTATCCCCTCTTGACATAACACCCTCAACTGATAGTGATTCAAATATAAATGTTCATAATAGTGATACCAATATAAATGTTTACTCAAGAAGAAATCAAGAAAATCCTATTAGTGCCCTCGAAAAATACTCTCAAATTTCTAAATCCATTGAGGAACCACAAGTTAGACATTCTTCTAGAATATCAATACCCTCAAATAGGTTTGTATCCTATGATTTCTTAACTCCCAACTATCGGGCATGTTTAATAACCCTACACTCTTATTTTGAACCGGCACACTATAATCAAGCTAAATCTATACCTCATTGGGTTGAAGCAATGCAAGTTGAACTTAATGCGTTAAAAAAGGCCAATACTTGGGAAATAGTTAATCTACCCTCACACAAAAAACCTATTGGTTGTCGCTGGGTCTTCAAAGTTAAAACAAAAAGCGATGGCTCTTTAGAACGATATAAAGCTAGATTAGTTGCTAAGGGATACTCCCAAGAGTATGGCATCGATTACGAAGAAACATTCGCTCCCGTAGCTCGAATGACCAGTGTCAGGACCTTAATAGCTGTTGTATCAACCAAAAAATGGCCTATTTATCAACTTGACGTAAAAAATGCTTTTTTAAATGGAAGTTTAAGTGAAGAAGTTTATATGGATCCGCCACCCGGAATAAATATTAAGCAAGGTCAAACTCTTCGGCTTTTGAAAGCATTGTATGGTCTTAAAGAAGCTCCTAAGGCTTGGTATGATCGTTTCAGTGATATCATGATAAAATTAGGATTTCACTCTTGTTATACTGACACTGTTCTTTTTGTTAAACATGCAGGTTCTAGCATAGTAATTTTGTTGTTTTATGTTGATGACATGATTATCACAGGGAATGATCAAAATAGTATTATTAATGTTAAAAATATGTTAAAAAATAATTTTGATATGTCTGACTTAGGTTTTCTCAGATATTTTCTTGGAATTGAAGTTGCATATTCTCCTAGAGGATATATTTTGTTACAGATGAAGCTTGCTGCAGATATTTGTTCTAAGTCTGGGATTTCTGATGATAAGAAAGTAGAGACTCCCGAGGTTATTAATGCCAAATTGCGATTGGAGGATGGGGTTCTTCTGGAAGATCCCACACCTTACAGACAACTCATTGGGTCTCTTACATATTTAACCATCTCCAGACCAGATATCACTCATGCGGTTCACTCAGTTAGCCAATTTCAGCATGCTCCTACAACTGTGCATATGAGTGCTGTTCTCCGAATCATCCGCTACATTCGGAATACCATCAATAAAGGGCTATTTCTATCCTCCTCTTCCTCCTTGAATCTTCTTGCTTATACTGATGCAGATTTGGGAGGTAATCCCAATGATCGAGTCTCAACTACTGGTTTTTGTGTATTTTTAGGGGACTCTTTGATTGCTTGGCGATGCAAGAAGCAGTAGAAAGTTTCACTATCATCCACTGAAGCTGAGTATCGGGCTATGACAACCACGACAATGGAACTTGTATGGCTTCGCAGTCTGCTTAAAGACATGGGGGTTGATATTACCGAAGCCTCAAAATTATGTTGCGACAACAAGAGTGCCATCTACATTGCGAGCAATCATACCTTTCATGAGCGTACAAAGCATATTGAAATGGACTGCCACTATGTTCGTGACGAATTCTTACGAGGAACTATTGCTCTACCATATGTCACTTCAGAATATCAGTTGGCGGACTTCTTCACTAAAGCTCTTCCCGCTCCCCGCTTCATGTTTCTTCTTGGCAAACTTTTCGTCTTTTCTCCGTAAAGTTTGAGGGGGGTGTTAAAATGTACCTCTTATATATATATATACATACTTATATATATATATACATACATATGTATATATAACTATATATATTACATCAATACCCGATAGGGGTATTTTTGTAATTTTACATAGTTGTTTTAGAAAACAACTATTTTATTTAAATGTAAATTTCTTTTTTTATTTTTGTATTTTTATTTTTGTATTTTTTAGAACCAAAGAGGGGCTCCAACCATAGAGTCGTTGGAGCCCCCAACGGTTACAAATGTGACCGTTGGGGGCTCCCAACGACTCCATGGGAGTCCCCTTTTGGCTCTTCTTTTGAGGCCCTTTGGCCCTCCTTTTTCCCCTTCTCCCTCTTGTATAAATAGGGGTGAACCCCTTGTATATTATTCATTCTTGCGAGCTTTCTCTCTTCTCAATAAGAGGCGTGCTTGTATGCACTCTTTATATTTCCGCATATCTCATTACATGAATGACATATTGAGAGCACTTTGATTGTCACACAACAAGGTAGACGGAGAGATCGCTTCTCCTACTTCAGTTAGTAAATGCCTGACCCATGTGACTTCAGCAGTAGCGGCAACCATGGATCTATACTCGGCTTCAGTGCTTGATCTAACAACAACCTTTTGTTTTCTACTACTCCAAGAGACTAGGTTTTTCCCAATAAAAACACAATATCCTGACGTAGACCTTCGCTCATCAGGATCTCCTACCCAGTCTGCATCACAATATACAATAAGTTCACGCACATTCTTACCAGACGATTGTGGAGAATATATCAACCCATCTCCAATGGTCCCTTTCAGATATCTGAGTATCTTCTTAACCGCCTCCATATGTCCAGTACGTGGTGCATGCATAAATTGAGACACTTGATTGACTAAATAAACAATATCAGGTCGAGTAAATGTGAGATATTGCAACATTCCTATTAGACCTCGGTACCTGGTGGGATCCTCATACAGGTCTCCATCATGAGCACTTAATTTTTGGTGGAGCACACTAAGAGTTGCTAAAGGTTTGCAATTTTTCATACCTGCCTTGCTGAGAACATCTATCGTATACTTGTGTTGCGTGAGGGTCAAGCCATGAGCCTGGCTATCGACTTCTACGCCAAGAAAATAGCACAAGGCTTCGAGGTCTTTCATTTTGAATCTTTGTCCTAATAGGTTTTTAACTTCTCTGATATTATTTTCAGAGTTTCCTGTGATAACTATATCATCAACATAAATTAACAATAAAGTGATCACATTCTGACTTTTAAAAATAAATAATGAGTGATCTAGTAGGGAACGTAAGAACCCATGCTTCTGAATCTCAAGTAAGAAGCTGTCAAACCAAGAGCGAGATGCTTGTTTTAGGCCATAGATAACTCTTTTTAGCCTGCACACATGTGTTTTACAGTTTTGCTCTTGATATCCAGGGGGTGGTTCCATGTAGACTTCCTCCAAATCCCCATGCAAAAATGCATTCTTAACATCAAGCTGACTCAGCTTCCATCCATGTTCAATGGTCAGGGAAAGAATAATTCGAATCGTTCCCATTCTCACTACAGGACTGAATGTCTCATCATAGTTTTGTCCTGCTTCTTGAGTGAACCCTTTTTCCACCAGTCTCGCCTTGTATTGTTCAGTGGTTCCATCTAGTTTATACTTTATTTTGTAGACCCATTTACATCCAACAACATTTTTGTCAGGTGGTCTGGGGACGATTTCCCAGTTACCACATTCATGTAAGGCTTGCATTTCATCATTCATGGCTTCTACCCATTTAGTAGAAGTAGCTGCCTGATAATACATGATAGGTTCATCTTCCTTGTTCAGAGCAGTTAAGAAGAGCTGAAAGTCCAAGGAGAAGTTGTTATAAGGAGGTAGGAGCAGCTCCTGAGATGTGATTTAAAAGATCTGGCGCTGTCGTTCTCTGTCTAGTATAGCAAATGCCCTTGTATCTGCCTGGTACGGGTGGTATTTCTTCCCCATTCTGTAATCCCGATGTGCCAATAGTCTCAGACATTTCTTCTTCCTGCTGCCCACAATCTGGAGAGCAGACTTCATTGAAACTAGCAAAAAGTTTTGAATTCAGCCAAGGATAATAAAATTCGGTGGTGGTAGAGGGCATATCCGTTGTGCCAGCTTTGTGATCAAAATTGTGTTCATCAAAGATGACATTTCTTGATATTCTGATACGTCTGTAGACAGGATCGTAACACCTATATCCTTTGTAGTCGTCGGCATATCCCACAAATCTGCACTTCTGAGCCTTGTCCTGAAACTTGTTTCTTAGAGACTGATCAATATGCACATAACAAACACATCCAAAAGCACACAAATCATGATAACTAGGATGAACTCCAAAAAGACAGTAATAAGGAGACTTATTTTCTAGAACAACCATAGGCAATTTATTGATCACATGCACGACGGAATGAAAAGCTTCTGTCCACAGATTAATGAGAAGGTTACTATCATGGAGCATATTCATGGCACTTTCAACGATATGCTTATGTTTTTGCTCAACAATCCCATTTTGTTGAGAGGTGTGTGGGCATGACACCCTTCTTCCTATCCCATTATTTTGAAGAAAAGAAATAAAGTCACTAGATGAGAACTCCCCACCTCCATCACATTGAATGAATTGGATGGACTAAGAGAATTGATTTCTTACTAAGAAAAAAAAGTTTTGAAACAAAAGGAAAACTTCCGACTTATTTTTTATGAAGTATATTCAGGTGTATCGAGAGTAGCTATCAACAAAGATTAGGTAGTATCTACTCCCAGATCCAGAGACAACTGGGGCAGGTCCCCATACATCGAACATATTACCTCAAAAGGCTTTGAAGCTATCTTATTAATAGAATGAAAAGTCAATACATGACTTTTGCATAAAAAACAATTGGAACACTTCTGGCTTTTCTCATCCACATTGATACTTTCTTTTGGAATGAGATTATTAGAAACAAGTTTCTCAATAAAATGACTCCCACAATGTCCTAATCGACTATGCCATAAGGAAGGTTTATTACATTCAGAAATACTAAAAACATTTGCTGAAGAAAATGAACACGACTCTAATGAAGACTTCGAATCCGGATGAATAGGGCGGACGGGATGACATGGAGCTTCTTCAAAGACATACATACTGCCTCGTCTCTTTCCTTCAGC
Organism: Nuphar pumila; assembly: GCF_984573655.1. Taxonomy (NCBI): domain Eukaryota; kingdom Viridiplantae; phylum Streptophyta; class Magnoliopsida; order Nymphaeales; family Nymphaeaceae; genus Nuphar; species Nuphar pumila. Next base: position 130,398,732 of record NC_143250.1, read on the forward strand.
GAATGTTTCCCTCGTGCGAAGGTCCTTGACCTGCATAGAGAAGGGAGTGAATTCGACTGAAGCATAATTGTCATCAACAAGCTTAGAAACATAGACAATATTTTTCTTGATATTTAGAGCATGAAGGACATCAGTAAGTTCAAGAGTAGAATGTGACATGGGAATGACAAATTTTCCAACATGAGAAACAGGATGGGAGGATCCATCTCCAGTGACAATTTTACTTTTGCCAAAATAAGGAATAGGTTTAGAAAGTTTACCTGCATCGCCAGTCACGTGAGTTGCTGTCCCTGAGTCAACAAACCATGTGCCTTGATCATTCTGCTTTAATTTCAATTCTGACAGGGCAAATATTAACAAATCTCTAATCTCTCCATTGTCTCTGATATTAGTGGGCTTTCTTTTTTGTTCTGTCTGTGGAGCATTTCCTTTATTTTCGGGGTTGTGCCAACAATTCGCCTTGATATGCCTCCTTTTGTTGTAAAGGAAGCAAGTGGGGATGGACCTTTGTCCCTGAGTGATATTTGGAGTGGGAAGCAATCCACGTCCTCCGTGTCCATTTCGCCCTTGTCTTCCTCTCCCTCGTCCTCGACCATAAGTCACTTCTGTGATAAGAACTTCTTGGGAATTTGAATGAGCATGTGTTTCTTCAGAAAATTCCTTCAAGGTCATTTCATACTGAATCAATTTAGCTCGCAACTCATCAAAAGTAGGAAGAGTAGGCAGGCACAATAGTGAAGTGACAATCATATTATAGTCGGGTCCCAATCCACTCAGAGTTTGTTGCACCATATCACTGTCACTCACGGCACATCCTATAACTGCAAGTTGGTCTTTGATAGTCTTCATCTTGTTGAGATATTCCATGATGGTCAAGGAATCTTTTTTTAGGAGTTGAAATTCCCTCTGAGAAAAACCATCCTCGCCTGTGAAACTTGTGAATACATCTGAACCAATTTTGCCCAAAGTTGCAGGGTTGTACAATTGTCGGGGATTGCAACACGAACCTCTTGAGACAAGGTAGAAGTGATGTAAGCAACTACTGATTGATCTTTCCTTTCACAGTTGAGATATTCTGCATTTTTGACATACATAATTGAACTTGCCCCTTTATCATCTTTCTCTTCTCTCGTAACAAATTCTAGCGGGACTAGAGTGGTTCCATCCAGGTGGCCTAAGAGACCTTGGCTCTTTATAAAAGGTATGATTTGTCTCTTTCAAATCAAGAAGTTTGAGGTGTTCAATTTTTCAGAAACGAGTTGATTAAGAAAGCTCGAAGAGAGACTCGATTGAGAAGAATAAGAATCCATGGAGGAAGAAAATTTAACAAGAGTGTTCACAAAGAGCTCAGTCTTCTGCCAGGAAAGTTTGCTGATCGCCCTTCCTTTTTTTTTGCGGCTAAGAAACCTTAAACCTGGCGATCGGGGGCTGTCAGATTAAAAAGGGAATCAAACCTAAGTTTTCCCTTGCACTTTTATGAGATTTGAGATTAACGTAATAAAAATGTTAATCTAAATGCATTTTCAGACAAAGCAATGTGAATATCGCCTGTAACAGCGAGAGGACGACAAGAGGAGACACTTAAAAAGGATCAGAATCAGAGGAAAAAAAACTGTTGTTACACATCCAATACAAACAACAAAGGGCTTGATATCTCAGATCTGACGCAACTTCACCGTCAGATCTGGATACGCAGAGAAGATGCGAAGAGGGATCCTGGGTCGTTTCAGTTTCACGTGAATCAACTTTCTGTTTCACGTGAATCAACTTCAGCGATTTGAGATCGTGGGTCGTTTCAGTTTCACGTGAATCAACTTTTTGTTTCACGTGAATCAACTTCAGCGATTCTCGTGAAACAGAACTTCCCCCTTTTTGACACACAGGGGTTGCGTGAACAGGGATTCACGTGGATATCAAACCCACGTGAAATGGGAATTCACCAGAGAGGAAGTAGAAGGAAGATGAAGAAACGAGAGATAGAAGGAAGTAAAAGAAACTGAAGAAGAGTAGAAGACAAGAGACAAAGGAGTCCTCAAACCTCTGATCAGTCGGTCGCACCTTTCGGAAGCCTCTTCAACCCTAGATGGATCTTCGCTCTGATACCATGTTAGAATATCCTCTGGAACCTGTGGAGGAAAGAGAAAGGGGATAGAAGAAGAAAGGGGCTGCGGCTGTCATGATTTCAGTAATGAAATCGTGACCTAAAGTATATATTAATATGTTTGAGTGTACATTGTGGGTCCGGGTCTGGTATAATATCCAGACCCAAAATGGAATAAAGGTATACAAAGTTATACACAAAAGCTATACATAGATGGACTCGGGTTTGGTATGAGATCCAGACCCTAAACACACTTTTTCAAAGGCATCATGTATTAAAGTATGAACATCAATATTACTGGCCTATATGCAATATGTGCTACTTGTGCATTTTATGTGTCATGTGCACCTTTGCTTCTCTAACCCTTTTATGTTTGTAGGCATCATATATTGTCATGTGATATTTGGTTTTAATGCGTAGACAAGCATGTAATTCAAGCATAAGTTGTATGTCTAAGCAAATGCACATTCATCATATGTATAAGCACACATATGTATGTTTCACATGCAGCCTTATTGTATTGGCCTTTAGGCTTGAGTTCATAGCGTATATTTGCATATGGGAACTCCTTTCAACATTCGGCTGTAGTCTAAGTATAGACAAGCCTTAGCCTTCTCAAGGCAACAAAATTCATGAATTGTATGGCGATGGAACTAGTAATAACTTCAATGTAGGCTTCTTGGTAGCCTTAATACTTTGAGTATTGCACCCTCAAGGTTCGTGGCATCGCATTAAATCCATTCTAAGGATTTGCATGACTCATTTTTTTGGAAAGTATTCCTTTGGTAGAATATTCTTGACGTTTTCCAAGGTGTGGTTGGGTGAATGCGGATTCCTTACAATACTTCTATTGAGTAAATCCAACTGCATTGGAGTTGATTCAAATCGAAGACTCATTTGAGAGGATCCAAAACAGAGTTACCAGTCGAGGAAGCGGGAGCGGGAAGCGATACGGGAAGCGGGAGCGGGAAGCGAGGCACTTTAAAAAATTTAGGAAGCGGGGAAGCGTGGGACCACTTAGAAGAAAATTCCGAACCGTCTCGGAAACGACCTAGGAAGCGAACCGGAAGCGACCTAGGAAGCGAACCGGAAGCGAGGGGAAACGAAAAAAATGAAAAAAATGGGGAAGCGAGGGGGAAGCGAGGGGGAAGCGTGGGGGAAGCGTGGGGGAAACGTGGGGGAAGCGCTTCCCATAAAAGGGAAGCGCGCTTCCCAAAAAAGGGGGACGCTTCCCCTCACGCTTCGGAAGCGCGACGTTTCGCGCTTCCGAAGCGCGCTTCCCCTTTTGCCTAGGCGCTTCCGGCAACTCTGATCCAAAACCATTTGGGAAAAGTCAAATCCTTTTTGAGAAAATCCAAATCCATTTGAATTGAACCAAGTCCAAGATCCAATTGAGAATATCCAAAACCAATTAGGGAGATCCAAAACCAAATCCATTTGAGAAGATCCAAAATCCAATTAAGAAGATCTAAATCCAATTAAGAAGATCCAAAACTAAATCCATTTGAGAAGGATCCAAGATCCATTTAAGAAGATCCAAATCCAATTAGAAAGATCCAAAACCAAATCCATTTGAGAAAGATCCAAGATCCAATTAAAACGATCCAAATCTAATTAGGAAGATCCAAAACCAAATCCATTTGAGAAGGATCCAAGATCCAATTAAGAATATTCAAAACCAAATCCATTTGTGAAAGATCCAAGATCCAATTAAGATGATCCAAATCCAATTAGGTAAATCCAAATCCATTTGAATAGATCCAAGTCCATTTGTGTAAATCCAAATCTAAAAATCCAATTCCAAAAATCCAATTGGGTAAATCCAAATTTATCTTAAGAAGGGTCCAAATTCATTTTTGAGAAGGATTAATATCCAAGATTCATCAAATTGGATACAAAACTAATTAGGGAAGATCAATTAGAGAAGAAACCTAATTTAGAGAGAATTCAACTAGAGAAAATCAAGAAGAGAATTCAATTAGGAAAAATCAATTAGGAAAATCAATTAGAGAATTAAATTTGGAAGATCAATTAGAGAATCATAATTGGACAATCTAACAATCCAAATCCAAAACTCTATTTGTTCAAAAACCCATAATCATTCCAAAAATCCGATTTATATAAAAAATCTTCCTTTTAATTATGTGAACCATAACTATCCAAATTACTTGACTTTGGGCATGATTTTAGTGATCATGTTTGCATGGTTTTTTCAAAAGAAAATGGATTTGCACATCATACGATTTTTGAGCATTCATTCTCCCATATTCACATGAATCAACTTCAAAAATTTAAGTAGGATCAAGACACATCCTTTCACACGAATTTTCAAGTGTATTATTTCCCTCTTGCCATTAGCACGTGGATTCCACAATTATTTTAAATTAGAATGAAGCATGACTAGCATAAATGAAAATGCATGAATGCAATATCAAGGAAAATTCCTCTTAATACCAATTAACCTTTCCATAACAATGATCTAGCATTAGGACATTAAAGTCATTCTTCTTTTCATAAGAAGCATCATAAAGAAAATCGTGTATCTTCAATAGGGATAATAACAAACTAATAATTTAATTTTCAACACTAAATATGAAAGCGTTTTCCTATATAGATAAGAATAGGGATTAAGAAGAGAATAGAAATTGAATAATATCAAGATGCATAAGGGATAATTTCACTCACCTTAACTTGGGACCTAGGCTTGAACCTCCTCTTGCTTGGACTCTTTCAAAGCACTATGAGAATAAGAGTTCCTAGAGAGGTACCCTTCACTATTCTTAAGTGAAGAAAGAAGAGAACTCAAAAACTAAAAACTAAAACTAAAAGGAGAGGAGAAAACAAGAGAGAGAAGGAAGAAAGAAGATCTTGGATGCTTGAAACTCTCAATTTGATGGGGTATTTATAGGTGGAGAGTCATGATTACTTTCTAAATGGAGGGTTGAGATGAATTTCAAGGAATCAAGGGTGGAGATTAGATCATCTTACTTTTTCAACATTTTTCTCCCAAGCATAATCCTTGACCCTATTAAGAAGACCTATCAAGCTAGCCTTTCTAACTTTATAGGAGATATTTTTAGATTTAATAGATATTTTATTGGATTTAGAAAATCAATCTAATCATTAATGTACTTGTTTCAAGTTTAAATCTAATTGGTAATTTTTCATAATGTGTACTTTTTTATTACTTTTTAGTTACTTCTATTATTTATTGTAGTTAGATTCTAACTATTTAGTTCTCTTTTTCATTTACTCTATGTACTTTTTATTCCTTGGAATATTCTTACTTTATGAAAATCCCATATTGAATCTCATATTTTCTAAAATTTAATTACAATGTTATACTTTTGAAAATTCATTTACAAGGTCATACTTTTCAAAATTCAAATACAAGGCTATATTTTTCCAAAATTCATATAAAAAGTTATGTTTTTCCAAAATTCCAATACAAGGCTATATTTTTCCAAAATTCATATAAAAAGTTATGTTTTTCCAAAATTCCAATACAAGGCTATATTTTTCCAAAATTCAAATATGAGGTTATATTTTTCCTAAATTCCTGTTTGACTAATCATTCTAGGTTTAATTAGTTCTATCTGTTTCTCATTCTAGATCTTAGAAACATGAATTATAAATAAGAGAAATATAAGAAAAATACCTGAAATTTCGTGGGTCTTAGACTCTCTCTTCAACTAAAGCAGAATACCGAGTCATGGTTACAACTACTATGAAAGTGGTCTACTAAGAGATTGCTGGCTGATATGGGTGTCTAGATTAAAGAAGCATCACGAATGTGTTGTGACAACAAATGTTTCATCTACATTGCCAGCAATCAGACCTTTTATGAACAAAACAAACATATTGAGTTGGATTGTCACTATGTACGAGAGGAGTATCTAGATGACACTATTGATCTTCCCTATGTTACCTCAGAATACCCGTTGGCAGATTTCTTCACCCAAACCCCTCGCTGCTCCTAAATTTCACTTTCTCTAAGGCAAACTTTCGGTTATCCAACTATAAGTTTGAGGGAGAGTGTTAAAAATGTATAGGAGGGGTGGTCCGTAACACGTACCCATACCCATACCCATACCCATACCCATACCCATACCCATACCCATACCCATACCCATACCCACGCCCGTACCCGTACCCGTACCCTGGTGGCATAGAATACAGCCCAAAACCATGTGGCTACCTGATACAAACAGCTGCTATACCAACCACTGCCCCATTATTGAATAGATGCTTTTAAGTGCAACCATTGCCCTATTATTGCATAGATGCTTTTAAGTGCAATTAGTGCTGAAGAGAATTAGAACCTAAAAATAATTCTCTAACAATAACTCAAGTTTGAATCTTTTTGGGCTAACATGACCTAAGCACCTTTAAACTTTTTTATGAGTGCAACAAATGTCATAAAGCTAGAAAAAGACTTGGCAAGAACTGTTATGTACCTCTTTCGCTGATGATTGAGGGTTCTTGGCTGATAGATCAACAATGTGATAGTGATGGTGGTCTATGAGAATAGTCTCTCCCCCTTACTCTTTTTCATCTTCTTCCTCTTCTTCTCACCTCTCTCTCTCTCTCCAACAATACATCCCAAAACCATGTAGCTACCTGCTACAAACAACTGTGATACCAACCACTGCCCCATTTTTGCATAGATGCTTTTAAGTGAAGTTACTGCTGAAGAGAATTAAAATCTAAAAATGATTCTCTAACATTAACCCAAGTGGGAACCCTTTTGGGTTAACATGACCTAAGCACTTTTAAACTTTTTTATGGATACAACAAATGTCATAAAGCTGGAAAAAGACTATTGGCAGGAATCATGTACCTCTTTTGCTGATGATTAAGGGTTTCTTGGTTGATAGATCAACAATTTGATAGTGATGGGGGGGGGGGGTGATGAGAATGGTCACTCCCCCTTTCTCCTCTTTTTCATCTTCTTTCTTTCTTTCTCTCTCTCTCTCTCTCTCTCTCTCTCTCTCTCTCTCTCTCTCTCTCTTCAACAATACATCACAAAACCATGTAGCTACCTGTTACAGACAGCTGTAATACCAACCACTGCCCCATTATCATGTAGACGCTTTTAAGTGAAATTAGTTCTGAAAACAATTAAAATCTAAAAATGATTCTCTGACATTAACCCAAGTGGGAACCATTTTGGGTTAACATGACCTAAGCACCTTTAAAATTTTTTGTACCTCTTTTGCTGATGATTAAGGGTTTCTTGGCTGGTAGGTCAACAATTCAATAGTGATGGGGGCCCGATGAGAATGGTCTCTCCCCCTTACTCTCTCTCTTTCTCTTTTCAACAGTACAGCCCAAAACCATGTGGCTACCTGTTACAAGCATCTGTGACAACCACTGCCCCATTATTGCATAGATGCTTTTAGGTGCAATTAGTGCCGAAGAGAAATAGAATCTAAAAATGATTATTTAACACAAGTGAGAACCTTTTTGGGCTAACATGACCTAAACACCTTTAAACTTTTTTATGAATACGACTGTATTAAAGCTGGAAAAAGACTATTGGCAAGAAGTCATATGTATCTCTTTTGCTGATGCTTAAGGATTTCTTGGCTGATGGATCAGCAAAATTTTCATGCAGTTTTGTGAATGCTTCAGTTATAGCTTGGACAGTAGAGTTATGTGCAACCTGGTTTAGGTTGCACAATGGAGATCATGAAATATCAAATCTCGATATGGGTTTCCTTTACACATTTTTCTGAAGCAATTTTCTTATACATTTTAGAAATGCCAGATTGCTTCTTCATTATATGTTTTTTCCAACCTAACAATATTCTGTAGCCACCGTGCAAGGTTCCTTCGTGTATTACTGGTTTCAACAGTATTGGTAATGTCTTCTATGCATGTTTCCTGCAAAGTGAAATTTGAAGTAGATAGATTCACATGACTCTAGTTATAAACCCTATCTGACTTCTATTTCTCTGTGGACCAGCCAAGATTTTAGGCATGAGGTCAATTTGCTTGTCAAGCTGCGGCACCCTAATATTGTGCAGTTCCTTGGTGCAGTCACTGAGAGAAAGCCATTAATGTTAATTACAGAGTATTTGAGAGGGGTAATATTCTATGGACTTTCTTTCTACTTTTGAAATTTAGTTCTTGAGTCCTGAAAAGTTATCAGCAAATAAGTTATAAAAAGGAAAACACATACCTTCTTTATGAACTCCTTTGTGCAGTTGTGTTTATGTTCTCTATGGTGTTTTCAGGGTGATCTCCATCAGTTCCTTAAGGAGAAAGGTGCACTTCATCCCTCAATGGCTACAAATTTTGCACTAGACATTGCGAGGTACATCATATTACTCTTTTATTCTTGCTTTTAATTTTCAATTGGTACATATAATTATTAGATAATTATAGAAAGATAGATATTGTAGGCTGGATGATACTTTTTGGGACTGACCTGTCATTGGGGAAAACCGTATAATAGTAATGAAAATGCATGTCTACAAAACAGACCTATGTAATATAAGTCTTATGATGGAATGAAATAGAATGAATCCTCTTCTCACTCATTCTCCTGTAGCTGATGATCTCATCTTCTAATAATTTTTTTCTCTACTTAATATTCTCACTAATTTTCACCCTTAATAGTGTCACAGTGTATCCCTAAAGTGTTTGGATAGTATTAGGGCCCAGATTAGACTTTGGAATAAAGATTAGAAGCTAGTTTCTCTGCCTTGTGAATCTGCACCATACTGCATGACTAGAATATGGAAGGCTTGGTTTAACTTGGTGCTTTTGGTTCAGTTAGAGAGAGACTGTAGAATACTTTTAAGCCATAGACAAAGTGATTTGAAGTAGGTATGAGAGAAGTACCTTTCTTCTTAATTTCTTGCTCGTGGGCCTGTTTCTATTCTTTTGTAGTTTTGAGCTTGTGTTGCTCCAAGTTCGATTCTATTGCTTGGATAAGGGTTGTGGTGCGAGTGTATCCAACCCTAATGTTGGTGGCTTCCCTCAATGACAGTGAAGAAATGCCAAGATTTGATGTAACTCTACTTGATGGCGTTAAAATATCTAAATTTTCATGTATTAATATATATATTAAATATGTATGTAAATTGAGTTGGATTGCCACTACGTTCGTGAAGAATACTTGAAAAAGACTATCATGTTGTTGTATGTTAAGAATATTAGTTGACCAACTTCTTTACCAGGACGCTCCCTTCTCCTCGGTTTCCTTCTCCTTGACAAACTTTTGGTGATATCATCGTAAGTTTGAGGGAGAGTGTTAAAATATGTAAATTTTTGTGTATATATATTAATATGTATATACATTAAATATGTATATATGCATTAGTATATATATGTATATATATAGCATCATAGTATGTAAACTAGGTTTATATGTATTTTTCTTTTTTTGTAATTTTCATTTTTTTATATTATTTTTCTACGAGTGTAATAGGTAATGCCCATTTGGGGCATTTTTTATATTTATTTTCTAGCTGTTGGGCTAATTGAGCTCCCATACACCTTTACTCTCTTCTACGTATACGTGGGATTTGGCCCACTTTATGACATGCTTCTCTTAAGCATTTCACTATAATAAAATTATTATTTTATTTTGTGTGCTTTTGTTTGCCCTTTAGTGGCTTTTGTGATATTGTGAACTCTTTCTATTTGCCCTTAGTGGCTTCTTGTATTTTGCCCATAGTGGCTTTTGTATTCTTGTGGGTGGCATGCTTAATCATGAAGGCTGGCTGCTGAATTGAGGTTATATATTCAGTTTGAGAGACATTTAGATTTGTATCTCTGACACCTCAGGTAGAAGGGAGGTATTTCAATCAATTAGATGGTTTATTTGAGTAAGAGTTTTAGTGTTTGTGAGAAGGAAAGTTTTCGTACGGGGTTTCCACCAAACCATAGCATTATGAGTGTAACTGGGTTGGTTATACCTATAGTGACCCCAACTTATACCCAAGAAAAAGTGCGATTTTTTTTTAAACCATTGCGGAAATCTTTCCAGAGACCCAGGGCCTTTACAGTTCCAACACAACTAGGAAATCCGAAGAAACCACGAGGGATCTTAAACCCATCACCCAAACCATGGCAAACCAACTTTATTAATTTAGAAATAATAGTAATGAGACAATTGCAAAATATCAGAGTGCATAAAAATTAACTAAACGAAAAGAAAAAAAAAGTTACGCCGTCCAAGAGAGTCTGTCAAACAGTTATGTCGCTTCCTCGTAGCTCCTCTCATGAGCAAGTCGCTTCACTGAGCATCTAAGACAACGAAAAACAAAAAAGTAGGGGTGTCAGAAATCTAAAGAATTTTATGTACGAGTCCTTCTAATGAAACAAATAAGTATAAAGAATACATATAAGATTCATGCAATAATTTAGAGAGATGCAATTATGACAAATTCATAATTTAAGCAATCATTTAAGTAAAAGGGAACAAATGCTAAACAAGAGAGAACAATTATTATCAATATGGAACATTAATTATGCATTAAAGACATGTAATCATGTAATAGGACGCACATGTCATGTAATCACCCATATAACACAAGTAAGAAAAAAAGTAAATATGCATGATCTAATGCATAGCAGGAATATGCATGATTTCTTTGCAATGCATGAATAAATTATTATATTTTATCAGAGTTTTCTTTTTGTATGATGTTCCTATTAAATGCACACAATTTAAGTTCCTCTTTTTATTATTGTTGCTAGCGGATACACCACACGAGTAAGAATTCTCGAGGTCAAGTAGGGTTTTCAAGGTAACTTAACACACAAATTGTATTTTATTACTGAGTTTCAAACTTAGCCCTCAACCGAATTAACCTTCAGAATATTAGACCTCTACATCTGATGTCGGGACACTAGAGACCTCCACATCTACAAGTGTCACTTTCTTGGTATACCAAAACAACAGTTGTGTCTACGCACCACCCCCAAGTAAAGTGGTGGATTCTCTCTAAAACCGTGGTCAGGAGAAAGAACCTCAATATCGGGTTCAGGAGTAACAATAATGCACACGAAGTTTTTGTATCATCATGGTTTCTCAAAACCGAAACTCTAAGAGTCTCATTCTAACGACGAGATTTCTCAGAACGTATATTACACTGTTCTTTTTCTTTATCTTATTACTAATGGCCATTTTTATTAATTTGCAAATCAACATGCAAAGATCAACATACAAGTTCGCATATTCCCATGCGAGACCCATCACGGAACCGCCGTCTGTGAAAAACATAGAACAATGAAATATAGTGAAATAATATAAATGTGATTTTGCGATGCATTAAAACAAGTAAAAAATGAGCAAACCTAAGCTCCAGGCTCTCCAGGCCTGTGACGATCTATTTTGATCATCGATGCATCATATGCAAAAATCATAACATGCCATATGTGCAGTGATGTCATATGTCTTTCAATGCACAATCATGTATGCCAATATAGATATGTGCTTGATCAACAATATTCATAATGTATGTGCATGTGTTCACACCTTCATGTTAAATGCATGCTTTTATTCAATACACATATTCATGTCTCATGCGTTCTCTCGTTTATGAATCATTCTCATTTCACATGTGAGTATACAGGCAATTATGTACATGCAAAACACATCTATCACACGTATGCACATGCAGTTGAAACACACTTGTAATAACACCTTGAATTAAGCGTGACCTATTCAAGTCAAACAAGTAGAAATTTCATGCTTAGCACGCATTAGGCCAATGCTGATATCATAGGCGAATCTGTAAATTTTCATACATTCCAGAAAAACCATACATGCCATTCTCCATGTCTCTTCCTTTTTTTTTGAATGGTACCCAGCTGCACCCACTTAGTCTGGGCTCGGTCCCAGCCCAGCCGGGCTCAATTGGCTAAGCCTGTCATGCACCACACAGGCCCAATCCGGGCCTGTGCATTCTGCCAAAGACTGGCAGTCAGCCCCAAAAGAATAGGTTTGTTTTAAAGCTAAAAAAAAACCCTTTTATTATTATTATTTTTGCATGAATATTTCTACACCCAGCCAACACAGTCGGCTGGGGTTCGGTTCGGGCCCAGCTGAGCTCGTTCGGCTGGGTCAGACCTGGCACGGCTTGGCAAGAGGCTTCCAGGCCTGTACCAGTCCAGCCGAAGGCTGGACTGGGCCTGACAAGGCCCAGCCGAGCCACTCGACTGGGTTGCCAGCCACCCAGCCAGAACCAAACTGGGTCTGGTCCAGCCCGACCAGACCCCAGCCAAGTCTGGCTGGGCCTGGCATGTCAGGCCAGGTTCGGCTGGCCTGACAGCCAGTCCACCAGAAAGCAAAAACTTATATCATTTTTTTTTTGACAGCATGCCAACTCCAGCCAAGCCGAGTCGCTGGCCTGGCAGTGCTAGCCATGAAAGCCTCCAGCAAAGAGAAAAAAATTTATCTAGCTACAGGATAGAGATGTATGCCTACGGAAGTTCTAACTCAAGTATGCATGCATTTACACCTCATAGCTCAAAACAGGCTTGTACAGGCCTTTGCATCCAGATTTTACAAGGACCTCAAAAGAGGATAAACATACCACTTAATACGCTGTTTTTAATATAAAACAAGGACAATTTCTGGTTTAACCAGGAAATAACTTACACTGAAATCGTTTTATCCACACTCATAAATCAGAACACAGGTTTTTTTTTTTTGGTTCAAAATATGTACTCATGCACAAGGATGCTGAGGCTGCATGCATATCAACATCTCACGAGTATGTAGGGTTTTCCCTGTTCACAAACTCATTTTTCTTTTTATTATGTATCTATATAATTGATCAAAATCTGGAATACGTTCAGCTGTGCATGAATCCATAAGCTAATAACCCATGCTCATGTAGGCATCTCAGTAAGTATGTATGCGCATGCTTATTCTTGCATCATATCACCACGATTTTACGTACTCTAAATCTGGACCAGATTTGCACATATTATAAACATGGCAAATCTGTCCCGGTTTAGGGATCCACAAACAAGATCATCAAGTATACATATTTTCCCCAAAATATACTTCGAAAAAGAGGGATATCAAACCCTTATTGGAGTAAATACCCAGATTTACTCCTCATGTATTTTTACTAAAATATTGCATGGAATACGAATCCATGCTTCTTACCCTATTCGAAACAAGAGAGAGAAACCCGTACCTTTGCATGAATCAAAAGAAAAATATGGATTGATGGGAAGAACGTGAGTGGTTTTGGAGAAGATGGCTTCTTCTCCTCCTCTTTCGTCCTCTCTTTTCCTCTCTTTTTTTTTCTTTCTTTCCTTTTTTTTTTTGATCTTATATAGGGTAAGAGGGAGGTGACGCCCCACCCTTCTCCAACCCTTTCTAGAGGGGCTGGAGGCGGGGAGTTTCCTCTTTTGAGGAAATCCACACCCCTTCTTTCCAAGATTTTCCAACTCTCTCAAATTGACTTTTTTTGAAAGTTTCCAATTTTTTTTAGAAGTCCTTTCTAAACTTTCTTTAGCCTACTTAGGCATGTACAAGGACTCTTTTCAGAAGTCCTAATCATCACTATAATTAAAATTCGGAATTGAATAAAATTAATTAAATATTTAATTAATTTTTTTGTATTAATTAATTAATAATTATCTAGAAGTTTTCAAAAATAGCCAAATTAACTTGAGAGGCTTCTTAACCTTAATTAACTCCAAATTAAAGTTTATTAATGAATTTAAAGCTAGAAAATTGTTGGGCATGGATTTGGATTCGAGATCTAAATCCATCTTCAAATCCAAATGGGTTTTGGACTGGACCAAATCCAGATTAATATGGGTTTTGGATAGAGTCCAGATCCATATTAATTTGGACTAAATCCATTGGATCCAGTCCAATCCAAATCCGGATTCGAATCGACAAACTACTCTTTTTTTGAAAAAATGTGATTTTCGGGCCAACTGAAACTCGAATTCAGAAAAGTAACATATCGTTGCGCTCGGCATTTCGAGACACATCCAACGATATGTAACATGAATATAAAATTCTGAATTTTGCTTGAATTTAAAGGTCGAAAATAAAACTCTTTCCTACATTTTAAGTGGCTCGTTTAGACCTAGTTGATGAGACCTGGGCCAAGCCCAAACTCCAAAAGCATTGATCTAATATCGAGGTTCAAACGATATTTTTTTTCAGACTTAGCCAAATTTTCAACAAAATCATAAAATGACTAAGTGCAAAAATACGCGATATTACAATACCCGAACCAATTATACCTGACCTGACCCGATTTTAGCGACCCATGGGTTTGGGTTGTGTCCAAAATCTAAGCTCATAATGAAAATGGGTTGGGCCTTGGGTATTGCAAATGAAGACGCGAACCCGTTTGGACTTGACTTGCTTTTTATACCCAGGCCAAATGGTTCCCAATATTGTAAAACCGGAACCTGAACTGATTATGTACCCAAACCCGTTTTATGCATGAACAGACCCGAACCGAATTCATTGAAACCCCACCCACTATTAGAATAATGGAAGAAGTGGAAGAAGATGATAGAGGAGTACAAGGAAATACGTGGTAAATATTATGTTATATAATCAATTAAATATTTAAAGATGTTGATAAATTTAGAATTTATATGCATTAACTTTTGGCAATCAAAACTTTAATTCATTTTTTTGTAGATACTTCATATTGTGTTTTTTTTGTGGAACTTGTCGGGTTGAAGTGAATCCCAATTCTAAAGAATAATACTCAAGAACTCATTAAATTTGATACATTTTGAATATTCATGTCTTTTTATTTCATCTTGAAATGATTGGTTGGTATGGAAATATTCTTTTTATATTTAGGGTTTGGCATTATTTAAAACAATTAATAAACTTCTCATTTATTAGCATATATTCTTCATAAAGAATAGTTGATTCCATTAATTTGCATATTTTTTATTGCCAGGTAATTAGGTCTAGTATGGAATACCAATCATATCAAGACCTGAGCAGAAACCTGAACTTGTTAAGACCTGAACCGATCATACCCGAAACCGTTAACATATGGGTCCATTTTTTTCATCCATATGCAAACCCGAATCCGACCCAAATCAAGACGGGTCTATTAAAGACCCACTCCATTATACCCGACCCATTACATACCCGAACCCGTTAACTCATTTGGGTCTACAATTTCTAGTCGTACGTGAACCCACATTAGATTGGATCGGGTTTGGGTCTTACTTATAGACCCGATTCAGAATCGGGTCTGATAAGACCCAACCCAAACCCGACCCGCTTACACCCTTACATAGCAATATGGAAGGATTTTGGATTAACATGGTGAAGTTTAAGGAGAGAAAATTACAAAAGAATTGACTTGCTCCATTGAGTTAACTATTCCTAATCCTACCCGGGACAATCCGAAATACATCACCAAAGAAGTGAAGAACCCAAATGATGAAATAAGGCACATTGGTGACTTCATGGTTGCTTCAATATATGTTATTTAGTATTTAAAGAAGGTTTATGTATCTTCAAATGTCCAAAGAAATGTAGGAAGTGGTGGTCGATGCTTATCCTGAGAAAAGAGCATTATTAAATAGTATGAATTACTTGACAAAATAAACGGATGTCACCAAGTGAATATTTGTATAAGTGAATACTATGCCAAGTTAAGTAGTTTATGGAATAAATTGTATTTGATTCACCTAAATAGTTCAAATTGTGCCAAGAAAAGAAATGAAGAAAGTGATATAAGGATGATGTTTGATCTGACTGGTATTGAAATATGAAGTCATACAGGCTTATATTCTTTGAAGAGAGAACTTGCCCTCTCTTGGTTCTTCTTAAGCTCTTCTCCTACAAGAAAAGGATAGAAGGATGTTGGTACTTATTTCTTATTGTTATGGAAAGGCTGAGGAGGATTGATTTGTGTGTGGGTCAGCAACAACTTGATGTCATCTGTTTCCCACGATTTGATCAGTATGTTTCATATTTTCTTTGCAGGTGATGTCCTCTTGTTCTGCAAACATATATTGAGGAGCAAATTTTTGTGCTTAAGAACATATTTTGTGAGTTTGGAAGGGCAGCTGGTATGCAGGTTAATAACTTAAAATCTATGTCACATGGGTGCGGGTGCGGGATGAAAGAACTCTCGATATTTGGGAATCGGCTGCTCCTTTTCTTTCATAGCAGCTGCAGTAATACTACATTACTCTTAATAGGGTTACAATAACCTTACAAGGACAAAAATGCCCCTCATTAGTAACACATGTTACATTAAAATACAAATGAAACAAAACACGTGATTGGATATGGATCATTTATCGGATCCATATCCAATCCATACTCCACATTCTAATACCCTCCCTCAAGTTGTGCATGGAGTTGAACCATGTCCAACTTGTTCTTCAGATACCAGAAGCGGTGACTTGTGAGACCTTTTGTAAATATATCGGCAACTTGGTCTTCTGAAGGCACATAAACGGGTTCAATCTCTTTGTCGACTATCTTTTGTCTGATGAAGTGTTGATCAATCTCAATATGCTTAGTCCGACTGTGATGAATAGGATTGAATGCAATTTGTATAGCACTTCTATTATCACACATAAGTGTTAAGTTTGAGATATGCTCTCCCATCTCTGTAAGTAGATGCTTAATCCAAGTCACTTCTGCTGTGGCAGCTGCCATAGATCTATACTCTGCCTCTGTGCTAGATCTTGCCACAGCCTTCTGTTTTCTGCTACTCCATGAGACAAGATTTCTCCCAATGAAGACACAGTATCCTGAAACAGACCTCCTCTCATCTGGATCCCCTGCCCAGTCTGCATCTGTATAGGCCAGTATGTCATGTTTTGGTGTCTTCCATGAAGATTGAATATATGTGAGTCCATCACCCACCATTCCTTTTAGATAGCGAAGGATGCGTTTGACAGCATCTATGTGACCAGTCTTTGGTTCTTGCATAAATTGAGATACTTGATTAACAGAATATACAATGTCTGGCCTAGTAAAGGTAAGGTATTGTAGCATACCCACTAAACTGCGATACTTGACTGCATCAGGATATAACTCACCATCACAAATACTGAGCCTTTGGTTGACAACACTGGGTGTGGATAGAGGTTTACAATCTGTCATTCCTGCTTTAGCCAGAAGATCAAGAGTATATTTATGTTGAGTTAATGACATTCTTTCATCTTGTCTGTCTACCTCTACACCAAGAAAATATCTCAGCTCCCCAAGGTCTTTCATTTTGAATCGCATACTCAACAAAACTTTAATTCGCTGAATGTGGTCTGGAGCATTACCAGTGATAATAATATCATCAACATATATGAGTAAGAAAACCATAGTGGTACCGTCCCTATATATAAACAGAGAATGATCAAGTTGGGAACGAAAGAAACCATGTTTCTGGATTTCTAAGGAAAAGCTTTCAAACCATGACCTAGAAGCTTGCTTCAATCCATACAAAGCTCTGGTTAATTTGCATACATATTCTTTTGGGTCTCCCTCTGCATAACCTTGAGGTTGCTCCATGTAGACCTCTTCCTTTAAGTCCCCATGAAGGAATGCATTTTTAACATCAAGCTGACTAAGGATCCAGCCATGTTCAATCGCCAAGCCAAGTATAATGCGAATAGTTCCCATCTTTACCACTGGACTGAATGTCTCATCATAATCCTGACCATACTCTTGAGTGAAACCTTTGGCTACAAGACGCGCCTTGTACCGTTCAATGCTACCATCTAGTTTATATTTAATTTTATAAACCCATTTGGAACCAACAACATTTTTATCTGGAGGGCGGCCAACTATCTCCCATGTTTGACACTCATGAAGTGCCTCGATCTCTTCATTCATCGCTTCAATCCATTTGTTGGATTGGATAGCTTGATGAAAACCAAGAGGTTCATCGTGTTTTTCAATCTGGGATAGAAAAATCTGAAAGTCCATAGAAAAGTTGTCATAACTAACCCACTTTTCAATAGGATGCCTTATCCTGCCTGATCTTCTTGGTGCTTCTCTATTATTAGACAATGCAATGTGTTCTTCAGCAGGTACATTCGTTTGCTCTCTAGATCTCCTGGTATACACATTACCTTTGTATCTCAGACACTCTGCTTGTGATGTATCATCTGAAACTGTCTCACCATGTATGTTTTCAGGAGTCAAAATAGTATGCTCAGCAGCATGAGAAATAAGTTCAGCACTAAGCCATGGGTCATACCAATTAGCAACTGCACCAATATGTTCACGATTGACGTCTGCTTCTTTTCCCAGAAAACTATTTTCATCAAAAACAACATTTCTGGAAATTCTAATCTTCTTATTGGCAGGATCATAACACCTGTACCCCTTATGTTCATCTGCATAACCTACAAATTGACATATGGAGGCTTTGTCCTGAAATTTAGTCCTCATGGATTTGTCAATATGTACATAACATGTGCATCCAAAAACTCGTAGTTCATTATAATCGGGATGTGCACCAAAGAGAACATAATAGGGAGATTGATTTTCAAGAATAAGCATAGGCAGACGATTTATCACATGTGTGGCAGTGTGAAAAGCTTCAGTCCAAAGTGCAATGGGTAAATTACTCCCATGCATCATACTCATTGCACTTTCCACAATATGTCTGTGTTTACGTTCAGCAATCCCATTTTGTTGTGGAGTGTACGGGCAAGAAACTCTACGATGCATCCCATTATCTTGGAGAAAATCTAAAAATTCTTTGGAGGAATACTCACCACCTCCATCACATTGAAGAATTTGGATATTTTGAGAGAATTGATTTTTAACATAGGCATGAAAATGACGAAAAATGAAGAAAACTTCTGATTTGTGTTTCATAAAGAATATCCAGGTAAAACGCGAGAAACTGTCAATAAAAGATACATAATATTTACTCCCAGAAGAGGAGGGATTAGGGGCTGGGCCCCAAACATCTGAACATATTATCTCAAAAGGCATGGAAGCTCTTTTATTTATTTGATGAAAAGGGAGTACATGACTTTTGCAGACCTGACAACTGGGACATATTTTATCCTTCAATGGGAGTGAAACAGACTCTGAAAGAAAACCATTGGACGCTAACTTTTCAATAAAGACTTGACTACAATGACCAAGACGAGAATGCCAGAGATCTGGCTTATTACATTTGGATGTACTTAGGACGCTTTTAGAGATGAGATCGGACTTGGGCTTCAGGACACTGGAGGCTGGATCTTCATTAAAGACATACATGTCTCCACGTCGCTCTCCTTTAGCGAACATCTCCTTCGTTTGAAGATCCTTGACAAAGACAGAAGTAGGAGTAAATTCCACAGAAGAATTGGTAGAGTCAACAAGTTTAGAAACAGATACAATATTTTTCTTTATATTCGGTGCATGGACGACATCAGATAAAGGGATAGATGACTCAGACAAAGGAATGAGGACATTGCCTATGTTTGAAATAGGGTGGTGAGTCCCATCTCCGGTTACAATATTAGATTTACCAAAATAGGGAGTCAAAGTAGAGAACTTACCTGCATTGCCAGTGACATGGGTTGCTGCTCCAGAGTCAACATACCATATTCCATCATCATTCTGTTTCAGATTCAAGTTGGCCATAGCAGATAGTAGAAGATCCTTAGCATCATCACTGACCCGAAATGTACCTGTAGTTCCTGTACCAACATTTCTATTGTTTTGCATTCTATTCCGATTTTGTGGGTTGAACCAGCAGTTGGCCTTGATATGACCTCGTTTGTTACACTGATAGCATGTGGGAACATTCTTTGAAAAACTGACATTGGAAGTTGGTGTAGGTAGTAACCCGCGTCCACCTTGCATTGGATTTCCCTTGCCTCTACCACGTCCTCCTCGTGCACGATCAGCTATCACCCCTGTGGCAAGGACCTCATGCGTAGATGATTGTCCTGTTGAAGCTTCAGACATGCTTTTCAGTGTCATCTCATACTGAAAAAGTTTGGCGCGTAATTCCTCAAAAGAGAGCAACGTAGGCAAGCATAATAAGGATGTAACAAGAACATGCTATTCCGATCCCAGGGCATTCAGTGTTTGTTGCACCTTTTCTTTATCTGAGACTGGACATCCAACCATGGCTAATTGATCTGTGATGCTTTTGACTTGATTTAAGAATTCAACAATGCTCATTCCACCCTTTCTTAACATCTGAAATTCGCGTTTAAGAAACAACACTTTAGCCTCTGATATTTGAGAATAGGTCTGAGCTAAAGCACCCCACAAAACTTTAGATGTGCAATCATCAGGAATGGAAATCAAGACTTCTTGTGACAGCGTGAAAGTGATGTATGCGACGAGTGCCTGATCACGCTTCATCCAGGTAACAAATGCAGGGTTGCGAATAGTATTCGGCAATCCTCCATCCTCTTTGGCTTCGGTGGTGATAAATTCTGGAGGCATTGGAGTCGATCCATCTAAGTGGCCTGAAAGATCTTGACTCCGAATAAAAGGGGCAATCTGCCTTTTCCAAGTCAAATAGTTGTTGGTAGTTAACTTTTCTGAAACTAACTGCCCCAGGAAACTGGAAGAGAGACCTGAATTACCCGAAGGATCCATTGATAGATTGTTTGACAGCGGAAAGAAACTGGTGGCTGGGACAGAAAATAAGGACTGACAAATAATTAAAACAAAGCCAAAATAAGTAGGTATGTCAGACAGATTTGAGTACTGAAGGGGTGCAAATAGCAGAGATCGGGGACTGAAGGGGTGAAAATACCAATGGGGACTGATAGTAGATCTGAAAATATTTTTAGATCTGGGAATGACAGATTGATAACTAAAGGTTGTGACAAAGATCAGACCTGCAAAATAATAGAAGAAAAGAGATAGGTGCAGAAAAGAAAAGGAAAAGAAATAGGTGCAGAAAAGAGGGATACTGCTGTTCATGCAGATTCACGCAAAGAGATAGGTGCAGAAAAGAAAAGGAAAAGAAATAGGTGCAGAAAAGAGGGATACTGTTGTTCACGCAGATTCACGCAGAAGAGTTTGAGCAGCATTCACGCAGAGGAGACTGGGGTTGGGCAGCTTTTTCAGCAGAAAAGAAGGTTTGCTGTTCACGCAGATTCACACAGAAGAGTTGGAGCATTCACGCAAAAGATACTGGGGTTGGGCAGCCTTCACGCAGAGACTGGAGTACCTTCACGCAGAGTAGACTGGGGTTTGGCAGCTTTTTCAGCAGGGAACACATAAAGGAGACTGGGGTGGAACAACCTTTTTCTACTGTTCACGCAGATTCATGCAGAAGAGTTGGCAGCCTTTTTCAGCAGAAAATGAGCAGCCTTTTTCAGATGTTTGGCAGCTTTTTCAGCAGGAAACACATAAAGGAGACTGGGGTGGAACAGCCTTTTTCTGCTGTTCACGCAGATTCACGCAGAAGAGTTGGCAGCCTTTTTCAGCAGAAAATGAGCAGCCTTTTTCAGCAGGAAATAACAGATCACCTTCACGCAGAGGAGACTGGTGTAGAGCAGCCTTTTTCAGCAGGAAACACGCATAGGAGACACGCAGAACCTTCTGGCTCTGATACCATGAAAGAACTCTCGATATTTGGGAATCGGCTGCTCCTTTTCTTTCATAGCAGCTGCAGTAATACTACATTACTCTTAATAGGGTTACAATAACCTTACAAGGACAAAAATGCCCCTCATTAGTAACACATGTTACATTAAAATACAAATGAAACAAAACACGTGATTGGATATGGATCATTTATCGGATCCATATCCAATCCATACTCCACATTCTAATACGGGAGCGGGTGCGGGGATTCGGCACTTCCAAAAAACCCGGGTGCGGGGGTGCGGCAGGGGCAAAAATGTAAAAAAAAAATTATATATATATATATATATATAATTTTGAAGTTTTAACAGTTTAACATTTAACAGTAAACATTGTCATAAACTCATAATATGATTCATCATGCATGCAATATATCAACCTAAATATCAAATTATCAATCAAATAAGTAAAGCAATTACATAAATCGACCTAAATATCAATCAAATAAGTATTGCATAAAAGAACTAAATTACATACCAAAGTATATCTTGATGAAGTAATGGATGCTAATAATTTTCTTCTTCATCATCAAATGCATCATTAGAAGGAATACTGGGCTCAGCTAAATCCATGTTTGTTACGTTGAATTCATGTTCTCCCTCGAAGTCACACTCTTCTGGGTTTACATCCCAAAATTTGGATGTTCCTTGTCTGCATTATAAACCCAATTTGAAAATGATAAATACAATACAAGTATATTTAAATGAAAACTAAGAAATAATCAAATAACTAAGATAGCAAATTAGTACCTGTATTCATCATTGCTTCGCGAAAGTAATCGAAGATTTGAATGAACATATACTAAATCCTCTGCACGCTTGCTGGTGAGTTTGTTTCTCTTCATGTTGTGGATTTGAGAATATGTGCTCCAATTTCTTTCATAACAAGATGAACTAGCAGGCTGCGATAGCAATCTTAATGCAAGACGTTAGAGAAGAGGTGTTTCTGATCCAAATGTTGACCACCATGTGATAGGATCTATATTATCTTCTTCTCTCACGAATAATGCCGGTCAATATAATCTCGAAGATAAAAATTTTCCAAACTCTTGTGTGACTTGATGTAGAAGATATGCTTCTGGAAAAAGTCTTGTCATACACATATTTCTATGTCTTGATAGCTCTGGGTCTAAATTTCGAGGGACACGACCAATACCACCAGCCCGCCACTTATTTGCATAATATTTTGGATTAAGTGAATGTGCCATGCAATGCAAAGGAGTGTTGCTCTTATCTCATCTTATGACTAAAATTGAATGAATATGATTAAAAAAATCTGAATCATCCAATGCAGGATTTTTTTCTTCATGCATGAAAACTATAGCTTGTATTTTTTCAATCATATTATCCCACATTTTATAAACTCTGTGAAGCATGGACTCATCCTTATCAACTTCTCTTAACATTTCCCAAATAGGTTGCGTAAATTGAAGGAAGTATACCACTGTCCCAAAACTCATCATCAAGAATGAATTTCTTAATTTCTTGAGCCTTGATATCATCATCAGCACGATAGAATGTCCAATTTTCATCAGTCACCATGTTAATCAAAGCATTCTTCACTCTTTTAATCATCTTCATCATCAAAATGATGGACGCAAAACGTGTTTCAACGACCTTTAATAATTTCAAATCAGAATGCCTATTAAATATAGCATTATCACGATGGTGGTTAACAACAAAATTCCTAATGTTTTTGACATTTCTTTCTAAATCTTCAATCCATGAACATAAAGCATATGCTTGTGAATTTTCTTCTTCTTTGGGGTTGCAGATGCTCTTTAGGGCTAGATTTAAGTTGTGTGCTACACAGGGAGTCCCAAAAATATGAGGGTACTCACTCTTCAAACTCAACGCTGCACATTTACAAACTGGAGCGTTGTCTGTAATGATTTGTACCACTTTCTGATCACTCACTTCTTTTATCACTTCTATAAACAATCCCTTCAAATACTCTGCATTTTTATATTCCTCCGATGCATCAACTGCTTTCAAGAATATTGGGCCACTAAGCGAACAAACAATGAAATTGATTAATGGACGCCTTTGAATATATGTCCATCCATCAGACACAATAAAAACTCCATTTTGCTCCCATGAATATTTTTTAATCTCTAGCAACCTCTCCACATTTGCCCTCTCTTCTGCAAGAAGTGTGATTCGTATTTTTTCTGAACTTGGAGGCACATAACCACTCAAATTACAATTTGCCAAGGATGTTACTAAATCCTTCCAATAAGGATTTCTAGCCGCATTAAATGGGAGTGAACCAGAATAAAAATACCTCTCAACTTTTCTATTCAATTCTTCTCTTCCATATGTATTGAATGTTGCTTGTATCGTTCCTCTACCTCCTACATTGACTTTTCTTTTTTTTTCAGCATCTTCTTGGTAGCTTGCAAATGGCACACTATTGTGGGGGGGGGGGCTCGACCCCTCCCCTATCGACCCAAAAAGAGAGCCAGAGGGGGGAGGGGCTCGACCCCTCCCCTGTTGACCCCAAAAAAAAGCCAGATGGGGGAGGGGCTCGACCCCTCCCCTGTCGACCCAAAAAAAGAGCCAGAGGGGCTCAACCCCTCCCCTGTCGACCCAAAAAAAAAGCCAGATGGGGAAGGGGCTCAGCCCCTCCCCTCCTGTGCCGAAAAACGAGGGAGCAGGGGGGGCTCAGCCCCTCCCCTGCCGACCCAACAAGAGACCGAGAGAGGGGGGGGGGCTTGGCCCCTTCCCTGTCGACCCAACAAGAGAGCGAGAAGGGAAGGGGGTGCTCGGTCCCTCCCCTGCCGACCCAAGAAGAGAGTGAGAGAGGGTACATACCTGCGAAAGGAGAGGAGGAGCCTGGGAGGCGGAGCTGGGGCGGCGATGGGAGAGAGCTCGAGCTCAGGGGGAGAGGAGAGATTAGGGCAAAAAAATTTTTTTGCCCTAATCCTCCTTTTCATCGGGGATTTTTTTTTTAACGCCCAAACAATGGATAAAAATGACCCTGGGTGCGTTGACCGCACCCAGGGTCGTGTTGACCGCACCCGCGTCGACGCGGGTGCGGCATCTGTTTTGCCGAGTCCCTGTGACATAGCTTATCGGCCATGAAACCAAAATATACAAAGCAAGAGAATAGAATAAGAGATAGAAATATGTACTTGGAATGATTTGCGGCTTCTTTTAGTGCAGTGATTCTTCTATGCATCTAAGAATTGTCAAATCTTCAAGATAAGTGATCGGCACACTTCCCAACGCAAGTTCCGATCTTCACGAACAATTAAATATGTTTGAAGAACCGCCAAATATCACCAAGAAATCGATCTTGCTCTGATACCATTTCACGAAACAATGCTATTCTTCAATCAGCCACTTATGGGCTGAACCCAACACAAGAAACAACCACTTATGGGTTCAAACACAATAGCAAGATTCAAGAAAGGCACTTAAGGGCTGAACACTCATAAAAAATATATATTTGTATTAGGGAATTCCCTTGAGAGAAAGGAATACAAAGAGAGAAGGGGTCACCCCTTTATATACAAGAAATGGGCTCTATAGAGCCATTGGGTGGCCTCCAACAACTCTATTGAGCTTTCCAAAAATGCCCTCTACAAAAGGCATGCATTACAATAAAAAGGGAAAATAAAAAATACAAAAAATAAAATAAAAAATATACACTATCGTGATTGTATGTGAAAAGACCAAACTGCCCTTGTGATATATATATATATATATATATGCATTAACAATATTCTCGATATATTCGTCTACCTTGAAATAGCCGATAATATTGTGATATTTTCTTCTTTCTTAAAACAAAGCGGACAACGATTCGGTAAAGAAACCCCGAAGCTCTTCAATCTATCTTGAGTTAAAAGCCTGTTATAACACAACTGGTAAACCACCCAAGATGCTCTTGGAGACACATTGTTTACCCAAATTAATCTGTGCCAAGAAAGATACACCACATCCTTCCGAATCGAATTCCATATCTCAGTTTAGTAATGTGAATTGCATTACAAACCCCCTTCTACCACAGCTGGTCCCCTCCTTGGGACGTCTGAAAATAATGAACTTGATGCCAAACGCTATCTAATGCTAGAGACGGTGCTTGAGAATAGATCCCAAAGACAATCAGCCCATCCTTGACGAAGAGTTTCTTAACATTAGAAAGGCTATTTCTATCTCATTCTAAAATGGCAGAAATCAACAGGGGACTATTCCAAGGGTCGGTCCAAAACTGGGTAAGGCATCCATCCAACACCTTACATGACATGAAAACTCCAATCTTCTTCCAGACCCAAATAATCCCTTTGCACGCACCGGAACCCACATCACCATTGGCACCCCAAAAACTCTTATTCCAGAGATACTTCCATCTCATAAACTCAGCCCATAGTGAGGAGCCAAAATAAATATCCAATGCGAGTTTAGCTAAGTAGGTAGAATTTAATTCTGCGATCCTCTTTAACCCAATACCTCCTTCTAGCTTGGGTTTACAAAGGACATCCCATGCAACAAGATGGGGTCTTCTACCTGATTCATAGTCCTGTCACAAAAAATTACCTAACAAGGTTTTCAGTTGAACAATAACCTTTTTTGGGAGCTTGAAGGAGAGAAGCCAAAAAACCGGGATGTTGGATAATGTGTTCTGAATGATCAAAATTCTCCTTACATAAGATAGGAATTTTGATTTCCAAGACTCGATACGCTGCTGTACTTTTGCAATAACCAGCTGACATAGAGTAGCATTCAACTTTCCTTGACAAAGTGGAAGACCCAAATATTTTAAAGGTAACTCGCCGAGTCTCCAATCAACCCCTCGAGTGATTCACGCGGCCTCACCAGAATCAATGTTAAAAGCACTGTCCCCGATATCACCGATATTTTGACCTGTTTTTTTCATGTAATATTTCACAGGGAATTTGGAAATTCATGTGTGCTAAGTTTGGGAAAAGTAGGTTTCCCCACACTGATTTTATTTTTGAACTTCTATGGTGGAGACCAGTTCAGTTTCAAGAGCCTTGACTTAAGCAATGATGGGACCTTATCTTTCATGTCGTGTGTTGGTCGATTTGGAAGTTGAGGAATACTTCTTATCATGAAGGGACTATCCCGGGAAGAAAGGCGATCTCGAAGGGGGTGTGGACATCTTGTGCAGAGCAAATCACTGTAGTTAGTTGGCCTGTAGAAATTGTGAATCAGGTGCTGTTGTTTTTACACAGTGGTATTATATGTGACCAATTCTGGATGGGTGAGCAGCATCTGGGTATGATCAGATTTAGTTCTACGTTGTTTCAAGGATACGAGTGTTTTCTAAGAAATGGGTTGCTTTGCTCAATGCTGCTCGCGAAGGGCGTTTTTCCCATCCATCGGTTGTCTATTTAGCTCGCCATTTCTGCATTGAAAGTATTATTTGTAAACGGCCATCTTTGGCAATGGATAAAGTTCTTTTCATGTTACCATCTGGTAATAATCTCATTTGGAAAGATAAGCCCCCGGATTAGCTACCTTCTCATGGTTGATCTTTTGTATTGATTCATTATTTTTATTAGAATTCAGGGTAACCCCCACCGACCTTAAGGAAAAAACAATGCCAATTTGAAGCCTAAACTTTGAAATCCAGTCAGTCAATCAGCATACTATGTATATATATATATATATATATATATATAGAGAGAGAGAGAGAGAGAGAGAGAGAGAGAGAGAGAGAGAGAGACCTTCCTGCCTCCTTGGACCTTCACCTAACACTGGCTTCCTTCATTGGGCCTTGACTGGCCACCTGCAACGCCATGCGACGGTGTTGAGAGGGAGTTGAGACGATGAATGAATGAAAGGCGAGAGGGTTAGAGTCAAAACCCTACCCTTTTATTTTTTGTTTTTCACATTTTCCTTTTGATTCTTGTGTTATGAATTGAATCAGCTGAGTCATAGTGGCATGTGATTCGGTCAATACTGTTAAATTTTGGTGCTGTTTTGGCCGTCAGGTCATCTTTTTCAGACCGAACTCGACCGATTCACGAGTGACTCATGACTCTGCGGAGTTTCCAAGTGAATCAGTCACTTTTTGGCTAATAACGAGTCCACCCACTTTTTTTGACTCAGGAGGATTCCGATCTGACATGACTTCGGTGAGTCAAGAATTGGCTCACTGTGAAATCCTGCCACAATTTGATGTGTGTTGGTCATCTTATACTCCAATCATGTCTATGAGAGAGAGAGAGAGAGAGGTCATATGACCCCACTTTGTCTTCTTTTCTCTCTTGGACCATGGAACATGGTACATGGTGAAGTGTCAATTCTCTTAAAACTGTAGCTCAACGGTTGTTGTGACTATTGAAGGAGCTCAAGTTTATGACAACCCTTTAATGTATTCTCGATATTTGAGGTAGCAGCAGCCAGCTATTTCATGTGATTGAGATTGACCATGTAATCTTTTTATGTCATATACTTCCAAGCTATAATTCATATCTCTAACTGCGCATAAATATGCTCATGCACACATTTTGTGTATACTTTTGAGGCATAGTTGATACCTTGACCTGACTGCAAGTGCTACTTAAATTTTATTTGACTTGAAGAAACTTCTACTGCAAAGGTATTATACATCTTGATGCCATCTTATAACATTTGACTCATCCATTTATGTTGTTGGTGCATTCTTTGTGTTCTTTATGCCTCTTCTAACTTGTAATTCATCCATATCTCAATGATGGAAAAGGAAATTCTTCACAAATGAACTGATGAGTCTAAAGCTGCACAACACGGTGCCTAACAACACTTTTTCTAGTTTGTTGTCTATAGTTCTGAGAGCAAAAATGTAACGTCCCTAAAAAATCCAACCTTTTTAAAACTTTCTAAAACCTCAAATTTTGATAAAAATTTAAAACTTTTTATTTATATAAAGAATTCACATGGTTCCCAAAAGTAATATACCAACAAGTTCATCTATTGCCACATTCCAACCGTTTCAAATACTAGACGGTCTACCTGAGCGCAAGCGCGAGTGTATATTAGCCTCTCAGTATCAGATACAGTACGGAATCATCCATAGACACAACTTGATTGGGACTATTATTCTAAAGGCTTCTCGCATATGAAAAAAGAAATGCGGAAGACAAAACGTATCAAGATTTAAGATAATTAAGGAGTTATGTAAAGAATTAAAGTTCTAGACTGTTGAGACTAAGAGGTTTTTAGTTAAAAGTTTTTCTAAACTAGAGGTCATTTGAATTTTAATGTTAATGAGGGACTTGAGTGTAATTTCTTTCTTTGGACTCTCTCTATTTAATCTAGAGATTAGCCCTAATCTAAGGAATCGAGTTCTCTCATTTCTATACAGCCGTCTCTCTCTCTCTCTCTCTACCTCGGTTTCTGTGTTTGTTTTTAGATCTTCTACATGGTATCAGAGCGGTAGATCTCGGGAGCGTGATCGATCTACACCAATGAAAAAAAAAACCAAATAAAACAGAAAAGGTTGGAAACAGGTGTGTTGTTCTTCTTTTTTTTTTATCTGATGACAAATCTGTGACACGATGATTGTGTGTCATTAAGATCTGGACATGACAAGTTTTTTTTTGTTGCTCGAAAAAAAAAACAAACGAAATTTTCTGGCTGTCGTGATTTATATGCTTCTGCGTGCGCATGTTATCGTGGATCGTGAATCTGGGTGCCGAGGGCTCCTTAAAATATATTTGGGTGTTTGATTTCAGACGTGATTCCATGCTGTGTCGTGAAATTTTTTTTTCCAGCCGTAACATGTTGTCGTTGGTAGTGAATCTGGGTACAGAGTTCTTCTCAGATCTTATTTGGTTGTTCATTTTCAGAATATGAATATCAGCAGTCGTGATTCCTGTTGTATCGTGAATTTTTTTTTTCAATCGTAACTGTTATCGTCGCGAAATTTTTCCCCTGTCTTCCCTTCCTTGCGGAAGAGAGAAAGAGGAAACGCTTTCGCGCTTCAAACTTTGACCGGATTTTGGAAAATGTTTTTGAAATACTCGCCTCCGTTTTGAAAATTGCGGGAAAATCCATGGGATGGGGCTCGACCTGTCGGTACGAGGTTCGACCGTTCCTGCCGCCTTTAACAGGGGTAATCGAACCAAGGACCAAAACTATGCTTGACTTAGTTAAATTATCAAAGTTATGTTCTATCCTAAATGCACAGAGAATTCAGGCATGTGCTATGAGATTTTGGAAAATGCAGCTTGGGAAACATGATGTATGCTTAGA
The DNA here is from genome assembly GCF_984573655.1 of Nuphar pumila. NCBI lineage: Eukaryota > Viridiplantae > Streptophyta > Magnoliopsida > Nymphaeales > Nymphaeaceae > Nuphar > Nuphar pumila. The sequence goes on from NC_143250.1 coordinate 130,428,583, forward strand.
AAAACATTTGGAGTTGGAAAGAATCTCTCAGGAAAAAGGTCAATTTCTCAGGAAACTCAGATAAAAAAGGGGTTTTTGAAAGCATGAGAAAGCTTATAAAGATGTGGAAAAATCAGAAATAGTTGAAAATCTTGGGAAAATGGAAGTGATTCTTGAGAAAAGATGAACCTTTTGAAAAGGGAAACACTTCTTAGGAAAACTTGGACTTTGAGAGTTTTTTTTTTTTAGGAAAATGATGGAAATTCATAGGAAAGCTCATTGGAGAAGGAAATTCAAAACCTGGGAAGTTGAAATCCTGGGAATTTTACCCTTTTGAAATACTTGGAAATCGATTTTGGATCTTGGAGAAAGATTGGAAAACTCTTTTGAATCTCTTAAGAAAATATCATTTTCCAGGGAAAACTGTGGAAAACTTTGTCTTTGGAAAACCGATTTTTGAAAAATCCTTAGAGTTTCTTGAGAAATCGATTTCTTGAGAATGAAGTTTTCTTGAGAAAATCTTGAGAAAATCAATGATTTCATGATGCAAATGACATGAGTGAATGAATGCACTTTGAGAAGATTTTCTGAGGAATTGGTTGGAAAATGTGCATTAAGTCAAGATAAATCCTTCACATATCCTGACTGTGGTCATGAATATGTTCAGAATTTAGTTGATTTGATGCACATGATTTTGAAAACTTTGGAAATATGATGTGCATTTTAAGATAGCCTAAGAGTGTAGGCTCAATGTGACTAGTAGAAAGATGATGGATCTGGGTCTCGTCCATATTCCGACTAGGGCCGTAAATATGGATCCCACCGAGTCCATCAACTCCCTAAGAGTTGGTGCACGTGCCATTCATGAACATCCATAGTGCTTTTGAAATAAAATGCATGAATCATAGAAACATGATATTGCATAAAATCAAACTATATGATATGCATCCTAGTCTAAGCAGGAAATTAAATCTCTTATTCCAAAATTTACATTATTACATCATTAAATAAAGGAAATAAAAGAAATTTGCAGACTTCAGCTCCTTCTTTGGAATGTCCCTGCCAAGCTTGAAATAAAGTTAGCTCAAATATGTGGGTTTTTCCAAGATTTTCCAATAATATTATGAAATTATTGGATTTAATTGGATATAAACCCTATTCTCATGCTTCCTTGATATTTGAAATGATGAAAATGCAAGAAATTCAGTAGAAAACAGTTTGAAATTCGGAATTGTGGTCAAAATGACCAAAATACCCCTAATTATAAAGTTATACCTTTAAAATCAGGGTTTTTTGAAGGAAAACTTGGTAAAATTGAGATTTCAAAATTCAAATTGACTCAAATGATGATGAGATGCAGTAAGGGACATGATGACATGCTGCTAGACACATTAAGACTGTAAAATCAGAATTTGGTATTTTGCAATTTATCAAAAATAACGATTTTCGCTTGTTTTTCGCTTGGATCCGGGTCCTGCGGGACCCTGTTTTGGTATTATGGATGATCCGAACCTCAAATGGATTCCAAATTGCACCAAATTCGGTATGAAGCATCTACTTACTTTGATAAACAACCTAGAATGCTAAAAATCATGAAATATGATTTAAATGCCAAAATTCAAAGAAAGTCCTAAAATGATGGATTTTGCCTATGGATCCGAACCAAATGCAATGCCTAATATGATAATGCAAGATTTACACCATGGAAACTTCTGATATTTTGCAGACTGCTAAAAGACCCGAAATGGAACATTTTTGGTTTTTACAGCCTCGGGATTTGAACCATGGTGAGTTCAATAACAGGGATTTAGTTCAGACAGAGGTAAAAATCACACTAATCTGATGTAAAATGGTAAAAAAATACAAAACGGCCATGGAAATTTATGAAATTAATCAGAGCTATGCACGACACCTACATGAACAACTTTCATGTTTATGACTTCGGCATTTGATCAACATAAACACCGATAAAAATATAACTATTCCTGCCTAAACTAACAGAACAGACAAATGTAGCAAAACAGGGGGCTGACAAGAAGAATCCGAAGCAGGGGTCAACACTGTTCTAAAAATTACAGGCTTTCAGATTCAAACAGAGGACATCTCGGACACCACTTTCACTTTTTACAGTTTCGGATTTGGAGCAACACACAAAGAGAAACCATAGCCCTAAGTCGATCCAAGATCTCAGAGGCCCAAATTAGGCTCTGACACGTGTACCGACATCTCGGATTTTTGTCAGACATTAAAAAAAATCAGAAAAATCTGATAAAATCATATTAAAAACTAGACATTCTCCCGAGTTCAAAACATCTTTCGGATCGAAAATCGGATCTCCCATGAGGGATATCTCGATTTTACAAGTCGGAAAATGATTTTCAAAACGTATCCCGGGTAACAAAACCCGACTTGCCATTTTGAATGTTTACCGCAGTAAACAAATCCAAATGGCTCTGAATTTTTGGCAAAATTTCAGGGACACCTAAGGGCGCATTCCGTGATTTTTTTGGGATTTTTAATAAAAAACAAATGCATGGAATGACGTGTGGACTGACTGACAAAAACAGAGACCTACTGAAAATAAGCAGAATTGAAATAAAAGGCTAAATTAATCCTAATTAATTCATGAAATATGCTAAATGAATGAAATAAAATGCCAATTAAACCTAGCTAACTATATGAATGTTAAAAATCATCAAGGAAGCATAATGAAACATTTTTATGTATGTCGTTTTATGAGAATAGCTCAATCCATCCCTCGGATGAGCTCTTTCTTCAAACGACCCCCGATTCGAATTATGGAATCCAATCAATGAGAAAAGAAGTACACCTTGCTTCGTTACGCAGCGTAGGAGCTCTTGAAAGGGGCAGCTATCACGAGCTTCCTTCGTCCTTCGCTCCGAGCTTCGGATGGTCCACCAAAATCAACCTCTGTTGGAATTGAATTGGCCACAGCACGAGCTCTACTCCACCTTCTTCAATGCGCCAAAGGGGGCACGATTTCCACAGTTCAAAATCTGATTCTAGGAAGGCTAGGTCGGATTTTCCAAGTTCACCAGAGCTAAAAATGTGATCTCCTTAGGCTGGGCGTGAACCCTTGTTTTTATAACTTTTCTGAAAAATTTTGAAATTCAAACAGGTTCAATCTGAGCCCTCCATGTGGCGCCATCTCAGGGGGTGCCATCTGAGGGGTTTGAAATTCGAATTTGTCTTCTGCAGGGAGCCCTCAGGTGGCGCCACCTCAAAAGGTGTTTTAATTTTTGAGAAAATAAAAAAAATGGAAATTTTGTGGGTGAGACACCTCAGCAGGGGGAATTTGGAATTTTTCAAAAGTTAGCTTGATTCTCTCTGCAGGGAGCTCCTAGAAGGCGCCACCTCAGAGGGTGCTCTCTTGGAATTTGAAATTCAAACTCACCTTTTGTAGGGAGTCCTCAGGTGGCGCCACCTCATGGTGGGCTACCTTTATTAAAAATAAAATAAAAAATAAAAATGGAGCCAAGTGGAGTCCTGGAATGGTGCCACCTCAAAAGGTGTTTGACACATGTCAGAAGGTCAGAGCAGTGGGCTCAGAAGGCGCCACCTCAGAGGAATTTGAATTCTACCTTTTCTGGAGAAAGGAGATCTGGACATGTGGCGGACAAGTGTCAGATGTCTGGAGAGGCTTTCTCAAATGACGCCACCTCAGGGGGAAGTTTGAAATTCAAATGGAGGTTGGCCCTGGAGGAATGGAGGATGGACATGTGGCGCCACCTCAGGGTGGCTCCTACAATGCCATGTGGCAAGAGGGAGGAAAAAGAGGGCAGTGACATGTGTCTCCTACTTTTCTGAAAAAAGTAGGGAGAGGACATGTGTCCTCTACTTTTTCTGAAGGAGTGAGAAGGAGACATGTGTTACCTACTTTTTCTGAAAGAAGCAGAAGATGACACGTGGCAGAGGGATGAGAAGGAGGGAAGGGACATGTGGCGCTCTCATAGGCCATCTGGGAAATCAGAGCTCTGGATTTTCGCCACCTAGTGCCCTGTTTGAATTTTAAATGGTTTGCTTTTTCTGAAGAAGGCCATGAGTGACATGTGTCTCCTACTTTTCTGAAAGAGGTAGGGAGAAGACATGTGTCATCTACTTTTTCTGAAAGAAGCAGAGAATGACACGTGGCAGAGGGGAGAGAAGGTGGGCCAAGCCATGTGGCGCCATCTCAGACAGGATGAAAAAGGTAGGAGTTCTTGATTTTCGCCACCTATGGGGATTTTTGAATATTTGAATTCTAGCTTTTCTGAAGAAAGCAGAAAATGACACATGGCACTTGCTTTTTCTGAGGAAATGAGAGCTTGCCATGTGTCCTCTGCAGGAGACACTCCAGATGGCGCCACCTCAGAGGAGACAAGCCTACCTTTTTTGTAGGAATTTAGGAGTGACACATGTCTCCTACTTTTCTAAAAAAAAGTAGGAAGAAGACATGTGTCAGGCTACTTTTCTAGAAGGAAGGAGGGGTTGACACGTGTCCTCTGCAGGAGACACACTTCAAGTGGCGCCACCTCAGAGGAGACAAACTCCACTTTTTCTAGACAGGACAACCTATGACACTTGGCATCTTCTGGTAGTCTTTGAAATGACACATGGCGCAGGATGGATAGGGTGACACATGGCAGATAAAATGGGATGACATGTGGCGGCTTCTTAGGGTAGCCCCACACTGACACGTGGCAGAAGAGGGAACGTGACATGTGGCACCAACTCTAGGTGAACCCTATGCTGACACATGGCATGTAAATGGGAGGAGAGAGTGGCACCAATCCAGGGGACAAGGCTCCTATATTTTTGGGTTTTTCAAAATTCAAATTTTCAAAAGGAAAGCTTGTGTGACACCACCTCAGTGTGGGTCCCACATTGCTTCTTTATTGAAATAAGGATAAAACCACAACTTCTTTTTGGAATTTTCATAAAATCTGGACTAATGGGCAAAACAGGAATTTTGGAAAGAGTTGGCCCTTGTAGGGCGATTTTGTAAAAGGAGGATATTTGAAATTGTAAAAAGGGGCAAAATCTGAGGTGAAGTGACTGAAATCCATATTGAAAACTATCCAGATGGTTTTCCTGAGAAAATATTTTGAAATTCAGAGCCCTAGGGGTAAAATGGGAAGAATTGATAATTTTGAAGACCCAGGGTTTTGAAATCAATTTTGAAAATAGTTAAAATTCGAATCTGGATTGAAAATTTTGAAATCAAGAGTTCTGGACCTCGAAATGACATGCTGTGCCGTGCAGTGATTTGAAATGCTCATGCAATGATATGCAATATCATGTCTTATGAAATGCAATCTTGAATCAAGACTTTGGAGATGTCTGTCTCCTGTCAGGAGTAAAATCTTGAACATCTGAGATAAAAATAGAGAAAATTTGAGAGTTGCAGATGAAATTTGGACTTTTGCAAGGTCCGAGCTCAGAAAATGACCATTTTGCCCTCCAGCGATTTCAGAGGCTGGATGATGATGTTTGGTGGAGATGTCGGGGAGGTGAGTGAAAATTTGGGGTGTTTACAGATGCCTCTCTTTGCTACTAAGCCGGCTCATGGCCGAGCTTAGTGGCAAAGAAAACACACCAAATTTGGGCTATACGAAAAAAATGCCCCAGTTAGAAGGATCTGACTGGGTGTGAAGAAATTAGCCCGAGGAAGATGGTAGATATGAAGCGAAGAATGGAGAGAAAAGATTCACTCTATGAGAGTGAAGTTTAGGTTTATGCCCTTAACCTGGATGGGACAGAAATACCTCGCATGGAACGAAGCTCAGGTTTGACCCTTAACCTGATGGGACAGAAATACCTCGCATGGAACGAAGCTCAGGTTTTGACCCTTGACCTGATTGGGGAATGGAATATCTCATCGAAATGAGACTCAGGTTTGTACCCTTAACCTGATCGGGCGGAAGATGAAATACCTCTTTGATTGAGGCTCAGGTTTGTACCCTTATCCTGATCGGGCGGAAAATGGAATACCTCTTTGAATGAGGCTCAGGTTTGTACCCTTATCCTGATCGGGCGGAAAATGAAATACCTCTTTGATCGAGGCTCAGGTTTGTACCCTTATCCTGATCGGGCGGAAAATGAAAATACCTCTTTGATCGAGGCTCAGGTTTGTACCCTTATCCTGATCGGGTGGAAAAGGGAATACCTCTTTGAATGAGGCTCAGGTTTGTACCCTTATCCTGATCGGGCGGAAGACGGAATACCTCTTTTGAGTGAGGCTCAGGTTTGTACCCTTATCCTGATCGGGCGGAAAATGAATGGAATCCTCGAAGGAAGAGACCATGATGGAACCTTCGGATTTTGCACAGTAAATCCGACAAGGGTTTTGCAAAAGGAAGGAAAATGGGGTCCCTAAAGCTTGAAAAGGGATTGATCTTGGGCGTCTCCTTGTTGAGACTAAAATCAGCTTTTGAAATTTCCTTTTGCGAGAAATGATTGGTGGTTCGACCTCGAACCGAAATGGGACTGTCTATGGTGGGACAGTGGGGACACAGGGAAGTGTGCAAATTTGAGAGTTCATGCTCTCAAAGAAGGGAAGGAATCAAGTCCTTAAGAGGGATTTAAAATTGGTGTCTGGATGTATTGAAAACGGACATCAAGCTCTCACTTCATGTCAGGATAGCTAGAAAATATTGCCAAAATGTTGGAAATTTTGCTGTTGATTCATAGTTTTTGAAAATGTTGCACATTGTTGCAAAGATATTCTTTCTTTTCTACCCAAAGCATTACCTCCAAACAAGGTTCACTTTGTAGAATCGAGACTTGAAATCCAAATTGCTTGCAATTGACCTTCTTCAAGGAAGTTATCGATTTCCTTGATATGAGCAGGAAAGAGAATTTGATATTATGAAAGCAATTGATGAAAGAATATTGATAATAGAATTTCACAAAGTTAAAGAGGATTCTTGATAGATCTGGCAGTTTGATATCCTGAGAGCTTCTCTCTTGATAATCTTTCTGCACTCTTTTGACTCTCTGGGTTTTTGCTACATTCTCCTTCATTTTGGAGATGTTCTGACTTTTTCTCTCTTTCTTTTTCCTCTCTTTCTCTCTTTTGGGAAGGATACGTCACAAACTCCTTCAACTTGGAGATGTTTCGATCCTTCTTGGATGATGGGTTTGGAGATCTTTGGGCGATAGCTGAAATTAAATATCTTTTAGGGATTGTTGAGAGGTTCATCGCATCTGCCTTCATCTCGACAGTGCTTTGGACTTTCCCTGGAAGGATCCGTCACAAACTCCGTCATCTTGGAGATGTTTCGAATCTTCTTTGGCCCCGGGGGTCTACTCGCCTAATTCGCCTTCATCTTGACGACAGGTGAGAGATCCCTTTTGCGGATGCTTAATTGCAGCTTAGGTGATTCTGAGGAGACAGGGTTAGGGCGAATTCTCTCTTTTCTAGCACTCAGGATATTTCCACTGCCTCATTTTACAAGAATAATCTTTAAAGATGTGCCATTGACTGTGATCAATATCAATCATCCATGGCTTTTCACTAACATTGAATCTTCTTTTCTGGCCATATCGAGGATTTATCCTTCATCCTTTTGGTTGGCCAATAGAAAGAATTTGAGTTTTGAATCTCTTTTCGCAAAAGCTTCACTCTTTTGGAAGCGATGCTGAAGGTAAATTAAGATAGAGATTAGTGCAATAAAGATTCTTAAATCAACAAATAATTTGATTGACAAATTGACAAAATTTTCTTGAAATCCTGAGTGAAAGAGAGTATTTGAAATCCGGCTCAACACATCCGTGACGAAAATTCTCCTCTCTTTTTCCCCAAAAAGAGAGACTCAGGCTTAGCCCTTACCTGAATGGGAATTGGGAAATACTCCTCTCTTCCCTAAAGAGGAGGTGTTTGCAAAACGAACTTTCGAAGAGAAATTGAGCTTTCGTCAAAGCTCCCTAATATTAGGCTTCTCTTATGGAAAGGGGGCCGATAATAGTGAGGTCTGAAAATTGGGTCATGAAAGGAACGAGTTCATCACACTCTCCCTGCAAAGAGGGTCTTTCATGACGAAAATGGCCTAGTATGAAATTGGGGGGTCACAAGAAAAGCGAGTCTCCGTCGAGCCTCTCCCTTTGAAAGGGTTTCTTGTGTGAAATTGGAAATTGTTTTGCAAACGGTTCACAAAGACGCGAGTCCCTTCAAACTCTTCCTGAAAAGGGGCTAAGTGAACGAATTGGATAGCATGCGAAAAGAACGAGCTCCCTCGAACTCTCCCTAAAAGGGTCTTTCGCAAGAGAAAATGATTGAAATTGGATATTGAGATTGATTGACCCAAAGGTCGAAATGGAAAATTGGAAAATTGGTTGCTGGAAATTGAATGACCCGAAGGTCGAAATTGGATGACCTGATGGTCGGAATTGAGAATTGATTTGACCACAAAGGTCGAAATTGAGAATTGGTTGACCGAAAGGTCGAAATTGTGTGACCTGAAGGTCGAAATTGAGAATTGAGTGACCTAAAGGTCGAAATTGTGTGACCCGAAGGTCGAAATTGAGAATCGATTTGACCAGAGGTCGAAATTTGGAAATTGATTGACCCGAAGGTCGAAAATTGGAAATTGGTTGACCCCGCAGGTCGAGAATTGGAAATTGGTAATTGAAATTGGAAATCAGAGGTCTAAATTGGAGAATTGCCTGATTTGAGGATTTAAATTGAAATTTGGAGGGCAAAATGTCAAACTTGAGCAATTGACAGACCCTGATGATTGAAATGACTTGGATCAATAAAAGAGAATGATGAGTTCGAGTCAGAGCTCGAATAAAATATAGAGATCACGAGTCGGAACCCGAATCAACAGAGGAAAATGGAAGGCTCGAATCAGAGCTAAAATAAGATAATGAGATCACGAGTCGGAACCCGGATCAACAAAGGAAAATGAAGGACTTGAGTTAGATCTTGGGTAAGATAAGGAGATCTCGAGTCGGAACCCGGATTAACAAAAGAAAATGAAGAACTCTATTCAGGGTTCGAGTAAGGTAATGAGATCACGAGTCGGAACCCGGATCAACAAAAGAGAATGACAAGCTCGAAGAGATCTCGAGTCGGAACCCGAATCAACAAAGAAAAATGATTTGTTCGAGTCAAGGCTCGAATAAAGTAGAGAGATCACGAGTCAGAACCCGGATCAACAAAGGAAAATGATTTGTTCGAGTCAAGGCTCGAGTAAAGTAGAGAGATCACGAGTCGGGACCCGGATCAACAAAGGAAAATGATTTGAATAAAAACCCGAGTCGGAACTCGGTTTTCCAAAAAGTTGGATCTTAGAAAAATGTACCAGCTTGAATACTGGATTTTGAAATAATACCAGTTCGAGCGCTGGGTTTTGGTTCAGTATTGGCGATGATCTTTGAATCATTAGGAATTGTGATGGGACTGTTTGTTGAAATCCCAATACTGACCGGATTGTTATTAATGCAATTGAATGCAAATGAATATGAGTTGATGCATATGAATGCACATGTGCATGAAATGAGGAATTTGTTTATCCTGCCTGCATATAGAACAAAATTTTAAAATGCCCCAGTGTAACTGGGAAAGAAAGTTGGATCATTATTTGAAGGAAACAGGAAGGATTACAAGAGGAGAATAAATGTTTCAAGTATAAAACTTTTTCAAGTGTCGAGCATTGATAGGATCTGGCAATTCTACCCCATCGGCATTGATGAGCCGATATGAGTTGCGGGGTAATGCTTCTTTGACAATATAGGGACCTTCCCAATTTGGCGACCATTTGCCGGCAGGACGATGCTTGAGATAAGCTGTGGATCGAAGTACTAAATCATTGACTTTGAATCTTCTTTCGATGATAGATTTCGCATATTGCCTGGCTACTCTCTGGCGATAGGATTGAGCATGCTCTGCTGCTTTTAGCCTTCTCTCGTCGAGTAAGTCTAGCTGCACTAGTCGCTGTTGCTGGTATTGATCAAGAGGTAATTGCAGAAGTGAAGCAAATTTCAAAGCGGGCTTCTGAACATGTAGCGGCAATACTACTTCTGTTCCATAGACCAGTTCTGATGGAGTAGCATTCGTTGGTGTACGAATGGTGGTCCGATAGGCCCATAGTGCATCGTGGATCTTCTCATGCCAGTCACGGCCTGTTTCCACAGTTCGCTCCAAAATACGAATTAAAATCTTGTTGGTGGCCTCTGCCTGACCATTCCCTTGAGGATAATATGGAGCGGAAAAATGGTGATAGATCTTGAATTTTGAGCAGAATGTCTTCATCTTTTCATTCTTGAAATGACTGCCGTTGTCTGACACAATGTCATGCGGGATGCCGAAACGGCAAAGGATGTTCTTGTGAATAAAAGAGACCACATGTCGGCCTTCTACTGTGCGGAGACTGATGGCTTCTACCCACTTGGTGAAATATTCTGTTGCGGCAAAGAAGTATTTGTGGCCATTTGAAGCTGAAGGAGTGATGGGGCCTACAACATCGAAGGCCCACATGGAAAACGGCCATGGAGAGACGACAGACTGTAAATAAGTTGCCGGAGCATGGATAGAAGGTGCATGTATTTGACATTGCACACACTTCTTCACATAATGATAACAGTCTTGTTGCATAGTCTTCCAGTAGTAACCTGCTCTGATGATTTGCTTGACAAGGGTTTGGTAGCCAACGTGACCACCACAGATGCCTTCGTGTGCTTCTCGCACGACTTCTTTGGCTTCGTCTTCGTCTAAACATCTGGAATACTCTGAACTGAATCTACGACGATAGAGGACATTGGCCAAAATGAAATATCGAGTAGACATACACTGGATTGCTCGTTGCTCTTTCTTTGAGAGTTCTGGAGGAAATTCGCCAGTTTCTATGAAAGTTTTGATATTGTAATACCAAGGCTTCTTCTTTTGCTCAGCCTGGTTTACCTGTTCCGCTGGAATGAAGGCAGGTTGGTCAAGTCTGCCAATTTCAAAAGAGCGACAAGATTCTCCATTCTTGAATGCCATAATGGAGCCTAAGCTGGCTAGGCTATCGGCCACTTGATTAAAATCTCTCTTGATGTGAAATAACTGAAATTATTCGAACTTGCTGACGAGAGCTGAAACAATTTTCTGATAGGGAAATAACTTCTGATCTTTGACTTGCCATTCGGCTCAAACTTGATTGACAACAAGTAATGAGTCGCCGTAGGCATGTACTCTCTTGACATTGAAGTCTAGTAGAATCCTTAGACCTTGAATCAGGGCTTCATATTCAGCCATATTGTGAGTGCATTGAAAATCTAACTTGAGAGAAAATGGGATCATCTCCTTCTCAGGAGTGATTAGTAAAATTCCGATGCCTATTCCGGCCATGTTCTTAGAACCATCGAAAAATAAATTCCAGACTGGGAATTGCTGGGTATTGCAAATTTGCTCATCAGGGAAGTCATCTTCGGCTCTCTCCTCTTCAGCCAAAGGCAAATCCGCCAATTGATCTGCAATTGTTTGGCCTTTGATTGATTGCTGCGAGACATATTCTAAGTCATACTGCATCAGTAAGACTTGCCATTTTGCGACTCGTCCGCTGAGGAAAGGTTGCTCTAAGATATACTTGAGAGGATTGAGTTTAGACAAGATTTTGACTTCTGATGCTAGCAGGTAGTGTCTTAGCTTCTGACACATCCATACCAGAGCTAGGCAGGTCTTCTCTATTTGAGAGTATCTCTTTTCATAATCTATGAAAGTCTTACTCACGTAGTAGATGGCGTGCTCTATCAGGCTGCCTTCTTTGTATTGCGCCAAGAATCCACCGCATGCAACTTGATTAACTGAGGTGTATAATAAAAGAGGTTTTCCCAATTCTGGCGGCTTTAGGATGGGAGGATTAAGAAGATACTTCTTGATTCGATCGAACGATTGCTGGCACTCTGGTCCCCATTCGAACTTAACTCCTTTTCTGAGCAAGTGGTTGAAGGGTTCACATCTCATTGCCAAATTGGAAATGAATCGCCGGATTGACTGCATACGTCCTTGAAGGCTACGTAATTCTTTGAGATTCTTTGGGGGAGGCATATCAATGATAGCCTTTGCTTTGGCCTGGTCAACTTCAATTCCCTTTTTGCTTACCAGAAAACCCAACAGTTTGCCTGATTCAACTCCAAAGACACATTTTTGCGGGTTAAGCCGTAACTTATAAAGGATGAGTCTTTTAAAGACTTGATCAAGGGCTTCGAGGTGATCTTCTCCCTCTTTAGATTTCACGAGAATATCATCAACATACGCATCCATGATTTTGCGCATTTGATCGTGAAAGATAACAGCCATTGCCCGTTGATATGTTGCTCCAGCATTCTTGAGCCCAAAAGGCATAACCGTATAGCAGAAAGTGCCCCAAGGCGTAGTGAAGGAAGTTTTTGATTGGTCGCGGGCGGCCAACTTAATCTGATTGTAGCCGGAATATCCGTCCATGAAAGAGAACATGGCATGTCCTGCCGTGCTATCGACTAGAAGATCGATGCTTGGAAGTGGATAGTCATCCTTCGGAGTTGCCTTATTGAGGTCTCTGAAGTCTATGCAGATCCTTACTTTGCCGCTTTTCTTTGGGACAACGACGATATTGGCTAACCAATCCGGGTAGTCAATAGCTCGGATAAATCCTGCTTTGAGCAAATCTTCGAGTCCTTCCTTGACTTGTTGTTCTATTCTGGGATCCATTTTTCTCAGCTTCTGCTTGACTGGCTTAGCATCCGGCTTTAAGACAAGACGGTGCTCGACCAATTTGGGGTCTAAGCCCGGCATGTCTTCATATGTCCATGCGAACACTTCTTCATGCCGCTTGAGAAAATCTATAAGCCTTTTCTTTTCTTCTGGACTCAGACTGGTTCCGATCTGGAGAATTTTGGGATCTTCCTCTGAACCGATATTGACACCTTCAGTTGGATCTTGTACTAGAGGAGATGGTTCGTCCTGCTTCTGAACTGCGGCGAACTCCGGTAATTCCTGAAGAGACTGATCGTGTTCTGCACAATCATCAGACTGCTTTGCACTCTTGTCATTTCCGGTGCTTGCTTTGATTCTGTGAATTGCTGTTGACTTCTGAAAGGCCTTGGGATTGAGAACGAGCTTCTTGATTGTCCGAGAAGTCATTCTGAAATTTTGGAGAAGAAATTTTGGTTCAGACAAATTGGCCTATAGTAAGACAAGCAATCATTTGAAGAGAACCATACATAAAATGGCATTGAATTATAAAATGATGAGACAGACAAAAAGGGAGTAGATGGCATCCGGATAGACAAAGAAACTTGGAATTTTATTGATTGAATTGATCAATGACATTGGTAAAATGAGACATTTATTTGGAAAAGAATAGAAAGGAAATAACAAATGGTCTTCATTGTGCCCCTTTGACAAAAACAATCTTCCTTGATGAGCTTCCTCCAGAGAACCCCAATCCTGCCCTGTGGGGACGATGTTTCTGGATCATTGGCTCGATGCGGCCATCTTCATTCTTGCCGAGTCCCTTGAAGGGTTGATAGCCATGCTTCAGGAGTAAATCGAATCCCTTTCTTGACTTCATAAATTGAGGGAACAAGGGATGATCCTTAATGGTGCTGTAATCGATTCGACCTCCAACCTTGAAGAATTGAGGACCTTTCCATCGTGTCGTGGCTACTGTGTGCAGAGATGGCTCTGATGGTGCCTGAAGTATTTCTCGATTCTCCCCGAGATTGATCTCTTCGCTTTCCCTGATGCTGGGAATATCTGTATTGAAGGATGGCCGGGGAATCATGGGCTGCGGGAGCCTTTCTTCTGGGTCTTCTCCCAGTATTGTGGTAATCATTCCACCTTTTGACCACTTCACACATTGATGGAGGGTAGAAGGCACTGCATTAGCATTGTGAATCCATGTCCTTCCGAGCAGCAAGTTGTAGGTTGGTGGTACATTAACCACGTGGAAAAGGACAGAGTGCACTGAATAATTAATGAACACCTCCAGGAATATCTTGCCCTTGGCCGTTTGACCATGATTGTCAAACCCATAGATAGTGATGGGATCTGGAATGTATTCCTCATCCTTGATCCCTAATGCCTTTGCAGTCATTTCAGGACATGTTGAGGCTACTGCCTCCATCGACCAGCACATGGGGAACCGTCATTCCTCTGACTCGAACGACAATGTAAAGAGCATTATTGTGAAAGGAATGAGGCTTTGGAAGGTCCTCATCTGAAAAGGTGATTGGCGCATTGGTCATGGCGGAGTTCACAATCTGTGTCATGTCTTCAGGAGTAGTGTTGGGCTTAACTTTGATTTTCCTGAGCAGATCATCCAGTACTTGTCGGTGCTTGCTAGAATTCTTGGCCAAGTCAAGGATGGAGACATTGGATAAAGCGGTCAGAGGCTTCTGACTTGAATTCTCCAGCCTGGGTCTAACGATTTGCTTGAAGAAGTCAGGAGTTCCTTTTGATTTGGGAACTGACTTCACAGGTGCTTCTGCAACTTTCATTTTACTGAATGCTGAAATTAAGTCCATCTTCTTAGAATCTGGAGCTGCTTGTCGTAGCACCGTCACCTGATGTTGAACTTGGAGATCTTGCGCAGAACATGGCTTGATATGCTCATGCGGTAGAAATGGCTGTGCAGACACTACTGCTGTGGTGTGCGAAGGGAAGGGGTGGTTGAGAATGTCTATTTTCTCTTCTTCTTCTCCTTCTACCAATAGATTCTTTTCAATGAGATCTTGCACGATGTTTTTGAGAACAAAGCAGTTCTCGGTGTTGTGTCCCACTGTCCTGTGGAACTTGCAGAACTGATCTTTCCATTTCCCCATGGGCACAGGGGGATCGGCCAATCTGGGCAATTTGACCATCTCTTTTGATAGCATGTACTCGAGCACGTCCTCGAGCGATTGGTCAAGAGGAGTAAACTTTCTGTCGTAACTCCAGCCTTCATGTTTGGTCTTCTCACGCAGTTTCGGCCCTTGATCCTGCTGAGGAGGCTTGCTGTATTGAGGAGCAGGCTTTACTTTCTGATCCTTGTTGTTCGAACTGCTTGAGCTGTAGCAGTAATCTTTCTTCTGCCCTTTGTGCTGATTACGGCCTTTGCTGTTGTTGTTGGCAGAATAAGTGAAGTGAGCTTTCTTCTTCTGCTCACCATGGGAGTTGTTCTTGGAAAAGGTGAAGCCTTCATAGACTCCATTTTCCACACTCAGCTCGAGCCATTCGGCTCGTTCAGTCAGCTCAATGAAGGTCCTGGATGGCGCTGTGGAGATTAATCCTCTTAACGGCTGCGAGAAATTGTTGAGGATTAAGGACAATGCATGCCTTTCCGAGATAGGATCTCTCATCTTATTACAGGCTGATCTCCACCTGTGAATGAAGTCCCGTGCTTTTTCATTCTCGTTCTGTCTCAAATTGCAGAGATGACTTAATGTAGGCAGCGCTTCTGTGTTGAACAAGAAGCGTTCAATAAAGAGATTCACAACTTTGTCGAACTCCTTGAGCTCGATGGGGTTGATATGCTCAGCATACCATTTGGCGGCAACTCCTTCCAAGCTGCGGGGGAAGCATAGAAACAATGCTCGGTTATCCCTTCTAAACCGAGAGCATTCAGCAAAGAAAGTGGCGAGATGAGCTTTTGGGTCGCCAGAACCATCGAATTTGATGAATTTTCGGGGGAGATTTTCCAGATCATCATCCCCTTCTAAGCCGTCATAGAAGTCGTCACTGGTGAAGACTTTCTTGCCCTTGTCGCGGGCTTGCAGATCTTTGACAACTCGGGCCATTTCTTTAAATTGCGCTTGTAAAGGCTCTTCTTTATCTCTGCTCTTGGATCTGCGGCTTTTACTTTGGCCACGCTTCTGAAATGCCGGAGGCACCTCATATTCTTCATCTGTATCTTCAGTGGAATCTGATTCATCTGAAATCTCTTCTGGCTGGATCTGCTTTTTGGGAGCCTTCTTACTCCTACGACCATGGAACTTTTCTCTGAATGGATTCCTTTCTGAGTTGGTCCCGGGCTGCTCATTCATCATTTTATTCATCATTTTTCTGAACATGGCATACATCTGAGGGTCTATGCCGTCATCTTCTTGCTGCTGTTCTTGACTCTTCTCGGATCGAGGGGAACCCATTTCTTCTTCCGAGGCTGACGAGTACTGGGATGCCGTGGTTCTTTTGCCTGATCTTGTCTCAACCATCAAATGGTATGGATGTTCTCTTGCAGGGCAAAGACCTGATTAGATTATGAGGGAATTAGCTTTTGGAAGAAATATTTGCTGAAAATATGGTAGACAATTTGGAAAAGATGTCCCATTACTAGGGACTGAGTCGTCATGGGAATCACGACAATTGTGTTGTCACTCCTTCTGCAAAAGAAATAAACAACGAAAATATGCCTTGTTACCTAGGCGAGGTCGTCAAACCACAATAGAAGGAAAGAGAATTTTATTAAAATGAGAAAAATAAGATTTTATTGATCTTGACAAAGAGGTGGGGGACAAACAATTTGCCACCATTCACGATAGTCGGCAGACACTCTAGGACCTGGAAAGATTTTGAGAGAGACAAAGGAATCCCAGCCGTAGCGGGCAGAATGATATGCCCCGGACCATTGTGCGGAAGTGAGATCGAACTCTGTCATAGCTCCTGATAACAGTCGGGCTTCAACATACTGCTGCCTTTGAGAGAACTGCCGAACACATCTCTCTGGTTGATAATAAGTGCAGAAGAATGGTCCCAGCAACTTGAACCGCTTGCTATAAGCGTACGTATATCTGGGAGGAGATATTTGCCGATCAAAATAGTCCCAAACAACGTCATCCTCTTGAATATTGTTGATCATAGACCGGTACTGCGCCACTGGAAGGAGTTCTTGACCATTGTATCTGAAAGAGCTTGCTCGGGCTGGAACGTGCTGGAAAAACCAGGACTGAAGTGCGTAGATGCATCCTTCAACTAAAATGGACTCTCCGAGTGAGAATCGAGTCAGAGCTCGATAAAGGAAGGCGAGCGCTGCCATGGCTATGGAGAGGCGATTGGTTTGCCGACTTCCCCATCTCCTCATAAGCTGGATTATCCTGATGTCCATGTAGTTCTGTCCATCTGGGAAAAGGGACAGTCCTACAGTGCATAGAACCATTGCATTCTGAATCTTTTCTTTGGCTGTTCTTGAAAGCGAGCTGACTTCGACGAAGGTCCCGTACTGGCGGTACAACTCAAGTAGGTCAACATATTCATTTCCTTCTAACTGGATCAGAGGCCAAGATCGGCGGCCTGTCATACGAGCTAAGGAGTCTCGGGGGTCCAAACCCTTGACATTGATAAGGAATTTATGCTCTAATGGGTCGCTTGGTCGACCAGCTGGTTCTGGTAATCCCATGATTTCTGAAAATTCATCCATTAAAACAGTCATCTCTCCCCACGGGAACCAGAAGGTACACGTTCGAGGATTCCATCGCTCCGCCATTGCATGGATCAGGTTGTCATTGATGGTCTGCTTTCCGACTGCTGATGTCAGCTCTAATCCGCACTCGCTCAAATGGTCCGGGAACATTCGGGAAAAGCTCTTTAGCCAGGAATAATACCACCGGGGAATGAAAGTTCCGGTGCTAAGGGCTCGATGTTCAGGACGACCTTGTCGCACCTCGAAGGAGATGTGACCTTCAGGAAAGATAGGATCGATTTGACTGGATGCCATCGAACTGAAAACAGAGAAAGACTCAGAATGAGACTTAGGAAAATATGAGAAATTTTGAAAAATTTTGCAGGCAGGATAAAAATGCAGCTAGAAATTCGAGATCCAGTAGAAAGGTAGAATGTAAAATCGCCTGGAGTTTTGAAAGAAATTGGATATTTGAGAAAATCATCCAGGGTTTGAGAAAAACATCTTGTGGAAAATAAGGATGTTTTGAAAAAGGCCTAATGAGTTAAAACATTGGGAAATAAAGAATTGAGAAAATCATACATACAATCTCATCCTGCACAAACATTCATGCACATTCAGCATTCCCTAAAAGGCTGACTCTAGATGCATCAATTTGAAAACAGCTGTAGGACCCTAATCCTAACTCTAGGTTCAGATCATCTTTGTCCAATCCAGTTATGCCGATATACCCGAATCGAAATCCGAGGTACGTGGCATAGAGTTTCAACTCCGGTTCTAAGGTAAGGTTTTCCAACATCCTTGAGCGCCTACCGATATACTTCGGACTGTGGCCCGCGGTACGTGGTAGGGGGGTGTTAACCCAAATAGTTGGCCCAGTTGTGAGGCTCTGTCCCGAACTATGGTTCTGGAAGAGAGCCCAGCAACGTGAAGACCGGGTAATGATAGGTAATTGGAGGTTTTGAAAAATGATCACATGCAAGAAATAGAGGGCTCTAAGTCCTAGAGAGATAGACTTTTGAAAATCTTTTGAAGAAGCATACATTGTTTGCATTCAGATCCTAAATTGAGGAGGATTGTATTTAGACCTAAGTCTATGTGAGCATGAAAATATCTCCTCAATATGGTCCTACCAAACCATGCCTAAGCTATATGCAGTCAATGTCAGCTAGGTCAGAATCTAGGCTCCTAGGCTCACATGATATTGAAAGTAAAAGAGCTGACATTTTATGAACATAATTTTGATAATTGAACTAAATCAAGCATAATTTAGGTCAGACAAGGACAGGTCCCATCACGGTCGCCAAACCTGTTATCGTCGCGAAATTTTTCCCCTGTCTTCCCTTCCTTGCGGAAGAGAGAAAGAGGAAACGCTTTCGCGCTTCAAACTTTGACCGGATTTTGGAAAATGTTTTTGAAATACTCGCCTCCGTTTTGAAAATTGCGGGAAAATCCATGGGATGGGGCTCGACCTGTCGGTACGAGGTTCGACCGTTCCTGCCGCCTTTAACAGGGGTAATCGAACCAAGGACCAAAACTATGCTTGACTTAGTTAAATTATCAAAGTTATGTTCTATCCTAAATGCACAGAGAATTCAGGCATGTGCTATGAGATTTTGGAAAATGCAGCTTGGGAAACATGATGTATGCTTAGAAAAACATTTGGAGTTGGAAAGAATCTCTCAGGAAAAAGGTCAATTTCTCAGGAAACTCAGATAAAAAAGGGGTTTTTGAAAACATGAGAAAGCTTATAAAGATGTGGAAAAATCAGAAATAGTTGAAAATCTTGGGAAAATGGAAGTGATTCTTGAGAAAAGATGAACCTTTTGAAAAGGGAAACACTTCTTAGGAAAACTTGGACTTTGAGAGTTTTTTTTTTTTAGGAAAATGATGGAAATTCATAGGAAAGCTCATTGGAGAAGGAAATTCAAAACCTGGGAAGTTGAAATCCTGGGAATTTTACCCTTTTGAAATACTTGGAAATCGATTTTGGATCTTGGAGAAAGATTGGAAAACTCTTTTGAATCTCTTAAGAAAATATCATTTTCCAGGGAAAACTGTGGAAAACTGTCTTTGGAAAACCGATTTTTGAAAAATCCTTAGAGTTTCTTGAGAAATCGATTTCTTGAGAATGAAGTTTTCTTGAGAAAATCTTGAGAAAATCAATGATTTCATGATGCAAATGACATGAGTGAATGAATGCACTTTGAGAAGATTTTCTGAGGAATTGGTTGGAAAATGTGCATTAAGTCAAGATAAATCCTTCACATATCCTGACTGTGGTCATGAATATGTTCAGAATTTAGTTGATTTGATGCACATGATTTTGAAAACTTTGGAAATATGATGTGCATTTTAAGATAGCCTAAGAGTGTAGGCTCAATGTGACTAGTAGAAAGATGATGGATCTGGGTCTCGTCCATATTCCGACTAGGGCCGTAAATATGGATCCCACCGAGTCCATCAACTCCCTAAGAGTTGGTGCACGTGCCATTCATGAACATCCATAGTGCTTTTGAAATAAAATGCATGAATCATAGAAACATGATATTGCATAAAATCAAACTATATGATATGCATCCTAGTCTAAGCAGGAAATTAAATCTCTTATTCCAAAATTTACATTATTACATCATTAAATAAAGGAAATAAAAGAAATTTGCAGACTTCAGCTCCTTCTTTGGAATGTCCCTGCCAAGCTTGAAATAAAGTTAGCTCAAATATGTGGGTTTTTCCAAGATTTTCCAATAATATTATGAAATTATTGGATTTAATTGGATATAAACCCTATTCTCATGCTTCCTTGATATTTGAAATGATGAAAATGCAAGAAATTCAGTAGAAAACAGTTTGAAATTCGGAATTGTGGTCAAAATGACCAAAATACCCCTAATTATAAAGTTATACCTTTAAAATCAGGGTTTTTTGAAGGAAAACTTGGTAAAATTGAGATTTCAAAATTCAAATTGACTCAAATGATGATGAGATGCAGTAAGGGACATGATGACATGCTGCTAGACACATTAAGACTGTAAAATCAGAATTTGGTATTTTGCAATTTATCAAAAATAACGATTTTCGCTTGTTTTTCGCTTGGATCCGGGTCCTGCGGGACCCTGTTTTGGTATTATGGATGATCCGAACCTCAAATGGATTCCAAATTGCACCAAATTCGGTATGAAGCATCTACTTACTTTGATAAACAACCTAGAATGCTAAAAATCATGAAATATGATTTAAATGCCAAAATTCAAAGAAAGTCCTAAAATGATGGATTTTGCCTATGGATCCGAACCAAATGCAATGCCTAATATGATAATGCAAGATTTACACCATGGAAACTTCTGATATTTTGCAGACTGCTAAAAGACCCGAAATGGAACATTTTTGGTTTTTACAGCCTCGGGATTTGAACCATGGTGAGTTCAATAACAGGGATTTAGTTCAGACAGAGGTAAAAATCACACTAATCTGATGTAAAATGGTAAAAAAATACAAAACGGCCATGGAAATTTATGAAATTAATCAGAGCTATGCACGACACCTACATGAACAACTTTCATGTTTATGACTTCGGCATTTGATCAACATAAACACCGATAAAAATATAACTATTCCTGCCTAAACTAACAGAACAGACAAATGTAGCAAAACAGGGGGCTGACAAGAAAAATCCGAAGCAGGGGTCAACACTGTTCTAAAAATTACAGGCTTTCAGATTCAAACAGAGGACATCTCGGACACCACTTTCACTTTTTACAGTTTCGGATTTGGAGCAACACACAAAGAGAAACCATAGCCCTAAGTCGATCCAAGATCTCAGAGGCCCAAATTAGGCTCTGACACGTGTACCGACATCTCGGATTTTTGTCAGACATTAAAAAAAATCAGAAAAATCTGATAAAATCATATTAAAAACTAGACATTCTCCCGAGTTCAAAACATCTTTCGGATCGAAAATCGGATCTCCCATGAGGGATATCTCGATTTTACAAGTCGGAAAATGATTTTCAAAACGTATCCCGGGTAACAAAACCCGACTTGCCATTTTGAATGTTTACCGCAGTAAACAAATCCAAATGGCTCCGAATTTTTGGCAAAATTTCAAAGACACCTAAGGGCGCATTCCGTGATTTTTTTGGGATTTTTAATAAAAAACAAATGCATGAAATGACGTGTGGACTGACTGACAAAAACAGAGACCTACTGAAAATAAGCAGAATTGAAATAAAGGCTAAATTAATCCTAATTAATTCATGAAATATGCTAAATGAATGAAATAAAATGCCAATTAAACCTAGCTAACTATATGAATGTTAAAAATCATCAAGGAAGCATAATGAAACATTTTTATGTATGTCGTTTTATGAGAATAGCTCAATCCATCCCTCGGATGAGCTCTTTCTTCAAACGACCCCCGATTCGAATTATGGAATCCAATCAATGAGAAAAGAAGTGCACCTTGCTTCGTTACGCAGCGTAGGAGCTCTTGAAAGGGGCAGCTATCACGAGCTTCCTTCGTCCTTCGCTCCGAGCTTCGGATGGTCCACCAAAATCAACCTCTGTTGGAATTGAATTGGCCACAGCACGAGCTCTACTCCACCTTCTTCAATGCGCCAAAGGGGGCACGATTTCCACAGTTCAAAATCTGATTCTAGGAAGGCTAGGTCGGATTTTCCAAGTTCACCAGAGCTAAAAATGTGATCTCCTTAGGCTGGGCGTGAACCCTTGTTTTTATAACTTTTCTGAAAAATTTTGAAATTCAAACAGGTTCAATCTGAGCCCTCCATGTGGCGCCATCTCAGGGGGTGCCATCTGAGGGGTTTGAAATTCGAATTTGTCTTCTGCAGGGAGCCCTCAGGTGGCGCCACCTCAAAAGGTGTTTTAATTTTTGAGAAAATAAAAAAAATGGAAATTTTGTGGGTGAGACACCTCAGCAGGGGGAATTTGGAATTTTTCAAAAGTTAGCTTGATTCTCTCTGCAGGGAGCTCCTAGAAGGCGCCACCTCAGAGGGTGCTCTCTTGGAATTTGAAATTCAAACTCACCTTTTGTAGGGAGTCCTCAGGTGGCGCCACCTCATGGTGGGCTACCTTTATTAAAAATAAAATAAAAAATAAAAATGGAGCCAAGTGGAGTCCTGGAATGGTGCCACCTCAAAAGGTGTTTGACACATGTCAGAAGGTCAGAGCAGTGGGCTCAGAAGGCGCCACCTCAGAGGAATTTGAATTCTACCTTTTCTGGAGAAAGGAGATCTGGACATGTGGCGGACAAGTGTCAGATGTCTGGAGAGACTTTCTCAAATGACGCCACCTCAGGGGGAAGTTTGAAATTCAAATGGAGGTTGGCCCTGGAGGAATGGAGGATGGACATGTGGCGCCACCTCAGGGTGGCTCCTACAATGCCATGTGGCAAGAGGGAGGAAAAAGAGGGCAGTGACATGTGTCTCCTACTTTTCTGAAAAAAAGTAGGGAGAGGACATGTGTCCTCTACTTTTTCTGAAGGAGTGAGAAGGAGACATGTGTTACCTACTTTTTCTGAAAGAAGCAGAAGATGACACGTGGCAGAGGGATGAGAAGGAGGGAAGGGACATGTGGCGCTCTCATAGGCCATCTGGGAAATCAGAGCTCTGGATTTTCGCCACCTAGTGCCCTGTTTGAATTTTAAATGGTTTGCTTTTTCTGAAGAAGGCCATGAGTGACATGTGTCTCCTACTTTTCTGAAAGAGGTAGGGAGAAGACATGTGTCATCTACTTTTTCTGAAAGAAGCAGAGAATGACACGTGGCAGAGGGGAGAGAAGGTGGGCCAAGCCATGTGGCGCCATCTCAGACAGGATGAAAAAGGTAGGAGTTCTTGATTTTCGCCACCTATGGGGATTTTTGAATATTTGAATTCTAGCTTTTCTGAAGAAAGCAGAAAATGACACATGGCACTTGCTTTTTCTGAGGAAATGAGAGCTTGCCATGTGTCCTCTGCAGGAGACACTCCAGATGGCGCCACCTCAGAGGAGACAAGCCTACCTTTTTTGTAGGAATTTAGGAGTGACACATGTCTCCTACTTTTCTAAAAAAAAGTAGGAAGAAGACATGTGTCAGGCTACTTTTCTAGAAGGAAGGAGGGGTTGACACGTGTCCTCTGCAGGAGACACACTTCAAGTGGCGCCACCTCAGAGGAGACAAACTCCACTTTTTCTAGACAGGACAACCTATGACACTTGGCATCTTCTGGTAGTCTTTGAAATGACACATGGCGCAGGATGGATAGGGTGACACATGGCAGATAAAATGGGATGACATGTGGCGGCTTCTTAGGGTAGCCCCACACTGACACGTGGCAGAAGAGGGAACGTGACATGTGACACCAACTCTAGGTGAACCCTATACTGACACATGGCATGTAAATGGGAGGAGAGAGTGGCACCAATCCAGGGGACAAGGCTCCTATATTTTTGGGTTTTTCAAAATTCAAATTTTCAAAAGGAAAGCTTGTGTGACACCACCTCAGTGTGGGTCCCACATTGCTTCTTTATTGAAATAAGGATAAAACCACAACTTCTTTTTGGAATTTTCATAAAATCTGGACTAATGGGCAAAACAGGAATTTTGGAAAGAGTTGGCCCTTGTAGGGCGATTTTGTAAAAGGAGGATATTTGAAATTGTAAAAAGGGGCAAAATCTGAGGTGAAGTGACTGAAATCCATATTGAAAACTATCCAGATGGTTTTCCTGAGAAAATATTTTGAAATTCAGAGCCCTAGGGGTAAAATGGGAAGAATTGATAATTTTGAAGACCCAGGGTTTTGAAATCAATTTTGAAAATAGTTAAAATTCGAATCTGGATTGAAAATTTTGAAATCAAGAGTTCTGGACCTCGAAATGACATGCTGTGCCGTGCAGTGATTTGAAATGCTCATGCAATGATATGCAATATCATGTCTTATGAAATGCAATCTTGAATCAAGACTTTGGAGATGTCTGTCTCCTGTCAGGAGTAAAATCTTGAACATCTGAGATAAAAATAGAGAAAATTTGAGAGTTGCAGATGAAATTTGGACTTTTGCAAGGTCCGAGCTCAGAAAATGACCATTTTGCCCTCCAGCGATTTCAGAGGCTGGATGATGATGTTTGGTGGAGATGTCGGGGAGGTGAGTGAAAATTTGGGGTGTTTACAGATGCCTCTCTTTGCTACTAAGCCGGCTCATGGCCGAGCTTAGTGGCAAAGAAAACACACCAAATTTGGGCTATACGAAAAAAATGCCCCAGTTAGAAGGATCTGACTGGGTGTGAAGAAATTAGCCCGAGGAAGATGGTAGATATGAAGCGAAGAATGGAGAGAAAAGATTCACTCTATGAGAGTGAAGTTTAGGTTTATGCCCTTAACCTGGATGGGACAGAAATACCTCGCATGGAACGAAGCTCAGGTTTGACCCTTAACCTGATGGGACAGAAATACCTCGCATGGAACGAAGCTCAGGTTTTGACCCTTGACCTGATTGGGGAATGGAATATCTCATCGAAATGAGACTCAGGTTTGTACCCTTAACCTGATCGGGCGGAAGATGAAATACCTCTTTGATTGAGGCTCAGGTTTGTACCCTTATCCTGATCGGGCGGAAAATGGAATACCTCTTTGAATGAGGCTCAGGTTTGTACCCTTATCCTGATCGGGCGGAAAATGAAATACCTCTTTGATCGAGGCTCAGGTTTGTACCCTTATCCTGATCGGGCGGAAAATGAAAATACCTCTTTGATCGAGGCTCAGGTTTGTACCCTTATCCTGATCGGGTGGAAAAGGGAATACCTCTTTGAATGAGGCTCAGGTTTGTACCCTTATCCTGATCGGGCGGAAGACGGAATACCTCTTTTGAGTGAGGCTCAGGTTTGTACCCTTATCCTGATCGGGCGGAAAATGAATGGAATCCTCGAAGGAAGAGACCATGATGGAACCTTCGGATTTTGCACAGTAAATCCGACAAGGGTTTTGCAAAAGGAAGGAAAATGGGGTCCCTAAAGCTTGAAAATGGATTGATCTTGGGCGTCTCCTTGTTGAGACTAAAATCAGCTTTTGAAATTTCCTTTTGCGAGAAATGATTGGTGGTTCGACCTCGAACCGAAATGGGACTGTCTATGGTGGGACAGTGGGGACACAGGGAAGTGTGCAAATTTGAGAGTTCATGCTCTCAAAGAAGGGAAGGAATCAAGTCCTTAAGAGGGATTTAAAATTGGTGTCTGGATGTATTGAAAACGGACATCAAGCTCTCACTTCATGTCAGGATAGCTAGAAAATATTGCCAAAATGTTGGAAATTTTGCTGTTGATTCATAGTTTTTGAAAATGTTGCACATTGTTGCAAAGATATTCTTTCTTTTCTACCCAAAGCATTACCTCCAAACAAGGTTCACTTTGTAGAATCGAGACTTGAAATCCAAATTGCTTGCAATTGACCTTCTTCAAGGAAGTTATCGATTTCCTTGATATGAGCAGGAAAGAGAATTTGATATTATGAAAGCAATTGATGAAAGAATATTGATAATAGAATTTCACAAAGTTAAAGAGGATTCTTGATAGATCTGGCAGTTTGATATCCTGAGAGCTTCTCTCTTGATAATCTTTCTGCACTCTTTTGACTCTCTGGGTTTTTGCTACATTCTCCTTCATTTTGGAGATGTTCTGACTTTTTCTCTCTTTCTTTTTCCTCTCTTTCTCTCTTTTGGGAAGGATACGTCACAAACTCCTTCAACTTGGAGATGTTTCGATCCTTCTTGGATGATGGGTTTGGAGATCTTTGGGCGATAGCTGAAATTAAATATCTTTTAGGGATTGTTGAGAGGTTCATCGCATCTGCCTTCATCTCGACAGTGCTTTGGACTTTCCCTGGAAGGATCCGTCACAAACTCCGTCATCTTGGAGATGTTTCGAATCTTCTTTGGCCCCGGGGGTCTACTCGCCTAATTCGCCTTCATCTTGACGACAGGTGAGAGATCCCTTTTGCGGATGCTTAATTGCAGCTTAGGTGATTCTGAGGAGACAGGGTTAGGGCGAATTCTCTCTTTTCTAGCACTCAGGATATTTCCACTGCCTCATTTTACAAGAATAATCTTTAAAGATGTGCCATTGACTGTGATCAATATCAATCATCCATGGCTTTTCACTAACATTGAATCTTCTTTTCTGGCCATATCGAGGATTTATCCTTCATCCTTTTGGTTGGCCAATAGAAAGAATTTGAGTTTTGAATCTCTTTTCGCAAAAGCTTCACTCTTTTGGAAGCGATGCTGAAGGTAAATTAAGATAGAGATTAGTGCAATAAAGATTCTTAAATCAACAAATAATTTGATTGACAAATTGACAAAATTTTCTTGAAATCCTGAGTGAAAGAGAGTATTTGAAATCCGGCTCAACACATCCGTGACGAAAATTCTCCTCTCTTTTTCCCCAAAAAGAGAGACTCAGGCTTAGCCCTTACCTGAATGGGAATTGGGAAATACTCCTCTCTTCCCTAAAGAGGAGGTGTTTGCAAAACGAACTTTCGAAGAGAAATTGAGCTTTCGTCAAAGCTCCCTAATATTAGGCTTCTCTTATGGAAAGGGGGCCGATAATAGTGAGGTCTGAAAATTGGGTCATGAAAGGAACGAGTTCATCACACTCTCCCTGCAAAGAGGGTCTTTCATGACGAAAATGGCCTAGTATGAAATTGGGGGGTCACAAGAAAAGCGAGTCTCCGTCGAGCCTCTCCCTTTGAAAGGGTTTCTTGTGTGAAATTGGAAATTGTTTTGCAAACGGTTCACAAAGACGCGAGTCCCTTCAAACTCTTCCTGAAAAGGGGCTAAGTGAACGAATTGGATAGCATGCGAAAAGAACGAGCTCCCTCGAACTCTCCCTAAAAGGGTCTTTCGCAAGAGAAAATGATTGAAATTGGATATTGAGATTGATTGACCCAAAGGTCGAAATGGAAAATTGGAAAATTGGTTGCTGGAAATTGAATGACCCGAAGGTCGAAATTGGATGACCTGATGGTCGGAATTGAGAATTGATTTGACCACAAAGGTCGAAATTGAGAATTGGTTGACCGAAAGGTCGAAATTGTGTGACCTGAAGGTCGAAATTGAGAATTGAGTGACCTAAAGGTCGAAATTGTGTGACCCGAAGGTCGAAATTGAGAATCGATTTGACCAGAGGTCGAAATTTGGAAATTGATTGACCCGAAGGTCGAAAATTGGAAATTGGTTGACCCCGCAGGTCGAGAATTGGAAATTGGTAATTGAAATTGGAAATCAGAGGTCTAAATTGGAGAATTGCCTGATTTGAGGATTTAAATTGAAATTTGGAGGGCAAAATGTCAAACTTGAGCAATTGACAGACCCTGATGATTGAAATGACTTGGATCAATAAAAGAGAATGATGAGTTCGAGTCAGAGCTCGAATAAAATATAGAGATCACGAGTCGGAACCCGAATCAACAGAGGAAAATGGAAGGCTCGAATCAGAGCTAAAATAAGATAATGAGATCACGAGTCGGAACCCGGATCAACAAAGGAAAATGAAGGACTTGAGTTAGATCTTGGGTAAGATAAGGAGATCTCGAGTCGGAACCCGGATTAACAAAAGAAAATGAAGAACTCTATTCAGGGTTCGAGTAAGGTAATGAGATCACGAGTCGGAACCCGGATCAACAAAAGAGAATGACAAGCTCGAAGAGATCTCGAGTCGGAACCCGAATCAACAAAGAAAAATGATTTGTTCGAGTCAAGGCTCGAATAAAGTAGAGAGATCACGAGTCAGAACCCGGATCAACAAAGGAAAATGATTTGTTCGAGTCAAGGCTCGAGTAAAGTAGAGAGATCACGAGTCGGGACCCGGATCAACAAAGGAAAATGATTTGAATAAAAACCCGAGTCGGAACTCGGTTTTCCAAAAAGTTGGATCTTAGAAAAATGTACCAGCTTGAATACTGGATTTTGAAATAATACCAGTTCGAGCGCTGGGTTTTGGTTCAGTATTGGCGATGATCTTTGAATCATTAGGAATTGTGATGGGACTGTTTGTTGAAATCCCAATACTGACCGGATTGTTATTAATGCAATTGAATGCAAATGAATATGAGTTGATGCATATGAATGCACATGTGCATGAAATGAGGAATTTGTTTATCCTGCCTGCATATAGAACAAAATTTTAAAATGCCCCAGTGTAACTGGGAAAGAAAGTTGGATCATTATTTGAAGGAAACAGGAAGGATTACAAGAGGAGAATAAATGTTTCAAGTATAAAACTTTTTCAAGTGTCGAGCATTGATAGGATCTGGCAATTCTACCCCATCGGCATTGATGAGCCGATATGAGTTGCGGGGTAATGCTTCTTTGACAATATAGGGACCTTCCCAATTTGGCGACCATTTGCCGGCAGGACGATGCTTGAGATAAGCTGTGGATCGAAGTACTAAATCATTGACTTTGAATCTTCTTTCGATGATAGATTTCGCATATTGCCTGGCTACTCTCTGGCGATAGGATTGAGCATGCTCTGCTGCTTTTAGCCTTCTCTCGTCGAGTAAGTCTAGCTGCACTAGTCGCTGTTGCTGGTATTGATCAAGAGGTAATTGCAGAAGTGAAGCAAATTTCAAAGCGGGCTTCTGAACATGTAGCGGCAATACTACTTCTGTTCCATAGACCAGTTCTGATGGAGTAGCATTCGTTGGTGTACGAATGGTGGTCCGATAGGCCCATAGTGCATCGTGGATCTTCTCATGCCAGTCACGGCCTGTTTCCACAGTTCGCTCCAAAATACGAATTAAAATCTTGTTGGTGGCCTCTGCCTGACCATTCCCTTGAGGATAATATGGAGCGGAAAAATGGTGATAGATCTTGAATTTTGAGCAGAATGTCTTCATCTTTTCATTCTTGAAATGACTGCCGTTGTCTGACACAATGTCATGCGGGATGCCGAAACGGCAAAGGATGTTCTTGTGAATAAAAGAGACCACATGTCGGCCTTCTACTGTGCGGAGACTGATGGCTTCTACCCACTTGGTGAAATATTCTGTTGCGGCAAAGAAGTATTTGTGGCCATTTGAAGCTGAAGGAGTGATGGGGCCTACAACATCGAAGGCCCACATGGAAAACGGCCATGGAGAGACGACAGACTGTAAATAAGTTGCCGGAGCATGGATAGAAGGTGCATGTATTTGACATTGCACACACTTCTTCACATAATGATAACAGTCTTGTTGCATAGTCTTCCAGTAGTAACCTGCTCTGATGATTTGCTTGACAAGGGTTTGGTAGCCAACGTGACCACCACAGATGCCTTCGTGTGCTTCTCGCACGACTTCTTTGGCTTCGTCTTCGTCTAAACATCTGGAATACTCTGAACTGAATCTACGACGATAGAGGACATTGGCCAAAATGAAATATCGAGTAGACATACACTGGATTGCTCGTTGCTCTTTCTTTGAGAGTTCTGGAGGAAATTCGCCAGTTTCTATGAAAGTTTTGATATTGTAATACCAAGGCTTCTTCTTTTGCTCAGCCTGGTTTACCTGTTCCGCTGGAATGAAGGCAGGTTGGTCAAGTCTGCCAATTTCAAAAGAGCGACAAGATTCTCCATTCTTGAATGCCATAATGGAGCCTAAGCTGGCTAGGCTATCGGCCACTTGATTAAAATCTCTCTTGATGTGAAATAACTGAAATTATTCGAACTTGCTGACGAGAGCTGAAACAATTTTCTGATAGGGAAATAACTTCTGATCTTTGACTTGCCATTCGGCTCAAACTTGATTGACAACAAGTAATGAGTCGCCGTAGGCATGTACTCTCTTGACATTGAAGTCTAGTAGAATCCTTAGACCTTGAATCAGGGCTTCATATTCAGCCATATTGTGAGTGCATTGAAAATCTAACTTGAGAGAAAATGGGATCATCTCCTTCTCAGGAGTGATTAGTAAAATTCCGATGCCTATTCCGGCCATGTTCTTAGAACCATCGAAAAATAAATTCCAGACTGGGAATTGCTGGGTATTGCAAATTTGCTCATCAGGGAAGTCATCTTCGGCTCTCTCCTCTTCAGCCAAAGGAAAATCCGCCAATTGATCTGCAATTGTTTGGCCTTTGATTGATTGCTGCGAGACATATTCTAAGTCATACTGCATCAGTAAGACTTGCCATTTTGCGACTCGTCCGCTGAGGAAAGGTTGCTCTAAGATATACTTGAGAGGATTGAGTTTAGACAAGATTTTGACTTCTGATGCTAGCAGGTAGTGTCTTAGCTTCTGACACATCCATACCAGAGCTAGGCAGGTCTTCTCTATTTGAGAGTATCTCTTTTCATAATCTATGAAAGTCTTACTCACGTAGTAGATGGCGTGCTCTATCAGGCTGCCTTCTTTGTATTGCGCCAAGAATCCACCGCATGCAACTTGATTAACTGAGGTGTATAATAAAAGAGGTTTTCCCAATTCTGGCGGCTTTAGGATGGGAGGATTAAGAAGATACTTCTTGATTCGATCGAACGATTGCTGGCACTCTGGTCCCCATTCGAACTTAACTCCTTTTCTGAGCAAGTGGTTGAAGGGTTCACATCTCATTGCCAAATTGGAAATGAATCGCCGGATTGACTGCATACGTCCTTGAAGGCTACGTAATTCTTTGAGATTCTTTGGGGGAGGCATATCAATGATAGCCTTTGCTTTGGCCTGGTCAACTTCAATTCCCTTTTTGCTTACCAGAAAACCCAACAGTTTGCCTGATTCAACTCCAAAGACACATTTTTGCGGGTTAAGCCGTAACTTATAAAGGATGAGTCTTTTAAAGACTTGATCAAGGGCTTCGAGGTGATCTTCTCCCTCTTTAGATTTCACGAGAATATCATCAACATACGCATCCATGATTTTGCGCATTTGATCGTGAAAGATAACAGCCATTGCCCGTTGATATGTTGCTCCAGCATTCTTGAGCCCAAAAGGCATAACCGTATAGCAGAAAGTGCCCCAAGGCGTAGTGAAGGAAGTTTTTGATTGGTCGCGGGCGGCCAACTTAATCTGATTGTAGCCGGAATATCCGTCCATGAAAGAGAACATGGCATGTCCTGCCGTGCTATCGACTAGAAGATCGATGCTTGGAAGTGGATAGTCATCCTTCGGAGTTGCCTTATTGAGGTCTCTGAAGTCTATGCAGATCCTTACTTTGCCGCTTTTCTTTGGGACAACGACGATATTGGCTAACCAATCCGGGTAGTCAATAGCTCGGATAAATCCTGCTTTGAGCAAATCTTCGAGTCCTTCCTTGACTTGTTGTTCTATTCTGGGATCCATTTTTCTCAGCTTCTGCTTGACTGGCTTAGCATCCGGCTTTAAGACAAGACGGTGCTCGACCAATTTGGGGTCTAAGCCCGGCATGTCTTCATATGTCCATGCGAACACTTCTTCATGCCGCTTGAGAAAATCTATAAGCCTTTTCTTTTCTTCTGGACTCAGACTGGTTCCGATCTGGAGAATTTTGGGATCTTCTTCTGAACCGATATTGACACCTTCAGTTGGATCTTGTACTAGAGGAGATGGTTCGTCCTGCTTCTGAACTGCGGCGAACTCCGGTAATTCCTGAAGAGACTGATCGTGTTCTGCACAATCATCAGACTGCTTTGCACTCTTGTCATTTCCGGTGCTTGCTTTGATTCTGTGAATTGCTGTTGACTTCTGAAAGGCCTTGGGATTGAGAACGAGCTTCTTGATTGTCCGAGAAGTCATTCTGAAATTTTGGAGAAGAAATTTTGGTTCAGACAAATTGGCCTATAGTAAGACAAGCAATCATTTGAAGAGAACCATACATAAAATGGCATTGAATTATAAAATGATGAGACAGACAAAAAGGGAGTAGATGGCATCCGGATAGACAAAGAAACTTGGAATTTTATTGATTGAATTGATCAATGACATTGGTAAAATGAGACATTTATTTGGAAAAGAATAGAAAGGAAATAACAAATGGTCTTCATTGTGCCCCTTTGACAAAAACAATCTTCCTTGATGAGCTTCCTCCGGAGAACCCCAATCCTGCCCTGTGGGGACGATGTTTCTGGATCATTGGCTCGATGCGGCCATCTTCATTCTTGCCGAGTCCCTTGAAGGGTTGATAGCCATGCTTCAGGAGTAAATCGAATCCCTTTCTTGACTTCATAAATTGAGGGAACAAGGGATGATCCTTAATGGTGCTGTAATCGATTCGACCTCCAACCTTGAAGAATTGAGGACCTTTCCATCGTGTCGTGGCTACTGTGTGCAGAGATGGCTCTGATGGTGCCTGAAGTATTTCTCGATTCTCCCCGAGATTGATCTCTTCGCTTTCCCTGATGCTGGGAATATCTGTATTGAAGGATGGCCGGGGAATCATGGGCTGCGGGAGCCTTTCTTCTGGGTCTTCTCCCAGTATTGTGGTAATCATTCCACCTTTTGACCACTTCACACATTGATGGAGGGTAGAAGGCACTGCATTAGCATTGTGAATCCATGTCCTTCCGAGCAGCAAGTTGTAGGTTGGTGGTACATTAACCACGTGGAAAAGGACAGAGTGCACTGAATAATTAATGAACACCTCCAGGAATATCTTGCCCTTGGCCGTTTGACCATGATTGTCAAACCCATAGATAGTGATGGGATCTGGAATGTATTCCTCATCCTTGATCCCTAATGCCTTTGCAGTCATTTCAGGACATGTTGAGGCTACTGCCTCCATCGACCAGCACATGGGGAACCGTCATTCCTCTGACTCGAACGACAATGTAAAGAGCATTATTGTGAAAGGAATGAGGCTTTGGAAGGTCCTCATCTGAAAAGGTGATTGGCGCATTGGTCATGGCGGAGTTCACAATCTGTGTCATGTCTTCAGGAGTAGTGTTGGGCTTAACTTTGATTTTCCTGAGCAGATCATCCAGTACTTGTCGGTGCTTGCTAGAATTCTTGGCCAAGTCAAGGATGGAGACATTGGATAAAGCGGTCAGAGGCTTCTGACTTGAATTCTCCAGCCTGGGTCTAACGATTTGCTTGAAGAAGTCAGGAGTTCCTTTTGATTTGGGAACTGACTTCACAGGTGCTTCTGCAACTTTCATTTTACTGAATGCTGAAATTAAGTCCATCTTCTTAGAATCTGGAGCTGCTTGTCGTAGCACCGTCACCTGATGTTGAACTTGGAGATCTTGC
The DNA here is from genome assembly GCF_984573655.1 of Nuphar pumila. Taxonomy (NCBI): domain Eukaryota; kingdom Viridiplantae; phylum Streptophyta; class Magnoliopsida; order Nymphaeales; family Nymphaeaceae; genus Nuphar; species Nuphar pumila. The sequence goes on from NC_143250.1 coordinate 130,462,087, forward strand.
GCAGAACATGGCTTGATATGCTCATGCGGTAGAAATGGCTGTGCAGACACTACTGCTGTGGTGTGCGAAGGGAAGGGGTGGTTGAGAATGTCTATTTTCTCTTCTTCTTCTCCTTCTACCAATAGATTCTTTTCAATGAGATCTTGCACGATGTTTTTGAGAACAAAGCAGTTCTCGGTGTTGTGTCCCACTGTCCTGTGGAACTTGCAGAACTGATCTTTCCATTTACCCATGGGCACAGGGGGATCGGCCAATCTGGGCAATTTGACCATCTCTTTTGATAGCATGTACTCGAGCACGTCCTCGAGCGATTGGTCAAGAGGAGTAAACTTTCTGTCGTAACTCCAGCCTTCATGTTTGGTCTTCTCACGCAGTTTCGGCCCTTGATCCTGCTGAGGAGGCTTGCTGTATTGAGGAGCAAGCTTTACTTTCTGATCCTTGTTGTTCGAACTGCTTGAGCTGTAGCAGTAATCTTTCTTCTGCCCTTTGTGCTGATTACGGCCTTTGCTGTTGTTGTTGGCAGAATAAGTGAAGTGAGCTTTCTTCTTCTGCTCACCATGGGAGTTGTTCTTGGAAAAGGTGAAGCCTTCATAGACTCCATTTTCCACACTCAGCTCGAGCCATTCGGCTCGTTCAGTCAGCTCAATGAAGGTCCTGGATGGCGCTGTGGAGATTAATCCTCTTAACGGCTGCGAGAAATTGTTGAGGATTAAGGACAATGCATGCCTTTCCGAGATAGGATCTCTCATCTTATTACAGGCTGATCTCCACCTGTGAATGAAGTCCCGTGCTTTTTCATTCTCGTTCTGTCTCAAATTGCAGAGATGACTTAATGTAGGCAGCGCTTCTGTGTTGAACAAGAAGCGTTCAATAAAGAGATTCACAACTTTGTCGAACTCCTTGAGCTCGATGGGGTTGATATGCTCAGCATACCATTTGGCGGCAACTCCTTCCAAGCTGCGGGGGAAGCATAGAAACAATGCTCGGTTATCCCTTCTAAACCGAGAGCATTCAGCAAAGAAAGTGGCGAGATGAGCTTTTGGGTCGCCAGAACCATCGAATTTGATGAATTTTCGGGGGAGATTTTCCAGATCATCATCCCCTTCTAAGCCGTCATAGAAGTCGTCACTGGTGAAGACTTTCTTGCCCTTGTCGCGGGCTTGCAGATCTTTGACAACTCGGGCCATTTCTTTAAATTGCGCTTGTAAAGGCTCTTCTTTATCTCTGCTCTTGGATCTGCGGCTTTTACTTTGGCCACGCTTCTGAAATGCCGGAGGCACCTCATATTCTTCATCTGTATCTTCAGTGGAATCTGATTCATCTGAAATCTCTTCTGGCTGGATCTGCTTTTTGGGAGCCTTCTTACTCCTACGACCATGGAACTTTTCTCTGAATGGATTCCTTTCTGAGTTGGTCCCGGGCTGCTCATTCATCATTTTATTCATCATTTTTCTGAACATGGCATACATCTGAGGGTCTATGCCGTCATCTTCTTGCTGCTGTTCTTGACTCTTCTCGGATCGAGGGGAACCCATTTCTTCTTCCGAGGCTGACGAGTACTGGGATGCCGTGGTTCTTTTGCCTGATCTTGTCTCAACCATCAAATGGTATGGATGTTCTCTTGCAGGGCAAAGACCTGATTAGATTATGAGGGAATTAGCTTTTGGAAGAAATATTTGCTGAAAATATGGTAGACAATTTGGAAAAGATGTCCCATTACTAGGGACTGAGTCGTCATGGGAATCACGACAATTGTGTTGTCACTCCTTCTGCAAAAGAAATAAACAACGAAAATATGCCTTGTTACCTAGGCGAGGTCGTCAAACCACAATAGAAGGAAAGAGAATTTTATTAAAATGAGAAAAATAAGATTTTATTGATCTTGACAAAGAGGTGGGGGACAAACAATTTGCCACCATTCACGATAGTCGGCAGACACTCTAGGACCTGGAAAGATTTTGAGAGAGACAAAGGAATCCCAGCCGTAGCGGGCAGAATGATATGCCCCGGACCATTGTGCGGAAGTGAGATCGAACTCTGTCATAGCTCCTGATAACAGTCGGGCTTCAACATACTGCTGCCTTTGAGAGAACTGCCGAACACATCTCTCTGGTTGATAATAAGTGCAGAAGAATGGTCCCAGCAACTTGAACCGCTTGCTATAAGCGTACGTATATCTGGGAGGAGATATTTGCCGATCAAAATAGTCCCAAACAACGTCATCCTCTTGAATATTGTTGATCATAGACCGGTACTGCGCCACTGGAAGGAGTTCTTGACCATTGTATCTGAAAGAGCTTGCTCGGGCTGGAACGTGCTGGAAAAACCAGGACTGAAGTGCGTAGATGCATCCTTCAACTAAAATGGACTCTCCGAGTGAGAATCGAGTCAGAGCTCGATAAAGGAAGGCGAGCGCTGCCATGGCTATGGAGAGGCGATTGGTTTGCCGACTTCCCCATCTCCTCATAAGCTGGATTATCCTGATGTCCATGTAGTTCTGTCCATCTGGGAAAAGGGACAGTCCTACAGTGCATAGAACCATTGCATTCTGAATCTTTTCTTTGGCTGTTCTTGAAAGCGAGCTGACTTCGACGAAGGTCCCGTACTGGCGGTACAACTCAAGTAGGTCAACATATTCATTTCCTTCTAACTGGATCAGAGGCCAAGATCGGCGGCCTGTCATACGAGCTAAGGAGTCTCGGGGGTCCAAACCCTTGACATTGATAAGGAATTTATGCTCTAATGGGTCGCTTGGTCGACCAGCTGGTTCTGGTAATCCCATGATTTCTGAAAATTCATCCATTAAAACAGTCATCTCTCCCCACGGGAACCAGAAGGTACACGTTCGAGGATTCCATCGCTCCGCCATTGCATGGATCAGGTTGTCATTGATGGTCTGCTTTCCGACTGCTGATGTCAGCTCTAATCCGCACTCGCTCAAATGGTCCGGGAACATTCGGGAAAAGCTCTTTAGCCAGGAATAATACCACCGGGGAATGAAAGTTCCGGTGCTAAGGGCTCGATGTTCAGGACGACCTTGTCGCACCTCGAAGGAGATGTGACCTTCAGGAAAGATAGGATCGATTTGACTGGATGCCATCGAACTGAAAACAGAGAAAGACTCAGAATGAGACTTAGGAAAATATGAGAAATTTTGAAAAATTTTGCAGGCAGGATAAAAATGCAGCTAGAAATTCGAGATCCAGTAGAAAGGTAGAATGTAAAATCGCCTGGAGTTTTGAAAGAAATTGGATATTTGAGAAAATCATCCAGGGTTTGAGAAAAACATCTTGTGGAAAATAAGGATGTTTTGAAAAAGGCCTAATGAGTTAAAACATTGGGAAATAAAGAATTGAGAAAATCATACATACAATCTCATCCTGCACAAACATTCATGCACATTCAGCATTCCCTAAAAGGCTGACTCTAGATGCATCAATTTGAAAACAGCTGTAGGACCCTAATCCTAACTCTAGGTTCAGATCATCTTTGTCCAATCCAGTTATGCCGATATACCCGAATCGAAATCCGAGGTACGTGGCATAGAGTTTCAACTCCGGTTCTAAGGTAAGGTTTTCCAACATCCTTGAGCGCCTACCGATATACTTCGGACTGTGGCCCGCGGTACGTGGTAGGGGGGTGTTAACCCAAATAGTTGGCCCAGTTGTGAGGCTCTGTCCCGAACTATGGTTCTGGAAGAGAGCCCAGCAACGTGAAGACCGGGTAATGATAGGTAATTGGAGGTTTTGAAAAATGATCACATGCAAGAAATAGAGGGCTCTAAGTCCTAGAGAGATAGACTTTTGAAAATCTTTTGAAGAAGCATACATTGTTTGCATTCAGATCCTAAATTGAGGAGGATTGTATTTAGACCTAAGTCTATGTGAGCATGAAAATATCTCCTCAATATGGTCCTACCAAACCATGCCTAAGCTATATGCAGTCAATGTCAGCTAGGTCAGAATCTAGGCTCCTAGGCTCACATGATATTGAAAGTAAAAGAGCTGACATTTTATGAACATAATTTTGATAATTGAACTAAATCAAGCATAATTTAGGTCAGACAAGGACAGGTCCCATCACGGTCGCCAAACCTGTTATCGTCGCGAAATTTTTCCCCTGTCTTCCCTTCCTTGCGGAAGAGAGAAAGAGGAAACGCTTTCGCGCTTCAAACTTTGACCGGATTTTGGAAAATGTTTTTGAAATACTCGCCTCCGTTTTGAAAATTGCGGGAAAATCCATGGGATGGGGCTCGACCTGTCGGTACGAGGTTCGACCGTTCCTGCCGCCTTTAACAGGGGTAATCGAACCAAGGACCAAAACTATGCTTGACTTAGTTAAATTATCAAAGTTATGTTCTATCCTAAATGCACAGAGAATTCAGGCATGTGCTATGAGATTTTGGAAAATGCAGCTTGGGAAACATGATGTATGCTTAGAAAAACATTTGGAGTTGGAAAGAATCTCTCAGGAAAAAGGTCAATTTCTCAGGAAACTCAGATAAAAAAGGGGTTTTTGAAAACATGAGAAAGCTTATAAAGATGTGGAAAAATCAGAAATAGTTGAAAATCTTGGGAAAATGGAAGTGATTCTTGAGAAAAGATGAACCTTTTGAAAAGGGAAACACTTCTTAGGAAAACTTGGACTTTGAGAGTTTTTTTTTTTTAGGAAAATGATGGAAATTCATAGGAAAGCTCATTGGAGAAGGAAATTCAAAACCTGGGAAGTTGAAATCCTGGGAATTTTACCCTTTTGAAATACTTGGAAATCGATTTTGGATCTTGGAGAAAGATTGGAAAACTCTTTTGAATCTCTTAAGAAAATATCATTTTCCAGGGAAAACTGTGGAAAACTGTCTTTGGAAAACCGATTTTTGAAAAATCCTTAGAGTTTCTTGAGAAATCGATTTCTTGAGAATGAAGTTTTCTTGAGAAAATCTTGAGAAAATCAATGATTTCATGATGCAAATGACATGAGTGAATGAATGCACTTTGAGAAGATTTTCTGAGGAATTGGTTGGAAAATGTGCATTAAGTCAAGATAAATCCTTCACATATCCTGACTGTGGTCATGAATATGTTCAGAATTTAGTTGATTTGATGCACATGATTTTGAAAACTTTGGAAATATGATGTGCATTTTAAGATAGCCTAAGAGTGTAGGCTCAATGTGACTAGTAGAAAGATGATGGATCTGGGTCTCGTCCATATTCCGACTAGGGCCGTAAATATGGATCCCACCGAGTCCATCAACTCCCTAAGAGTTGGTGCACGTGCCATTCATGAACATCCATAGTGCTTTTGAAATAAAATGCATGAATCATAGAAACATGATATTGCATAAAATCAAACTATATGATATGCATCCTAGTCTAAGCAGGAAATTAAATCTCTTATTCCAAAATTTACATTATTACATCATTAAATAAAGGAAATAAAAGAAATTTGCAGACTTCAGCTCCTTCTTTGGAATGTCCCTGCCAAGCTTGAAATAAAGTTAGCTCAAATATGTGGGTTTTTCCAAGATTTTCCAATAATATTATGAAATTATTGGATTTAATTGGATATAAACCCTATTCTCATGCTTCCTTGATATTTGAAATGATGAAAATGCAAGAAATTCAGTAGAAAACAGTTTGAAATTCGGAATTGTGGTCAAAATGACCAAAATACCCCTAATTATAAAGTTATACCTTTAAAATCAGGGTTTTTTGAAGGAAAACTTGGTAAAATTGAGATTTCAAAATTCAAATTGACTCAAATGATGATGAGATGCAGTAAGGGACATGATGACATGCTGCTAGACACATTAAGACTGTAAAATCAGAATTTGGTATTTTGCAATTTATCAAAAATAACGATTTTCGCTTGTTTTTCGCTTGGATCCGGGTCCTGCGGGACCCTGTTTTGGTATTATGGATGATCCGAACCTCAAATGGATTCCAAATTGCACCAAATTCGGTATGAAGCATCTACTTACTTTGATAAACAACCTAGAATGCTAAAAATCATGAAATATGATTTAAATGCCAAAATTCAAAGAAAGTCCTAAAATGATGGATTTTGCCTATGGATCCGAACCAAATGCAATGCCTAATATGATAATGCAAGATTTACACCATGGAAACTTCTGATATTTTGCAGACTGCTAAAAGACCCGAAATGGAACATTTTTGGTTTTTACAGCCTCGGGATTTGAACCATGGTGAGTTCAATAACAGGGATTTAGTTCAGACAGAGGTAAAAATCACACTAATCTGATGTAAAATGGTAAAAAAATACAAAACGGCCATGGAAATTTATGAAATTAATCAGAGCTATGCACGACACCTACATGAACAACTTTCATGTTTATGACTTCGGCATTTGATCAACATAAACACCGATAAAAATATAACTATTCCTGCCTAAACTAACAGAACAGACAAATGTAGCAAAACAGGGGGCTGACAAGAAAAATCCGAAGCAGGGGTCAACACTGTTCTAAAAATTACAGGCTTTCAGATTCAAACAGAGGACATCTCGGACACCACTTTCACTTTTTACAGTTTCGGATTTGGAGCAACACACAAAGAGAAACCATAGCCCTAAGTCGATCCAAGATCTCAGAGGCCCAAATTAGGCTCTGACACGTGTACCGACATCTCGGATTTTTGTCAGACATTAAAAAAAATCAGAAAAATCTGATAAAATCATATTAAAAACTAGACATTCTCCCGAGTTCAAAACATCTTTCGGATCGAAAATCGGATCTCCCATGAGGGATATCTCGATTTTACAAGTCGGAAAATGATTTTCAAAACGTATCCCGGGTAACAAAACCCGACTTGCCATTTTGAATGTTTACCGCAGTAAACAAATCCAAATGGCTCCGAATTTTTGGCAAAATTTCAAAGACACCTAAGGGCGCATTCCGTGATTTTTTTGGGATTTTTAATAAAAAACAAATGCATGAAATGACGTGTGGACTGACTGACAAAAACAGAGACCTACTGAAAATAAGCAGAATTGAAATAAAGGCTAAATTAATCCTAATTAATTCATGAAATATGCTAAATGAATGAAATAAAATGCCAATTAAACCTAGCTAACTATATGAATGTTAAAAATCATCAAGGAAGCATAATGAAACATTTTTATGTATGTCGTTTTATGAGAATAGCTCAATCCATCCCTCGGATGAGCTCTTTCTTCAAACGACCCCCGATTCGAATTATGGAATCCAATCAATGAGAAAAGAAGTGCACCTTGCTTCGTTACGCAGCGTAGGAGCTCTTGAAAGGGGCAGCTATCACGAGCTTCCTTCGTCCTTCGCTCCGAGCTTCGGATGGTCCACCAAAATCAACCTCTGTTGGAATTGAATTGGCCACAGCACGAGCTCTACTCCACCTTCTTCAATGCGCCAAAGGGGGCACGATTTCCACAGTTCAAAATCTGATTCTAGGAAGGCTAGGTCGGATTTTCCAAGTTCACCAGAGCTAAAAATGTGATCTCCTTAGGCTGGGCGTGAACCCTTGTTTTTATAACTTTTCTGAAAAATTTTGAAATTCAAACAGGTTCAATCTGAGCCCTCCATGTGGCGCCATCTCAGGGGGTGCCATCTGAGGGGTTTGAAATTCGAATTTGTCTTCTGCAGGGAGCCCTCAGGTGGCGCCACCTCAAAAGGTGTTTTAATTTTTGAGAAAATAAAAAAAATGGAAATTTTGTGGGTGAGACACCTCAGCAGGGGGAATTTGGAATTTTTCAAAAGTTAGCTTGATTCTCTCTGCAGGGAGCTCCTAGAAGGCGCCACCTCAGAGGGTGCTCTCTTGGAATTTGAAATTCAAACTCACCTTTTGTAGGGAGTCCTCAGGTGGCGCCACCTCATGGTGGGCTACCTTTATTAAAAATAAAATAAAAAATAAAAATGGAGCCAAGTGGAGTCCTGGAATGGTGCCACCTCAAAAGGTGTTTGACACATGTCAGAAGGTCAGAGCAGTGGGCTCAGAAGGCGCCACCTCAGAGGAATTTGAATTCTACCTTTTCTGGAGAAAGGAGATCTGGACATGTGGCGGACAAGTGTCAGATGTCTGGAGAGGCTTTCTCAAATGACGCCACCTCAGGGGGAAGTTTGAAATTCAAATGGAGGTTGGCCCTGGAGGAATGGAGGATGGACATGTGGCGCCACCTCAGGGTGGCTCCTACAATGCCATGTGGCAAGAGGGAGGAAAAAGAGGGCAGTGACATGTGTCTCCTACTTTTCTGAAAAAAGTAGGGAGAGGACATGTGTCCTCTACTTTTTCTGAAGGAGTGAGAAGGAGACATGTGTTACCTACTTTTTCTGAAAGAAGCAGAAGATGACACGTGGCAGAGGGATGAGAAGGAGGGAAGGGACATGTGGCGCTCTCATAGGCCATCTGGGAAATCAGAGCTCTGGATTTTCGCCACCTAGTGCCCTGTTTGAATTTTAAATGGTTTGCTTTTTCTGAAGAAGGCCATGAGTGACATGTGTCTCCTACTTTTCTGAAAGAGGTAGGGAGAAGACATGTGTCATCTACTTTTTCTGAAAGAAGCAGAGAATGACACGTGGCAGAGGGGAGAGAAGGTGGGCCAAGCCATGTGGCGCCATCTCAGACAGGATGAAAAAGGTAGGAGTTCTTGATTTTCGCCACCTATGGGGATTTTTGAATATTTGAATTCTAGCTTTTCTGAAGAAAGCAGAAAATGACACATGGCACTTGCTTTTTCTGAGGAAATGAGAGCTTGCCATGTGTCCTCTGCAGGAGACACTCCAGATGGCGCCACCTCAGAGGAGACAAGCCTACCTTTTTTGTAGGAATTTAGGAGTGACACATGTCTCCTACTTTTCTAAAAAAAAGTAGGAAGAAGACATGTGTCAGGCTACTTTTCTAGAAGGAAGGAGGGGTTGACACGTGTCCTCTGCAGGAGACACACTTCAAGTGGCGCCACCTCAGAGGAGACAAACTCCACTTTTTCTAGACAGGACAACCTATGACACTTGGCATCTTCTGGTAGTCTTTGAAATGACACATGGCGCAGGATGGATAGGGTGACACATGGCAGATAAAATGGGATGACATGTGGCGGCTTCTTAGGGTAGCCCCACACTGACACGTGGCAGAAGAGGGAACGTGACATGTGACACCAACTCTAGGTGAACCCTATGCTGACACATGGCATGTAAATGGGAGGAGAGAGTGGCACCAATCCAGGGGACAAGGCTCCTATATTTTTGGGTTTTTCAAAATTCAAATTTTCAAAAGGAAAGCTTGTGTGACACCACCTCAGTGTGGGTCCCACATTGCTTCTTTATTGAAATAAGGATAAAACCACAACTTCTTTTTGGAATTTTCATAAAATCTGGACTAATGGGCAAAACAGGAATTTTGGAAAGAGTTGGCCCTTGTAGGGCGATTTTGTAAAAGGAGGATATTTGAAATTGTAAAAAGGGGCAAAATCTGAGGTGAAGTGACTGAAATCCATATTGAAAACTATCCAGATGGTTTTCCTGAGAAAATATTTTGAAATTCAGAGCCCTAGGGGTAAAATGGGAAGAATTGATAATTTTGAAGACCCAGGGTTTTGAAATCAATTTTGAAAATAGTTAAAATTCGAATCTGGATTGAAAATTTTGAAATCAAGAGTTCTGGACCTCGAAATGACATGCTGTGCCGTGCAGTGATTTGAAATGCTCATGCAATGATATGCAATGTCATGTCTTATGAAATGCAATCTTGAATCAAGACTTTGGAGATGTCTGTCTCCTTTCAGGAGTAAAATCTTGAACATCTGAGATAAAAATAGAGAAAATTTGAGAGTTGCAGATGAAATTTGGACTTTTGCAAGGTCCGAGCTCAGAAAATGACCATTTTGCCCTCCAGCGATTTCAGAGGCTGGATGATGATGTTTGGTGGAGATGTCGGGGAGGTGAGTGAAAATTTGGGGTGTTTACAGTAACATGAGTGCTGTGAAAACAGAATGTTAATATCACTTTTTGTTCGTGGAAGCAGCAGGCTGTGTCGTGATTTTTTTTCAGTCGTAACATGAGTGCTATGAAAACAGAATGTTAATATCATTTTTTTGTTCGTGGAAGCAGTAGGCGTGATTCCCTGCTGTGTGGAAACATATGTTGTTTGTGGGAAGCCTTTAATTAGTACAACTGGGTCGTAGTATTGGCTGATGTGTGATTGTACCACACACTATTGTCTGGGTCACTTGTCGCCTGTCAAGATTTCATTTCTGGTGTGGCAGCCTGTGTAGTCGTGGACTTGCCTGACGTGTGATTATAACACACGCTGCTCACGTGAGTAAGTCTGATTTTTTTTTTGCAGCTGAAATAGGATTCAATATTCAGTATGGGTGAAACTTTGAAATGTGATTCCAAAATTGAACATATTGGGGAGTATAAGGCTTTTGCAAATCCCTTCTCGTATGGTTCTTCTGTAAGGTTGAATGAAACTAACTATGCCAGGTGGTCCAGAACTTTTATGATGTCGGTATCTGGACATCGTAGAAAACATATTTTGTTGGAAGATGAACCTAATGAAAAGGTTGGAAAATACGTTACTTGGGATGAAGATAATGACATAGTTATGTCATGGATCATGAATAGTGTCGAACCCCATATTGCAGATGGTTTAATTTACTATCATACAGCCAAACAGATGTGGGATAACCTTCGAGATACGTACTCACAAGAGACTAATGTGAGTCGTATCCTGCAAGTCGAACAGGAGATATATAATTTGCAGCAGGGAGATCAAACCTTGGCCCAGTACTATGCCTCCGTCAAAGCTGCGTTTGAAAGACTCAATGCTCACAAGCCTCTTTGTTGTTCGAAGCAAAAGGATCATCAAGAACAGACTATGGTTGCTCGGTTTCTTACAGGTTTATCTTCAGAATTCTCTGTTGCAAAAGTCCAAATACTGACTGGATCAGATGTCCCTACTCTTGCTGATGCATACAATCGTCTGAGTAGACTTGCGATTTCTCTTCCACAATCTCAGTCTGTGACCCAGTCATCTGCTCTAGTTGTCTCATCTGGTTATGGGCGTGGAAATATTCAGAATATCAGAGGACGAGGTCGTGGGCGTGGTATAGGAGGCAGAGGAAAACTTCAATGTACATTCTGTGAAAAATCTGGACATTTAGAAGATCGTTGCTGGGTTAAGCATGGTCGGCCAACCTCTTCTTCATCCAAGTCATATGCTCCAAAAGCAAATGTTACTACACTAGAGGCAACAAATGTACATGATAATATCTCTACAAGTGACAATATCACCCTCAGTCGAGCAGAATATGATGAGTTGACAGCTCTTCGACCTTCGAGTTCCACCCCGCCTGTAGCCGGTGTTGCCTACTCAACAAGGAATCATCTTCATCTGAATGATAGTAAGTGGATTATTGACTCTGGTGCATCCAGACACTTGTGTGGAAATTCGCTTGTCTTTTCAGATCTAAAGGATATTATTATTCATCGAGGAGTCTCATTAGCCGATGGAAGTTCCTCACCGGTTGTCGGTCAGGGAAATATTTCTATATCCTCTACCTTACAGTTGAAAAATGTTCTTCATGCTCCTAACTTTCCTCAAAGTTTACTCTTTGTTAGTTTCTTTACAAAAGAACTAAACTGTAGAGTAATATTTGATCCGATGGGTTGTCTTTTTCAGGATTTGCTGACGGGGAAGAAGATTGGTGGAGGCTATGAAGAAAATGGAGTCTACTACCTACATCATCCAGTGGGTAATGTTTATGCTGCAGTGGAACATTTCAGTCCTGTTCAGTGGCATCGTCGTCTTGGTCATCCTTCATTGTCAAAGCTTCGTGTTGTCTTCCCTCAAATTCCTTCAACTACATCATTTCAGTGTGAAGCATGTCAGTTGGGCAAGCATCATCGAAGTTCGTTCCTTTCGAGTCAGAGTCAGTCTAGTCATAAAGTTTTTGAACTTCTTCATGCAGATGTATGGGGTCCTAGTAAGATTCCTACTAGGACTCAGTGTCGATATTATCTTGTTATTATTGATGATTTCTCTAAGTTGTCATGGGTGTTTTTAATAAAAGAACGATCTGAAGTTTCAAGTATTATTAAATCCCTAATTCTTGAAATAAAAACACAATTTGACTCTGTTGTCAAGATTGTTCGCACTGATAATGCTCTTGAGTTTAAATCGAAAGTTCTGTTACAATTTTACCAAGATCATGGCATTCAACCCCAAACTATCTGTGCCTATTCATCTCAACAAAATGGGGTGGTTGAGCGAAAACACCGGCACCTGCTTGATGTTGCTCGGACCCTTATGATTCAATCCAACGTTCCTGCGTTATATTGGGGTGATGCGATTACCACTGCTTGTTATCTGATCAACCGCATGCCTTCATCTTCTGTGGGTGATCAAATTCCATTACATATCCTAAAACCTAATGCCCCACTCTTCTCTTTCTCGCCAAAAATATTTGGATGTGTTTGTTTTGTACACAAACTTGGCCCTGATCGTGATAAATTAGCTGCTCAAGCTACAAAATGCATATTTATAGGTTATCCCAAAAATCAAAAGGGATATCGATGTTATGATCCTATTTCTCGCCGAGAGTATGTCAGTGCGGATGTATTTTTCTTGGAATCCACTCCATATTACTCTAGTACCGGTTCCCTGCTGCAGGTTGATCCAATTGAGTCTTTTCCATTACCTATACCTCCTTTTCCTTTGGAATTTGTGCCCTCATTACTGAACCAAACCTCATCATCTTCAAGATTTAATAATCCTCCATTGGTATATGTGCGTAGAGCTCCACCTCCGCAAGTGCCTTCATCTTCTTCTTCCCCTGAGGTAAGTACTACTGACAATAGTAATCTTCATGATGATGATAACAGGCCTATTGCTCTACGCAAGGGGACACGACAATGTACCTTATATCCCATATCTCATTTTGTCTCCGATACCAGAATTGGAAATCAGATGAAAACTTTTATTTCAGCCTTATCTGCTGAAACTATTCCTCTGAACTATCAACAGGCAGAGCTTGATAATCGCTAGAAGCTGGCTATGCAAGAAGAAATGGATGTTTTAGTATCTCAACATACATGGGATCTAGTTGATTCCCCAGCAGATGCTGACATTGTTGGATGCAAATGGGTATATACAATAAAGTACAAATCTGATGGTTCTATTAAAAGGTACAAGGCCAGATTAGTAGCAAAAGGGTATACTCAAACATATGATATTGATTTCTTTGAAACCTTTTCTCCTGTTGCACGGATGGGTACCATTCGTCTTGTTCTCTCAGTAGCTGTCCCATTCGTCTTGTTCTCTCAGTAGCTGTTCAGCATGGTTGGAGCTTGTGCCAATTAGATGTGAAAAATGCATTTCTATATGGGGATCTATCTGAGACCGTTTACATGCAACAACCTCCAGGATTCGAGGTTCAAGGGGAGTGTCAGAAGGTGTGTAGATTGAGAAAGACGATTTATGGCTTGAAACAAAGTCGTGCATGGTTTCAAAAATTGTTTGAAGTGATGTCACGCTTTGGCTTTAATAGGTCAGCGGCAGATCATATACTATTTATCAAGAAAACTAACTCAGGCATAGTTGTTATGGTGGTATATGTGGATGACATCATTCTTACAGGAGACAATGTGAAAGATATTGAAGCCACAAAGGCTCATCTTCAAAAACACTTTGTTACAAAAGACCTTGGTTCACTTAGATATTTCCTGGGTATAGAAGTTGCTAGGAGCCGTGAAGGGATGGTTTTGTCTCAACAGAAGTATGTTCTTGACTTATTAAAGAAAACGAGAATGTTGGGAGCTAAACCAACAAATATTCCCATGGACCATAAAGTTCAGTTGTTTGAAGAAGGGTCAAAACCGGTTGATAGCAAAAGCTATCGCTCCCTAGTAGGGAAGCTACTGTATGTAACTGTGACCAGGCCGGATATTGCTTTAGCAGTAAGCAAAGTTAGCCAGTTTATGGACAAACCAACTGAGGTACACTGAAATGCAGCTATAATGATTCTCAGATATCTAAAATCTTCTCCTGGAAAGGGGTTATTGTTCAGGAAAGGTGGAACTCTGGAGATAGTGGCCTATTCTGATGCCGACTATACAGGATCTGTAGTGGATAGAAAATCTACCACAGGATTCTGTGTGTTTCTGGGAGACAACTTGATTTCTTGGAGAAGTAAGAAACAAAATGTGGTTTCTAGGTCGAGTGCAGAATCAGAATATCGGGCTATGGCCCAAACAGCTGCTGAATTGATGTGGGTTCGTACTGTTCTTGTAACGCCCCAAAATTTCGAACCTTATAAATTCCTTGAAATAGTTGGAAAATACCTTTTCTTTACAGAGTTTATTTCTAAATCAGCGGAAACAATTTCTTTTAAAAGAAAAAGGACGGGTTTGACAACCTTGGGCACGTTAGCGAGAAAAACAAAGATTTACCATGGACGATCTGCAATAATACTTAGGAAACCATTCATTCTATTTGAAGAGAGTATCAAGTTTGTACAAAATTTGGGTTTTCTCAAGGGAAAACCGTATCAAAAACCAAAAATGTCAAGGAGAAGCACTACGAGCAGAAACAGTGGATCCTTAAATCATCTCGCAGTCGCGCCATCGCCTGATGCACCTAATCGTCACCTGTGCCCATGAAATGGGTTAGTTTTGCGAAAAACTAGCAGGAGAGTACAAAGACAGAAAGAACTAAATTAGGCATAGATAATTTATGCAGCAGGTAGTAACGAGCGAACTAAGCAGATAGACTGGAGGAATAAGCTAAGTACAACAAACTGAAAAGGGTGTGCATGCTCAATTTAGTTATTACTTGATAACCGACCATGCGGGTACATACATGGCACGTGAGTCGAAACAGTCGAGTCCAAGCCGAGTGTTCATTATGTTAAGTATTTTAATATACCTCGGTTGTCTGACTGAATCCTATTCCTATGGAGACGATCGATGGTCGAGAGAGTAAGTCCCCAAGGCCAGATAGGGATGCATCCAACTTCTGCAGAAGTGTTAGGCTAACTTATGTAGCCCCTATCCCTCCCCTTAACCTCCGATGACTGGGGAAAAACGGGTCTTTTGCCCTTTTTTGAAAGCCATAAATGGACTGTCAATCGGAGTTGGTACCCTTCGTCCTCTCTCTTGACGAAGCAAGGTTGAAGTAAGCTCGACGGGGTTTCTTAGCCGTTGCCTCATTCTTCATGCTCTGGTCCATTAGACCGAAACGAGCATCTTGCCTATGAAGGCGATCCCACTTTTATATGTGTTTTCAACAACCTGCACTAAGCATTAATCGAGGTCATAAGACTCTCTCATCCAATCGTCGTAGTACTAACATGTCTCGCATGTTTTAGAAGTACGCTTACGAGAAAAGGTATACAGGTCCTTAATAGGAGCCTCGGGAGTGTGTTTCGCAAAGATATAATGTTTTTTTTTAAAATCTATTTTAACATATCAAACCTTTCGAAACCACACACAATCTTGCCAACATAAGGCATGTGATTTTCTCGAATCTGACATCCGATGACGCAGTGTCTGGGTGCTATGTAAGTCACGACACTGGTTTTGGTAAATGGGTTTCACAAAAGAACCTATCACCCAACAACTTGGTCTTGCTCCAGATCAAGGGTTTTCCCAAAACGTATCGGGTGAAAAGAGGAATAGGTATTCCTCTCGAATACTCTGAGTCTATGGCAAGGAAAAGAAACAAAAGATAATAATGCGAAAAGGAAGTGCCTGGGCGCGAAGCGCGACGGCAAACAGGAACTGCGAAAGCAAGGGACAAGGATCGCGAAACCACGTCCTTGAATCAAAAAGACAGTAAATAGTAACTATGAAAGCAAAAGCCTGGGCGCAAAGCGCGACGGCAACAGAAACAGAAAGTGCGTAAGCAAAGGACAAGGACCGCGAAACCGCGTCCTTGAATTAAAAGACAATAAGCAGTAAATACGAAAGTAAAAAACCTGGGCGCAAAGCGCGACGGCAAACTGAAATGCGAAAGCAAAGGAGAAGGATCGCGAAACCGCGTCCTTGATTTAAAAGTGTACTTATATACATGTAAGTATATAAATATATCATTAAGTCCTTTCGATTATCAATTATTTAAGCTTGATTTAATTATTTAAGTCCTTGTGCAACTTCTCCTACCTTGGAGTATTGCGAGAATGAAGCCGTCTACGAACGTAAGTGATCGTCGGTTTAGTTCGCGGGGCGCGAACGGGCTCCGTTGCGTAACACTGCAAAAGTACGTAGTTTAGCATGTATAAAATGAAGATAGGTAGGGAGAAAGCTCGGTTTCTCCGCAACTCAATGCAGGGGTCATCGGCCCCTACCGTTACGAAAGAGAACGGGGTAGAGTCCAATGACCCATGCCACTAAAAGGAGATGGGTGCAGGGGCCATCGGGGCCCTTGCTGGGTTTTTAAAAGGAGGGGCAGGAGCCTTCGGCTCCTGCCAGCCTTCTTAAAAGAAAGGGGCAGGGGCCGATGGCCCCTGCCAAAGGAACGAGTAGGGAGGAGGGAGCGCAGGGGCCAAAGGCCCCCCTGCGGCTCAAAAGGAGAGGAGGTCGGGGAGTGCAGGGGCCAAAGGCCCCTGCCGAGCCCTTGCTCGACAGAAAAGAGACAGGGGCCTCTGGCCCCTGTCGGTTTAAAAGAGGGGCAGGGGCCAAATGGCCCCTGCTTGGTTTCCGAGGTGTGGGGCAGGAGCCTTCGGCTCCTGCCCCCCCTCTCTTAAGGGGAAGGGTAGGGGCCATCGGCCCCTACGTGGAAAGGGAAGGGCAGGGGCCATGGCCCCTGCCGGAAAATTAAAAGGGCAGGGGGCTCCGCCCCCTGCCTGCTAAGAAGAGGAAAGCAAGGGGGGCGGATCCCCCTTGCTTGTCAAAAAAAGAGGAAGGCAAGGGGGCTGAGCCCCTTGCCTGTCGAGATAAGAGGAAGGCAAGGGGGCGAAGCCCCTTGCCTGTCGTGAAAAAAAGAGGAGGAAGGCTCGGCAGGGGCCACCTACCGGCCTTCCGGCGAATCAGGGGGAGGAAAAAGGGGGAAAAAGAGGGGGGAAAAGGAGGGGGCTACCTGGGTTGCCATGAAGGGGGGTTCGCCGGAGAGGGTGGCGCCGTGAAGAGGGGGGGGTTGTCCTGCGTCGGCAAAAAGGGAGAGGGAGATGGAGTCGGGGGAAGAGAGAGCAGAGGGGAGAGAGACGAGAGATGAGAGAGAGAGTCGGGGGGGTCGGGGGAGGCTCGTAGTCCGTCCCCTCTCCCCTCTCGTCTTTTAATAGGGAGGGGGCGCACACAGGGCTCGCCCCCTGTGTCGCCGGAGGCTCCCTCTGTGGGCTGCCAGTCCCCTCGAAAAGGGTTTTCGAGGGGCTGGCACAGGTTGGATCCGGGTCGGGTCTGGACCCGACCCGGGTCCGATCTTAAATTTTTTTTTTTTTTTTTTAACTGGTTTTACAGTTCTTCATGATCTTCAGGTGAAGGATTCCTCTCCTATGACCATGATGTGTGATAACAAGGCCGCCACATATATTGCGAACAATCCTGTCTTTCATGAGTGAACAAAGCACATTGAGGTTGATTGCCACTATGTAAGAGATATGGTTCAAGTTGGTCATATCACTACCAAATATCTAAAGTCGGAAGACCAAGTTGCAAATATGTTTACAAAGCCTCTTGCTAGACCAAATTTCTCAAAATGTTGTGACAAGCTGAGCATGATTGATATCTATGCTCCAGCTTGAGGGGGAGTGTTGAGACTAAGAGGTTTTTAGTTAAAAGTTTTTCTAAACTAGAGGTCATTTGAATTTTAATGTTAATGAGGGACTTGAGTGTAATTTCTTTCTTTGGACTCTCTCTATTTAATATAGAGATTAGCCCTAATCTAAGGAATCGAGTTCTCTCATTTCTATACAGCCGTTTCTCTCTCTCTCTCTCTCTCTACCTCTGTTTCTGTGTTTGTTTTCAGATCTTCTACATAGACCATATGCAAGAACATAACAGGAATAAAATGACAGAATTTAAAAATGTTCTCATTCTAAAATATTACACTTCTTTAAATGTAAGGATTCAGAAAAAAAATAAAATTTACACAAGTTTTTAACTATATCAAAACTTTTGCCTGATCCCTCCAAGAATCGTACTAGGTAAGAGTGGAGCCTTAAGCCACGCAGCAACCCGTGTTTCGCTTCAATCCTCCACGAGGTTATCTGTAAATATTGTAGGGCATCAACCACATGCCCATAGGAAACCAAAACTAAACTTGAAGAATGCAATTCAAGTTGAAATGTTGAAATCAAGTATAATTCTCATCGTTTTAAAAATGAGAGTCAAGGGAATCCACATCATAATAAGAACATGATATTCAATCACATAAACCATCATTCATATTACATGGCATTCATAATCACATCACTTGTATGCATGAAAACTCCAAATCATTCTCATTTTAATTCATGACATTAAATTTCATATTCATTCGTATACATGATAATCATTTGCATAAATGAATGAAACTAACAGTTTATAGCATACTCCAAAGTGAAGTAAAAGTGCAATATATCATGTAATGTCATCATTCACTTTCTTTATGCTAAAAAAGAACATACTAATGTCCAACTTATGATTAAGGCATGCATTATTTCAATTAAAATTTCACATATCATGTATCAGAACTTTTATGCACTTTGCATTCAAATATAATAATAGAACAGGTCCTATCTTGACCCTTCCCATGTGCCTTGCACACACAAGCACCTCACGTGCATCAACCAAGCCCTTAGCTTGTAACAACAGGTTAAATCACATGACCAATCATAAACATGTCTTTTCATTCACATGTGACAAAATTCGTATGCAATAATCATGCAAACTTAAAAGTCTCTACATGTTCACAATATATGATTATGCATGGAAGCAGTTATCCTAAAAATCTAATTAATTGTTTTTCTTGTTATTCAAACCCATCTGTTACAAAAGAGGGTATAGACATTCAGAAACAACCATAGGAGTATTTATTATTCTATGTATTTTTTATTGCCCTCCTATGGCTTAACTGGTTCTTTCTCGAGCGATTCAACCCTGCAGTGCAGCGGTTGGGAGAATGGACCCATGGTCTCAGGTCTTGGCCTACGCCAAACCAAAATCGTCGACGAAAAATCGGGCATGCATCCCTAACTCTGCAGAGCTGTGATACTACCACCTAGGACGCACTGATAGACCTATCTCCTAACCTCCGTGGAACGGGGATAAGAAGCGCCTTTAGCCCTCGAAACACATGTTCCACGAGGCTTATACCGCCCTTCCCTCTCCCGGAAGGACACGAGATCGAAACGGATCCAACCATCTCAGAGAGCCCAGCCTTGTTGGGGCCTAAAATGGACCCATGGTCCGGGGTTATCTTTATTATTAAGTCATAGGTCAGAGCCAAACATTACATTCTCACAAGATAACCCTCTCTTGCCCTCATGCATGAATTCAAAAGCCTATGCCATTAGCATAACTTAAACTTACATGCTCTCATGCATGATATCATAGTCCATGCCACTTACAGAATTCAAATTTACATGCTCTTATGCATGATATCAAAATCTATGCCAGTTGCATAATTCAAATTTACATGCTCTCATGCATGTTCATAACATAACAGATTTGTATTTACTTTCATGCATGACCCTATCATGTCATGATTCAACTATATATGCTCACATGCATGATTCAATTCTAACATGATTTCATGCATGATTTAATCTCAACATGCTTAACACAAGATGCACTCACATAAGCTATTATGCATACATAGATAATTCCACAATTCCATGCACAAAACACATTGCATCATACTTGCACACATTAACAGGATATACAAAAAATGTAATCATATTCACAAGCATGATACATTCATTTTAGACATGTTTTCATGATACAAATTTCACATGCATGGCAAGCTCAATAAATAAATAAATAAATACAATAATGTCATGCAAACATTTAATATAGTCAATTCAAACACTGCAATACAGTCAACTATTCATTTCACATCAATGTCAAACATGTACCTGTAGCAAATACAATTTAATATCCCGCTAACTACAACCATGTCCAGCATGGTCTCCAAACTACAATTGTCAACAGTCCTAAATATCCACAACTAAGTGAGTGTGTGAGCAGGGGAGTGTTGCATTCAAGGAAGTAATTAACATGTGGTGCACTTGCACCACTTACTACGGATATTTACCCGATTTGCATGCTTTTGCATTTGCATTTTTCTTATTTCTTTTTGCATGACATTTTTAACCGCATGCGATGCTTAGCATTAAGCATCGCGCAATATGCTCAGCTACGTACCTGCAACGAACAATTATATATACAATACAATACAAATGTGACGAAAGGTAAAACGAAACTCAGGATTCAGAAAGTCCAGTGCAACTGTCGCACAACACGATCTACTCGTCCCTCTCGCAACGAGAGAGCGCTACCGTGCTACACAAACAACAATAACTTTTTTCTAAATACGCTTTCGCTTACGAGCGATAAAAATCCACACGACATTCGGTAACCCGATTGGCGAAAACCGAAAAGCAATACCCTGAGAAGTCCAAAACAAATCGGATAACCGTGTGGTGCAACTTCACGGCTGCACACTGCCCCGTGCATCACCCCAGTGATGACACAACCATCGAGGTACTCAATTCCAATGAAATATTTATATATTCCTATTGGAATCAAATCTCAAATACGAAAACCAAATCGGAAAGAAACCAACAACACAAAGGTACTCTTGTTGTCATGCACAACAACCCTAAACAATTTTAAACCTAACACCCCAATCCGATATACACCCTGAACAAAAATGAATCACCCCCCTTTCGATTTACACAGGAAATCCTAGTTTTCTGAAACATCAAGCAGAAAATAAAGAGCAAGGTGTGTTGATCACGCAGTCAGTGACCCAGGCAACACCGAGCATAGACAAAATGAAAAAGAAAACAAATACTACGCTACACAAAAAGGGTGGGCGTCCCTATCTCCGCGAATCCCAGTGCCCACATAGTGCCGGACAGAATGTCGAGGCATAAAAAAAATTGCAGCAACTATAAGGCATGCTTACGATTACGGATGGAATACAACAACAAGATGGATTTCATAAGTTGATTGTAGAGAACCACCCTGGTTCTCAAAAATCGAAGGGAAAAAGAAGGGGCTTCGTTTCCCCCAATGCGCAGACCCCATCAGTAAAGCATAGAGAGAGGAGAGTCGGGTGTTTCGGGGACGATGGCAACAACAAAAAAAGGGAAACAGGATACAAAATAAAAACCAATCACGATAGAAGAAAGGAAAAAGAGAAAGCAAAGGGAATACCCTTTCTGCGTTGATGAATCATGCAAAAGTGGCGAAGCAACGAACGATCGACTATGGTTGGGGCTCACAACGGTGTGGCAGCAGTGTCAGGGTCGCAACAGCAAATGGTTTCAAGCGGATGGAAGGAGGACAGCGGCGGTAACATTGAGGTTTCCAGTGGTACTTCGATGAAGAAAGGAGGACAAGAATGGCAGACAATGATCTTGTGTTTTTCGGCGACAGCGGATTGCAGCGGTAGCGCAGAAACTCCCGAACGACGTCCAAACCAGGGGAAGAAGAAAAAAAAGGGAAAAGAGGAAGAGGAGGAGAAGGTCGTGATGGCGGTGCCGCATGGGAGTTGGAGAAAAGAGGGGAGGGGAAGGGAAGAATAGAGTCGACCGGCGGGGGTCGGCGACGGCGCCGCTCCGGCCGGTCTGCAAACGGGGAAGGAGAAGAAGACTCGGGGAGGGCGGCTGCGAAAAGTGAAAGGGGGAGAAAAGGGTTAAGCGGGGTTTTAGGGTTTTACGGGAGGTGTTATCGGGTCCGGTTCGGGTCCGACCCGAGGAACTAAAAGAAAAACGCGAAAAAAGAAAAAAAAAATGTTTGTAAGTTAAAACTATTTTTTTTTATAATGCAATGGTTAAAATAAAACTAGCTAATCACTAGGATGAAATTATTTGGTGGCTAATAATCCTATTTTAGACAAAATTTTCGATTTTAAAGATAATACTTTATTCCATTAAAACATTTCCAAAATAAATTTTATGACTAAAATGCCCTTTTTACTAAATCATTCCAAGAATCATTAAAATATGTCCTGTTACGTTCGCAACACCTCAAAAAATGCTTAACTGGATTTGTAACTCATTAAATTGAATATTTTAATGACATTTTATTTACGGCAATGATTGGAATGGCCATTTTACCCTTCTCTGTCAGAATGATAGGATTAATAATATAAAACATACAAAATTGACCATAAAAGATAAAAACACTTTTTTAACTCGAATTAAAGTAATTCCTTTCTTTGTTTTCTCTTAAAAATTTACAGGTTTTACAAGAAAACACTTGAATAAATGTACAAACTAAAACCTTTGTTGTTATGTAGCTAATGTAATTTTTTTTTCTTGATGAGAAGCTAATGTAATTGTTGTCAAGAGTTATTATGGAGCAACCCTTTGAAGATATCTTTAACCATTTAACTTGTTTAACCTTTTAAATGCAGGGGAATGGCGTATCTCCATAATGAACCTAATGTCATTATTCATAGAGATTTAAAGCCAAGGTGAATTATATTTGCCTTGCTTTCATTAGCTTATGTGGGATTATATTTAACATATACTCGGTTACACTGAACCATGTAAATTTCAGGAACGTGCTTTTGGTCAATTCGAATGCAGACCATTTGAAGGTTGGTGATTTTGGCCTTAGTAGGCTCATAAAAGTCCAGAACTCTCATGATGTGTATAAACTGACTGGAGAAACCGGAAGCTGTGAGTTCAAATTTGGAATGTTTCTTCTCTTTTAGAAAGTGCCTCTTGCCAATTCTGCTTTCATTAACTTGTCCATTGCTTTTCTTGGGAATAATAGATAGGTACATGGCTCCTGAAGTCTTCAAGCATCGAAAATATGACAAAAAAGTTGATGTCTTCTCTTTCGCAATGATACTATATGAAGTAATTAATCTTTTATTTTGAATAAATTGAAGATGTATAACTTTTTGCAATGTCTAAACTACAATCCCTGTGTGTTGCTATAGATGCTTGAAGGAGATCCTCCTATGTCAAACTATGAACCATATGAAGCTGCCAAAAATGTTGCGGAGGGACATCGCCCATCCTTTCGTTCCAAAGGTTACCTGCCTGAGCTGAAAGAGTAAGTAGTAAATTTTGGAATATGGATGTGCTACTATTGTGGAGCAGAGTAACCAGAGTTTTCCAATTTCCCATCCAATTGCAATGCACAACTGCAACATTTTTGTTTGTGGTCAAAGTTTGAAATGAACCGGGGAGGAAAGTGCTTATGTTGTACTGATATTTCTTTGCTTTACTGGGTATCTATGGCTTGCCAATTGCCAGTTATTTGGAGTACAGTGAATACATGCGGTTTTACGTCTTCTCTTTATAACCTGGCTTCTGGATTTATAGGTTGACAAAGCTGTGCTGGGCAACTGAACCAAATAGGCGGCTTTCATTTCTGGAAATCCTTAAGAAGCTTGAAAAGATCAAAGACAACATGCCACAAGATCATCATTGGAACATATTCACGCAGTAGCTGCTGGATTATTAATTTAATATTCACTGCAAAAGCATATTTATGAAATTAATCGAATATAATTATGCTGATGCATACTGGAAGTGGTGCAGTTCATTTTCATGGAAATACTTTAACCAGGCTTGGACAAAGGCTTGTTCTGAAATAGCTAAAGGCACACGTGTAGTCAGAATAATCATCGAGGTTGTCAAAATGGCTCGAGCTAAAAGAATCATGGAAGATTCATAAACATCTTCACCCAGACTCGTGTATGAACTTGCATGCTTGGCAAATATGCTACGAAAACAGCCTTTTCTCTTGTGAAGTTGTTGCAAACATATTGACACTGATGTATAAATAAAAATGGTTGCTGTATTTCCTTCTGTGATATGATGTTTGACATAATATAACATTTTCTGGGTTGAATAGAGCCAATCACCGAAAGCTAGATCTTATTGTACGAGATGTTCAGCATAATTTCTTCTAAGAAACAGCATAGTTTATTTACAGCCATAATAGGTTCAGATAATGTCATAAGAATCATTTTTAAAGAGGGAGAGGAGTCAACAGTTTATTTATAGAAGATATGCATGATTAAAACGAAAAATGAAGCTTACCCCCAAATTTTGGATAGTTATGAAAAAAGTTGCAACTATGAGAAAATATTAACCCTTTAAGTTATTTTTTTATTCGGAAGATGACCATGTACAACAAAATTGATGTGTTTTTGTAAAAACCTTATAATTTTTAATGTTCGCACGATGTTCAAAATTGCAAATGTTTGTCATTAAAACAATCATTTTAAGCTTTGCCCAGCGGCTCTCTTGAGGTTTGCGTGATATATTGGTACGCTTTTTGGGTATCACACCCTCTCATTTAAAGGTAGATTTGCAAGTTTTTTTTTCAGACATCATGAAGTTTGCATAATTATATTTGCGAACTTCCTGTTGAACTGATAATTCGAAATGTCACAAATATCATACTAAATTTACATATATAATATAAAATTCACAAGATATAGTGTGAATTTTATGCAAATATATCATAACTTTGTAAATGTTTTACTAAATTTTCATACATAGTGCGAAGTTTGCATACTTGGATTTGCGAACTTTTTGGTCAAAACATCGTAAACTAACTTTGCATATATAGTACGAAGTTCACATAGAAATGTGTAGATCTCAATTAAGCAACTCAAGGAGATCTGCAAATAAATGGTGATCTGCCCAAAATTTTGAAATGCAAATTTTTTTATATTTGCATGTTTGTTGAATTATATATAGTCATTTTTTTTTACTTTGTTTCTTTTTCTCATTTATTTTTGGAATAACCCTAATCTATTTTCTTTAGAACCCTCATCATTTTTTCTTTCTCCTTGCAGCGATTTTCATGATTTTTTTTGCCGATTTTTTAGGTTAAGTCTAAAGGTGAGCTTTAATAGCCCCATGTGTATTTGTGTTTGGATATTTAATATTTGTCACAGATTTACAATTTAGGGTTTATTATGTTTAAGATTATATATATATGTTGTAGATGATTTATGTTTGTTTGCTTGTCCTTTAGTTAATATTAGGTATTTTGTGTCGATGTAATGAGCTAGTGTTTACTGTGCACAAGCATTAAAGAGGGGTTTTCAGAGTGGTTGTTGTAGGTAGTTATATTAATTGAATGTATGAAGTGTATATGGATGACCTTTTCTCACATGTTATTTGTATTAGATGAATGATATGTTGTATGGTTGTTATAGGCAATTAATAATGGCCACTGAAAGGGCTAGAGTACACTATCGTAGCGTTGATTATCCTACTTGGAGATCTATAGAGGTCTCAAAAAATAGTAGTTATAAAGAAAGTGTGACTTTGATGTCTCTTAAAATCGGATATGTAGAAGAGTCAATGATCCTCCGATATAGTTTATTTGAACCTAGATAGCAAACATGTATGGATGAATTTGTTGAACGATGATATAAAATCAATGTTCTTTGGTAGTAACGTTTACTTGGTTACTCACAAAATTAAAGAAGAAGATATTTCTTATGAATGGAATGTTGGGAATCTTCTAATGAATGTCCATCTATCTCAGACACCATTGATTAAGCTCAGTCCTTTGGCGAACATTCAACTATAAAAAATAGTGAATGATATTGATATCCCAAACATTGAACTCAGACACGAGGAGGGCATGCAGTTGGCTGAACCGATTAGAGATATAGATTTTCACAATAATGTGAAAGAGATCTACACATTTCTGCTTGATGAAAAAGCTAGGTATAAGTTATTGGACTTTGTAATTTATGCTTGAGATGTAGATGTGATGATGGATGTTATATTTTTATGGTTAATCTTAAAAGTTAAAAATATAGAAATCTTGCATGCATGGAAGTAAAGAAAACAACAGATACGATGATTTTGATTTAGTTTGTGCAATAGAACAGTCAATTAGTGATAGTAGTGATGATATAGACAGTAAAAAATTAGATGATATTGATCATGAAACTATAGGAGAGGTCCAAGACACTGATGACATTAGACAAATAATGACGGTTGAAGATGTTGCACAAATGGCTAGTGGAACGCTTTCTACGATTGTATAAGCTATATAAGCATTTTGGGGGCAGTAAAACTATTTTATGTTTTTACACGAATAAGACGTGGTTGAACAAGTTCTTCTTTAATGGATTCTCATATAATGAAGTTTAATTGAAAATCATCAAAACAAAGGCATCTCAATTGTATGATGAGTTGCATAATAAAAAACTTAATGATTGTAAACATTTTTAGTGGCTAACAACTGGATCAAATGATTGAGAAATTGTTTTCGATAAAAGATTTAATGATCTTCAACACTGACGCAATTTTTTTAAGGATCATGTGATCATGAATAACTATAAAGCAAAATTTGTGAAGAGTTGCAATAAAAGAGTGGTTGTCGTATGCACAAGAAAAAACTCGGAAACTATGGTTGATTGCCCTTAAAAGATTGATTGTACAAATGTGTGCAGAGCAACGTTCTTTCAGGTGAAGTAGTATGAAAGCGAGCATACATGTGGTGGATCATTGGACAAACTTATAGTAAAAAAAGTGTCTTCAAAGTGAATTTTAGGTATTATTCACAAATGCATACAGAATGAATCGAAGATAACTACTAGAGAAATCATGAATGACATAAGTCATGAGGAAAGTGTGGAGATTACTTACAAACAAGCATGGCGTAGATAAGAACAAACAAGAGAGACACTAAATAGTTCATTCGAAGAGTCCTTTAGGATGTTTTCTGCCTATTTGGATCATTTGATGAAAGCTAACCAATGATCGCTACAGTACATTCAGATTGATAAAAAAGATCGATTTAAGTACCTATTTTTATCCTTTTATCCATGCATCAATGAGTTTTGGAAATGATGTCCTTCAGTTCTTATGGTAGATAACACATTCTTAAAAAGAATATACATGGGTATATTATTGTCAACCCATAGTATTAATCCTTATGGTAAGATATTTTCAGTAGCATTTGCAGTTGTAGATAAGGAGTTGAATGATTCATCGGCATAGTTTTTAGAGCATGTGAAGAGTTTGTTGTCTTCGATGATTATAAAGAAATATTACAATTTACAGTTATCTCATATAGGCATAAAGGTCTAAAGTATATTGTCCCCCACACATGGCCTACATGTTATGTTGGATATTGCATGAAGCACTTGACGGAGAATTTTTATGAGAAATTTGGTTCACCACTAAGGGCATTTTGGTGGAGCACGGCTATGAGATGACAATGTAATTATTTTCTTCAAAAAGTCTAGGAGCAAGATGAAGTTGCATACCATTATATTGCTAGTAACATAGATCCAAAAAAATTGGGCTAATAGTTATTTTTCAACAAAAAGATATGGCTGTTTAACGTCTAATATAACGTAGAGCTTTAATGCATGGATTCTCATTATATGTGATAAGCCCCTAATTCCTCTTATTGAAAAATTGTCTCATGCTAATAAAATATTTTGAGAAAAGAAAGAAAGTCAGAAGAGCAAATGTCAGGGGTTGTAGTGCCTAAGGTAAAAGAAAAGATAGAGGAATTGAAGATAAATGCACAACAAATACATGTACAAGTGGTACATTGCTACTAATATCGGTATAAAGCCCGTGATCGATGTCACAATTACAATGTTGATCTTGACAAGCAAAAAAGCTCTTGTGAAGAGTGAAAGGTCCATGAAATTCTATATGAACATGCGATCACATGCATTTTGTGTGAGGGCAAGCAACTAGAGGATTACTGTGTCATGGCCACTATCTGCAACCTCAGGATCTATGTTGTGGTATATCTCAGTCGTTTGGGAGGTATAGAAAAAATACGGTCAAGCAACTAAATCATGTAGGTCAAAACTTGGCCTGATAAACCATTAGAGTAGGGTTTTCGGTCCAGATCTACAAAGATCTGATCTCGAGGGTCTAGGGAAGTCCAAGGACATCTAATAAGGTCTAACACAAGTGTCAGGGTGTTGTGAACTCAGGCTGGGATGTTTGGTAGGCTGTTGAGACCAAACAGGATAGGCAGGGTATTTTGCCTAATTGGCAAGACGCAGTTTTGAGTTTCTCGATTTGGGAAAGATATAGGGCTTTATCTAAAGCTACACTAAGGGTTAAGGGATAATGCCAAAGGGTTGGGGAATGCTATAAATACCTAGGATAAGTCTGGAGATGTTTGATCAGCAAAACCACGTCAGATAGGGCTCCTTCCTTTTCCCTGATAAGGTCTGCTTCGTTCAGTGAGGGTATATCGTGAAGGGCTTGGGCCCTCAAAGATCCACCTCCATACTAGGGGTGAGCCGAACGTGCACTCTAAAAGAGCGAGTGAGAAGGGCGTCAAGGGTTAGAGATGCCAGGAAGGAGAAGTGAGATAATAAAGAGACGTCAAGGGGGTAGGGACGTCTGGAGTAAAGAGAGATAAGAGAGAGAAGGAGATTCAATAAGAAATCAATATTATTCAATGCTCAAAAGGGGTTCTCCATACCTCTATTTATAGAGTTTTCCTAATCTATAACTAACTATAACTACTCAAAAAACTAAGAAGAAATAAGAAACAAAAAACTAGATAAGAGAGAGACCTACACTAACCATAACTCCCTAACAACTAATTAACTACCCAAGAAAATCAAGAAAGAAGAAACAACTAAACTCATAAATGACTAATCATCTTGGTATAACCAGGACTCTTCTGAAAGAGGGGGACACCCCCTAGGACTTCTGGATTCACTCTACCCTGGGATTAGGTCATGGGTGTCTCCTAAAAATTGGGTTGTAATAAACCACCACACTCCATACCACTTTGCCCCGAAAGTGGAGCAGACCATGACCCTTTAATTTGTCACACTCCTGGGATCAAACACAAGGTTTTGATCATCCTCATGCATTGGGACAATTTTGCGGTTTCTTGATTGTGGCTTCATACTTGTTGTTAAACTCCCAATTCAAACTGAGTCTCGGTGAAAGAGTTGGGGACATGGCCTGTGAGTGTGCGTTGGTGGAGAGTATGCAGCTGAGATCGTAACAGTGATAGAGTTGCACTTTTAGGGAACTATCAAGATGTGACTGCATGAGAATGACCATAACCAGTTATCAACAGTCGCATCCTTTATGGTGACCTTGCTGGTTTGTCGCCTCATGTGAGAACTCTTCCACATATTCAGTTATGTTGTTCGCCAACTGCACTACACTGTTGACTACAGATGTTGCACTCCAGTGGACCCATGGTGAGTCTGGGTTTGAACCTAGGTCTGGATTAGGTCAGGTTCAAAACAAGTTCTGGTTGGGACCAAAGGTTTTGGGAGAAAATTCAGTGTGCCCAGAATTAGACACTAAAAATCATGAATTTTTAAGTGGAGGTTCTAGACTGGTATAGAAAGACTATGTAAAAATTATAGAGTCAAACTCATTCAGGTTTGAGAGAAATGGGATTGGGAACAGGGGAGACGGAACAAGGGACATGACTAGGCTGGACTAGGTTCCAGAAGAAAATCTATTTCTCTCTACTGGGTTTTGATAAATTTGTGAGATTTTTTGGGTAGGCTTAGGACATGTCAGAAGATATACAAGTCAAATCTCTACCCTAAATGAGTTCGTGGCAGGGATATACAAGGTTTGCAAGTCGGGTTTGATTCAGCAATTATCAGCAGAACAAAATTCAACTTGGGATTAGGGTTCAATATTTGGGTAAGGGGTTAAGGTAGGTCTGTTATCATTGCGAAATTTTACTTTTTTAAGTCAAATTGACCTTTGAAAAATATTTTGAAAATAACTCGCCTCTGTTTTAAAATACGAGAAAATTTTGAGGAATGGGACTCTTTGAAAATGTTGATTGAAAACATGATGTATGCTTTAAATATTGGAAAATACTTGGAAAAAGGATACTTTGAAATTCATGAACTTCATTGGGAGAAGAATTTTAAAGAAAGGAAAAATCATGAATTGGACTCAAAAGATTGAAAATTTCTTGAAAAACAAAGGGGTTTCTGAGAAAATTGATTTTGAGGAAAACCTGAACAACTTTGAGAAAACCGTTTTTTCTGAGGTTTAAAATCTTGAATTAATCAAAAGGATGGGCGTGTAGCCCTGTGAAATTTTTATTCATGGTGCTATCTAACCTAGATGATGCATGAATGCAATTTGAGAAAATATTTTTGAAAGAATTTTGAAGAAGATCATTTGGAAAAAAGATTTTTGTGCCTTATAGAATTTAGATGAAATAAACTCAGCACATATCCCTGACTATGGCTACGAATATGCATTAAATATATCTCATTTGATTTTAAAATGAGAAAATACTTAGGAAAGTTTGAAAAATATGCTATGATTTCTGAAAATGCCTAAGAGTGTAGGTTGTTTGTGGTTTAAAGGAAGATGATAAATCTGGATATTGCTCATATTCTGACTATGACTACAAATACGAATACAATCGAGTTTATTAACTCCTTAGAAGTGAGTGCACATGCCATTCGTGTTGACCATTATGAATTTGAATATGCATGAATCATCATTCGTCACACATTAACATTATTGAAAAATAAATTATATGTAATGCAGCCCTATTCTAAGCAGGAAATTAAATTCTTATTCTAATTTTTTTTTATAATTTACATCAACAATAAATTGAAATAAAGAAAAAAATAAAGAAAATACATTCTTGAATGTCCCTGCAAAACTGGCAAACTTGTTAGTGAAGATATATCGGCTTTTCTGGATTTATCCAACAATATCTGAAATTGAGGGATTTATCTAGATATAATCCTTTTTCCATGTTTTTCTGAGATAAACATAATAAAAGATGATGCAAAATGAAATAAATAATAAAAATAAACAACTTTAAAATTTTGAATTTTAGAGAAAATAACCAAAATGCCCCTCAAAACAAGACTATGGCCTTGAAATCAGGGTTTTAAAAAAAGATTTTTATAAAACTTTTAATTCAGGGGTCAAACAGATTCAAATAAATACCAAATTGGGTGTGGAGCAACCTAGCATGATTATAAACATGATAAAACTCTAAAAATATAAAAAAAAATTACGAAAATTTCAGAATATCATAAAAATATAAAAAAAAAATCGTGTTTCAGTTGAATCGGGACTCTGTGGGCATCTCGTTTTCATAATTTAACCAAATAATGTATCAAATGAATTCCAAAATTAATAAAAATCGACATGGACACTTCTAATAACCCTAAAATTAAAATGCAATCAAAAAATATATTTTGGGTATTATTGTGATATAAAAATTAAATAAAAACATAAAAATATGCGATTATGCCTGCAGGCACGTACTTATCACAGTGTCAGACCCAAATTAGGCACCAAACAATAATAAAAAAGTGTAAAATTTTACATGGAAAAACTAGACATTTGGACACAAATATTTTTTTTTACAGATAGGAAAAATCATCTTCGGTTAGGGAGATATTGTTCTGGCAATATATGCTTGATTTCAGTGAATACGTAATGGCTCTAAAAGACTTTTTTTTGGCTCAATTAAAAATAGCAGACACTATTCAAAACTTACATAAATAATACTAATAAAACTAGATATGTTGCTGAGTCTGTGACTTTTTACGGATCATCGATCAGATCTTCGGTTAGGGAGATACGATCTACGCAAGTTGAACTAGGGTTTAAATGATATATAACAGTCACTGTGAAACAAATTCTGATTTATGACACAAGAAAAATAGCAAACCATCATAGAAAAAACTAAAAATTGTATAGGATATACTAGACACCATAACAAACACACTGCAACTTACAGATCGTCGATCGGATCTCCAAAAAGGGAGATATTGCTTTGACAAATTATACCTGATTCTGTACAACGCTCTCACGGTACCAAAATTAGAGTTCAGTTTTTTATTTTTTTAGTAGGGTTATAGGACTCAAAATAATCCAATTTTTTTTAGAAAAGTTGACACATGCACGGTTTAACCTTAAAAAAATCAAAATTTATTGACAGAAAAATGCACAAGAAATAACGTTGTTCCCGCGTGCCCGAAATCAAGACCGCATATTATCAATAAAGCACATGAATAAATCTAATTTAAGCATGTAAAAACCATTAAAAATGTAAATAATGTAATGAATCATGTTTTGATGCTTGAACACATAAAATAAACATTAACATGATAAAATAAATAAATAAAATCAAGGAAAACATGGTTGGAATTTGATTTAGCCATTAACAAAAGGGATTCAGCCTATAAAAAGGTCAAATCTCGATCTTTTTTGGGCGTTTAGCATAATAAGCTTATCAACAACGATTTTGGTGGATCAAAAGCATACAAGCAACCATGGATATTTGGTGAATCATGTCCTTGGGTCGTGGGGCATGGTATTTGAACGAAAAAAATAGAAAAAACATGTATAGACGGGCGACAATGGCAAAAACACATAAAAATAAATAAAACGAATAAAAAAGAAATAATGACTTGCCTTAGGGAAGCGGCAACAATGGAGTAAAGAGGGGATGCTGGATGAGAGAGAGGGAGCAAGAAGAATAAAAAAAAAGATGGATCGACCCCCCCTTGAAGTCCCCCTTTTATAGAATTTTCAAAGCATTAATTAGATCGAGTTTTGGTTGTTTTAAACTCTTTTTAATTAAGAAAGATAGATCAAATGGGGGGGGCGATTTTTCCTAATTGGTTAACTTTTCAACCTTCCTAATTAGACCCTAATTGAGTCCCAATTGAAGTAAAACCCTCTCGAATGTGGCGCCACCTACTGTGGGCCCACATTTGGTTTTTAAAACTTTAAATTTGAAAGTTAAAAACACTAAAGTGAAAATGGATTTTTAAAATCAATTTTGACTCTTTTAAACTTCTAACCTAACAAGAACATCGACTAATCCTAAGCTAACCAAAGTATTTTCAAATGTGGCGCCACCTAGTATGGGCCCCACTTGTTTTTTTTTTAGAAAACGATTTTGAAACTTAAAAATAAAGGGTTAAAAATAAGGTTTTCAAAAGGGGATGGAATAGGATGAATTTGAAATTAAAAGTTTTGAATCAACCAGAGTTCTGACTGAATCGAAACTCTTTCAGATGTGGCGCCAACTGTGTGAGCCCCACATTAGGGTTTTGAAAAAGTTAAAATAAAGACTGAAAAGGGTTTTGAAATAGAGTTGAAATCACCAGATGAAAATCAGAAGTTTTGAAAACAGAGTCATAAACCAACTGGAATTCTGACTAGAGTCCTAAAATTCAAAAACTCTTAAATTTTGGTTTTTGAAAGACAAATATAGAGGTTTCGAAAGATCTTTTCAGAGGTTAGTAAAAATGAACAAAAGGACAAAACCAGGGTTAGAGTCCTAATCAACTAGAACTCTAGGATAGAGTCCTAGAATTTTGAAACTCTCATAATTGAATATGTTTTCGAAGAATAAGTGAAATAAAAGTGAAAAGAGGAAATCAGAGTAGAGTTCCGGACCAACTAGAACTTTGGGGTAGAGTCCTAAAATTTTAAAACTCTACAACGAAGTCCTAAAATTTTGAAATTTGATTTTTTGAAGGTTAAATAAAGAAGTCTTTGAAAGATTTTCTCAAAAATGAAGTCAGGGTTAGAGTCCTCATCCAACTGAAGCTCTGGAAAAAAGTTCTGATTCGACTAAAACTCTAAAATTTTAACTTCTTTTGAAAGATTTGGAAATATTTTCTCGAAAACAGATGAAAATAGAGATGAAAGATAGAGTCCTAATCTGACTGAAACTCTGCGATAGAATCCTAGTCTAACTGAAATTCTAAATTTTTAATCTTTTGGAAGTCAGATGAGAAGGTTTTTAAAAACAAGTGAAAAACATGAATAAATGATGAACTCAGGATAGAGTCCTAGTCCGACTAAAACTCTAGGACAGAGTCCTAGTCTGACTAAAACTCTAAAATTTTGTACCAAAATGAAAGATTTTGAAAGGTTTTCTTAAAAATACATGAAAATATAAATGAGAGATAGAGTCCTAGTCTGACTGAAACTCTGAGATTGAGTCCTAGTCCGATTGAAACTCTAAGATTTTGGCCAAAATGAAAGAAATGGATGAGGGATAGGACTACATCTGACTTAAAACCAAAATAAAATTTTAAAAAAGGTTTAAAAAGTAAAAAGACAGAGTCCTAAGTCAACTAAAACTCTGAAATTTAAGAAATTTGAGAAATAAAGAAATTCAGAAGCGACACCACCTAGATGGGTCTCATCTCAGAATCGAGATCAATTAAAAATTGAGTTTTAAACGAATCCAGATCGCTTTCTAAGGAAAATATTTTGAAATATAAGATTCTAGGGGTTAACAACAGGCAAATATTGATCTAAAAACTAAAGTTTTTGAAATTGATTTCGAAAGAAAAGTTTTAAAATTTGAATCTGGATTGAAAGATTTTGAAAAAACAGAGTGCTGGATCTCGAAAATGACATGCAATGCAATGAAATGACATGAAACGACATGAAGTGATGTGAAATGATATGGAATGAGATGCAAAAGGTAAACCCTGGATGAGGGATTTGAAGTCCCAAATCCCTGGCGTTGACAAAGAATTAAACATTTTTTGTTCGAATACAAAAATTGACGATTGAAATTGAGCCAAAAATAGAGATTAAATCTTGATTACGAGATAAAATATTTGGATTTTGATGTAAAACTTGGGCTTTGGATAGCCTTGGCTCGGGTGTCGACCCACTGGTTTCCTAAAGACTTCAAGGAGTGGGCCCCAGTGGCAAGAGGCAGGTATTTGTGAATGAAGGTAAAAATTTGGGGTGTTTATAGATGCCCCTCTTTACTGCTAAGCCGGTTGGAAGCCGAACTTAGTGGCAAAGAAAAATACACCAAATTTGGACTATAAAAATGCCCCAGTTAGAGGAATCTGACTGGGTATGAAAGAATTCGCTCTGGTGATGATGGTAGATATGACATGGATAATGGAGAAGAAAATTCACCTCACTGAAATAAGGCTCAGGCTTAGCTCTTAACCTGGATGGGACGAAAAGATACCTCGCGGAGAAGGCTCAGGTATAACCCTTAACCTGAATGGGCATGGATAAAATACCTCACGAAGTGAGGCTCAGGTGTAACCCTTAACCTGAATGGGCATGGATAGAATACCTCTTGAGATAAAGCTCAGGTGTAACCCTTAACCTGAACGGGTATGGATAAAATACCTCATGAGATGAGGCTCAGTTGGAACCCTTAACTTGAACGGGTATGGATAAAATACCTCACAAAGTGAGGCTCAGGTGTAACCCTTAACCTGAACAGGTATGAATAACAAAATCCTCGAATGAAGAAACTATGATAAAACCTTCGAATTTTGCACAATAAATTCGAGAGGAGTTTGCACAAGGAAGAAAATGGGGTTCTCTAAAGCTTGAAAATGGGTTGATCTTGGGCGTCTCATTGCTGAGACTGAATGGCTTTTAAAACAATAACCTTTCGCAAAAATAATTTGAGTTTAACCCTTACCTTGAACGGGAACTGTCTATGCTGGGATAGTGGAAAACACAGAGAAGTGTGTGAATCTGAGAGCTCAGGCACTCAGATCAAAAACTGAAGGAAAATATTTTGAAAACTTCTGTTATCAAGTCCTAAAGAGGGATAAAAACAACGCCAAGATATATCAAAATGGACATCAAGCTCTTACTTTATGTCGAGATAACTTAAAAAATTTCCAATAAGATAAAAATTGTGATTGATTCAAAATAATTGAAAGTAAGCACATTTGTGCAAAAAATATTTCCTCTTCTACCTAGAGTATTACCTCCAATTGGGCTAACTTCGTAGAATCCAGAATCAAAATCAAATTTGTTGTTGTTTATTTTCTTCAAGGAAGCTATCGATCTCCTCGATATGAAAAGAAAAGAAATGTGTTCTCAATATCATAAAAGCAATTGATGGAAAGATATTGATAAAAGAATTTCATAAAAATAAAGATAATTCTTGGTAGATTTGGCAGTTTCATATATGGGGTTTTACCCATGATGTTCTTTTTGCACTCTTTTGAGACGTAGGGATTAAGCTTTCTTGGGGTTTGGCGAGAATTTTGTCACATCAGCCTTAATCTTGGCGATGTTCTGATTTTTCATGGAAGGACACGTCACATACTCTTTCAACTTGGAGATGATTTGAGTCGTCTTTAGTCCCAGGAATTATATTGATGTTGTCTCTTTAATTGAAATCTCTTGATAATCTTTTTCACTCTTTTGAGACATAAAAAGTAAGTTCTTTTGAGATTTGGTGAGAATTTCATCACATCACCCTTCATCTTGGCGATGTTTTAATTTTCTCTGGAAGGGCACATCACACACACCTTCAACTTGGACATGATACACCTCTTCTTTAGTCCCAAGGATTGAATTTAATAAAATTGTCTCATTGGATTGAAAATCTCTTTATGATAACAATGATCAAATATCTGTTAGGAATTGGCGAGAGGTTCATCGCATTAGCCTTCAACTTGGTGATGATTTAAGCCTTCCCTAGAAGGACACGTCACATGCTCCTTCAACTTGAAGACGATCCGAGCCTTCTTTGTCCCCGGGGGTCTAACTCATTTATTAGTCTTCAACTTGACGATGATTGAGAGATCTCTTTTGTAGATAATTAGTTGTAGCATGAATGATTGAAGAGATATATTGAAATTGAGTGAATTCTTTTTCGCTCAGGACATTTTCACTGCTTTATTACCAGAAGAATAGTCTTTAAAAATGTGTCATAGCTATGACCAATATCAGTTCATTTATGACTTCTCAACATCATTGAAATTTTCCTGCCTAGTCATATCAAAAATTTTTCTTCATCCTTTTGATTGACCAACAAAAAAAGCTTGATTTTTCTTCTTTCTTCGCAAAAGTCTTGTCCTTTTGGAAGGAATACTGAAGGTAATATGAGGTAACTTTTTGTGCAATAAAAGTTTTGAGATTAACAACTGTTTTTAATAGCGAATTGGCAAAATGTTCTTGAAATCCTTGGTGAAAGAAATCGCTTGATATCCGATTGACATGTCTGTGGCTAAATTCTCCTCTCCTTTCCCCAAAGGAGAGACTCAGGCTTGACCCTTACCTGATCGGGTAATAAAAAATTACTCCTCTCTTCCCTGAAGAGGAGGTGTTTGCAAAATAAACTTTCGAAGAGAAGGTTGATGAATTTTCATAAAGGAGCGAGTCCATCATGTTCTTCCTGGAAACAGGGTCCTCCATGATAGGATGGCCTAACAAAAAATATTGGGGGGTCACAAGGAGAATGAGCTTCCGTCGAAGCTCTCCCTAGAAATAGGGTTCCTTGTGTGATAATAAAAAATTATCTTGCAAACTTTTCGCGAAACACAAGTCTCTTCAAACTCTCCCTAAAAAGGGGTTCAACGAACAAATAATAACTGTATGCAAAATGAACGAGCTCCCACAAACTCTCCCTATAAGAAAGAGTCCTTCGCAAGGAAAATGATTGATAATTGATATTGGGCCAATTAAGAGCGAGTTTGACACAAAGGTTGAATCTTGGACGACCATGATTGGCGGATGCAAGCCGAAGGTCAAAAAATGATTGACTTTGATAGAATTGATAACCCAAAGGTTTGCTTGATAAAAATTGGTGACCTGAAGGTTGATTTGATAAAATTTGATTGCTAAAATTGATTGACTTGGAGGTCTGAAAATGATTGATTTTGATAGAATTGGTTGACTGGAAGGTTGGTTTGATAAAATTGGTCGACCCAGAGGTTCAAAAATTGGCATTGAGCTCGAATCTTGATTAAGACCAGTGTAAGGACTAGATGAGCATTGGATTTGAAAGGAGTACCAGCACGAACACTGGATTTCGAAACAACACTAGTACAAACACTGGACTTTAAAAAAGTACCAGCACGAATACTGGATTTTGAAGAAGCACCAGCATGAACACTGGGTTTTGAAAAAGGACCAACACGAGCACTTGATTTTGAAAAAATACTAGCACTGGATTGTGAAAGTGTACCAGCACGAGCACTGAATTTTGAAAAAGTACCAGCACAAGCACTGGATTTTGAAAAAGTATCAGCAAAAACACTGGACTTTAAAAAAGTACCAACATGAACACTGGATTTTGAAAAAGTACCAGCATGAACACTGGATTTTGAAAAAGTACCAGCATGAGCACTAAATTTTGAAAAAGTACCAGCATGAACACTGGACTTTAAAAAAGTATCAGCACAAACACTGGATTTTGAAAAAGTATCAGCACGAATACTAGATTTTGAAAAAGTACCAGCACGAACACTGGATTTTGTGAAAGGAGCAACGCAAAGCTGGATTTTGTAAAGGGATTAACGTAAAGCTGGGTTTGGAAGAAAAGTTTGAGTCGAAACTCGAGTCTTCAAAAGAAAACTACACAAATTGGATTTGAAAGAAGATTCAAGTTAGAACTCGGATCTTCTAGACCAATTCTTGAATTTGAAAGAAGGTTCGAGTAGAAACTCGGTTTTTCAAAGGAAAACTAGATGAATTGGATTTAGAAGAAAATTTGAGTCAGAACCTAGATTTTCTAGACCAATTTCTTGAATTTGATGAAAAGAAAATTCAAGTCAAAACTCGAATTTTCAATGGAAACTAGACTAATGTAGACTGGGTTCTAAAACATTGACCAGTAAAAACCAGATTTAGAGAGTTCGACCAGTAAAAACTGGATTTAGGAATAGGCTCAACCCGAAGGTTGATTTTGACAAGATTGGCAAAAATGGTTTTGATAAAAGACTCGACCCGAAGGTCGAATTTGGAAAAGACTGGTGTTTTGAAAGTGCTTGATGATTGTGATGGAAGATTTTCAATCTTCAACCTCATGATGATTTGGACAAATGCCGGGGTCCCAGGATTTATCTCTTATCCTGAATGGGTAATAATTTTGATGCAAATTAATGTAAATGGATGCAAATAAATATAGATGAATACAAATGAATGCCGACGAATGCAGACGAATGCAAATAGATGAATGATGAAAGATTTTGTTTGATCCTGCATACATACAGTGCATTTGAGATAAAAGACAAGTTTTTCATAACAAAAGATGCCCCAGTGTAATTTGGGAGGAAGATGTTCAGATGAAAGAATAATTGATCATTATTGAAGGAAATTCATTGAAGAATATAAAAGATAGAGCCAACGTTCTAAGCATAGAATTTCTTAAGATGTCAGACATTGATGGGATCAGGCATTTCTACCCCATCTGCCTTAATCAGACGATATGAGTTACGTGGTAATGCTTCATTGACCACGTAGGGACCTTCCCAGTTTGGTGACCATTTTCCACGTGGGCGTGCTTGAGACGAGCCATTGATCTAAGGACTAGATCATTAACTCAAAATTTCCTTTCAATAACTGACTTGGCATATTGCCTGGCTATCCTATGACAATAAGATTGAGCGTGCTCTGCTGCCTTAAGTCTTCTTTTATCGAGGTGATCAAGTTGTACCATCCTCTATTGCTGATATTGATCGAGTGGTAGCTCTAGAAGTGATGTGAACTTGAGAGCGAGCTTCTGAACAAGAAGAGGTAGTACCACCTCGGTTTCATAAACTAGCCCTAAAAGAGTGGCATTGGTTGAGGTTCGAATGGTGGTTTGATACGCTCAAAGTGCATCATGAATTTTCTCGTGCCAATCACAACCCATCTCAACAGTCCTTTCCAAGATGTGAATCAGGATTTTATTGGTGGCCTATGCCTGACCATTCCCTTGAGGGTAATAGGGAGTAGAAAAATAATGATGAATCCTGAATTTTGAACATAAGACCTTCATTCTATCGTTCTTGAAATGAGTGTCATTATCTGAAATGATATCATGTGGTATGCCAAAATGATAGAGGATATTCTTGTGGATGAATGAGACTACATGTCGACCTTCCACTGTACGCAGAGTGACAACCTCAACCCATTTGCTGAAGTACTCTATTGCGGTGAGAAAATATTTATGGTCATTGGATACAAAAGGAGTAATGGGCCCACAACATCGAAAGCCCACATAGAAAATGGCCTTGGAGACACAACTGAGTATAAATATGTGGTTGGCGCATGAATAAAAGGTTTGTGCATCTGACATTGAACACACTTCTTCACAAAATGATAGCAATCTTGTTGCATGGTCTTCCAATAATACATTGCCTGAATGATCTGCTTAACAAGCATTTGGTAACCGACATGGCCACCACAAATGCCTTCATGCGCTTATCGAACGACTTCCTTGGCTTCATCTTCGTCCAAGCATCTGGAATACTCGGCACTGAATCCATGATGATAAAGGACATCAGCAAGAATAAAATATCGGGCAGACATATGTTGAATTATGCATTGTTCCCTCTTTGACAATTCTGGTAGAAATTCACCAGTTTTGATAAAATTATTGATATCTTGGTACCAAGGCTTCTTCTTTTGCTCTGTCTGGTTGATTTGCATGACTTGAATTAAGGGTAGCAAAATCTGACACGACCCGTCAACCCGCTTCTTAGCCAGGTTCGGGTTTGGCTTAAACGGGTTTGTGTCATAAACGGGTTGACCCACCTAACCCGTTTATTAAACGGGTCAGGTTCGTGTTAGGGGTATGCCAACCCGCCAACCTGTTTACCCGACCCTGACCCGCCCGCCAACCCATTTACCTGTTTACTCGTAACCGACCTGCCAACCCGCCCGCCAACCCGCCCGCCAACCCGTTTACCCGAACTCGTCCTGCCAACTCGCCCGCCAACCCGTTTACTCGACCCGACCTGTTTATTAAACGGGTTAACCGTGTCGTGTTGGGTTACCCGTTTAATAAATGGGTCGGGTTTGTGTTTTCCACAGCCGACCCGTTTAATAAACGGGTCAAGTTCGTGTTGAGGTATGCTGACCCACCAACCCGTCGACATGACCCACCAACCCGACCTGATTGCCACCCCTAACTGGAATGAAGGCAAGTTGATCGAGTCTATCAATTTAAAAGAGCGATAGGATTCGCCATCCCTAAAAGACATAATGAAGCCTAGGCTATCTAGACCGTCAGCTATTTGATTGAACTCTCTTTTGATATGAAAAAGTTGAAATTCATCGAAGTTGTCGATGAGAGCTAGAACAATCTTCTGATAAGGAAGTAGCTTCCGATCCTTCACCTGTCATTCGGCTTTGACTTGGCTAATGACGAGCAGTGTGTTGCCGAAAGCATGCACTCTCTTAACATTGAAATCTTGTAGAATTCTTAGACCTTGTATTAAAGCTTCGTACTCGGTATGTTATGAGTGCATTGAAAATCAAGTTTGAGAGAGAAAGTGATCATCTCCTTCTCAGGCATGATTAACAAGATCCTAATCCCTATACCAGTCATATTCTTGGAACCATCGAAGAATAAACTCCAAACTGGGGACTGCTGAATGTTATGGATGCGTTCATCAGAGAAATCATCTTCGGTTTTCTCATCTTCTGTCAAAGGAAGATCAGCTAGTTGGTCGGCGATGGCTTGGCCTTTAATTGACTTTTAAGAGACATATTCTAGGTTATACTGCATCAACAGAACTTGCCACTTGGCAATCCGTTCATTGAGAAATGGTTGTTCGAGAATATACTTGAGAGGATTCAACTTTGATAGAATCTTGACTTCTGATGCTAACAAGTAATGTCTCAGTTTCTGACACATCCAGACCAGTGCTAGGCATGTCTTCTCTATCTGAGAATACTTTTTCTCGTAATCAATGAAGGTCTTGCTCACGTAGTAGATGGCATGATCTACTCAACTGCCTTCTTCATATTTTGCCAAGAATCTGCCATAAGAGGTTTGATTAATTGAGACATACAACAAAAGAGGCTTTTC
Organism: Nuphar pumila; assembly: GCF_984573655.1. NCBI lineage: Eukaryota > Viridiplantae > Streptophyta > Magnoliopsida > Nymphaeales > Nymphaeaceae > Nuphar > Nuphar pumila. The sequence goes on from NC_143250.1 coordinate 130,503,976, forward strand.
CAATTCTGGCAGCTTTAGAATGGGTGGATTGAGGAGATATTTCTTGATACGCTTGAACGGCTGCTGACACTCTGGTCCCCACTCAAACTTCACACCTTTTTTGAGTAAATGATTAAAAGGTTCACACCTCATAGCCAAATTAGATATGAATCGTTGAATTGACTGCATACGTCCCTGAAGACTACGCAACTCTTTGAGGTTGGTCAGATGTGGCATATTAATGATGGTCTTTGCTTTAGCGGGATCCACTTCTATTCTCTTCTTACTGACCATGAAGACAAGTAGCTTGCCAGACTCTACTCCAAAAACACATTTCTAAGGATTGAGTCTTAACTTGAATAAAATAAGTCGCTTGAAGACTTGACCAAGAGCATCAATATGGTCTTCTTCTTCCTTGGACTTGACCAGTATATCATCGACATATGCATCCATAATCTTATGCATCTGGTCATGGAAAATGACAGTCATTGCATGCTGATAGGTTGCCCCAGCATTCTTAAGCCCAAATGGCATGACTGTGTAACAAAAGGTGCCCCAAGGCGTGGTGAAAGATGTCTTAGCCTGGTCACGAGCGGCCAGCTTGATCTGATTATATTCTGAATACTCATTCATAAAAAAGAACATGGCGTGACTTGTCGTGCTGTCGATTAGAAGATTGATGTTGGGAAGTGGATAATCATCCTTTGGAGTTGCTTTATTGAGATCTTGAAAGTCGATACAAATTCAAACTTTACCATTCTTCTTAGGAACTGCCACGATATTTGCTAGCCAATCCGAATAATCTATTGCTCAAATGAATCCAGCTTTGAGTAAATCCTCAAGTCCTTTGACTTATTGCTCAATTTGATGATCTATTTTCCTCAACTTCTGCTTAACCGGTTTGACATTTAGATTCAGAATGAGGCGATGCTCAACCAATTTGGGATCTAAACCCGACATATCCTCGTAAGTCCATGCGAACACTTCTTGATATTTCTTGAGAAAATTGATGAGACTTTCCTTCTCATCTGCACTCAGACTCGTGTCAATCTTGAGAATCTTCGGACTGTCCTTTGAACCAATATTGATATCCTCGATCGGATCTTAAACCAGGGATGATGGCCTGCCTTGCTTCTGAATCGTTGCGAATTCTGGCAATTCTTAAAGAGATGAATCAGACTCTGCAGATTCTTCGGGCTGCTTTGTTGCCTTACTATCCTTTGCTCTTGCCTTGACCTGATGGATATTTGCGGGCTTCGAAATGATTGAAGGATTGATGATGAGTTTCTTAATTGATTTGGAAGACATTTTGAAAATCCTAGGAAAAAAATAATATTCAGGGAAATTCATCCATCACAAGACAAATTGCAAAAATGTAGGAGATAATGACAACAAATTTATAAAGACAAATTGTAACGAAAAGAAAAGAAAGAAAGATGGCATCCAGATAATTGAGAAAAATTGATAACTTTATTGATGGTTTGAATAAAATGATGACAATGAAGGAAACGAAATAAAATGGGACATCGTCCCTACATAATGCGAAAAACAAAGGAAATGAAAGAAAATGATGACAAATATTCTCAGTGCATCCCCTTGACGAAGATAGTATTTTTATGAGATCTCCTGCCCGTAAATCCCAATCCTGCTCTGTGCGGATGATGGTCAGGGACTACCGGTTCTAGCCGACCGTCTCTGTTCTTGCCTAGACCCTTGAAAGGTTGATAGTCGTGCTTCAGTAAAAGGTCAAATCCTCTCTTGGCTTTTATAAACTCTGGGAGCAAAGGATGATCTCTGAAAGTGCTATAATCAAGATGACTTCTGATCTTGAAAAAGTGTGGTCCTTGCCATCAGACCATCGTTGCGGTATGCCCGGTTGGTCGTGCTTTCTCTAGCTTCAGCATTTCAAGGCTTTCGCTGAGGATGACCTCATCACTTTTCCTTATGCTAGGGATGTATGCCATGTAGGTTGGTCGAGGAATCATGTTGACTGCTCTTGGCGAGGGTGATGCCCTCGTAGACCCCATTTTCCATTCCCAGCTCAAGCCATTCGGCTCGCTCTATCAACTCAATAAAAGTTCTTGATGGTGATGTAGAAATAAGATTTCTCAATGACTGTGAGAAGTTATTCAAAATAATTTAGAGTGCATGCTCCTCCGAGATTGGATTCCTCATTTTATTGCAGGTACCCCTCCACCTACGGATAAAGTCCCTAGCCTTCTCATTATCTTTTTGCTTTAGACTGCAGAGATGATTCAGAGAATGGCAATGCTTCAGTATTAAATAGAAACTGCTCAATGAAAAGATTGACCACTTTATCGAATTCCTTCAACTCGATGGGATTGATGTGTTTCAAATACCATTTGGCAGCGGCACCCTCCAAACTAAGGGGAAAACAAAGGAACATAGCTCAATTATCTCTTTTAAACTTAGCACATTCTGCGAAAAAATATGGCAAGATATGATTTAGGGTCGCCTGAACCATCAAACTTAATAAACTTCCTAGGGAGATTGTCGAGATTGTCATCCCTGTCTAAACCATCATAAAAGTCTTCACTCGTGAAGACCTTATTGCCCTTGTCACGGGCCTGCAAGTCCTTGACCATTTTGACCACATCTTTGAGTTGTGTCTGAACCGGATCATCCACTAGCTGATCCTTTAGCTTATTGGCCGAACCTTGCCCCTAAGTTGACTTTTGAAGTGCCTGCTGAGCCTCAAACTCTTCATCAGTATCACCCACTAACTTGGCTTCATCAGAGGTGGTCTCGTCCTGAACCCGCTTTTTAGAGATTTTCAGATGCTTCTTCACTGTCCGACCCTTACCTTTCTTCTTGCTGAGAATCTTGGCTGAACTAGCCTCTGCCTGCTTAGTCAACATCTTGTTCATCATCCTCTAAAACAACGAGTACATATGGGGGTCAATGTCATCATTCGTCTGCTAACTATGATTCTCGGTAGATCATGGAGAAGACATTTCTTGCTCGGATGCAGATGAATAGTTGATTTGCTGGACGGGTGCGGTTTTCTTGTCGGACCTTGTCTGAATCATATGAAATTGTAAATTCTCTCTGCAGAATAAAATGGATAACTAGACTCTGAAGAACAATTTGGGATAAAACAAATATGGGAAGAATATTTGACGAGGATCAGGTTGACAATTTGAAGAATATCCCATTAATAGGGATTGGGTCATCATTGGAATCATGAAAATTGCGTTGATATTCTTGTAAAAGAAATGAACAACTAATATACGACTTGTTACCTAGGTGAGGTCGTCAAACCATGATAAAATGGGAATTATTGAAGGAAAATAATTTTATTAATAATAAACTTGACAAAGAGGGGATGGACAAACAATCTGCCACCACTTATGGTAATCAGAAGACACTCGAGGACCAGGAAAGACAGTGAGAGTAACAAAAGAATCTCAGCTATGCTTGGCAGAATAGTATGTTCCAGACCACTGAGCCGACTTTGGATCAAACTCCGACACAATGCCTAACAATAATCGAGCATCGATGCGCTTCTGCCTCTGCGAGAACTGCCTGACACATCACTCTGGCTGGTAATAGACGAAGAAGAAAGGTTCGAGTAACTTGAATTGTTTGCCATATGCATAAGTGTATCGAGGGGGAACTCCTGATGGTCGAAGTAGTCCCACACGATTTCTTCCTCATGGAGGTTCTCGATTAAGAATCTGTACCAAGAAGTAGGTAGTGGCTTATTGCTATTATATCTGAATGAGCTGGCTTGAGTTGGTACATGCCAGAAGAACCAAGACTGTAATGCATAGATGCACCCCTCCAGTAAGATTGAATCTTTGAGCATGAAGCGGGTCAATCCATGGTATAAGAAGGCAAGTGCAGCAATGACGATTGAGAGACTGTTGGTCTGCCAACTTTCCTATCTTTGCAAAAGTTGTATTATTCTGATATCCATGTAGTTTTGTTCATCCTGAAAGAAGGCTAGTCCTAGTGTGCACAAGACCATTGCATGTTGAATCCTCTCTCGTGCTGCTCAGGATAAGGAGTCGACTTCTTCAAAAGTTTCATACTATCGGTATAGCTTAAATAAGTTGACACATTGAGTCTTATAGACTTCTATCAGCGATCAAGATTTGCGCCCAGTCATACGACTAAAGCATCTCGAGGGTCAAGTCTCTTGACATTGATCATAAGTTGTTGTTCTAATAGATCCTCTAGCTGACCAGCTGGCTCAGGTAGACCCATAATCTTTGAAAATTCATCTAGTAGTAGAGTCATCTCTCCACACGGGAACCAGAAGGTGTAGGTGCACAGATTTCATCGCTCTGTTAATGCTTGAATCAAATTATCATTGATGATCTACTCTCCCACTGATGATGCCAATTCCAATTCGCAGTTGCTCAGATGGTCCGAGAACATACGGAGAAGTTCTTGAGCCAAGAATGTACCACCAGGAAATGAAAGATCCGGTGTTCAGAGTTCGATGATCAGGGAGACCTTGCCGCACCTCATAAGAGATATGGCCCTCAGAAAACACTAAATCAAGCTAACTGGATGCCATCAGGATAAACTAGAAATAAAAAGGTGATCAGGACAAAACTTGAGGAATATACATGATTTTTGAAGAAATTACAGACAGGATAAAAACAAGGCTGGAAACTCAAGATCCAGAGGAACAAAAGGATAGGAAATCGCCTAGAGTTTTGAGGGAAAGTAGAGGTTGTGAAAAATCATCCAGGGTTTGATAAAATCCTTGTAGAAATAAAGAGAATAAATAGAAAATAAGAGTTTTAAAAATCGTCCAAGGTTTTCAGAAAATGATAAAAAAGTATAAGAAAAATAAATAGAATAAAGGGAAATAACCAAAGTATATTCAATCACATCCTGTATAAATAAGTATGCACATACAACATTCCTTAAAAAGCTGACTCTAGATGCATAAAATTTTGAAATAGCTGTAGGACCCTAACCCTAACTCTAAAGCTCAGATTATTTGTGTCCAATCATGCTATGCCAATATACTCAAGCCGAGGCACGATGTACGTGACATAAAAGAATTTCTCCAGTTCTAGGCTCATGTTTTTCAACATCCTTGAGCGCATGCCGATATACTTTAGACTATGACCCTCGGTACGTGATAGGGGGGATCAACCCAAATAGGTGGCCCAGCTGTGAGGCTTTGTCCCAAACTATGGTTCTGGAAGAAAGCCCAGCAACGTGGTGGTAAGGTAAAAGTAGGTGGGGTTGTTTTTGAAATATGATCAACATGCAAGAAAACAGAAGGTTCTAATGACTTAAAGAAGTAGAGTTTTAAAAAATTTATGAGAAACAAATATTGTTTTCAATCAGATCCTATATTAAAGAGGATTGTATTTGACCTAAGTCTAAGTGAGCATGAATAATGCCTCCTCAATTGGTTTTACCAAATCATACTTAAGTCTACATGTATTTCATGTCAGCTGGGTTTGATTCTAGGCTCCTAGGTTCACAAGATATAAAGCTGACATTGTAGAACACGGTTTTGACAAGTTGAATAGAATAAAATACTAGATTGATCAGGCGAAGACAAGTCTCATCATGGTCGCCAAACCTGTTATCATTGCAAAATTCTCTTTTGCAAGTCAAATTGACATTTGAAAAATATTTTGAGAATAACTCACCTTCGTTTTAAAATGCCAGAAAATTCCGAGGAATGGGACTCGCCTGTTGGTACGAGGTTCAACCGTCCCTGGTGCCATAACCAGGGCTAATCGAAACAAGGATCAATCATGTGTTTTGCTTTGCTCAACGGTCTAAATCAATATTTTATTCTTAAATGCATAAAGAATCAGGCATATGCTATGAAATTTTAAAAATGTTGATTGAAAACATGATGTATGCTTCAAATATTGGAAAATACTTAAAAAAAAAGATACTTTGAAATCGTGAACCACATTGGGAGAAGACTTTTGAAGAAAGGGAAAATCATGAATTGGACTCAGAAAGATTGAAAATTTCTTAAAAAACAAAGGGGTTTCTGAGAAAATCAATTTTGAGGAAAACCTGAACAACTTTAAGAAAACTGATTTTTCTCAGGTTTAAAATCTTGAATTAATCAAAAGGATGGGCATGTAGCCCTGTGAAATCTTTATTCATGGTACTATCTAACCTAGATGATGCATGAATGAAATTTGAGAAAATATTTTTTGAAGAATTTTGAAGAAGATCATTTGGAAAAAGGATTTTTGTGCCTTATAGAATTTAGATAAAATAAACTCAGCATATATCCCTGACTATGGCCACGAATATGCATTGAATATATCTCATTTGATTCTAAAAGGAGAAAATACTTAGAAAAGTTTGGAAAATATGCTATGATTTCTGAAAATGCCTAAGAGTGTAGGTTGTTTATGGCTTAAAAGAAGATGATAAATCTGGATATTGCTCGTATTCTGACTATGGCCACAAATACGAACGTAATCGAGTTTATTAACTCCTTAAAAGCGAGTGCATGTACCATTCATGTTGACCATTATGAATTTGAATATGCATGAATCATCATTCATCACACATTGACATTATTAAAAAAAAAACTATATGTAATGCAACTCTATTCTAAGCAGGAAATTAAATTCTTATTCTATTTTTTTTACAATTTACATCAATAATAAATTTAAATAAAGAAAAGAAAAATAAAGAAAATACAGTCTTGAATGTCCCTGCAAAACTGGCAAACTTGTTAGTAAAGATATGTCAGCTTTTCTGGATTGATCTAACAATATCTGAAATTGAGGGATTTATCCAGATATAAGCCTTTTTCCATATTTTCTTGAGATAAACATAATAAAAGATTATGCAAAATTGAATAAATAATAAAAATAAACAACTTTAAAATTCATAATTTTGGGGGAAATGACCAAAATACCCAAAAAAAAAGACTATGGCTTTGAAATTAGGGTTTTCAGAAAAGATTTTTGTAAAACTTTTAATTTAGGGGTCGAACGGATTCAAATAAACACCAAATCGGGTGTGGAGCACCCTAGTATTATTATGAATATGATCAAACTCTAAAAATATAAAACATTTCATGAAAATTCATAATATCATAAAAATATCAATTTTTGCCCATGTTTCAATTGAATCGGGACTCAGCAGGCATCCTGTTTTCATAATTTAATAAAATAATATATCAAATGAATTCTAAAATTGATAAAAATCAACATGGATACTGCTAATAATCCTAAAATTAAGGTGCAATAAAAAAATATATTTTTGGTATTATTTTGATATAAAAAATAAATAAAAATATGTGATTTTGCCCGTGGGCACGTATCTATCACAATGTCAGACCTGAATTAGGCATCAAACAGTAATGAAAAACTATAAAATTTTACATTAAAAATTTAGACATCTGAACAAAAATATTCTTTTTTACATATCAGAAAAAACATCTTCGGTCAGAGAGATATCATTCTAGCAATATACGCTTGATTCCGACGAATACATAACGGCTCCAAAAAAGATAATTCTGATTTTGGCTCAATTAAAAATAACAAAAACTATTAAAAAATTACAAAAATCATACTGATAAAACTAGACATGCTGATGAGTCTGTGACATTTTACGGATCATCGATCAAATCTTTGGTTAGGGAGATACAATCTATGCAAGTTGAACTAGAGTTTAAACGATATATAACAGTCACTGTGAAACAGATTCTGATTTCTGACAGAAAAAAAATAGCAAACCATCATAAAAAAATCTAAAAATTGTATAGGATATACTAGACACCATAACAAACACACTGTAACTTACAGATCGTCGATCGGATCTTTGATGAGGGAGATATCGCTTCGACAAACCATACCTAATTCTGTACAACGCTCTTATGGTACTAGAATCCGAGTTCGGTTTTTTATTTTTTTAGTAGGGTTATAGGACTCAAAATAATTAAAAAAAAATTATGGAAAATCTGACACATGCACGGTTTAACCTTAAAAAAATCAAAATTTATTGACAGAAAAATGCACATAAAATAATGTTGTTCCCACGTGCCCGGAACCAAGAACACATATTATCAATAAAGCACATGAATAAATCTAATTTAAGCATGTAAAAACTATTAAAAATGCAAATAATACAACAAATCATGTTTTGATTCTTTAACACATAAAATAAACATTAACATGATAAAAAAAATAAAAAAAATCAGAGAAAACATGGTCGGAATTTGATTTAGCCATTAAAAGAGGGATTTGACCTATAAAAAGGTCGAATCTCGATCTTTTTTAAGCGTTTAGCATAATAAACTCATCAACAACAATTTTGGTGGATAAAAAACATACAAACAATCATGGATATTTGGTAGATCATGTCCTTGGGTCATGGGGCATGGTATTTGAACGAAAAGAAATAGAAAAATCATGCATAGAGGGGCGGCAATGGCAAAAACACATAAATAAATAAATAAAATGAATAAAAAAGAAATAATGACTTACCTTAAGGAAGCTGCAACATTGGAGGAAAGAGGGGATGCTAGAGGAGAGAGAGGGAGCAAGAAGAAGGAAAAAAAAAAGATGGATTGACCCCCCCTTGAAGTCCCCCTTTTATAGAATTTTCAAAGCATTAATTAGATCGAGTTTTGGTTGTTTTAAACTCTTTTTAATTAAGAAAGCTAGATCAAATGGGGGAGGGGGGGGGCGATTTTTCCTAATTGGTTCACTTTTCAACCTTCCTAATTAGACCCTAATTAACCTAATTGAGTCTCAATTGAAGTAAAACCCTCTTGAATGTGGAGCCACCTACTATGGGCCCACATTTGGTTTTTAAAACTTTTAATTTGAAAGTTAAAAACACTAAAGTGAAAATGGATTTTTAAAATCAATTTTGACTCTTTTAAACTTCTAACCTAACTAGAACGTCGACTAATCCTAAGCTAACCAAAGTATTTTCAAATATGGCGCCACCTAGTATGGGCCCCACTTGTTTTTTTTTTTCAGAAAACGATTTTGAAACTTAAAAATAAAGGGTTAAAAATAAGGTTTTCAAAAGGGAATGGAATAGGATGAATTTGAAATTGAAAGTTTTGAATCAACCAGAGTTCTGACTGAATCGAAACTCTTTCAGATGTGGCGCCAACTGTGTGAGCCCCATATTAGGGTTTTGAAAAAGTTAAAATAAAGACTGAAAAGGGTTTTGAAATAGAGTTGAAATCACCAGATGAAAATCAGAAGTTTTGAAAACAGAGTCCTAAACCAACTGAAATTCTGACTAGAGTCCTAAAATTCAAAAACTCTTAAATTTTGGTTTTTGAAAGACAAATATAGAGGTTTTGAAAGATCTTTTCAGAGGTTAGTAAAAACGAACAAAAGAACGAAACCAAGGTTAGAGTCCTAATCAACTAGAACTCTAGGATAGAGTCCTAGAATTTTGAAACTCTTAGAATTAAATATGTTTTCGAAGAATAAGTGAAATAAAAGTGAAAAGAGGAAATCAGAGTAGAGTTCCGGACCAACTAGAACTCTGGGTTAGAGTCCTAAAATTTTGAAACTCTACAACGAAGTCCTAAAATTTTGAAATTTGATTTTTTGAAGGATAAATGAAGAAGTCTTTGAAAGATTTTTTCAAAAATGAAGTTAGGGTTAGAGTCCTGATCCAACTGAAGCTCTGGAACAAAGTTCTGATTCGACTAAAACTCTAAAATTTTAACTTGTTTTGAAAGATTTGGAAATATTTTCTCGAAAATAAATGAAAATAGAGATGAAAGATAGAGTCTTAATCAGACTAAAACTCTGTGATAGAATCCTAGTCTGACTGAAATTCTAAAATTTTTGTCTTTTGGAAGTCAAATGAGAAGGTTATTGAAAATAAGTGAAAAACAAGAATAAAGGATGAAATCGGGACAGAGTCCTAGTTCGACTAAAACTCTGGGACAGAGTCCTAGTCTGACTAAAACTCTAAAATTTTGGGCCAAAATGAAAATAGATTTGAGATACTATTTTCTTTGTGAGTATCAGGAATATCCATATTCATAGGTTTGAGATTCACATCTATGAATTGGGATGTCCATAGAAAATAACATTAAAGTCAAAATTATGAATAGGATGAGACATAGAAACAAAATAATGCTTAATTTGTTGGAACAAAAAAGAGTGTATGGAAGACTCAAACTGAAGATGTAAGAATATGTCCAAGGTCTCTATGAGACATAGGGTACAATGTACATGTTACCATTACTTGTTATAAATTTCCCTTTTCCTATATAGGAGATTAACATATAAAATTATCTGTATTACCAGAAACATGATTAACGACCCTATATCCACATGCCATGAACCATTTCCTATGGTCTGCATACTCAATTTTGATACATTAAGGCCGCATTATCTAAGTTTGGACCAATGTTGCTATTTCCACTTATGAACTTCACATTGGGTGTGGATGCATTATTGGCTAGTCTTCTTTCAGAACCATTCTATTTGCAATATTTCCATGATACTGCCAATAAATTAGATAGAAAGTGATGATACATTCTACAATATGTGCAAATGAAGCATTTGTTTTGCACGTAATTGAACAAACATTAAAGAAAATAATACCTGCGGGTTTGAAAGTAGCAGAGTGTTCATTCCATGAGGGTTTATTTGATCAAATCGCTACATTATCGTTTGGAAGGAATTTTGAGGGAGTTATTTTAGTTCCATGGTCTCTTTTCTCCACCCTTGAACCGAACAAATTCAATTAAAAAAATATAAGATAATTTTGACATTAGGAGTAAGTCGCACATCACAACCAATAGTGGTTGCAAAAGAATAAAAACCATGACTTGGAGCACTCTTTTCCTACCCTATATGCAAAGAATAATGCAAGAATCAAATTATGCTAATTATGATGGAAATGCAGAAAATAGAAATACGATGTATGTGATGCTAGATGTATGCATTCAATAGAAAAAAATCTAATATATGCACGTGAATGCAAAGAAAAAGGGGAGGAGGCAAACCTTACGATTTACCTCCAATGAAGGGGTTGAGAAAAAAATGACATTTCCATTATGATCACACGCGCGCCAACGTCTCTGATGATGGAGATACGAGAAACCGACAATGACAAGGGTAATAAGAGAAGAAGAGAAAGAAGAAGAAGAAGGAAGAGAAGGGAGAGGAGCTGGTTGGAGAAGAAAGAAAGGAGAATATAAGAGAGAGAAGATAGAAATGAGAGATAGAGTCCTAGTCCGACTGAAACTCTGAGAGTCCTAGTCTGACTGAAACTCTAAGATTTTGGCCAAAATGAAAGAAATGAATAAGGGATAGGACTACCTCTGACTTAAAACCAAAATGAAATTTTGAAAAATGTTTAAAAAGTAAAAAAACAGAGTTCTAAGTCAATTAAAACTCTAAAATTTGAGAAATTTGAGAAATAAAGGAATCTAGAAGCGACACTACCTAGATGGGTCTCATCTGAGAATCGAGATCAATTAAAAATTGAGTTTAAAACGAATCTAGATCACTTTCTAAGGAAAATATTTTGAAATATAAGATCCTGGGGGTTAACAAAAGGCAAATATTGATCTAAAAACCCAGGTTTTTGAAATTAATTTTGAAAGAAAAGTTTTAAAACTCGAATCTGGATTGAAAGATTTTGAAAAACCAGAGTGCTGGATCTCAAAAATGACATGAAATGTCATGCAATGCAATAAAATGACATGAAACGACACAAAGTGATGCGAAATGATGTGGAATGAGATACAAAAGACAAACCCTAGATGAGGGATTTGAAGTCATGAATCCTTGGCGGAGACAAAGAATTGAACATTTCTGTTCGAATGCAAAAATTGATGATTGAAATTGAGCCAAAAATAGATATTAATCTTATTTGTGAGATGAAATATTTGGATTTCAATGTAAAACTTGGGCTTTGGATAGCCTTGGCTCGGGTGTCGACCCACTGGTTTCCTGAAGACTTCAGAGAGTGGGCCCTAGTGGTAGGAGGCAGGTATTTGTGAATGAAAGTGAAAATTTGGGGTGTTTACAAGGTCTAAGCTTAGGGATGACTCACTGGGGTAGTTCTAAGTGTGAATCAAGGTTTGACAAGGTCTGGAACCCATTAGAGCAGCAAGTTCACCAAGGTGATTGTGAGACCATCGGGTACCCTCGTGCTTCACACGTTCCTTAGACTTGGCAACACCTAGTCCAAATGAGTTGGTTGACCTAAGCTAGAGTTGAGGCTGAGACTGAGTTTGGGGTTGGCTTCGAGGGTTAGGATGAGTGTAGGACACATTTGGGCAGAGGCTGGAATGCTACAGACCGACAAAAATGTCGAGGAGTGTGCAAGTCCGCAAATTGCTTGAATGCACCACACATACTAATTAGGACTTGGCTGCAGCCTAGTCCCAACGAGTGGGTCGACCTACTAGAGGTTAGAATTGACTCAAGGTAGAGGAACCTTAGAGTAAACGAGGGCCAAGGGAAAAGTGAGTGAGGGCCTAGGGGCCAGGGCTAGGTGAGACAAAGAGAGAGGACTAGACGTCCTTGAGAGAGAGACACACCCAAAGAGGGAGAGAGGGATTTCTATTTCATTTCTTTTTATACCAATGACAAAGGGGATGACCATATTTATAGGTCAAGGGTGAGGCTTTATGGGACATCACCACTTATAAGGTGAAATTAAATTAAAGACTAGAATTAACAGAAAACACTTAGGAAATAGGAAACTAACTAATGCTTGACATAAAACCTAGCCTAATCTTAGGTAAAACCTCCTTCCAACCTAGGTAACACCTAAGGACCTTCTTAATCACCATCTCATGTCCATCTAGGAGCCTTTAAGAGGGTTGAGGCATCTTCCAAGGTAGACCCATAAATTTTCAAAATACCAAGAATGCCCTCCTTAGTGGATTGGGTTCAGGGTGACTGGATCTTGGCTTGGTGGATCTGATCCACTTGGATCCATTCCACAAATTGGATTCCAATTGGGTAGCGTTGGATCTTGGAGCGGCTTCGTTAAACTTGGGCAACCTCGGCTGATCTGGTTTCAAAATGAAAATGTATCATTCCCTCCTTGAGATTTGCCCAGTTTCTTAGGCAATGAAGCATTTCAAGGAGACACCCATCTTGCATCCGCTGCGCTACTCTGATTCCATCATTTTCCAGTGTTGCCTCCCTTTGGCTATAAGTTGTTGCAACTAAGTTTGTAGTTTGATCCGCTGAAGAAGCCATCACGAATGCAACACTTGGCTTGTATTCAAGGTTGGAGATAGAATCTCAACAACTTCTTCTAAGTTGGGTAGATATATCAAATCACTCATGAATCTTCGGCTACCCACCCAACTGACTAGACACTGGTTGACTCAGGTAAGGGTTATAACTTTTTGGTTAGGGACATAGGATTAGGTTTAATAAACTTGGGTTAGCAAAGTTGGATAAGTGGGGTAGGTTGGTTTAAATAAGACTGGCTGGTTCAAGTAAGCTTTGAAAAAAAATCTGGTTCTTTCGAATGGTACCACCTAAAACCATTTTACCAAAGTCATTTTTTTGGCTTTGCAGAGAAATCTGACCTCTAGTTCTGAATTTTTCAGTATGATAAATAGACTATTATAGCCAATTTAGAAGATGTTTAAGGTTGAAATTTTAGTATGTGTTAGTTGTACGTGTCTAGAGTATTTCCTCCAAATTTCAACTCAATTTGATCAGGAGTTGGGATTTTATGGCTATTATACTGAAGTTGGTTTTATGGTCCTGTAGAAATTTGTCTTTCGATTTTAGTTATAGTGATGTTTGGAAATTAATTTTATTTTTATTTTTTTATTAAGTATCTTAGAGTGTATTTGGTGAGTTTTGGTGTCTTAATTGAGTTGCTTTGTATGTGTCAAGTGCTGGTTTTCGTTAGAAAATTGGAACCTAAAGTTAAGTTTTGAGTGCTTAAGTTAAGTCTAGTTGAGTTTTTGTCGGGTCACTAACACAGTATAGAAATAGTTTTGTCTTTTGGGTTTTTGTTTTGTGTGATTGCAGGTAGTGGCCTCAACGAGCACTAAGGTGGACAAAGTGGTTGAAGTGGGCATACTAAAGTTTCTTGTACACAGGTTGAAGGAAGCTAACTCGCAGTTATATTTAGAGTTTTTATAGTTAGGGCATCAAACCATTTCTATCATTTTCGGCTTGTAATTCATTTAAATTTTATTTTTGCTCGTACTTTTGTAATAGGCCTTGTGCGTATTTGCTTTTGTATTTTTTTCTATTTTTGAGGTAATAAAGATTGTGATTTGTTTGGAATACTTGTTTTTATCTCGTTCCCTGTGGTTCGACTTGAACTTCACCACTTTTGTGTGAGCCGGTTATTTAGATTTGGTGTGCGGTTTACACTTGTTTTTTATTGAAAATATCTTTTAAAATATTTTGAAAAAAAGTAGACACCACATTTCTATCTACAGAATATTCTCAATGCCTTCAAGGGTCAAGACAAGAGGAACCCTCATCTTCCAAGTTTGAAAATTTGTATAATTCAGTTTGTCTATTTTTGGTAATTCAGTAGCACACGCTCTACTAGTCATTTTCTGATATTTGTTATTATATATTGGTAAAGTATGATATAAATATATTCAACATCCAACAAAAGGATAAACAATATAACATTAGCCATGAATACCCAAAATATCATGTTCATAATCAAGAAATACATGATATAAGACATATTTTATCATGCAAATATCAAAAAATATGGAAGACAATCAAATCATAAGCAAATCCTAACTTATTTGAGTCAAAATAAGGCTTTATGAGGCAAACTGCACACACTAACCACTTTTCTACAATTTTAAAAAAGTTAGAGGATTGTTCTGGGAAGAATAGAAAAAACATAACTTGAAAAATAATAAAGAAAATTTTTTGAGTTTAAATGAAATGTTTAGGCTTTCTGAAATTTTATAAAGTTTAGAGTCAGTCTCAAGTATTTTTCATAATACAGGCATGTTTCTAGAATTTACCAGAAATAGAGGCATAGAAGTAAATAACAAGAAACACCAAGGGCAAGCAGGTAAATCTATGCAAAGCGGATACAACTGGAAAACATAAAAAGGAATAGGGGTAGTTTTGTAAATCAACTATAAGAGGGATTAACCAAAAATTACTTCAGAAGACTAGGGGTAAAACTATAATTTCCTCTTCAAAAGGGTATAAAACTGAAAAAGTCATTTTTTACAAAACCTAACTCTACAATTTTTTTTCTCTTTCCTTCTATGGTTTCCCTTCGGTTCCGTCGCTCCTTCGCCTCTTCTGTGTCTCCGATGATCAAAATTCGGCAGATCGGAGAATGGGTGGTGGAAGACCACCACCACCGATCTGGATGCGGCCTTTCTTGCTGGATATGGGCCCTTTCAATACCCTCGACACTTTATTGATGGCCCCAAGCGATGAAACCAGAGGGAAACCAGCCTCAAAAAACAAAAAATACTAGCCATTCTTTACTTTCCTGTTTTGATTTTCGGTATGTTCGCATGAACGGTGATTAATGGCCCCGAGCGGCGATCTACAACCCTGCTGACCGGCTAACTTGAATTATGGTGGAAGTGATGTGGGGGAGTCTCTGTGCACAACAAGGACGTGGCGCTGATACCACTGAAGGGATAGTGTGCATAGAGAATAGAGATGCAGATATTAGAGTGAGAGAGAGCAAGATAGATGGAGAAAATGTTAACGACCTTCTTAGGGGGGTTCCCACAAGTTAGTATGTGATATTCTTATCGACAGTCACTCCTCTACTCCTCTCTTTACAGAGGAGTGAGGGCTGGGATATGGTTAGCCACCTCTGGGTTGTCGTTACCCAGCCGAGACCACCAAGTGCTTTGGATTCTCATAAAAACGAGAAACTATATGGTATGATTATCCAAATGAGTCATATTCTTCATTTGGATATGCCTAAGTATGGGCATCCATGCATTGAGTAGAGAGTGGTCCACCACTCTCCTCAATGCATGAGACCATGCATGAGGTACATGGCCATGACCTATGGCCAACAAAATCAGCCATTTTTTTTGGCTAGTGCCTGGCTGAAAATAGCCAAAAATGTCAAAAAAAAATGTCCATTTTTTGGTAAAAAAAATAAAATGTCCATTTTTCAGCCAGCCACGTACCGATCAAAAAATGGCCGGGCTAGTGTCGCCCTGTTCAGGAGGCACCAGCCCGGCCATTCATCAGCCAGAAAATAGCCAAACCATATGCAAAGTCCTTTTCTTAATTGATCATTTCCGGTCAGAAAATGGCTGATCCGTTGCCGCCCGGCATGGGTGGTATTGGGCCCGGTCAGTCACTGGTTGAAAATGGCTTGTTTGTATTGTAGGAATGTGGTGGTCGAAAGAGGAGTGAAGGGTGACATTTAGGGGTGGAGAAATGAGTGCCCAGGTTTGCGGGTTTAAAAAACACCTCCCCAAAACTTGGTTTTGGATTGGGTTTGCTCGTATCGTAGTTTTGAAAATGTCTTCCTAACAATCCAAAACTGGGTTTTAGAGGTGAAAACCTGATTGATGCCCAAAAACTGGTTTATAAACGAGGTTTTAAGCGTCATCCAAACGAGCCCTGAAGATTCTTGGATTTCGCCCTTAGTGAATCTTGGCTTTGGCATATATTAAATCGGAGCCGTCATCAGATTAGATCCAAACGATGTGAAAGACACGGTAGACGTGTCCAGAAATACAGGCAAAGTGCCGGAACAATTACGGAGTTGGTTTGGTCCAGGCCCACTTGGTGGAACCCAACCCCCGGAAGGACGGTGAACTTTATCTTGGTTTTAAAGAAATCATTTTTTACGAACCGCACAAGCAATGATAACTCGACATGTAAAGACCAATGGGTGGTCCGCGTGGTTGGTAGGCGCTATCAGTTTACGTCTCACCGTGGTGGGACGTTGCAGGTTCAAAACCCAATGATATTTGAATAATAATTGGTGGGGGTCCTGCTTAACCCCAGCTTACCTTTGGAAAAAAAACCCAACTCTACACGTAAAGGGACATGGTTGGTGAGATCCCTTATTCTCGGGTGCCAAGAGGGCCCAAGACTTGAGATGGTCCATAAATTCTGCCTTTTACATGGGACTGCCTGCATTCAAGATCAAGACTCAAAACTTATGTGGCACGCTTACAAGCTTGAGCACGTGACCAAATATGCTGTGACACATAACGACACGTGCAACCATCATTTCATTATTTTCAATATTTTAATAAAAAGTTAAACTTTTTATATGTTAAAATATATTTTTATAATTAAAAATTGAAATTGGGTCATTGAAACTGTCGGAAATCATTTACATAAAAGTCATTACGACCTGTTTTGCAGAGAGGGAAGGTCAACTATTTGGGTTGGTGGAGTCCTGTGTATTTTATGTGTATTGTATATTTTTTCAGAATGTCCTTTGCCAAAAAATTTGGAACTCACGTGACAAACTCAAGCAATGACCGTCTATGGCAAGTTATGTATTTTTATGCAAAATCAACACATGTTACTTGGGCGTCAGGACCTGTTTGTATGCCACATCCGACACGGCCAAGTTCAAGAATTCTCATGTTTTTTTTTTTCATTCTAATGTTTTTTCATTCTATTTAACGAGAGCACGACCAAGTTCATTAGCTCTAGGATCTGTTAGGTTTTGAGATTTTTTGCAATTAAATGTTTTGAAAAATCATGATTTTCTTTAGGATTGGTCGGAACAGAATTAACAGGACATGCATTTGTATGAGACAAAGAATTTCATATCTTTCATAAATAACACACCAAACATGTATCTTAGGATTTTAATTCAATATGAACAGATCATATATATATATATATATATATATATATATATATATATATATACTGGAATCACAGAAATCAAATACATAATATGAATCACATATAAGATCCAACACATGTACATAAGAAAACATATTTTTTCTTTAAAAAAATTAAATTTTAATAATGAATCTTATTCTTGATTTTTTAAATCAAACATAAACATCTAATATCAAATCTAACATGAACTTAATATAATGCATGATGTTCATGAATAAATTTAACACGAAACATAGATAAAAAAATTATATAAAATGATTTTCTCAAAAGAATCTCTTAATTTGTACAACAAATCCAAAAATCACCTTGGAGGGGGAGGAAGAAGAAAGAGAGAGGGGAAATATAAGTAGGAATTGGAGAGAGATTCCAAATTTGAGAGAGATAGGGGGGGGGGGGCGTGTGAAAGGGTATGAGATTTTCTAATCCCATTAGGTAAGTCCCTCTAGCCTTTTCCTAAATTTACTATTTACATGTCCATTAGAATCTTAGTCTAATTTGAATATTTTAATCTAATAAAAAACTTTTAAATATCTTATCCATCTACGTGGCATCCTACCATATGGGTCTATCTTGCTTAATTAATTAATTAAATTACTAATTCTAAATCTTATTAAATTTCTAACTAAGTTCAAATCTAAATTTTATTTAAGTTAAATCCACATCCAATCCAAATGCAAATTAACTTTCAAATCAAATTCAAATTCAATTAAATTGTAAATTTAAATTTACATTTAATTCAAATCTAAATTCAATTTAATACCGAATTCAAATTCATACTTAATTCAAATTAACTTGAAATTTAAATTCTAATTCAAATGAAAATGAAAATTTAAAATTTAACCCGATCTTGACAGCTGCACAAGAGAGAGAAAGAGACAGACTAACGTGCTCATCAGCATCCCGTTGCCAGGAGAGGGTTGTGTATGTTCGCCCCCGATGATTCACTGAATCCCACGTCTGTGTTCGGGGCTTTGAATGAGCACCACGTATACAAGCACATGGGGCTCGTATTCCCGTGTATGTTGACATAACTTTGCATCAGACTCTGGTGTTGTTGCAAAGACTTAAGTACCCTTTCTTGCTATTCTTCTCATAAAGTGATGGTTTGAGAAAAAGACAAAAATGCCCTTCATTCAAAAAAGAAAAACAAACAGTTCAAAAAAAGGACAAACATGTCCTCCATCCAGAAAGTCGAGGATGATGTTGACTCTTCAAAGTCTTCTTCTTTTTCTGTTCAAAAACAGGACAAACATGTCTTCTTCTTCTTTCTCCGTAAAACACTGTAAAACTCTGTCTCTCTCTAGAGAAGAAATCAAGGGAAACAAAGAGTTCTTCCTGGAGAAGGCCATGAACAACAACCCTCTCACTCTCTCTCTCTTCTCTCTCTACTTCTATGCACATCCAACAGACGATCCTACATTGCTCTATCGTCATCTTCTTCTTCTTCCTTCTTCGTAAAACACTGTAAAACCCTCTCTCTCTAGAGAAGAAATCAAGGGAGGTAAAGGGTTCCTCTTGGAGAAGGCCATGAACACCAACCCTCTCACTCTCTCTCCCTTCTCTCTCTACTTATGTGCCTGATTTAGAGTTTTTGCCCTTACAGGAGGGGGGTCCGGGGGTTCATCCCAGCGTGGGTAGCATCATTCAACTAAATGAGTTGTAGATCCTGATTCAGAGTTTTTACCCTTATAGGAGAGGGGCCTGGGGGCTCCTCCCAACGTGGGTAGCATCATTCAACTTGAAGAGTTGTGGAGTCTGATTCAAAGTTTTTACCCATTCATATTTTAAGGCATTAGATCTCATGTTTGAACATCCACGCATGTGCAGTTTGCTTTTATCATATTCAGTTGCTTTCTAGATTATACTTTGAATTCTTGTGCATTTTAGATCTATCGATTTGTATGTAACCAGAGCTCATTTTAATTTTAAATTTTTACTGCAACTTCATGCATATGTCTTCATGCTCTCCACCAAAAATCAGATCATTCTGAGTTTGTTTGATCCACTTTAAAAATCGAGATTCAAAACCTGTTATTTTGCACCGTCAGGATTTTAGCAGAATCAGGACCAACTTGCGGAAGTGATTTCTCCCTAACCAGAGATGATCTTTCCGATCCGTAAAAAAAGTTATTTTTTAAATTGAATCTAGTTTGCTCATGCCAAATATTAGCGATTTCTATGGTGTTTTCGTACCAGTTTCGGGTCAAAAACCATAACCCTATCACCCTGTGTCATTTTAACGGCTTAGATTTTAATCCATTTTGTTTGAATTTTATTTTCCTAATGAAAGATCATTTTTCAATTCTGTAAAACGGGTTCTCTTCGTTTATGTGTCTAGTTCATCCCTGTAAATTGTCAGAATTTTTTATGGTCAATTACTATTTTATTTTGATTAAATACCAGAACCTTGTATCCAGATTTTATAAATGTTCTGATTTTGGCCCCCATATCATGACTGTTGTAGCACTTCTTCAACAAATCGTTATTTGATTGGCAATATTCTTCAGCAAATTATTGTTATGATTTTTTTTTAGTCTCTAATGAGTCTCTACTATGATTTGTAGTATTTTTGGGTCTCCAACGAGCCTCATAATGATTTATAGTGTTTTCGATCTTTTAACTATGATTTATAGTGCTTTGGGGTCTCCAACGAGCCCCACAACGATTTTTAGTGTTTTTCAGTCTTTCAACTATGATTTATAGTGTTTTTGGGTCTCTAACGAGACCCACAACGATTTATAGTGTTGTTGGACCTCGCTATAGCGACTTGTAGTGTTTCTCGCTAAACACTACAGCGATTTGTGATACAAATCGCTATCTGAATCATGACCAACTTGTCAGGGTCATATCTCCCTAACCAGAGATCGGATTTCAAATCCGTAAAAAGTGGTGTCTTCAATATGAAGTCTAGTTTATTTCTGTAAATTTTTAGCGATTTCTATAGTCATTTGATACCCCATTTGGATCTAAAACTAGACCCCTATCAGTCTGCCTTATTTGAGTGACATAGGTTTTTATTTCATTTTGTAAGAGTCATATCTCCCCAACGGAAGATCATTTTTCAAATCCGTAAAAAAGGTTTTCTTCCTCTATGTGTCTAGTTTATATCTAGAAAGTTTTATAACTTTTTATGCTCATTTGATATTTCGAACCTGTTAAAAACCGAGACATGTTATAAAATGTTATAAAACTTAAAAAGTTTGAAACTTCCTCTATGTGTCTCGATTTTTAACAGGTTTGAAATATCAAATGAGCATAAAAAGTTATAAAACTTTCCAGATATAAACTAGACACATAGAGGAAGAAAACCCTTTTTACGGATTTGGAAAATGATCTTCCGTTGGGGAGATATGACTCTTACAAAATGAAATAAAAATCTATGTCACTCAAATAAGACAGACTGATAGGGGTCTGGTTTTAGATCCAAATAAGGTATCAAATGACCATAGAAATCGTTGAAAATTTACAGAAATAAACTAGACTTCATAACAAAGATACCACTTTTTACGGATTTGAAATCCGATCTCTGGTTAGGGAGATATGGCCCTGACAAGTTGGTCCTGTTTCGGATAACGATTTGTATCACAAATCGCTGTAGTGTTTAGCGATTTGTAGTGTTTCTCGCTAAAAACTACAGCGATTTGTGATACAAATCGCTATCCGAATCAGGACCAACTTGTCAAAGTCATATCTCCCTAACCAGAGATCAGATTTCAAATTCGTAAAAAGTAGTGTCTTCGTTATGAAGTCTAGTTTATTCCTGTAAATTTTCAGCGATTTCTATGGTCATTTGATACCCCATTTGGATCTAAAACCAGACCCCTATCAGTCTGCCTTATTTGAGTGACATAGGTTTTTATTTCATTTTGTAAGAGTCATATCTCCCCAACGAAAGATCATTTTTCAAATCCGTAAAAAGGGTTTTCTTCCTCTATGTGTCTAGTTTATATCTAAAAAGTTTTATAACTTTTTATGCTCATTTGATATTTCGAACCTGTTAAAAACCGAGACATGTTATAAAATGTTATAAAACTTAAAAAGTTTGAAACTTCCTATATGTGTCTCGATTTTTAACAGGTTTGAAATATCAAATGAGCATAAAAAGTTATAAAACTTTCCAGATATAAACTAGAGACATAGAGGAAGAAAACCCTTTTTACGGATTTGGAAAATGATCTTCCGTTGGGGAGATATGACTCTTACAAAATGAAATAAAAACCTATGTCACTCAAATAAGACAGACTGATAGGGGTCTGGTTTTAGATCCAAATGGGGTATCAAATGACCATAGAAATCGCTGAAAATTTACAGGAATAAACTAGACTTCATAACGAAGACACTACTTTTTACGGATTTGAAATCTGATCTCTGGTTAGGGAGATATGACCCTGACAAGTTGGTCCTGATTCGGATAGCGATTTGTATCACAAATCGCTGTAGTTTTTAGCGAGAAACACTACAAATCGCTAAACACTACAATTGCTAAAAACTACAGCGATTTGTGATACAAATCGCTATCCGAATCAGGACCAACTTGTCAGGGCCATATCTCCCTAACCAGAGATCGAATTTCAAATCCGTAAAAAGTGGTATCTTTGTTATGAAGTCTAGTTTATTTCTGTAAATTTTCAGCGATTTCTATGGTCATTTGATACCCCATTTGGATCTAAAACCAGACCCCTATCAGTCTGCCTTATTTGAGTGACATAGGTTTTTATTTCATTTTGTAAGAGTCATATCTCCCCAACGAAAGATCATTTTTCAAATCCGTAAAAAGGGTTTTCTTCCTCTATGTGTCTAGTTTATATTTCAAAAGTTTTATAACTTTTTATGCTCATTTGATATTTCGAACCTGTTAAAAACTGAGACATGTTATAAAATGTTATAAAACTTAAAAAGTTTGAAACTTCCTCTTTGTGTCTCGATTTTTAACAGATTTGAAATATCAAATTAGCATAAAAAGTTATAAAACTTTCCAGATATAAACTAGAGACATAGAGGAAGAAAACCCTTTTTACGGATTTAAAAAATGATCTTCCGTTGGGGAGATATGACTCTTACAAAATGAAATAAAAACCTATGTCACTCAAATAAGGCAGACTGATAGGGGTCTGGTTTTAGATCCAAATGGGATATCAAATGACCATAGAAATCGCTAAAAATTTACAAGAATAAACTAGACTTTATAATGAAGACACCACTTTTTACGGATTTGAAATCTGATCTTTGGTTTGGGAGATATGACCCTGACAAGTTGGTCATGATTCAGATAGCGATTTGTATCACAAATCGCTGTAGTGTTTAGCGAGAAACACTACAAATCGCTATAGCGAGGTCCAACAACACTATAAATCGCTGTGGGTCTCGTTAGAGACCTGAAAACACTATAAATCATAGTTAAAAGACCGAAAAACACTACAAATCGTTGTGGCGCTCGTTGGAGACCCCAAAGCACTATA
Source organism: Nuphar pumila (assembly GCF_984573655.1). Lineage (NCBI taxonomy): Eukaryota > Viridiplantae > Streptophyta > Magnoliopsida > Nymphaeales > Nymphaeaceae > Nuphar > Nuphar pumila. Next base: position 130,527,197 of record NC_143250.1, read on the forward strand.
AATCATAGTTAAAAGATCGAACAACACTATAAATCATTATGAGACTCGTTGGAGACCCAAAAATACTACAAATCATAGTAGAGACTCATTAGAGACTCAAAAAAATCATAACAATAATTTGCTGAAGAATATTGCCAATCAAATAACAATTTGTTAAAGAAGTGCTACAACAGTCATGATATGGGGGCCAAAATCAGAACATTTATAAAATCTGGATATAAGGTTCTGGTATTTAATCAAAATAAAATAGTAATTGACGATGAAAAATTATGAAAATTTACAGGGATGAACTAGACACATAAACGAAGAGAACCCGTTTTACAGAATTGAAAAATGATCTTCCATTAGAAAAATAAAATTCAAACAAAATGGATCAAAATCTGAGCCGTTAAAATGACACTGGGTGACAGGGTTATGGTTTTTAACCTGAAACTGTTATGAAAACACCATAGAAATCGCTGAAATTTGGTATGAACAAACTAGATTCAATTTAGAAAACAACCCTTTTTACGGATCAGAAAAATCATCTCTGGTTAGGGAGAAATCACTTCCGCAAGTTGGTCCTGATTCTGCTAAAATCCTGACGGTGCAAAATAACAGGTTTTGAATCTCGATTTTTAAAGTAGATCAAACAAACTCAGAATGATCTGATTTTTGGTGGAGAGCATGAAGACATATGCATGAAGTTGCAGTAAAAATTTAAAATTAAAATGAGCTCTGGTTACATACAAATCGATAGATCTAAAATGCACAAGAATTCAAAGTATAATCTAGAAAGCAACTGAATATGATAAAAGCAAACTGCACATGCGTGGATGTTCAAACATGAGATCTAATGCCTTAAAATATGAATGGATAAAAACTTTGAATCAGACTCCACAACTCTTCAAGTTGAATGATGCTACCCACGCTGGGAGGAACCCCCAAACCCCCCTCCTGTAAGGGCAAAAACTCTAAATCAGGTTCCACAACTCATCAAGTTGAACGATGCTACAGTTAGCGTGCAGGTCAGTCGGTGTTTGATGGAGAAATGTTGAATCGTTTGTTGGATGTGCACAGAAGTAGAGAGAGAAGGGAGAGAGAGTGAGATGAGGTTTTACCCCTCTCTTGTAAGGGTAAAAACTCTAAATCAGGATCTACAACTCATTTAGTTGAATGATGATACCCACGCTGGGAGGAGCCCCCAAACCCTCCTCCTGTAAGGGTAAAAACTCTGAATCAGGCTTTACAAGAGTCAATGTATAGGTCAGTCGGTGCTTGATGGAGCAATGCATGATCTTCTAATGGATGTGCACAGAAGCAGAAATAGAAGGGAGAGAGAGAGTGAGAGGGTTGATGTTCATGGCCTTCTCCAAGGGAGATTTCTTTCTCGGATAATCCTGCAGTGCAGAGACTGGGTCTTAAATAATCATCTTCGGGGCACTTAAGTCTTTACAACCACTCCTTTTCAAGAACCGTCATTTTTTTTTGCACCAATGGAGGAGAGGGTACTTAAGTCTTTGCAATCTTATCAAACTCCAACGCTAATTAATGCTGACAAACATGGGGATACGAGACGCACATGCTTACATACGTGGTGCTCTTTGGGACCCCCGATCATGAGATGTAGCTAACTGCCCTATTCGGGGGGGAACATATAACCTGCTTTGCGTTGCCCGCCTCTCACTGATGGCCACTCTGCACGACTGATGCACAAGAGAGAGAGGGAGATCCCATCCCCGACCCTTTTTTTTAAGTGTGTTCCCCGTCCCTGTTCTCGCCGCAACAAGAGGAGGCAACGGTAAAATCACCGTTCCAACGTCCACCGTTTGATCGCCACTGCGCGTCCAGGAATCAAATAACAATGATAGCGCGGTTGCTGTTTGTGTTCTACTGAAATGTCCATTATATCCAATATATATTTTTCCAAAAGAACAAATGATGCACAACCAATACCTAAGCTATCCCTGAAGATTAACTGGGCACAAATAGCTTACAAAGGCTTTAGCGACGATACCCAGCTGCCTTGGGGTGTGTGTTTGAGGCAGAAACAAGGGAGATTCGGACCTTCTTGATTAGCATTTGGCAAACACCATCGGCAAACAAATGGATAAAATGTTATGGATTTTAAACCCAAACCCGATAAAATTCCAAAAAGGATCGATAAGTTAAATTTACAACAGAGAGAGTGATGAGGATAATGGGATCCAGATCCTTTAAGTCACACAACGTTCCCCAACCCGAGTACAAGTCTTTTTTCTTGTTGACAGCCAAGCCCCAGGACATTGACGGGCCTGGTACGAAACTGAAAATTCTTGGTTGAAGATAACACTGACTCAAAGTGTCCAGCTATCCGATGCGAACTAAACTGGCTCCGGACCATTTGAATCCTGAAGAGGGGCTAATAGGCAAAAAAAAAAGGAGAAATGATCAGGTGCAATATGATTGCATAAATATTTGTGCATCAAGCACCTGATTACCCTCCATCTTAGGGACAGGCCTGTCAGTTGTGGGGCCCAAGGCTTGATAGAAGGCAATCAGGTGCTTAATGCACAAATTTTGTACCATGTGATTGCACCCGATCTGAACTCGGGAAAGTGTTGGGCCAGCTGAGCTGAGCCGAGCCTCAGTTGCTAGTGTCGTGAAGAAAAACAGTTTGTTTTGTGTACTTTTCGTCTTCACTGTGCCCAATTTGGAATTTAGGAAAAGAAGAATGTGATTGGATTAATATAAGCAAAGAGCTTAATAAAGACTGTCGTCATATACAAAGAGGGTTTGGGTCTTCTTCTCGACACTGTCACCCCCGCGATCGAGATCGAGAGAGAGAGAGAGAGAGAGAAAGAGAGAGAGAGAAGCTCGTCCTTCTTTGATTACGATTAGAGAGGCTCGTCGAGTTAGCTGAAGCAATTGAGGAATTTGAGGTGAGTTTTTCTTCATCTCCGCTTGTTTCTCCTTTTTCTTCTCCGAATTCCAGCGTCGGGAGTCGAGGGGAGTCGGGAATTTTGTGAAAGTTCATTTCGCGTGTGAATTTTTTGGGTTTTTTCCCCCGTAAATATACTTTCGTAGAGTGGAAAATCGATCCAGCGGTGCGATTGTGTCTGGTTTCTGTGAGATGGGTGGGAGAAAGACGGGGAATTAGGAGGTGGGAGGAGGGGAATGGAGGAGGCGGCGCAGAAGATCGAGTCTCTTCGTGCGATGTTGTTGGCGGAGAGATCGAAGTCGAAAATGGTCAGGCAGAGGGCTGATCAATTGGCACAACGGGTAAGCACTAGCCTTATATTCCCTCTACTTTCATTTTGTCCCCTGCTTTTGTTTAAGGGTTATAGATGTTGGAAAGCTCCGTTGGTTTATTTGTTCCATTGAAATAAGGGTTCTTGGAGTTCACAATTTCTTTGTTTTAGTGAATTGCCGTGTATGAAATAGTTCTGTTGTGTGCTTTGGAAATTTAGCGTCTGGAATTGATATAGCATTTACTCCTGTTCACAAATCTCTCTCTCTCTCTCTCTCTCTCTCTCTCTCTCTCTCTCTCTCTCTCTCTCTCTCTCTCTCTCTGGCGCGCGCGCGCACGAACGCACATACTCAGGTGTGTGTGCATCTGTGTATATGTGAATGTCCTAAACACTTAATACATAGTTACAACTGAATCTATAGATGTGCTTATGGTTGGCTTATTTATACAAAAACTTGCTTTGCATTGAATCAATTTAACCAGAAAGTTTGGTTTCTTTCATGATCAATTTTTAATGTTTTAAGCTCTTGAAAAACCTGCTTACATGTCACATTCACATGATTCAAAACCCATTTTCCTACTAAACTAGCACCATAGATCATATCCTTAAGGTTAGATCTAAAAAAGAAAAAAAGATATGAAAATTAGTTGATTCCTACTCAGTAGTTCCGTACCTTCATTAGTACCAAATATCTGTGGTCCCAAATCACAATAACTTATGGTGGTACACTATTGATTTACATAGATCCAGTTTCCAAAAGAAAAACCTAACCATTGCACGTGTTTGGCTTGTTCTGCTTACTATTTTTCGTGTGTTAAAGTTGAATTAATATGATGCTTTGAGCTATTTTTAAACCACTCTTCTTCATGAATTGTGAGCCATTGTTTTTTCGCTAACATAAAAAACGGAATCCTATGATAGATATAAGATATTGAATATGCTAATGTAGTAAATAAACCATGTTAAACACATCTGTAGGTTTGTATTCAGTATTTGGTGGTTAACATGCCCAACAAGAGTGTGTACCACTAGACGGTTTTGTGGTGTAAGTTACCATATTTGTAACTAGGAGAGAGAGAGAGAGAGAGAGAGAGAGAGAGAGAGAGAGAGAGAGTTGTTCCTATTCTTACCTCAGATCCTTCTCATAGGTTTGGGTTCGTAACATCCCACCCCCTTGAGATACACCTTGTCCTCAAGGTGTGAAATGTAAGGCGTCAGCATTCTCCTCAACATTAAGAGTTGCAACCGGCTTGGATTTTCTGTTAGTCCAAAACCAATTCCCCTCGGCTGTCATTGAACGAAGAAGCAAGGCTAGATTTAACTCAGTTGAGTTCTCTTCTATGTCAAATAGGTACGGGTGCAGTTGCTGGTACGCAGGGTACGATGCAAGAATTTCTAGAAGTCCGGGTATGAGAATGTGTGTATATATATATATACATTATTTTGAGAAAAATAATGTATTCATGCATGCATGTGTGTAGAAAATATATACAAATAAATACATGTTTATCAACACACACATCAAACACATATAAGAATGGATGGAAACAACCCTTTATGCATCTTAATTTGTATGAAAACAGGTAATGGATACAGGTCTAGATTGGATCAGAACTATAACTGCTCGGACCCGTACCTGCTGAAGTACCAGTATCAATATGTATGTCGACACGTATGGAACCCTTTTGAAAGTACCCATGTTACATAGGTTCTCTTGCCTACTTAAATTTCTTGCAACTGGGGGGGATGTCACAAAAGTACTAGTCAATCCGAAGCTATCTGCCCCTCACTTAGCTAATATGGATCTTCTTGCCAAAATAGCTTACCTCTGTGAATCAAGTTGTATCTTACATTTGAGACTTTTCCTTTGAAGCTAAGCGTATTTTGCTTGTTCTTTCATACTTCTACATAGACATTGTCAGCCATTGCATGCTTTCTTCTGATGTAGGCCACTATTAGAATGGGTTGATCCTCCAAAAGAAACTTACTGAATGCTATTCTTGAGGTGGAAGCTGACATAGAGTGGATGGATTCTTTTGTGATACCTCATCATGATCGTTTTTTTTGTTATTGAAGTGACATTTGAAAGATGTAGCTTTTGATTCAACCACGTCTTGCTTGTTTCAAATAAACCACCATCTTTCCAATACTTGAAAAATCTGGTGTTGCTGAAAATTCCCCTTTATTGAAAATGGAATTCCTTGATCCACCTTTGACTGCCTTAGGCATGCCTACCTCTGATTCATTTCTGGACAAATTCTTTAGTCTTTTTGCCTAGCACTTTTGGGGGACTCTGTTGTTAAAGTTTTCAGCATTTGCCTGAGCCGTTTTTCCATAGACTTTTTGGATGATGATTGATAGGACTATGAAGGCAGGGTGCTGTGTAGCCTCACTTTTGGCAGCCAATGGCTGCTGCATGACTGGGCGGCACTAATCATGTTTACTACAGTGTACAACTCTCTTGTTTCTGGACTTCTTCGGACACAAAGTTAATCCTTCGGTATATTTGGCACCTGAGCCTGCACCTGCAATTTTACCTGAAGAAAACAGAGAACCTCCTCCAATTTGTACATCTTTGCTGCAGCCTGTTTAACATGAAGATCCTCTTTTGGCATATTCTTCTCGCATTTCATTCTCTGCTTTGGGCATTGGAAGTCCAATGTTTAACAACTTACATCATTGAAGCAACTGCTTTCCTTGTGCTTTGACTTTGACCACTCTTAAGAGAAACCACTCTCAACCCTCGTGTTATTAAAGTTTCCTCAACCTGGAACAAGTTCTGCTGGTGGCTAAGGTCATTGTTTCGAGATAGCTTTCTACCCACCTCATTTTAAAGATCTTGAATCAAACAAGAAGTCCTTTCCCCTGACAATTCACTTGCAAATTTGCTTGGAATATCTCTTCAATGGCCATAGTTCTTATAATACAGCTCCTTCCTCCTCTAAAAGGATTGGGCGAATGTACCATTATATCAAGTATATGGCCAATTGCTATCTCTGCCACAAGAGAGAGAGAGGGAGAGGTATTCTCTGTCCCGGAAGGATGTCATGAAGGAAACAAACTCCCTCCACTTATGTAATATGGTGTGGCATGAGAACCTGAGCTGCAAGTAAATTGATATGGTCAACCCATTGATCTTTTGGTCTCCTCAATACCATCACTATCAACAATTGTGACTACAACCATGTTATTGATTTCCGGCCAACACCCTTCCTGCAAGACCAGGGCTTGGAAAAACACTTTGGAGAATCTTTCAAGTGCATTACAATATTCATTGGTAGCAATTGTCTTCAGTGTGAAAGCTTTGATATTGACACTACTGGAGAAATTCCCTTCTCAGTTAAGCTGGTCAACTAGTGTTACAACCTCCGGGATATCCAAATTTGATGGTTCGAAATAAGGCCCGGAAGGTGTTAGAATACCTTGATGCGGTATTCTTTTAATGCATTCTCTCTTTCTTCATCATTAAGGGCTTTAACTTTGTCACCATCCTTTTTGGTAAGTATGAGTTGTGGTTCATTTGTACTGCCACTCACATACTCCCATAGCTTTTTGCCTTTAATATGATGCTCTATATCGGTGGCCCATATCAAACAGTTGGAGTCGTTTAGCTTGAATGCGATCACCATCATGGATTTTTTTCACCCATGTTGATAGAGAGCGAACAAAGGAATATCGAGAATCTTTGCTTTGCACCCACAATCTTTGGAGAAGCTTTTACACAATCCCAAGAGCTTTAGGCTCTTATACCATGTAATGAAACAAGTAGAAGTACAAGAGAGGGTTAAAGAAAATACAAAGACAGTGCACAAATACTAGTCCATCCACTAAGGGACAATACAATCACAAATTGAGAATAAACTCAATAGCACAACACATGCACACAATAGCCACTAAGGCCAACACAAGAGATAAAAAATAAAATCAGATTTCTGAAATGCTTAAGAAAGCATTAATTTAATACAAGAGTGGGAGTGCCTTTAACTAGGCACTCCAAGACACAAGGGAGCTGGTCCAACTAGCCATTGGACCAGACCCAACGGCTATAAACTAGCCATTGGACCAGCCCCAACAGCTATAATTATAGCCGTTGGGTTTGGTCCAATGGCTAGTTGGACCAGCCCAACAGCTACAAGGTACAAAAACAAAAAAGGAAAAAAACAGAAAAATAGAATAAAAAAATGACATGTCAGTCTCTAGAGGACTGGCACCTATTATATAGTGAAATGATTGAAATACCCCTGATGGGTATTTCACTTTACATACACAGAATACAAATATAAATATAAATATAAATATAAATATAAATATAAAATATATATATATATATATGTGCATTGATACTTATAACTTAACAAGATTGATCAGATAAAGATGGTCTCTATGAGTTTCTATTAGAGTATGATATAATCAAGTGTAGCTAATATTTTCTTCATCACTCTCTCTATATATATACACGCACACAAACAAACTCTTCACTAGTTGCCATCCTAAAGCATGGTACAAATTAAAGAATGAATGTGTGAGTTTTTCTAGGCTTAGAAATAATATCTTAGTATTTATCTTTTGAGAGATTTAGGTAAGCCAAGAGTAATTGTTTTGATATTCTTTTAAATACAACAAGTCCACAGAGAGAGAGAGAGAGTAGAATCTAACTTTTATTTTTCTTTAAAATTAGGATAAGAGTAAACAAAAAGATCTTTATCTCTTTATTTCATCTGCGTTACTTTTTTTTTGTAAAGATCCAAATACCATATATATATATATATAGTTGGTTGTATCTACAATCCTGTTGGAATCTCATGATACAAGTTGTTTCAATTCAATCTAACCTCATAGATGTGCTCAGCGTGGTCAATCTAGGGGGAGTCTACCCTTGTATCATGTTTTTCCAAGGAAAACATGCTTTTTTTTGTCAAGAAAAAATCTGTACATTCATAAACGTCATTTTTGCATCTTCATATGAAGAACCTGCACTCAGGTTGGATTCGCTGATCCAAAAGCTGGTTCTTACTAAAACAATCTGTTGATCACATCTATAGTGCTAGATTTATCAAAAAAAAAAACCCAGAAAGAACTGGGCTTTTTTAGGTAGCAACAATTATAGTAAACGCTAACTCTCTCTCTCTCTCTCTCTCTCTCTCTCTATATATATATATATATATATATATATATATATATATATATATATATATATATATATATATATATATATATATATGGGTTATTGGTGCTATTGAAGGCACGAAACTATCGACCTGGAAACCATAGGTTCAAGTTTTATCCACTCAATCTGATCACATAGATGTGTTCAGAAGACACGGAACTATCGATCTGGAAACCATAGGTTCAAGTTTTATCAACTCAAGCTTACCACATAGACGTGTTCAGCATGGTTTGTTTGCTAAGGATCAAACCTTGATCGTATTATTTCAATATAAAAATATGGCTTTTTGAGTCGTGAAATTTTAGTACATTATGGGCTGTTGATTTTCGAAGCCCTTGCAAAAACTGCTTACATGTGACAATCACATGATTCAAAACTCATTTTCTAGTAAACAATTGTAGATCACATCCTTAAGGTCCTATCCATAGTCACATATATAGCCGATATTTTGAAAATATAGTGATAATATAGCCATAAATTCATAAAATGTTATTAAAGGCAAAATATCACAATATTTTAAAAATCTCAAAAATTTATATATGTAGAAACCTGACTCGAGTCCTAGAGAGAGAAGAGAGAGAGAGAGAGAGAGAGAGAGAGAGAGAGAGAGACGGCTGCACAGAAAACCTCAATGACATATCGATATTAGGGCCTCTCTCTATGTTAAATAGAGAGAGGCTTAAAGACATAATTACAATAAAGCCCCATTCTAAAACCTAAATTACAAATAGCATCTTAATGTAAAATAACTTTACTTAAAACCACCTATTCTCAACAATATATATCTCAATATTATCACAATAATATCATGATATTATGAGTTAGCTTTTACTTTTTTTTACTTCTTTTCTATATCTTAACCAGGCTTTACTTCTTTCTTTTATATTTTTTACTTATTTCATTTATTATATGTGCATTTTATTATCTAAACATGTTATTTTTCTTACTTATTTCTACTATTTTTATATTTTTATATTTTTAATTTTTGGGCATCGAGATTTCCCGAGATTTATCAACTAAACCTTTATTATCATGAGAAATTGCCTTGCTGAGATAGCCAAGACCAATATTTGCGACTATGGTTCTATCTACAAAAAAGTCTAAAAATTATGAAAAGAAGGTGATCTGTACTCAATTGTTCTATGCCTTCAATAGCACCAAATATTAAACCTATACATGTGTGTGTGTGAATGAGAGAGAGAGAGAGACCTTAACCACAAATTAGTTCCATGTCTTTTTAATTTTTAAAATAAAGGAACTAGAATTTGAACTACAATACCCCTTCATCAACTTTATTGTGTTGGATATGGTTTTATCCTTGTTACTGGTGATGGCAGGTCTAATAAACCCTTTGACTTTACAGCAATCTATTGAGTGCTTTATAGATTGGACTTTATAGATCTGATCTTACAGTTTAGATTATGCATCTTGAATTTTTGATATTTAGATGTTTTTTCAATAACAGTTAAAAATCTGCAGCCCACAATGCGCTAAAAATTCATTATTCAAAAAGTGGGTTTATGTTGAAACAATTCTATCAAAAACATTTTCTAGTATGAAGGCTATTGATGAGATTTGAATAAGTTGATTGTACCTGCAACCTTGACTTTCTATTATATAGTAGGTTCCATGTTCTTTAGTACAAAGTTGTAGTTGTAAATATTATTTAGTTAATCAAACAGTGTAGATGTGTTTGCTATGCATTGTTTAGTAAGAAATGTGCTTGAGATTTAGTCGTCTTGACGTAAAAATCAATTCCTTTCTTTTTTTTGGAAGGTTTTGTTGCATTGTAGACATTTTTGTATTGTTTGAAAACATGCATGCTTGCGCATCAAAGTTTCTTAATCTAATGTGTGTTGTCTAGGAAGAAACTATAGAGGTCACATCTATATGGTCAGATCCATAAAACATAAATACAAACATTAGAAAAAATAATGGGACTACTGTTAAATTGTATTAATAATTCCTATATATATCTATATATATATATAGACACATATACATACATATATATATATATATATATTGTAATACCCACTAGGGGTAAAATAGTCATTTCACATGTAACACGCATATTCATTTGGAATATGCGTTTTCTTTTTTCTTTTTCTTTTTTTATTTTGCTTTATTGCATCATAGGAGGGGTCCACCATAGAGTTGTTGGACCCCTCCAACGGTCATAAAATATGACTGTTGGAGGGGCTCCAACAACTCTATGGGAGCCCCTCCTTGGGTCCCATTTGTGTATAAATAAGGGGCTTTGCCCCATGTATTTCTTGAGCTTCTTGAAGCTTTTCTCTATAAAAGTTCATATATTTTTTAGCTCTCTTTCTCATTTTTTGTTTGTTGCCACTTTGTGGCTTGTTGTATTCTTGCCCATTAGTGGCCTATTGCTTGTGTGCTTGTGCATTTCCTAGTCACTTCGTGACATTATCTTTTCTCTTTAGTGTTTCGCAACAACTACTAGAGAGTAGGATGACTATATGTTACATATGTACATGTATGTGTGTTTGTGCATGTAGAGAGCACTTTTCACTTGAGGGAAAAGATTATATTTCAAAGCTGATGTCTTTGTGAAATGTTGTTATTTACTAAATCATGCAGTGATACTTTTGTGCATGTTTCATGCTCTTGTTATCTTACCTGCAATGCAATGTCTAGAAGCTAAGTGCTTCTGGCTGATTCCAAGTCATATCCATTTGATCCCTCTGTGTAGGATGGCTTTTTGTATTTACCATTTATTATGCTTAGGTAAATCTTCAGGTAAGCACTTGATTTCTGCTCTACTGATTTATGTTATCTAAAGTTCAAGCCTGTCAGATAGCCTATGACTGGATTCTTGGCTCCGAGTTTTAAGTTTCTGGTTTAATATCCCATCCCCACCCATTCCATTTCCTTTCACTTGTTTGATAGTACAATGTCATGTCTTAATGCTCAGATTGTAAATGATGTCTCTTTGATATCTTATGTGCAACCACACCAATGCCCGATCAATATTCCTAGCTGTTAATGTGATGTCTGGCAACAAGCAATGTAGGAAGTGGCTCTCCAGTTGGCATCCAGAATCATGAAAACTCTGATGCTGCAATATTTGGTTCACCACTGGATTTAGTTTCTTTATCATGGTTGATTGCGGACCTTTCCTCTTTCTGAAACTTTTAGGCCAGGAGTGCTTATGTTTTGCCATTTAGTGGCTATTATTCTTTATAATAAATTCAAGTTGTTTCATATTTCTTCCTCCATATTCTTAAAGTTGCAATTGTAATGCTTATCTGGACCTGTCATTGCCAAAAGTTCAGTTAGACCTTGATTGTAAAGTAATTCAAATATCATCAGTGGCTTTCTTTTTTTTCCCCATTGGTGCATTTCTTTGATTAGGTTGCGGAATTAGAGACACAGCTTGAAATTGTGAATAACCAGAAAAAGAAGGCTGAGAAGGCTGCTGCGAAGGTTCTCTCAATATTGCGAGATGGTGGAATTGTGGAATATTATGATGAAGGTGAATCAGAGACTGGGAAACAAGTGATCCCGTGTGAATGTGAGGAAAAGAAATTGCTGCCCGTGGAATGTTCTGGGATTGAAAAAACAGATGTGTCTTCTATATCAGGAGTGGATAGAGGTGATGTGAAGGATGGTGAAATTAACAAGTTCAATTCATCTCCATCTTCCTCAGGCAGTTTGTCTTGGACTACCAGTGATAGCCATGTTTCAGGCTCTCATGGAAATGTAACAAGAAAGAGCCAAGCAAGACAGAAATCAGGCAACTTCTTATCAGTGTCTGGATCTTCTCCCAAGCGACGGTTGGGTAAGTCATGCCGCCAAATAAAATGTAGGGAAATAGGTAGCATGAAAGAACAAGGAGAAATTGATTGCTCAAAATCTGAGACTATTGTGGAAGGTCCTGTAAATGGTATAGAAAATGGGATTGGACCAACCTTCTCTTCTGAGACAACACCAGAACAAACATCTGGAGAAGAAAATTGTGCAAAAGTGTTTCCAGAGGGTGCAAATAGCATACCTCCAGTTAAAGAAGGAAGTCAGTTTGACTCTGGCAGTGATGCGAATGTGAGAGCTGTAGGTGCAAAGATGGAGAGAGCACTGGAGCAACATGCCCTGCTCACAGATCAGTGGCAGTCAGAAGAAAATGTGCAACTCAAATGGGAAGAGAAAGCTCGGGAAATTAGCATTTCTACTATGGTACGTTTATTAAGTTTCTATATGTATAGTTCAATGGGAATGGATCATCACTTTGCAATGCTTTACCATGGCGTGTGAAACAACTATCATGAGAAACATGATCTGTAGGATGAACATTGATATGCGAAACACATTTTAGCAAGAAAAATATTTTATAAAGAGAAGGAAAAACATTTATTAAATAACTTTTTAATAAATTGATCATGTTATGAGTTTTAAGATATATTGTCAAGTCTTTATCTATTGTTTCTGGTGATGTCCATTTTGCATATTTTCTTGTGACAAGTTCTCTTCTTTAGATGGAAAGTGCAGAAATTTTTTCAATGATGTTTCATCTGAAAAAGACAAACCTAAAATTTAAATATTCCAGTGCCTAGGATTTTTTTTCTTTGAGAATCTGGCTATGATTCTTCGCCTCACATTAGTTGTGTCTATAAAGGTGTGACTCAAGAATTTTACGTGCTTTTGTAAAGGTTTACTTTGTGAAGAATCACATGTTAGTTACTTTGGCGTACAGATCCATGAAATATTCTAGCAGAATCAATTATGTCAGTTGGCAAGAGCAAATGTCTGCAAATTCATGTGTTATTCATGTGCTTCTGTGTGTGTGTGGGAGGGGGGGGGGGTCACAAACTGGAGTCATGCTCATTTATATGTTCATCTCTTCTGTAATGTCTCTGCTCTAATATCATTATCAGTTATGCAGTTCTTGAGAAGTTTTAAATGCTATGAACATTTCAGGTTCCCTCTGAACCTGCAAACATTCCTGACACTACCGGAAAGGCTAACACACCAGCCATGTCACTTGACGTTGAAAATTCTTTTCCTGATATTGGAACAAAACCAGATGCAAACGGCAATGGAGAATCAGTAACTGGTATTTGCGTATGTGAAATCCAACCTGAATCCACTCAAGGTGCTGTGAAAACGAAAATTGGATTGAACAGGAACACTGCTGATGAGAAAGCATTTACATATGAGACTATTCCAGCCAATACAAGCAATGAGAATGCAGTGGGTTTGCCTCCAGATAATTTTGACTCAGAACCAGCAAACAGCAGATCAATGAAGACATCTCCACTGGATCTTGGGTTCGGTGATGTTCTTGTAGAGAAAGCTTCATGTGCTGCACAAAGCAAAGGGAAGCAAGTCTTGTTTTATGTTGAAACTCCTTCTCCAAGTACACCGGCCAGCTCAAAATCCCAACTCTCCTTGCATGGGTCCTTGGATAACCAGAATGCACTAGAGGCATCTGCATTACAAAGTCATATTGGAAGAACTACATCTGATGAGTTAGGCGGGGTGTTGAAAAATCTCCAGGTAGCTAGGTTCTCCATCCAATCTAGATTGGAGAAATCATCAAAAAATGGAGCAATAGTTACAGTGAAAGACCAAGCTAAGATAGATGAAGACAACATGGACTTCTCTTTTATTAACTGTGCTGGGATGTTCAGGCTACCTCCAAGTTTACATGATTCCAGAACCAGAGAAAACTCATTGACTCCTTGTTCCAGTTTGGCATTTGGACCTGCTCTGGGTAGTCAATATGATCACTCTGACCGTGATTCTCGATTTCAGCTTTCTGCTGGAAAGATGTATTTTTACCCACCCTCTCTTGCTCGGTCCACATCACCTGCTAAAATCCAATCTTCAGACCCCTATTCACGCTTTCCTGGATTTCGGTATACTTGTTCAGATGAGCAGAACAGAACCTTCCATAGATGACAGTTATTTGTGCACGAGTCTTGTGTGAGGAATTCTGCATCAGGGGACTTTCAGACAGGCTCCTCTGGGGTACTGCTTTTCTCTTATCCTTTAGGTTGTTTTGTAGCCTATTCAGCCCATCCCACATTTTAAATAGATGCAGTTTTGTTTCTTGTAATTGCTAAAATGTGTATGTTTGAGAGAGAGAGAGATTTCATTTTATTGATCCAACTAAGAACGGGAAATGCCATTATTTTTTGTGGGAAGTCGTCCAGATTAATATGGGCTTACCCGTTTTGTTCAAGTCCTATGCTTATCAGTACAATTCCCTTTCTGCGTGATGTATGGCATTCAAGACATATCAATCGGTCTATAGATCTTTTCTTTGCTTTCCCTCTGATTGGAGTGGGAAGCGTTTGTGTGGAACTGTAAGAAGATGAACACTATGGAGTTAGATTGGCATCTCGCATTCAGATTAAGGTCTACCCAACAGAACTTGGTAAAAACATTACCTACATTAACACTGAAGGGTTGGTGCTGATCTTAGTTGCTAAAGGCCTTTGACTGTGTGTCCTAACGCTGGCAAAGCCGTTTTACAGCTTATGGTCATGCGACTTGTATGATGACCAGATGTAAGGTCGTTTCATTACTGTTTCTGTAAACTAAATTCACTAAGGCTCTGTTTGGGAGCCGGCATTGGAGATGAGATGAGAAGGGTGATGGGAGTGGAGTAGAAAATGAGAGATGGCGTTGGAGAGGAGATGGTGAGGGGAGTGGAGAAGAAAATGAGAATGAGGTTGTCAACATCTTGACGAGGATGTAGTTGAAAATAACCCATCTCCATGCCCTTCTCTACTCTCAACACCATTCTCATCTCATAATAGTGAGAAATGATAGTACTATATGACAAAAATGATGTGTTTCTATAAAAACCGTATAATTTTTTAAAATATGCTGGATGTCAAAAACTGCAAATGTTGGTTGTTAAAAGAACCATTTTTACTTTCACAAAATGGACTTTTGAGGTTCGAGTAATGCGTGGCTGGGCTTAGAATTAGGTTTTAGGGGCTTAGGTGGGCTCAGTTAGGTCAAAGTTAATTTCGCTAGACATGGTTTTGTTTTTCTGATAGGTTTCTGTAGAAAATTCAGTGCGCCTAAATAGTGTTACCAAAAGATTTCAAAATTGAAGGGATTAATTTAGACACTTGGGACTAACTTGGGTGAAAATTTTAAGGTTAGAAAGTTAATATTGTGGGAGTTATGATTAGGACAAGTGTAATGCCTTGAGATTTTCAACCCTTAAAAAAATATGCAAAAATAAATTTTTTTTTCTTTATTAAAATCATCAGCGAAAATATTTTCAAACAGGGTTTAAGACATTAGGCGGGTTACGTTTCACAAAAATCAATTATACTGAATTCAAATACAGATAACATGACTCATTTAAGGTATTTCAATTCCAAACGAAAAGAGTGTTACAAAAGTCAAAACAATAGTAAAATATATCGAATTCAATGCCCAAGAAAGAAAAAATGATTGGCTCATCAACGCCATCACAGCATCCCGCATCCGCTCTGCAACTAAACCTGTAATCACCTGTATGCTTATAAAATAGGCCAGATTCGTGAAAGCTTGGTAGGTCTACACTAGAACACCTTGTACTAAGCTATTTTAATCCATTCAAGCAGATATTCATGATATACATCAATCAGATAAACATATGTGATATATGTCATTCCGACAAAACACAATGCATTTAACCAGATATAACACAATGCAATCATTTGCAACAAGATTAAGTAAAATTAACATGGTAATCTTGTTTCAATAATTACTAACCTGAGGGTACGCATAGGATAAACGTAGAAACAACTGCGACTGTTCGGGGGTTTATTATTCTATATATTTTAGTATCTCGGACAACTAACTAAGACTGCTCCTAAGAAGATGACCTATTGACCGAGAGAGAATTCTCTAGAGGCATAAATGGCAAGGGATGCGTTCGAACTTTTGCATAAACCAATGAGATCTACCACCTAGGATAATATTTGATAGCTCAATCCCCTAACTTCGATGATCGGGGACACCAAGTCATTGCTACTCGATGAGCGTAGTTGTTAACAACTTGTCTATCAAAGTTTTTGTACCCTCACATCCTCTCTCTTGACAAATCCAAAGAGACGAATGAGTATATCAAGTCTTATTTTAACTGACGACCCATTCTACATGCTTTGGTCTTTTAAACCAAATCGAGCATCTTGCCTGTGAAGGCACTAATCTTTATTTATTTGATTTTCTTTTAATCATTATGAATTTTTGCACTACAAGGTTACAATAAACCTCCAGTTTAATCATCATTGTACTAACGTGTTGTGCATGTCTGATAGTACCACTACGATGAGAAAGATATTGGTTTCTCAGAAAAAAACCCAGACAACATTTGAAAATTTCAATATCTCGTGCCTTAGGCTGAAAAATATCCGAGTCATCCCAAATACAGAAATGAAAGACCTAATGTACGTACCATCGAAGTCTACGTAGTCGAGGCCTTTTTGTTATGTTGGTTCAAAGAGAAAACTAAGTTGTAAATATGCAAATGCAAAACACTTGTTTTGCTTTTTGAGACATCAGATAATGCGATCTTGAAATCTTACATGTGAAATCTATAAAAAATCAAGTTTCGACGAGGATGCGCAAATCTGCGTCTTTAAATACATACTAGCATAATTTAAAGAAGACAAGACTATGAAAAAATCATGTACTTTATAAAATCATATATGTATATAGAATACATATATATTAAAGCATAAATCTGTGTACATTACAACGTAATGACAAAGTAAATGGTGTAAAGCAAGGTCCGACGTGTAAAACCACACATCGAGCTAAATAAATTACGTTAGCAAGACCCGATGTATGAAATCATACATCGAGCTAAGTAAATTGCGTAAAGCAGGAGCCTATGCACGTTATAGTGTGGCGATAAAGTAAATGACATAAAGCAAGACTTGATATATGAAACCTCATATCGAGTAAAATAAATTATAGAAAGCTGGAGCCTTTGAACATTACAACGCGATGACAAAATAAATGACATAATTAAAAGAAAACAAGAACATGCAAAACTACGTCTTTGAATAAAAAATGCAATATATATACTCATTGTAACTTAAATATAAAAGTACACATAAACTTACGTTAACAGACAAACATTAAAATCACACAAATATCAAAGTTAGTGTAAATTTTTTTACCTCATAGTCTATGTTAAGAATACAGAAACACGTGCGAGGTTGCACCGTGATGCAAGTCTGCGATGATAAAGACGACATAGCAAGTTATGACAAAAAGTGGTGAGTGAAACAACACGCATGTAAAATGAAAATGGTATGGTTCTCGAGTAAGCATGCACGTCGAGTCACACATATTTTGATGCACACGGACCCCGAGTAACAATATTGTGGCCACGATAATGGAGCCCACTAAATTTGGTGATTTCTTCTTTTCCTTTTCTTTTTTTTCTTTACATGGCAAAGCACAAGGGCTGTCGACCCATCCATCAAGCGAAGCAGGTTATATGTCCCCCCCCCCCCCCAAGACGGTTATTAGCTACATCTCGTGTTTGGGAGTCTGAATGAGCGCCACATATATAAGCATGTGGGGCTCGTATCCTCGTGTGTGTCGGCATCACTTAGCATCAGAATTTGGTGCAGTTGTAAAGACTTAATTACCCTTTTCTGCTATGCTTGCCATGAAATGACGGTTTGAGAAGACAAAAATTCCCTCCATCTAGAAAAGTGAAGCATCGGTTTGAGAAAAGAACAAAAATGCCCTCCATCTAGAAAAGTGAAACGCTGGTTCAAGAAAAGGATCAAATTGTCTTCGATCTAGAAAAGTGAGGATGATCTTAACTCTTAAAATAGTCCAAACGTTCCGTTTTTGCCTGAAACAGTAAACTTTTGCAAGTTCTGTTGTAACAGGCGCTCCCTTTGACGATGCACCCTTTGTCGTCGTCTGCTGCCACAAGACCCTCCTTTGTCGTCGTCTGCTACCACCGGACCCTCCTTTGTTGTCGTCTGCTTCTACCAGAGCACCCTTTGCCATTGTTTGCTGCCATCGGAGCAACCTTTGCCTTCGTCTGCTACCGTCGAAGCACCCTTTGCCATCGTCTGCTGTCGTTAGAGCAACCTTTGCCTTCATCTGCTGCCGCCGGAGTACCCTTTGACGTCGTCTATTGCCGTCAGAGTATTCTTTGTCGTCGTCTGCGCAGTTGTAAACACCCCGAATTTTCACCCTCATCCAGTGTTTGTCCATTTCATATGTAATTGCATATCACTGCATACATTTTGCATATCATTTCATCGCATTGCATAGCTCTGCATGTCATCCCATCTCATTTTCGAGATCCAGCACTCTTGTTTTCAAAACATTCAATCCAGATTTGAGTTTTAAAGCTTGCTTTCAAAATCAATTTCAAAACCTGGGTTTTTAGTCAACATTCTATCATTTTCCAACCCCAGGACCTCATATTTCGAAATATTTTCTCAGAAAACAATCTGGATTCATTTTAACTTCAAATTTCAATTCACAGATGAGGCCCATTGAGGTGGTGTCGCCTCTGGATTCTCTTATTCATCAAATTTCTCAAATTTTTGAAAGTTTCAGTCAGATCAGGACTCTGTCCTAGAGTCCTAATCCAGTCAGGAGTCTGTTCTACTTCCATTGTCAGTCTTTTTCCATTGTTTTCAAAATTTAGGTCATTTTACAGAGTTCAGTTAATTCAGGACTCTATTTTAGAGGTCAGTGGAGTTAGGAGTCTGACCCTGACTGTGTTTTTTTAACTTATTTCGTCAATTTTTGATAAAATCTTTTGAAAATTCTTTCATTTGAATTCTAAAATCTAAAATCTCATAATCCTAAGAGTTCAGGACTCTAACTCGGAGTTCCAGTTCGCTTGAGACCCTATTTTCGAAGATCTTTAATTTCAAATACTGATCTTAACCCCTTTTCAAAGCCATTTTCAGTGTTTATTTCAAAATTCTTCAAAACTCGATGTGGGACCACTCAGTTGGCACCATATTCAGAGGAGTTCTGACTCGGTTAGAACCCTATGCCATTTCAAAAATTCTAATTTTAAGATTGCTTTTGAAAATCCTTTTGAAAACTCCTTCAATTTCAAGTTTTAAAATCGCTTTTTGAAACACTCAAGTAGGCCCCACTCGGGGTGGCGCCATATTCGAGTAAGTCAGGGCTAGACTAGGGTTGGTCAGTGTCTTGGTTAGTGTTAGGGGTTTAGAAGAGTTAAAATTTATTTTGAAAACTCATTTTGAAAGTTAGTTTTTAAAACTAGTGTTTTTAAAGGTTTTTAAAAGGTGTTTTAAAACTCAAATGTTAAAAATGCCAAGTGGCATTACATATGGGGATTTTTTAGGAGAGTCTAGGGGTTAATTAGGTATTAAATAGGATAATCTAGGCTAGGGGTAGGATAGTCCTTTCACTCAAAAATCCCCCCCCCCCCTTAGAGTCCCAATTTTTTAAAATTAGTCATTTTAAAACCTACTTTTTTTTAGTTATAAAAAGACCCCATAGGGGATGATTTTTCAAGGCTTCTCTTTGGAAAGTTCTTGGAGCTTCTCTCTCCTCTCCAGCCTTTTCTCCATTGCTGCAAACTCCAAGGTATTATTTTCTTTATTTTTTACTTTATTTAATGCTTTTTAATGTTTTAAACCTAGATCTAGGCTTGGGCGTCCCTCCTTATGAAGATTCAACCATTGTTTCACCTCAAGAACCATCAAGAACGGTCCAAGAAGGTGATCTAACCCTGTTTTGTGTGTTTTACAGGGATTTTAATCCATTAGAATTGGTTTGAGCATGATTCTTTTCATTATTAACCAATAAAACATATGATTTACCCTTTTAATGGGTTAAATCTATGTCTTTAAAGGTAAAATCGAATTCCAGCCATTGATTCCTTGATTTTTTATTTATTTAATGGTTTATTCATGTTTGTGTTACGTTGTATAGCATAGGAATAATTTTTATTTACTGTTTTATGGTTTATTTTATTGATTTACATTAGTTAATACATAGTTTCTTAAGTTTCTTGGATTTCTATGTGTTTTAGGTTTAGAACAGTAAAGATGATGTTATTTCGGATTTAAATCCTTGTTGTTTATTTCTGATTTTTTTATATGTGATACATGTATGTGTAAGGTAGCTACTGTAAAAAAATCAAAGACTTTGGACTTCGGAAACTCTGTCAGAAAAATCAGACATCAAATCGGGTTTTTAAATCTTTAAAATTGGTGTTAAAATCAAGAAAGTAACTTGCACTTGTGTGGGTTTTCTCATCCAATGTCCGATTTTGGATCTGTAAATTGCTATGGATTTATATGGATTAGATCTATCTAGTGTGAAATTTTCAGAAATTTTTATCACTGTTTAGTATTTTTCTCTGTCAGAGACTCTGATTTTCAATTTAAAACTCGTTAGGGTTTACCAAAACCCTAATCAGACTTGTGTTGTTTATAAATCCCAAACCACAGATCCGATTCATGATCTGTAAAAAGTGAGTATTACTATTTTTTTGTCAACTGTTCACTTCGAAAATCTCAGAAATGTCTGATTAAGTTTGCTATTTATGTCTGTATTTTCAATCTGAAGTAGTTGTTTTAACCCTTGTTAAATTTGTTATATTTTAGTTCAGATTGCCGGAAGGGTTTCTCTCTAACCGGAGATGCTTTTTCCGATCTGTAAATTGGGAAATCTTTGTTTTTATTCCTAGTTTGTCTCTGTAAAAATTGAGAAGTTTTTATGGAAGATTGATCCATGATTTGGGTCTAACTTTGAAACTGGTATGTGACCTAAGTTAAAAATAGCTTATTTTAGGTTGTTAATGCAATTTTTAGATTAAAATAATGTCAAAAAATTTATTTTGCAATTCCAATATGATTTTAGGGTTATAATAAGTGTCTATGCCAATTTTTATGAAATTTAGAATTCATTTAATGTCTGAATTAATAAAATTGCAAAACAGGATACCTGAAAGATCCAAAAACACTGATAAAATCACAATTTTGGTGATATTTCTTGATTTTTGTGCATAAGTGTGTGTTTTTAGGGTTTGTTCATGTTTAGAATCATATTAGAATGTTTCATGTTTGATTTTATGCTTATTTCAATCATAAATCTCAAGTTTTATCAAAATCTATTTCAGAAAACCCTGATTTCAAGACCATAGTCTTGCTATCGGGGACAATTTGGTCATTTGACATCAATTTCGAAATCCCTAACCCTAATTTTCATATTTTTGATCATGTCATATCATATTTGAGTTAATTTATCCTTATTTGTATTTCAAAACTTGCATTTTACCAAATATTTTTCTAAAAACCCTAATTTCAAAGCCATAGTCTTGCTATAAGGGGTATTTTGGTCATTTTAACCCCAATTTCGAAATTTCAAATTCCATTTTCATATTCATTACATCTTATTTTGTATTTTATTAAGTTTATACAAGGAAATCATGGAAAATGTCTTATGTCTATCAAAATCCAGTAATTTCTAGATATTACTGGATAAATCTAGAAAAGCCAACATATTTTCACTAACCAGTTTTTCTAGTTTTGCAGGAACATTGAAGACTTTATTTTCCTTTATTTTTTGTATTTAAATTTGATTAGTGATGTAAATTGTAATTAATTTTGGAATAAGAATTTCAATTCCTGCATAGAATAGGATGCATTGCATATAGTTTTAAGCTTTGATATATAACTGCTATGTATGCCAATTCATGCATATTTTTACCAATTCACTATGGTCTACACGAATGGCACGTGCACTAGCTCTTATGGAGTTGACAAACTTGGTGGAATTTGTATTTATGACCATAGTCAGAATACGAATGATACCCAAATTTGTAATCTTCGTATTAGCCACATTCAGCCTACACTCTTAGGCTAACTTCAAAATGCACTGCATTTCTCAAAAATACAAAAAGATTTTCTCAATTCTTCAAAATCAAGTCTTTCAAATCCATATTCATTCATTTCATTCAATTTGCAAGTTCAAATTCCAAATCAGAAAATCAATTTTCTCAAAATTTTTCTAAGTCTTATTCTAAAATTAATTTTCTCAAAATATGGATTTGCCAATGATATTTCAAATATTTCCTAAGTTCCAAATTCGATTTTCTAAGTTATATTTTCAATTTCAAAGTTTGAATTCAAAGAAATCAAGTTTTCCAAAGCTATTTCACATTTCTCAAAATCGATTTTCACAAAATCCTTATATTTCTTCATAAATCGATTTTCACTTTCTCAAATACAGTATCTCAATCATGATTCACAATTTTCAAAGAGTTTATTTTCCAAATATTTTCCAATCTTTGAAGCAAACATCTTGTTTTCAAATATGCATTTTCAGAAATTCATAGCACATGCCTGATTCTATGTGCATTTAGAAATTAAAATATGATTTAGACAAGTTGAATAGAGCAAAGCAGTAGATTGATCCTTGGTTCAATTACCTCTGGTAAAGGCGCCAGGAACGGTTGAACTTCGTATCGACAGGCGAGTCCCATTCTACGGAATTTTCCCGCATTTTAAAACAGAGGCGAGTTATTTTCAAAAACTATTTCAAAGGTCAGTTTGACTCGCAAAAAGTAAAATTTTTGCAATGATAACAGGTTTGGCGACCGAGATGGGACCTGTCTTCGCCTGATCAATTTAATGCTCTACTTAGTTCAAGTTGTCAAAATCGATTTCCATGGAATGTCAGCTTTTAATTTATGCTATCATGTGAACCTAGGAGCCTAGGCTTGAACCCAGCTGACATGGACTGCATGTAGACTAGGTATGGTTTGGTAGGACCATATTGAGGAGACTATTCCATGCTCACATTAGACTTAGGTCTGAAATACAACTCTCCTCAATTCTAGGGATTGAATGCAAACAATGTATGCAAGTGTATGCTTCTTTTCATTTAAATTCTATCTCTTTAGGACTTGCATTAGAGCCTTTTGATTTGCTTGCATGTGCTCATGTTTTCAAAAACCACCCCCACCTATATTGTCCCGGTCTTCACGTTGCTGGGCTCTCTTCCAGAACCATAGTTCGGGACATAGCCTCACAACTGGGCCACCTATTTGAGTGAAAACCCCCCTGCCACGTACCAAGAGCCATAGTCCAACGTATATCGGCAGGTGCTCAAGGATGTTGGAAAACTTGAACCTAGAACCAGAGAAATTGATTTTATGCCACGTACATCGAGCCTTGGCTTGAGTATATAGGCATAACTGGATTGGATACAGTTGATCTGAACCTTAGAGTTAGGATTAAGGTCCTACAGCTATTTCAAAATTTGTGCATCTAGAGTCAGCTTTTAGGGAATGCTGTATGTGCATACTTGTTTATGCAGGATGTGATTGAATATGTTATAGTCATTTCCTTTGTATTTTCCATATTTTCCCAATTTTCTAAAAAAATTGGACGATTTTCTCAAAAGTTCCCCAATCTATGTCCATGTATTGTCCACGTTTTAAATCCTGGACGATTTTCAAATACTTTATTTTCTGAAGTACTTCTTTATATTTCAATAAACCCTGGACGATTTTCCAAATTTCCTTCCATTTTCTTCAAAACTCCAGGTTATTTTCCATCCTTTCTTTCTTCTGGATCTCAAATTTCCTGCTTTATTTTTATCCTGCCTGCATTTTCCTCAAATTTCCTGTATTTTCCCAAGTCTTATTCCAATTTTCCATGTTTTCCAGTCTGATGGCATCCAGTCAGCTTAATTCAGTCTTCCCTGAGGGTCACATCTCCTACGAGGTGCGACAAAGTCTTCCCGAGCATTGAGTCCTCAGCACCGGATCCTTCTTTCCCCAGTGGTACTATTTATGGTTCAAGAATTTCTCTCATATGTTTCCGGACCACTTGGACGATTGTGGGTTAGAACTGGCGTCCGCAGTGGGAAAGCAGACAGTCAGCGGCAATTTGATCCATGCACTAGCAGAACGATGGAATCCGAGCACTTCTACTTTCTGGTTCCCATGGAGAGAAATGACGTTGCTGATAGATGAATTTTCAGAGATTATGAGATTACCCGAGCCAGCCGGTCAGCCTGGAGATCCGTTGGAAAAACAATTCTTAATCAATGTCAAGGGACTGAACCCTAAGGATGCTTTAGCCCGCATGACAGGACGTAAGTCTTGGTCTTTGATCGAAGAAGATGAAAACAAATATGTGGACCTGCTCGAAATCTACAAACAGTATGGGACATTTGCAGAAGTCAGCTCGTTGTCTCGAACAGCTCGAGAGAGAATTCAGCATGCGATGGTCTTATGCACCGTGGGACTCGCTCTTTTTCCAGATGGACGGAATTACATGGATATCAGAATAGTTCAGCTTCTGCGAAGATGGGGAAGTCGACAGACCAGCCGCCTCTCGATAGCCATGGCCGCACTCGCCTTTTTATACAGAGAGTTGACTCGTTTCACACTCGGAGAATCAATTCTAGTCGAAGGGTGCACCTACGCGTTGCAGTCTTGGTTCCTTCGGCATGTGCCAGCTCGAGCCAGTTCCTTCAGATACAATGGTGAAAAGCTTCTGCCAGTTGCACGATAGCGATTCTTGATCGACAACCTTCAGGAGGAAGAAGTCGTATGGGACTACTTTGATCATTAGGAATCACCTCCCAGATATACTTACGCTTATGGCAAGCGGTTCAGGCTACTTGGCCCCTTCTTCTGCGCATACTATCATCCAGAGCGGTGTGTCAGACAGTTCTCTCAGAGGCAGAAGCGCGTAGAGATTCGTCCACTAGCAGGGGTCCTGCCAGAGTTCAATCTCACATCAGATTAGTGGTCCAGAGCATACCATTCTGCCAGACATGGTTGGGATTCCTTTGTTACTCTTACTATTTTTTCTGGTCCTCGAGTGTCCTCTGATTATCAGGAGTGGTGGAAAATTTTTTGTCCCCCTCCCCTCTGTCAAGTGTATTATTAAAAACATATTTTCAATAAAATTCCTTTAATCTTCATTTCACCTTGGTTTGACGACCTCGCCTAGGTAACAAGGCATATTTTCAGTTGTTTATTTTACAAAGAATAGCAACGCAATTGTCGTAATCCCAGCGACGACTCAATCCCTAGTAATGGGATAATTCTTTCAATTGTCTACCAAAATTCTCAATCAATATTTTCCTATAATCAAAATTTCTTTCAAAAGCCTAATCATCAATTCTACCCTAAGGGAGCCAGATCGGGTTTCACTGGCAGAAGATCCCAGAAGGGCACTATTTTCATCAAGGGGACACATTAAAAGAATTTGTTTGTCTTTTCATTTCTATTCTTTTGTTGGGATGATACCCCATTTCATTTTCATCATTGTCATTGTGATCAATTCTATCTTTCAATAAAGTTGCAAGTTTTCTTTATCTATCTGGATGCCATTTGTCTCTTTACTTCTCATTATCAAATCTTTGCAAAATTGTCATTACTTTTGATCTCTTATTTTTACAATTATCTTCTCAATAAAAGCAATCTGTTTTATGATGGGCGATTTCCCTGGATCAATTTACTCTCCAATTTTCAGAATGTCTTCCCGATCTATAAAGAAGCTCGTCCTTAATCCAAATACCTGTTCAAAGTCAGCAGTAATTTATCAGGTCAAAATAAGAGCAAAATGCAGTCAGATTACGAAGCAGTCAGAAGAATCCGCAGAGTTCGATTCAGTTCTTCAAGAATTACCAGAATTTGCATCAGTTCAGAAACAAGATGAGCCATCATCCTTAGTTCAGGATCCGACTGAGGACATCAATATTGGATCAGAAGATGATCATAGAATTCTCAAGATTGGCAGTGGTTTGAGTCCGGAAGAGAAAGAAAGGCTCATTAATTTTCTCAAGCAGCATGAAGAAGTATTCGCATGGACTTATGAGGATATGTCAGGTTTAGATCCTAAATTGGTGGAACATCGCCTCGTTCTGAAGCCTGATGCGAAACCAATTAAGCAGAAGTTAAAAAAAATGGATCCTCGAATCGAGCAACAGGTCAAGAAAGGACTTGAAGATTTGCTTAAAGCAGGATTCATTCGAGCAATAGATTACCCTGATTGGTTGGCGAATATCGTAGCAGTTCCTAAAAAGAATGATAAAGTTCGAATCTGTATTGACTTCCGTGATCTCAATAAAGCCACTCCGAAGGATGACTATCCGCTCCCAAATATTGATCTCTTAGTTGACAGCACAGATGGGCATGCTATGTTCTCCTTTATGGACGGATACTCCGGATATAATCAAATCAAATTGGCTGCTCGTGACCAATCCAAAACATCCTTTACCACGCCATGGGGTACCTTCTGTTATATGGTTATGCCTTTTGGGCTTAAGAATGCTGGAGCCACTTATCAACGTGCTATGGTCGTTATTTTCCATGATCAGATGCACAAGACTATGGATGCATACGTTGATGATATTCTGGTCAAATCTAAAGAAGAAGAAGACCATATCGATGCCTTAAATCAGGTGTTCAAACGGCTCATTCTTTACAAGTTAAGACTCAATTCTCAGAAATGTGTTTTTGGGGTCGAATCAGGCAAATTGTTAGGCTTTTTGGTCAACAAAAGAGGGATAGAATTGGATCCCGCTAAAGCCAAGGCTATCATTGATATGCCGCCTACAACTAATCTCAAAGAATTGCATAGTCTTCAAGGACGTATGCAATCAATTCGGCGATTTATTTCCAATTTGGCTATGAGATGCGAGCCTTTCAATCATTTGCTCAGAAAATGAGTAAAGTTCGAATGGAGACCAGAGTGTCAGCAATCGTTTGAATGCATCAAGAAATATCTTCTCAATCCTTCTGTTTTAAAGCCGCCAGAAGTGGGGAAGCCCCTATTGATATATATTTCAGTTAATCAAGTTGCTTGCGGCGGATTCTTGGCGCAATACGAAGAAGACAGTTTGATAGAGCATGATCAATCCTATCGCCAGAGAATAGCCAGACAATATGCAAAATTCGTCATTGAAATAAAATTTCGAGTCAATGATCTAGTACTCAGATCAACAGCTTATCTCAGGCACCGCCCGGGTGGCAAGTGGTCGTTAAATTGGGAGGGTCCTTATGTTGTCAAATAAACACTACCTCGCAATTCATATCGGCTCATCAATGTCGACGGAATAGAATTGCCAGATCCCATCAATACTCGACATTTGAAAAAATTCTATACTTGAATCCTTTCCTATTCTTTGTAATTTTTCCAAATTTCTTTCAATAATAATCAAGTTTTCTTTCCCAGCTATACTGGGGCATTTTTAAAATTTTGTTTTTATCTACAAATACTCTGTATGCAGGCAGGATCAAACAAATCTCTCATTTTGCACACATGTGCACCCATTTACATTCGTTTGCATTTGCATGCATTCATTTGCATTCATCTGCATCGATTTGCATTTGCATCGAATTCCCCATTCAGGATAAGGGATAAATCCTGAGACCTCGACAAGGCGTTCAAGTCATCGTCAGTTGGTAACCTTCCAAAATCCAGCGCTCGTACTGGTAATCTCCCAAAACCCGGTATTCGTACAGGTAATTTTTCAAAACATAATGCTTGTATTGGCACATTTTCAAAATCCGGTGTTTACACTGGTACACTTTAAAATTCGATGTCCACTGATTTAGTTTTCCTTCAGAATTCGAGTTTCGACTCGAATTTCTTTTCCTTCTAACCAGTTTAGTTTTCCTTTGGGATTCGAGTTCCGACTCGAATTTCCTTTCCTTCTAATTAACCTAGTTCTTCTTCGGAACTCGAGTTCCGACTCGAATTTCTTTTTCTTTCAACCGGTCTAGTTTTCCTTCAGGATTCGAGTTCCGACTCAAATCTTCTTTCCTTCTAGTTAATCTAGTTTCCTTCGGGATTCGGGTTTCGACTCGAATTTCTTCTCCTTCCAAATTGATCTACCTTTCCTTCAGTATTCGAGTTCCGACTCGGATTTCTTTTCCTTCCATAATGGACCTGGTTTTCCTTTGAAGATTCGGGTTCCGACTCGAGCTTTCTTTTCCTTCAGAGTTGGTCTAGAAAATCCAAGTTCCGACTTGAATTTTCTTTCAAATCCAATTCGCTTAGCTTTCCTTTACAAGTTTGAACTTCTACTCAAACTACCCTGCAAGTTGGTCTAGAAGATCCGAGTTCCGACCCGAATTTTCTTTCAAAATCCAATTCATCTAGTTTTCCTTGAAGAGTTGAATTCCGATTCGAATCTTTCCTCAAAACCCAGTTTAGCACCTGGTCCATTCAAAGCTCACGAGTTGGAATCATTTCTTCTTAAGCTATGATCCTTAGGTTGAATTCCTATGGAATTGATAGTTCGTAGGTCAAACCCCTGCGGAACCAATGTCGTTCTCAATAGAACCAATGTCGTTCTTAGGCTGAATCCCTATAGAACCCATGTCATTCTCAGTAAACCAATTCACAATTTCGACCTTTTTAGCCAATCAATTACCAATTTCCAATTTTTAAATTCCCAATTTTCAGATTTCCAACTTTCAATTTCAAATACCAAATTTCAGAACCCAAATTTCAAAATTCCAATTTCCAAAATTCGACCATTTTGAGTCACCCAATACCTAATTTCAATCATTTTCTCTTGCGAGAGACCCTTTTTATAGGGAGAGTTCGAGGGAGCTCGCTCTTTTCGCATGCTATCCAATTTGTTCACTTCGCCCCTTTTCAGGGAGAGTTTGAAGGGACTCGTGCCTTTGTGAACCGTTTTCAAAACAAAATTCCAAATTTCACACAAGGAACCCTTTTTATAGGGAGAGACTCGACGGAGACTTGCTTTCCTTGTGACCCCATAATTTCAGACTAGGTCATTTCATCATGAAGGACCCTCTTTTCAGGGAGAGTGTGATGAACTCGTTTCTTCATGACCAATTTACCAATCTCACCAATTCCGGCCCCCTTTCCATAAGAGAAGCCTAATGTTAGAAAGTTTTGACGAAAGCTTAATTTCTCTTCGAAAGTTCGTTTTGCAAACACATCCTCTTTAGGGAAGAGAAGAGTAATTTCTAATTCCAATTTCTGAATCTTCTCTTTTGGGGAAAGGAGAAGAGATTTTTTGTCACGGATGTGTTGCGTTGTGCTTCGAATGCTCGCTTTCACAAAGGATTTCAAGAAAATTTTGCCAATTTGTCATTAAATATTTGTTGATTTCAAAAATCTTTATTGCACAAAATTATTACTTCAGAATACCCCCAGTATTACTTCCGAAAGGACAAAGCTTTCGCGAAAAAAGGATTCAAAATTCAAAATCTTTCTATCGACCAACCAAAAGGATGAAGAATAAATCCTCGATATGGCCAACAAAGAGAATTCAATGTTGTTGCAAAGTCATGAGTGATTGATATTGATCGCAGTCAATGGCATGGTTTTAAAGATCATTCTTGAAAAATAAAGCAGTCGAAATATCCTGGGTGATACAGAAAAATCCACTCAATTTCCATATCTCCTCAATCACCTAAGCTGCAATTAAATATCTGCAAAAGGGATCTCTCAATTGTCGTCAAGATGAAGGCGAATTAAGCGAGTCGACCCCCGGGGCCAAAGAAGATTTGGATCGTCTCCAAGATGACGAAGTTTGTGACGGATCCTTCCAGAGAAAGTTCAGATCACCGTCGAGATAAAGGTGAGTGTGATGAGCCTACCGACAAACCCTAAAGGATATTTAATTCCCGCTATCATCAAGAGATTCCCAACCAATGAGCCAATAATCGTCAAGATAATTCCTGAACGAAAAGAAGGATCGAAACATATCTGAGATGAAGGAGTTTGTGACGTACCCTTCCCAAAAAAGAAAAGAGAGAGAAAAGTCAGGACATCTCCAAAATGAAGAATGATGTAATTCCCGAAAAATCCAAGAGAGCTCCAATTCTGTTGAAAAGAGAGTGCAAAAAGATCATCATGAGAAAAGAATCCTAGGATATCAGACTGCCGAATCTATCAAGAACCTTCTTTAATTTTGTGAAATTCTTTTATCAATATTCTTTCACCAATAGCTCTCGCAATATCAAGAATACTTTCTTTTCCGTCCATATCAAGGAAATTGATAGCTTCCTTGAAAGAAAGTCAATCGCAAGCAATTTGAATTCGAATCTTGATTCTACGGAGTTAAGCCCAGTTGGAGGTAATACTTCAGGGAGAAAAGAGGAAATATTTTCATACCAATGTGCATCATTTTCAATTATTTTGAATCAAAAACAATTTTCAACATTTTGACAATATTTTCTAGCTATCCTGTCATGAGGCGAGAGTTTGAGGTTCATCTTTAGCGCATTCTGACACCATCCCTTTTAGGACTTGATTACGGGAGTTTTCAAGATTCCTTCCCTTCTTTGGTATAATCTGAGCGCACGGGCTATCAGATTCGCACACTTTCCTGTGTCCCCACTGTCCCACCATAGACAGTCCAATTTCGGCTTGAGGTTAAGCCACCAATTTCAGCAAAAGGCAATTTCAAAAGCTATTTAGTCTCAGCAATGAGACACCTAAAATCAAACCCTTTTCAAGCTTTAGGGACCCCAATTTCCTTCCTTTTGCAAAACCCCTATCGGATTCATTGTGCGGAAATCCAAAGGTTCCATCACGGTCTCTTCTTTCGAGGATTCCGTTCATTTTCTGCCCAATCAAGTTAAGGGTATAAACTTGGGCCTCCTTTGATGAGGTATTCCATTTTCTGCCCAATCAGGTTAAGGGTATAAACCTGGGCCTCCTTTGATGAGGTATTCCATTTTCTGCCCAATCAGGTTAAGGGTATAAACCTGGGCCTCCTTTGATGAGGTATTCCATTTTCCACCCAATCAGGTCAAGGGTACAAACCTGAGCCTCCCTTGATGAGGTATTCCATTTTCAACCCGGTCAGGTTAAGGGTTAAGCCTGAGCTTCATTCCATACGAGGTATTTCCCGTCCCATCCAGGTTAAGGGCAAAACCTAAATCTCATTTCTTTTTGAAATAAAATTTTCTCCTTATTCTCCATTTCATATCTACCATCATCATTTGAATTAATTCTTTCATACCCAGTCAGATTTATCTAACTAGGGCATTTTTATGGTTCAAATTTGGTATGTTTTCTTTGCCACTAAGCTCGGCCCTATACCGGCTTAGTAGCAAAGAGGGGCATCTGTAAACACCCCAAATTTTCACCCTCATCCAGTGTTTGCCCATTTCATATGTAATTGCATATCACTTCATACATTTTGTATATCATTTCATCGCATTGCATAGCACTGCATGTCATCCCATCTCATTTTCGAGATCCAGCACTCCTGTTTTCAAAACATTCAATCCAGATTTGAGTTTTAAAGCTTGCTTTCAAAATCAATTTCAAAACCTGGGTTTTTAGTCAACATTCTATCATTTTCCAACCCTAGGACCTCATATTTCGAAATATTTTCTCAGAAAACAATCTGGATTCATTTTAACTTCAAATTTCAATCGATTTCAATTCACAGATGAGGCCCATTGAGGTGGTGTCGCTTCTGGATTCTCTTATTCATCAAATTTCTCAAATTTTTGAAAGTTTCAGTCAGATCAGGACTCTGTCCCAGAGTCCTAATCCAGTCAGGAGTCTGTTCGGGGGTCTGTTTTTCTCCCATTGTCAGTCTTTTTCCATTGTTTTCAAAATTTAGGTCATTTTACAGAGTCCAGTTAATTCAGGACTCTATTTTAGAGGTCGGTGGAGTTAGGAGTCTGACCCTGACTGTGTTTTTTTGACTTATTTCGTCAATTTTTTATAAAATCTTTCGAAAATTCTTCCATTTGAATTCTAAAATCTAAAATCTCATAATCCTAAGAGTTCAGGACTCTAACTTGGAGTTCCAGTTCACTTGAGACCCTATTTTCAAAGATCTTGAATTTCAAATACTGATTTTAACCCCATTTCAAAGCCATTTTCAGTGTTTATTTCAAAATTCTTCAAAACTCGATGTGGGCCCACTCAGTTGGCACCATATTCAGAGGAGTTCTGACTCGGTTAGAACCCTATGCCATTTCAAAATTTCTATTTTTAAGATTGCTTTTGAAAATCCTTTTGAAAACTCTTTCAATTTCAAGTTTTAAAATCGCTTTTTGAAACACTCAAGTAGGGCCCACTCAGGGTGGCGCCATATTCGAGTAAGTCAGGGCTATACTAGGGTTACTCAGTGTCTTGGTTAGTGTTAGGGGTTTAGAAGAGTTAAAATTTATTTTGAAAACTCATTTTGAAAGTTAGTTTTTAAAACTAGTGTTTTTAAAGGTTTTTAAAAGGTGTTTTAAAACTCAAATGTTAAAAATGCCAAGTGGCATTACATATGGGGATTTTTTAGGAGAGTCTAGGGGTTAATTAGGTATTAAATAGGATAATCTAGGCTAGGGGTAGGATAGTCCTTTCACTCAAAAATCCCCCCCCCCCCCTTAGAGTCCCAATTTTTTAAAATTAGTCATTTTAAAACCTACTTTTTTTTAGTTATAAAAAGACCCCATAGGGGATGATTTTTCAAGGCTTCTCTTTGGAAAGTTCTTGGAGCTTCTCTCTCCTCTCCAGCCTTTTCTCCATTGCTGCAAACTCCAAGGTATTATTTTCTTTATTTTTTACTTTATTTAATGCTTTTTAATGTTTTAAACCTAGATCTAGGCTTGGGCGTCCCTCCTTATGAAGATTCAACCATTGTTTCACCTCAAGAACCATCAAGAACGGTCCAAGAAGGTGATCTAACCCTGTTTTGTGTGTTTTACAGGGATTTTAATCCATTAGAATTGGTTTGAGCATGATTCTTTTCATTATTAACCAATAAAACATATGATTTACCCTTTTAATGGGTTAAATCTATGTCTTTAAAGGTAAAATCGAATTCCAGCCATTGATTCCTTGATTTTTTATTTATTTAATGGTTTATTCATGTTTGTGTTACGTTGTATAGCATAGGAATAATTTTTATTTACTGTTTTATGGTTTATTTTATTGATTTACATTAGTTAATACATAGTTTCTTAAGTTTCTTGGATTTCTATGTGTTTTAGGTTTAGAACAGTAAAGATGATGTTATTTCGGATTTAAATCCTTGTTGTTTATTTCTGATTTTTTTATATGTGATACATGTATGTGTAAGGTAGCTACTGTAAAAAAATCAAAGACTTTGGACTTCGGAAACTCTGTCAGAAAAATCAGACATCAAATCGGGTTTTTAAATCTTTAAAATTGGTGTTAAAATCAAGAAAGTAACTTGCACTTGTGTGGGTTTTCTCATCCAATGTCCGATTTTGGATCTGTAAATTGCTATGGATTTATATGGATTAGATCTATCTAGTGTGAAATTTTCAGAAATTTTTATCACTGTTTAGTATTTTTTCTCTGTCAGAGACTCTGATTTTCAATTTAAAACTCGTTAGGGTTTACCAAAACCCTAATCAGACTTGTGTTGTTTATAAATCCCAAACCACAGATCCGATTCATGATCTATAAAAAATGAGTATTGTTATTTTTCTGTCAAATGTTCACTGCTAAAATCTCAGAAATGTTTCATTAAGTTTGCTATTTATGTCTGTATTTTCAATCTGAAGTAGTTGTTTTAACCCTTGTTAAATTTGTTATATTTTAGTTCAGATTGCCGGAAAGGTTTCTCCCTAACCGGAGATGCGTTTTCCAATCTGTAAATTGGGAAATCTCTGTTTTTATTCCTAGTTTGTCTCTGTAAAAATTGAAAAGTTTTCATAGAAGATTGACCCCTGATTTGGGTCTAACGTTGAAACTGGTATGTGACATAAGTTAAAAATAGCTTATTTTAGGTTGTTAATGCAATTTGTGGATTAAAATAATGTCAAAAAATTTATTTTGCAATTCCAATATGATTTTAGGGTTATAATAAGTGTCTATGCCAATTTTTATGAAATTTAGAATTCATTTAATGTCTGAATTAATAAAATTGCAAAACAGGATACCTGAAAGATTCAAAAACACTGATAAAATCATAATTTTGGTGATATTTCTTGATTTTCGTGGATAAGCCTGTGTTTTTAGGGTTTGTTCATGTTTATAATCATATTAGGATGTTTCATGTTTGATTTTATGCTTATTTCAATCATAAATCTCAAGTTTTATCAAAATCTATTTCAGAAAACCCTGATTTCAAGGCCATAGTCTTGCTATCGGGGGCAATTTGGTCATTTGACCTCAATTTCGAAATCTCTAACCCTAATTTTCATATTTTTGATCATGTCATATCACATTTGAGTTAATTTATCCTTATTTGTATTTCAAAACTTGCATTTTACTAAATATTTTTCTAAAAACCTTAATTTCAAGGCCATAGTCTTGCTATGAGGAGTATTTTGGTCATTTTAACCCCAATTTAGAAATTTCAAATTCCATTTTCATATTCATTACATCTTATTTTGTATTTTATTAAGTTTATACAAGGAAATCATGGAAAATGACTTATGTCTAGCAAAATCCAGTAATTTCTAGATATTACTGGATAAATCTAGAAAAGCCAACATATTT
This sequence comes from Nuphar pumila, assembly GCF_984573655.1. NCBI lineage: Eukaryota > Viridiplantae > Streptophyta > Magnoliopsida > Nymphaeales > Nymphaeaceae > Nuphar > Nuphar pumila. The sequence continues at coordinate 130,562,005 of NC_143250.1, forward strand.
TCACTAACCAGTTTTTCTAGTTTTGCAGAAACATTGAAGACTTTAGTTTCCTTTATTTCCTGTATTTAAATTTGATTAGTGCTATAAATTGTAATTAATTTTGGAATAAGAATTTCAATTCCTGCATAGAATAGGATGCATTGCATATAGTTTTAAGCTTTGATATATAACTGCTATGTATGCCAATTCATGCATATTTTTACCAATTCACTATGGTCTACACGAATGGCACGTGCACTAGCTCTTATGGAGTTGACAAACTTGGTGGAATTTGTATTTATGACCATAGTCAGAATACGAATGATACCCAAATTTGTAATCTTCGTATTAGCCACATTCAGCCTACACTCTTAGGCTAACTTCAAAATGCACTGCATTTCTCAAAAATACAAAAAGATTTTCTCAATTCTTCAAAATCAAGTCTTTCAAATCCATATTCATTCATTTCATTCAATTTGCAAGTTCAAATTCCAAATCAGAAAATCAATTTTCTCAAAATTTTTCTAAGTCTTATTCTAAAATTGATTTTCTCAAAATATGGATTTGCCAATGATATTTCAAATATTTCCCAAGTTCCAAATTCGATTTTCTAAGTTATATTTTCAATTTCAAAGTTTGAATTCAAAGAAATCAAGTTTTCCAAAGCTATTTCACATTTCTCAAAATCGATTTTCACAAAATCCTTATATTTCTTCATAAATCGATTTTCACTTTCTCAAATACAGTATCTCAATCATGATTCACGATTTTCAAAGAGTTTATTTTCCAAATATTTTCCAATCTTTGAAGCAAACATCATGTTTTCAAATATGCATTTTCAGAAATTCATAGCACATGCCTGATTCTATGTGCATTTAGAAATTAAAATATGATTTAGACAAGTTGAATAGAGCAAAGCAGTAGATTGATCCTTGGTTCAATTACCCCTGGTAAAGGCGCCAGGAACGGTTGAACCTCGTACCGACAGGCGAGTCCCATTCTACGGAATTTTCCCGCATTTTAAAACAGAGGCGAGTTATTTTCAAAAACTATTTCAAATGTCAGTTTGACTCGCAAAAAGTTAAAAATTTGCGATGATAACAGTAGTGACAGCATCGTTGCCACCATCAATTGTGTCTCTCTTCTTGGTGTTTCTCCTCAACTGTTGGATTACCAAAACTACTATCGTTTCAGTGAGTTTTCTATAAGGTTTTGTTATGCAAACAAATCGATTTATAAATCTGAATGCTAAATCTTACAACTGGGTAGCCGTCTTCATGCTAAATAACACGTATTTTTATACTGAAACAAATCGATTTGTACATATCCACCTTCTGGGCATCGAAAAACAGTTAGCACGATTTGTTCTTATGAAGGCCAAATATTTCAACGACATGTACTTATGAAGGCTAATTTTTTATAACAATTTGTATGTTTGAAGCATGCATGATTTATACGTTTGAAGCAGTAACGATTTAATGAAACTACCACAATTTGTACTTAATTTTGATAAATTGTACAACAATGTATACATATGAAGTCAAACATTACAATGATATGTACGAAGGTTACGATTTATACAACGATTTGTAAGTTTGAAGCAACAACTATTTATACATTTAAAGCACTAGCAATGTATATTTATGAAGTTACCTCAATTTGTACTTAACTTTGCTAAATCTTACAACAATGTTTACTTATGAAGTCAAATATTGCGATGATTTATAATGGTGGTGATTGTTTAACGAATAAGATAATTTATAATATTATATACTTGGGGAGGTGGTTGTAATGTATAATGATGCGGTTAAATTTATGTGTTTTGCATGTTAGCAATGTCTACAGCTCGTCAGACAAGAAATAACCCTTCGTTCTATGTGATGAATATTGAAGAAGTTATCCGCCAGTCCTATCTATATGAGCGTTATGAAAGGTACCAAAATATAATGAAGATTGAGAATGATAAAGATAGGGAGAAAGCGTTGGAATTGTATTATGCGGAGGATTATCCATCAGATATTGAGGCTGAAGACCAAAGGAAGAATGAGGAAGAACTAAAGATAAAGAAGAATAAGGATGACAAAGAGAAGAAAAAAGCAAAAGAAGAAGGAGGAGGAGAATGAAAAGCAAAGGCGAAGGAGAGGGAAAGGCAAAGAAAGAAGGAGGAGGAGGAGAATGAAAGGCAAAAAAAGAATAAGGAGGAGGAGGAGAGGGAAAGGCAATTGAAGAAGAAGGAGGAGGAGAAAGAAGAGAAGGAAAGGCAACTGATGAATTAGAAATATTTTAAAAAGCAAAGGAGAATAAGGCAAATGAAGGAGGCGGAGGAGAGGAAAAGGCAAAAAAAGAATAAGGAGGAGGAGGAGAGGGAAAGTCAATTGAAGAAGAAAGAGGAAGAAGAGAAGGAAAGGCAAATGATGAAGATGAAAGATGAAAGGCATAGAAAGAAGCATCAGGATGAAGAAGAGAAGGAAAGGAAAAGGAAGGAGAAGGAAGACGAGGAAGAGAAGGAAAGACAAAGGAACGAGAAGGAGAACGAAGAAGAGAATGAAAAGCAAAGGAAGGAAAAAGAGGACGAGAAAGAGAAGGAAAGGGAAAAAAAGAAGTAGGAGGAAGAGAAGGAAAGGGAAAGAAAAAAGCAAGAAGAGGAAGAAAAGGAAAGGGAAAGAAAAAAGCAAGAGGAGGAAGATAATGAAAGAAAAAGGAAGGAAGAAGTAAAGAAAGAGAAGGAGGATGAGGAAGAGAAGGAAAGGCAAAAGAAGAAGGAGGAGGACGAGGAAGATAAGGAAAGAGAAAGGAAGAAGCAGGAAGAAGAAGAGAAGGTAAGGAAAAAGGAAAAACAAGAGGAAGAGAAGAAAAGGGAATGGAAGGAAGAAATTGAAAAGCAGAGGAGGGAGGCGATGAAGCGAAGGACGAAAGAAGTAGAAAAGTAGTGGAATGTGGCAGAGCAACAAGAAAGGTAGAGGATGGAGGGAGGGGATGAAGAAGAGAAAATTGTGACCAAGGTACATAAATCGATCTTGTCTGTCATGATTTACTGTGATAGGTAAAACTGTGATAGCGATTACTATGTACAGCGATTATTGTGATAGCAATTACTGTGAATGATTTACTATGATAGGTATTACTATGTATAGCGATTACTATGATATTGATTATTGTGTTAACGATTACTATGATAGTGTGTGTGCAACGATTACTATTTATAGCGATTACTATCTATAGCTAGGTGTATAAGTACAAATGTGACTAATTTACAATTGATACAAATAATATGCTATTTTGTATTACAGGGTAGTCAGAAGAAAAGTAGAGCACCAGGTGAAAAGCTCAGAGGGCGGTGTCATTGGCCTGTCGTTCTGTCGTGGTATGATCAACTGAGTACATATCAGAAGGATCGATTACAAAATATGCACTTCGGTGGCCTTCTGAACCAACATTATTTTGAAACGTGCTGGAACACCATGACCCACCTGGTAAATAAGTGAAATCATCAGACGAATACATTTTAGTTTGATTCTTTTGAGATCGCTATGACCTTAGAAGATGTTGCGCGGATTACTGGCCTTAAGTGCCATGACAATGTTGTCCTATTACAGGATTCAAACTATAATGCAAGAGAAAAGTGCACGGCCCTCCTAGGAATGTCGATGGACGACTAGAGTCAATGTATTTCTGGTATAAGCAATTTCATATTGATGAAAGTTTCTTCTTTCCATAATAAATGAGAAGGTCGGTCCTCTACATGTGCATCTGAAAGAGTTGACCAAGAGTTGCGCGACTTCCTTCTTTATTTTTTTGGTCTTACTTTTTTTTTTATTGTTCTGGTTCAAGAATAAGTTACATGTGGCTGCAGTACCTAGAAGACTTAGATGAAGTCGACAACTATGTATGGGGTGCTGCTATGCTTGCACACTTGTACAATCAACTTTATCGTACGAGTAAAGGTATGAAAACCGTTGGGGGGTTTTGGCCATTTGTTCAGGTATTTGTTTATTACATATTTAGTACTTGTAGACTAAGCTCGTTGAAGGTTGTAGTGTTACTAATATATTGTTTTTGTAAGCTTGGGTGTGAGAGCATATTGTCATATTGCGCCCTCAGTGTGGCTCTGCGATTTGTGGTTTTCCAAAGATCGATCGGTGGGCTAGACTAAATGTCAAAGAGGATAATGCTAAGTTCATTTTAGATATGCTGCAACTAAATAAGGTAAATGGTTTAAAATTGTTTACAATCGGTTCAACATTTATCATTCAGTAGTATAAATCATTGAAATGTTTAGCATTCTTAAGTAATTATCGTTGCAGGATTTTGTCTTTGTTAGTACAAATCGTTATCGCTTTAGCATTTATCTTTTAGTACTGTAATCGTAGTAATCGTTTGCATCCTTAGTAACAGTCGTTGTAATATATTTAACACTCGTTATTATAAATAATTTTAATACAATTATTCATTAGCATGAATAATTGTTTGTACCTAAACCATAATCTCTAATGTACAAGTTGTATGGAGACTGTATGGAGATGGGGAGGACGAGGACCAAGAGCTTGTTGTTGAGGGTGCGAGACTGCCTGATAGCGATATTTGGTTGTTTAACAATTATGAAGCCGAGTTGCAGTATGGTAGTCGAGTTCTTTTACAATCTGGCTTGGGACAGTTTATCCCAAAGAAGCCTGTGGAAGTGAGAATAAAGATGAATAGTGGTGGGGCCAGGAACGTGAATTGACACGAACGCTATAGGGAACAATTGGATAGCTGGAACAACGGAGGTGTTCGTGCCATAGCATATAATTATAAAGAACGACAATATGATCCCGACTATTTTAAAAAATATTGGGAACCCATGCTCCAAAAAGTGGAGATTAAGAATACTGGGAACCCATGCCTCTCTCATGTCCCCCATCATGTCGCATCCCAGTAGAGAAAGCCCGTCCATCGTCTCCCTCCGGTTACAACAATGATTACCTCAGTAACAGTACACGATGAGGAGCAAACAAAGCTCATAAAAGATAATGTAGTCTCTGACACAAGGTTCTAGATGTTTGAGAGGGAGAATAAGGACTTACAGAAGGAGGTGAGCAATTTGGGGAGACAAATGCAGTCACTGGTAGAGATGATGACTAGTGTTTATAATAAAACCGAAGGAACCAAGAGGCCACCGAGGATAGAGAGTCCACCAAGAAAAAGAAAGAGACGATTTGTATGTCATAGTCCATATGAGTCGTCAAGTGCCACTAAATAAATGATAGCGATTCTTTTTATCTCAATAATTCTTTGTTGTAATTCTATAATTATTTTTTGTAACGTGACATTCTTTAATTGTTTAATTCTTTTTTTAATAATTATAACACACAAGTGCCACTGAACGGATCATTGTAATGTTCGACCTTCATAAATAAAAGTGATCATATTTGTTTTTTATAAGAGACCACGATTGACTTGCAATCAGTTGCATATAAGAGATCGTGATTTATTTTTTATAGAAGGTGTTCTATCACGATCTGTACAACCATCCCACCTAAACCCATCAAATAATCAAGCCAAATATGTTTAAATATTCTATTGCAATTTCCCTTCACAAGCTTTGTCCTAGGGAACGATACCTTCCATCGTGATTTACACAATGACATTCGAAAATGGCGAAAAAGAAAAAACAAACAAATCGACATGATATTTAGACTTAGTAAAGAATAAATCAAGTTAACTTGACCGATACAGACGTCATTGTGTATATCGCTCTGGGCGTGGGAGTTGTGATCGTCGCAAAAATTTTCCCTTTTCCTTTGTCATTTCCTTTTTAAGGAAAAAGAAAGAGAGAAGAGAAACTCTTTGCAAGGTTTCACTTGACCTTTAAAAAAAAGATGTTTTGAAATTTACTCACCTCCGTTTGAAAATTTTGCGGAAAATGGAGAGACGGGATTCACTCGTCGATACGAGGTTCAACCGTTCCTGACGCCCTTACCAAGGGTAATTTAACCAAGGATCGAATCCATGCCTTTGCTTTGCCTAAATTTGACTGCGAGATTATTCTGAAAATCCTAAATGCACATGGAATCAGGCTTGTGCTATGATTTTTGAACTTGAGGGATGTGTATGCTTTTCTTGAAAATGTTTCAAAAATTTAGATTTTTCCAATTGATTTTGAAATAGGTTTTAAAATATCCTTTAAAAAATTTGAACTTGATTTAAAAAGATTGAAATTTGAATCCAAAAACTTGGGATTGAAGTTAATTTGAGATTGAAAAGGAAATTAGAAATTTGAAGTTTTTTGAAAGTTGAAATCAAAAGTTGACATTATAACTAAAATCAAGAGTTAAAATGAAATTTTGAGATTTTGAGAATTTTAAAATTTGGAACGTGAAACTTGAACTGAAAATGAAGATCGAAAATGGAATTGGAAGAGAGTAAAATTGGAAAATAAAAGACTGAATTGAGTTTTGAAAATTAAGTTCACTTCTGAAATGGAATTTGAAATCTAATCAGAATTTGAAATTGAGACTTTGAATTGATTTTGAAATTTGATTTGATGTTTGAAATCAGAATCGAACTTGGAAAGTTGAATTTGCAAAAGTGAATTTCCAAAATTCGATTCAGGATTGACTTGAGAATTGAAATAAAATAAAAAATTTGCAATTGAATTTTATAATGAAAATAGAGTTTGAAATTTAGAATTTTGAAAAGAAATAAAGAGTTTGAAGGTAACATTTGAACTTTAAAATGAAATTCAAAGTTGAAATATGAAATTCAAAATGTGAAGTTCAGAAATAAGAATTGAAGATTGGAATTTGAAGTAAGATTCAAAACTGAATGGAATTAAAAAATAAAAGATAAATTTGCATTTGTAAATGGAAGTTGAAAAATGTTTTTGAATTTTAGAAATGAAAATTATATTTTTGAAAATTTATTTCAAAAATTTTAATATACTCATGACTATGGTCACAAATATATTTTAATTTAATCTTTATTTAAATTCTAAGAAAAAATAAAATTATTTTTTGTGCTTTTATAGAATTAAAGCAAGATTAGATTCTCATATATTCATGACTATGGCCATAAATATATCTCGATTTGATCTTTACTTTGAATTCTGATAAAAGAAGAAAAAGCATTTTTGAAAATTTGATGATTTTCAGAAAGGACCTAAAGTGTAGGTTGAATTTTATTCCATAAAAGATAAAAATCCTAAGTATTATTCACATTTTGACTATGACCATAAATATTAACCAATTACTTAGGGTTAATTATCTCTTATTAGAATGGTGCATGTGTCATTCGTGTTATCCCATAGTGCTTCTTGAAAAATAAAGTAAAACGAAATGCCACAAGCAATTGCGAAAATTTAAAATGCAACTATATGCTCATACATTCTAATCTAAATAGAAAGATGGAAATTTTCATTAATATGAAATTATTACAATCTTAAGTTGAAATTGAATATTGAAAATCCCTAATCTATGAAAAGAAATCAAAGTCATCCAGATTTCCTGTAAACATAAGATAGCACAAGACAATAGAAATGTAAAATACAGAAAGGAATTGAAAATGTTATGTTAAAACCAACATACATGTGATTATGCCTATGCTTTGATGAAAATGCATATACATATGTGAAGATGCAATGCCTATGCATGAATAAAATGCATTTGCCTAAGTGTCATACTTATGCTAATGAAGAAATGCATATACATCTACCTAAGTATGATGCCTATGCTAATAAAGAAATGCATATGTATCTACCTAAGTGTGATGCTTATGCTAATGAAGGAATGCATATGCATCTACCTAAGTATGATGCTTATGCTAAATGAAGAAAATGCATATAACATGATGAAATGGAATAGAAAATGCATATGATATGCTAGACTGAAAAGTGCATATGATGTATGAAAAGTGGAATGAAAGTAAATACGGAAGTAAAAGTGTATACTCTAAATACAAAATGTAAACTAAAATGAAAGATTGATTTAGACCAAAGATTGTCATAATACTGATGAAGTAGAGATGATGAAAATCAGAAATATTGTGAAAAATGCACAGACATAGCGGTGTCAACTAAAATACATAAATGTAAATATAATAGATGCTATAACGATTTTGCAGATGAATATAGAATATTCCTGTGGTGATATGTGAATCAGATATAACAGGGAAGAACGTGCACTATTGAAGAAAATGGATCTATGATGCAGAAATGGATGCAGCTGGAATGAGATGTGCTGGTATAATAAAAAAATGTAATGTACAGGAAATCACCTACAAGTGAGGTGCAGGGTGTCAGTATGAATACCAAATAGTAAGTAGACACTAACAGCAACTGAAATAGAATAGCAAATCAATTTTCCAACTTGAGCTTATACAACCAATCAACCTCTGCAGGTCGAATTCAAACAACAATTTGAATCCTCAGATTGATTCATCACAACACAGTGGGTCGATGAAAACTGCTTAGCAGTGAACCGATTTGCAGCAAACTGATTTTTGCTAGTTGAATTCAGCAAGTCACTTCCAATAGCATCAACGAATGGAGCTTGACAGCATCAGCAGTGTTAACAAGTTGATTTCAGTCAGCACATCCAGGTGCTTCTCAACCAGTACACCAGAGTGTAGGAAATAGTGTGACAACACATTCAGGTGCTTTTCAGCCAGCATACCAGAGTGTGGGAAACAGTGTGACAGCACATTTAGATGCTTCTTAACCATCATACCAAAGTATAGGAAACAATGTGACAGATCGGTCCAAACACGAAACTAATCTTCATTTTTTGGTTACTTATAGGGGTATGCAGGGGGTGATTCAAATAAGCTACCAGTAGCAGATTGTGAACACCTCAAATTTTCCAAAATTCTTGTAAATATTTCTTTTTTACCCTTGGCTCCATTTTTTTGGATAAATTGAGTAAGTTTCAATCTCAATTCCAGTTTATTTATCAGATTTACTGGAATCAAATCCATTTTCTATATATAACTTGGTTTTTGGATCCGGATCCAGACCCAAAATCCATTTTCTATATCTAACTTAGGCACCCCTGCTTCACCTGCCTTCCTCACTTACCACACTTGCACTCTATGTATATCAAGCACCTACATTATCACTGCATATTTGAACATATGCACAACACCTGTGCACTTAGTTCACTGCATATTGCACAACACTTGCTGCATTGTCATTTCCTTTCATGGCATACCACCTATGCTCTGCACTACACACTTGCAGCAACACCTGCTGCACCTCACCCGGTTTTCTGTGAGCACCTTGTCACACATCACCTGCCGTATCTCCATCCCACATACCTTTTCTCATACATTTTTTCATTAGTTTAGTGCATTACATATGCATTCTAATATTCATTTTCTCATTAGTTTAGTGCATTACATATGCATTCTAATATACATTTTCTCATTAGTTTAGTGAATTACATATGCATTCTAATATACATTTTCTCATTAGTTTAGTGCATTACATATGCATTCTAATATACATTTTTCTCATTAGTTTAGTGCATTACATATGCATTCTAATATACATTTTTCTCATTAGTTTAGTGCATCACATGTGTATTCTCATATATAGACCTTCATAAACATCTACATTGTACTTAGGCATAATCATATGCACATTAGTTTTAACATGGCATTTTCCATTTTCCTCTATATTTTGCATTTTTGCCTTGTGCTAACTCATATTTGCAGGAGAAGCTTAGAAGATGTTGTTTTCTTTTCCTAGATTAGGAATTTTATATTTTCAATTTCAATTTAAGACTGTAATAATTCAATATTAATGAAAATTCTTACTTTTCATCTTAGAATAGAATGTATGAGCATATAGTTCTCATAAATTGTTTGTGACATCTCATTTTATTTTTATTTCTAAATTTCATAATGGTGAAACACGAATGACACGTGCATCTTTCTAATAAGAGGTAAATAACCCTAAGTAAATGATTCACATTTATCGTTATAGTGAAAATGTGAACAATACTTAGGATTTTTATCTTTTATGAAATAACATTTGATTTTCATCATATTTTTTTGAAATATTCTTTTCTTCCCCTAACAGAATTTAAGATATAAATTAACTTGAGATATATTTGTGGCCATAGTCATGGATATATTAAAAGTCAATTTAGTTTTAAATCCTATAGAGGCACTAAAATTTATTTTATTCTTTATTAAAATTTAAATATAGATTAGATTATAATATGTTTGTGACCATAGTCATGAATGTATTATGATTTAATCTTATTTCAATTCTATTAAAGAATAAAATTTGCTTTTAAATTCCAATCTTTAAATAAATTTTAAAGCATTCATCATTCAGGATAGACTTGCATTCTTTTTCAAATTATTTCAAATTATCTTCAAAATTTCAAAAACACAGTTTTCATTTCTAAATTCAAAATCATTCTTCAACTCTTATTTACAAATTCAAATTCATCTTTAATTCTTAATTCCATCTTATTTCAAATTCCAAGTTTCAATTCTTATTTTTGAACTCCACATTTTTTAATTTTATATTTCAACTTGAATTTCATTTTAAAATTCCGATTTCAAAATCAAGAATTGATTTTTATTCAAATTTCAAATTCCAAGTCTAAAATTCAAATTCTATTTTTCAAAATCCAATTTCAAAGTTTGTTTTAAATTTCTAAATTCATTCTTTAAATTCCAATTTTAATTCCAATTCCAATTTCAAATCCTAAATTTCTAAATTCATTTTCAAATTCAAAGTTAAATTTCAACTTCAAAATCAATTTCAGAATCCCAATCTAATTTCTATTTCATTTTCAAATTCTAACTCCTAAATTCAATTGTAAATTCCAATTTCAAAGTCAGATTTCAATTAGACTTCAATTCTAAATCTCAGTTTCAAATTTTTCAATTTCAAGATTCTATTTCAATTTCAAAATTCTAATTTATCAATTTCAAAGCTCCAAATCCAGTCTTTATTCTTCAAATTTCATTCTTTTTCCAAAATTCATTTTTGATTTCAAATCTTCTTTTTCAATTCAAATTTCAATTTCAAAAACTCTCAAAATCAAAATTCCATTTCAATCTTTGATCTCAGTTATGATTTCAACTTCTAATTTTCAAATTTCCTTTTCAGATCTCAAATTCACTTCGAATCCAAATTTTGGATTCAAATTCCAAATTTTCAAATCAAGTTCAATCTATGAACCACTTCTTCAAGGATATTTTCAAACTTATTTCAAAATCACTTAGAAAAATCTAAATTTCTGAAATATCTCAAAAGCATGCATCATATTTCAAATCATCATTTTCAAAGTTCATTGTACAAGCATGACTCTATGTGTATTTAGGATTTTATAATAATCATTTAGACAAATTTAGGCAAAGCAAAAGGCATTGATTCGATCCTTGGTTCAATTATCAATGGTAAAGGCGCCAGAAACGGTTGAACCTCGTACCGACGAGCGAATCCCGTCTGTCCATTTTTTTCACAAAATTTTTAAAATGGAGGTGAGTTAATTTTTCAAAATATTTTTTTCAAATAAAGGTCAAGTGAGACCTTGCAAAAGAGTTTTCTTCCTTCCTTCTTCCTTTCTCTTCTTTCTTTCTTTTTCCCCTTCAAAAAGGGAAAAGGGTTGAAAGAGAAAAGAAGGAAAGAAAAGAAAAAAAAATTGCAACGATCACATAGAGCCAATCTACTTTGTCTCATCGAGATGAAAAAAATGGTGTACTCATATTTTTTCATGAAAAATATCAGTGAAACCCCAAAAATATACGAGGTCCACAAAAATATCTAGTAGACCCTATGAAAATATCTTATGGGCCCTAAATAAATATCTTGTAGAATTATTAAGTGAGCCCCATAGGAACATAGATGTCATTTAGTTACTTTGCCCTTAAGTTTGAGTTTTGTATCAGGTGGGTCATCTAGATCAGAATCAGGCCCCATGTGGATCCAAGATCCAGTTTTTTTACCAGAACTCTAATAGTCCTTATCATTTGCATTATGAGAGTCTTTGATAATCAAGGTGTGAGAGTCCTTGATAGTAATGCCAATGATCAAGGATACAATTATCCTTGATTATCGATCTCATGATCTTCACATTACCAAATGTGTGGTAATGTGAAGATCATGTAAATCTTTTACTCCCCCTCAAGTTGGGGCGTGGGGATTAAGAACACCCAACTTGGACTTAAGACGAGAAAAATGTTTGGTGGCTAGCGCTTTGGTGAAAAGGTATGCATACTGAGCATATGAAGGAATCAAGTGTGTTTCAATGAGAACACTTTGAATCTTCTCATGCACGAGATGACAGTCGGTCTTGATATGTTTAGTGTGCTCGTGTTAAACTGGGTTTGTGAAAATGTGAACGGCTGTTTGATTATCACAATGTAGTGTCATGGGTTGAAGATGATTAATACCGAAGCCCATTAGCAGATACTTGATCCATGTGAGTTCACAACATGCCAGAGCCATTGAACAGTATTCGGCTTCAGCCGATGATCGTGATATAGTGGATTGCTTTTTAGTCTTCCAAGAAACCAAATTGTCTTTGATCATAATGCAATAACTAGATGTGGAGCGGCGAGTGTGATCATCGCAAAAAAAAAATCTCTTTGGTTTCTCTATCTTCCTTCTCTTTTCCTTTCTAACCTCTATTTTCCCTTTTTGAAGGAGAAAATAAAAGACAGAAAAAGAAGAGAGAAGGGAAAAGAAAGAAGAGAGAGAAACTCTTTCGCGAAGGTCTCACTTGACCTTAATTTTGAAAATATTTTAGGAAATTACTCGCCTCCGTTTTGAAAATTTATGGGAAAAATGGAGAGACAAGATTCGCTCGTCGGTACGAGGTTTGACCGTTCCTGGCGCCTTTACCGGGGGTAATCGAACCAAGGATCGAATGTATGCCTTTTTGCTTTGCTAAAATATCATCTAAGAATTTATCTTAAGTCTAAAATGCACAAAGAGTCATGCTTGTGCAATGCAAGGATGTATGCTCTTTTTGAGAAAAAATAATTTGAAAATTTCCAAGTGTTTCTGAGACGAATTTGATAATGGAGTGAAGAAATGGTTTTTGAAAGTTAAATCTGATTTAGAACTAGAGATGGATCTGAAAAGATATTTGAAGTTCTAAGTCTTGAAATAATCAGAGTTGGAAAAATAAATCTTGAATTGAAAAGAATGAAGAGAAAGGGGATTTTGAAGCTGAGATAGAAAAAATGAAGTTTCAAAGTCAAAATGGACTTTGAATTTGAATTTTGAATCTGGATTTCGAAGTAGAGATGAAATTTGAAATGGAATTGAATTTTAAATTTAAAATTCGAAATCAGGATAAAATTTTGGATTTAAGAAATCCAAATGGAATTTTGAAAATAGAATTGGATTTAAGAAGTCCAGATGGGATCTGAAAATAAGATTGGTTTTGAAATATGAAATTGGGAGTGGAACTGGATCCGGAATCCTAAATAGAATTGGATCCAAAGTCTGGAATCCAAAATGGAGTTGAATCTGAAAACTGGAATCCTAAATGGATTGGATCCGAAGTCTGAGATCCGAAATGGAGTTGGATCCGAAATCTGAAATCCTAAATGGAGTTGGATCCGAAGTCTGGGATCCAAAAATGGAGATTGGATTTGGAAATCTGGATCCAAATTGGAATTGGGTTCTAATTTTGGAATTGGATTTTGAAAATCCAAAATGGTATTTTTGAAGATGGATCTGGGTTTTTTGAAAACCCAGATTGAATTTAAAACTTAGGAAGAATCGAATTTTGAGATTCAAAATCAATCTCAAAACTTTGGTTTTGAATTTGAGAATCAAGATTCAATGAAAAATAAAGGATAAACTTGATTTAAAGCTTGAGTTTTGAAATCAGAAGATGAATCAAGAGTTTCAAAGTTTAATTTGAACTTTGAAATTTGATTTGAATTGGAATTTGAATTTTGAATTTTGAATTTTAGAGGTGAATTTGAAATTTAAAAGTTATATTGAACTTTGAAATTGGAATATTGGATTTTGAATATAAAATGATTTTGAAATTTCAAAGTAAAATTAGACTTTGAAATCGGATTTTGAACTTTTGCAATGAGATAGAATTGATGAATTGAAATAGAAATTGAAGAAAATATATTCAAGATCACTTGGATTTTGAAAAAGAATTTTGAAAATATGATACAGTTCTATCCTAAGTGATGAAATGAATTGAAGAATTTTAAAATTGAATTTGAAAAGCATATTTCATTCTTTAAATGAATTGAAATAAGATTGAAGATATAATACATCCCTGACTATGGTCATTGAACGTATTATATAATGATCATATTTAGATTCAGGTGAAGAATAAAATACATTTGGTGCCTTTATAGAGTTTAAAATGAAATTAACTCTCAATATATTCTGATTATGGCCATTGATATATATCTTGAGTTGATTTTAAATTAAACTCTAATAAAGGAAGAAAATATTTGAAAATATGATAATTTTTTAAAATGATCTAGTGTGGATCTAGTGTTATTCCATAAAAAATGAAAACCATAAGTTTTGTTAACATCCTGACTATGGCCGCCATTGATGCAAATCATCAACTTAGGATTTAATCACCTCTTATTAGAATGGTGCGCGTGCCATTCGTGTTTCCATCCATGATTTTTTTTTTGAAATAAAAAGGTAAAATGAGGAAAAACAAACAGTTTCTAAGACATATACATGCTCATACATTCTAAATCCAATGCTTGAAATTAAGCTTCTCATTAATACCTAACTATTACAACTTGAATTTAAACTGTCATAAATAAAAATCCTAATCTGAGAGGGAAATTAATATTTTATGTATTTTCCCTGCAAGAACTGAATTAGCATAAGATGAAGATGCAAATGGGAGATGCCATGGCAGAGCTAGTTACGTATATGCTAATGAAGAAGTAAATATATCTAAGTACAATGCATATATTTTAAAAAAATGCATGCTATAATGCATATGTAAAATGTAGATGCCATAATGAAACTATTTATAAGCTTGAACACTTAAATGCAAACTTTCTTCAAAATTGAAATATTAGTGAAAAGCAAGGAATAAGAGAGCAATTGGGAGATACTAGCATGCTAAAATAATATACAGTTGAGAATAAGATATGATATGGACATGATGTCAATGAAGATGCAATGAGTTACGGGTGTTAAGTCCAAAAGAAAAAAAAAAGTATGCATGATAACATGATAAATGGCATGAAGGCAGTAAAGACTTTTGTATCTTGACATCCAGTCTTAGAACCACTTTGATTTTCCTTAGAAATATCAGAGCAACAGGCTGCTCATTATCAACACCAACCCTTGTTGTCATTCAAAGATCTGAATGAATTTTGGATACAGTTTGCATTTTCAAACCATAGCTTATAAATTCTCTAAGGAATCCCCTAAAGGCAGCATTACATTCAATACCAAAGAAGCTTGTCTTCAAAAACTCCTCTTCAAAGCACTGACTAATGCTAGCCAGTTCATCAGATTATGTAAAACTTTCAGGTGATTCATCCGCAAGGATTGAGAGGTTGGCTTCGGAAGAGGCTCACTCAGTTGATTCTCACTTAGATCAACTAGCCCCAGATTATTTCTTATTTCCTTTACAATAACAAATAACTTTCCAATGGGTTAATCATTTGATAGATCAAGCAAAATATTGATTTCTGCTAGCAATGGAAATTCATTGGGAATGACATGCATTAAAAGGCTGATGACTTACAATATGGCTATTGAGGTAGCCATGTGTAACTGGTGACTGTGAAGGGCTGTGAAGTAGGTATTAGGTGTATATGATAGTGATAGACAGGTGGTGAAGGGTGAAATATAACAGCTGAGGTGGTTGTATGGTGTCTGGTAGGTGCAAGATGCAGAATACTATCAACAGGATATGTAGGAAGATGCAGGGGAACGTGTATTATATGAGATATTTGTGCAACAGGTGGCGGTTGTGCACAGTGAAGACTTCAGCAGTGTTAAGCACTGCTAAAGGTGCAAAAATGGAGGCTGCTACAATGTTTGTTACTGCTATAAGTGCTAAAGTGAAAACCACAACAAGCACTGTTGTAGCCTGTGAAGGTTACAACAGCTAAAAGAAAAATATGATGAAGCTGTAAGTGGTGATTTCACAGAGGTGAGATTGTGATTTCAAGAAGTATTATGAGAGACCCAATGAAAGATATATATAACAAATTACTTTCCAATAAACCTTGCTAAACATAGATAAAATGAATGATTTTTTTTTAGTAGCATGCAAGTGAAGAAGCAATTTTGCAAAACTCAGAAAATTCTGATTCTAGAATGAAAGCAATTTTAGTTTTACCAGCATACCTAGTAATGCCACCTCCACCCTGTGAATATCAGATCACAATGTTATTCTGAATCCAAAACAAAGAAAACATCATGGTCAGTATGGTTGCATCCAATCCCTCCAAAATAAAAGAAGAAGAAGAAGATTGTTACCTACTGTCAAATCATACAGATCACACGTAAAATCAACAGAATTTCGTGGCTTCTGTTATAAATCGACAACAGGTATAGGTTGGATGTGTGTGTTTTTGGATAGCAATACCCTTTGCTATGTGTAACATACGAGGATGACAGCAGGTGCACTGTTATGCATGCAATGGACAGTGACACTATATTAAGTGTTACAACGTATGCCGTGAAGGGTGAGATTTAAAGTGTAGATGCAAGTGAGTGTATAGTGGATTTGATGTGACAGGGGATGAATGGAGATGAAGGTGGATGATGTTGAAAGTTATATCAGTGACCTCCTAGTTAGAACCTTTCGGCCAACTTCCCTGCAGTCTGTGGAATCTTTCGACACCATCCACTGGCTCAATGATGGGATTTCAGCAATCATACTTGTCACCAAGTAATGGAAAAACTCACAGATGAATTTATTGTATGTGGGTTTCCCATACATACTAAATATAATACCTCTTGAAGTCAAGCAATGCGACCACCTGTAAACTTGTCAATAATACAGGAGGAACTGTCTTTTCACCATTTTCAGTATAAAACTATGTTATGAATCCACATTAACTCCTCATTTTCGAGAAAAGGTTGATGGTTGTTCATAGAAAAGCATATCACCATTTGTCCTCTGTTACGAAAATCTCTCATTTGAATCCCTTCTACATAACCTGCATCCCCTGAGCCATCGACTGAGCTCATCCATCCTCTACCAGCATGTTATCATGCCCAAGCTTCAACCCATCTTCAGAAATCTATATACCGACCCATACTGAGATTCAGAACAACCTATTGTTGTTTATGACCACACGTCATGACCTCCAGATTCCAGCAGCCAACCATTTGAAGGAGGAAGCATTCGTTGAATTCCCTTTTCTTCTTTTTTTTTTATTCTCGTAGTAATGTTTAAACCTTGATCTCTTGTAATGAGCCCTTACGTTAAGTTCTCAGAATGAGACTTTATCTCTTAATGTCTGATCTGGATTAGACTTACAGCGCCAGGTCAATATGTAACGGACAAACCAATGCAAGAGATATTAAACATAACAAAAACAATGAGGATATATTAACAACGGATCAAAATTTTGGACATAGCAAGTCATCAAGATACTGGAGATGAAATGATTCTAAAAAAAAATGATCAAAACCTACGCCGGTTAGCCAAATGGAATTGAGAATTGGCTGTGATATACTGATAAAAAAAAGGGGATCTCAGTGAAATCAAGGAATCAAAACGGGAAAGAATGTGCAAACCGAAAATTAAGATCCAGCAAAAGAACAAAAGAAAATAAAACAGAGAAAGTAATGGCAAAAAAAAAATCAAAGTGAATGGGACAAATTCCATGAACCTTCCTAGGTCTTGGAGGCATTCTCAGTTCTTGCTAAAAGAGAGAGAAAGAGAGAGTGCATGATGCTGAGACCTGACACCCCAAATATATGTATACGCTGAATCAAAATAAATGGTATGATGTAGAATCAGAACCCACGAACATAATTCAAAAGTTTACCATTGATGAAATGAGATATTATGAAGAAGATGATGCTAATCAAAGCAATAAAACAAAGTACATAGGAGCAGGGATTAATATGATGAATCAGACGGTATGAGGATGACATGTGAATGCAGATATGCAACATGGGATCAGACTGAACATAGGGAGTCAATGTAAAACAAGGCATGGATAGATAATAATAAAAAAAAGGGACAAGGAATCGAACAACACAGGATACATCAAGATGCAAGAAGTCAGAAGCCAAAATAAAAATACATAGACACAAAAAAAAATTGTTTAACCAATAATGAAAATCACAACTGAAATCGATAGTTAACAGGAAAAGAAAGAGAAAAAAAATAAAGCCAGTAAAATGCCATGTTAACCTTCCTCGTCAAACTCAGTAAAATTCAGTAAGACTCTGTTAATGGCGTTCAGATCTAATCCCAGCATCCAGACAAACTTTTCAACGGATGTTTTATCGGAGATCAAAAAGAAAAAATGGATAAAAGACATGCCTCCATGCTTTTGATCACTGGAATTTGTTTGGTCGGTAATCAAGCAACCAAACACCAAGAGTCACCATGCTTCAAGGCAAAAAGGAAAATGGGAATCGAAGGCCAAACAGAGATAGAAACCAAACAATGCAAAATAAAGCGAAAGCAACGATCAAAATGACAGAAGTTATAACGAGATAGAAATCGTAATTAGACTGAAATAAGAAAAGAGGCAGGGAGGGAAAACTAAAATTCGGAGAAAAACAAGCTAAAATTCATGATTAGTTAATGTCGAAATCACAATAAGATAACAATATAAACAAGAATTTGATATGTTGGGATACTATGATCCCGTTAATCTTGCACAAGAGAGGTCGGTATTGCTACAAGCAAACCGACATACTCAATGGTGCATAAATGAGGCAAAACCAGAGAAATAGACAAGATGATGAAACAAAAGGGAAAATGGAAGCACAGTTGTGTAAAGAGATATTGGCGGAGAACTGGAAATGGGAGAGAGGTTATTATCGGCTTCTTGCAGAGGAGATGCTTTGAGGAAGGATCATTCTACGGTGCCTTGCAGAGGAGAGGCCTCAGGAAGGAAAGGGGAAAAGCAGGTGATTCGAGCAACGGAGGGTAATGGGTGATGCTGGATGATGAGCTATTTCTTCAGTAGTCCAGAGGGGAAAGCATTAGAAGAAGGAAAAAGATGCGCGATGCAATGGCGGGGTGGGAAATGGATGGGTTTGAGGGCTCCATGCAGCTTGTTAAATAGGGGATGGAGGAAGCATTGAGAAGGAGTCGATGGTTAGACATCGATGGTTGAGGGGGGAAGGCAGACGGTCGGGAGGATCGAAGGGCAAGAGACCATCGCCTTCATCGCCTTCTCTCCTGTGGTGCTTCCCGCAACAGATGGCCGTTAAGATTTTTCAAGGGAGGCC
Organism: Nuphar pumila; assembly: GCF_984573655.1. Classification (NCBI taxonomy): domain Eukaryota; kingdom Viridiplantae; phylum Streptophyta; class Magnoliopsida; order Nymphaeales; family Nymphaeaceae; genus Nuphar; species Nuphar pumila. Next base: position 130,581,368 of record NC_143250.1, read on the forward strand.
CAATCTTTTTCAAAGAATTTTAAAATAACGGTTTTGCTTTCTTAAATTTTTTCAAACGTGGTTTTAGCTAAAGAAATGTTTTTCAAAGAAAAACGGGAGTTTCTATCATCATTTTTTTTTGTATTTTTTTATTTTTTTGGTGTTTTTGACATAAAAACTCAGAAAGCTAAATGATTTTAAATTAATTTTGCAAAAGTCCAGAAATATTTACAAAAGGAAAGGTTTTCTGAGAATCCGGGTTTGAATTTTGAAAATTTCTTCATAAAATGGGTTTTTATCCAGGTTTTGAGAAAATATTCGAGTTTTTAGACTCGTACCAGGAAATACAAAGCAGTGGATCCAAATGGATGTCGGGTGAAATGTCTGAGCCATTTTAGAAAATATTTTTGGTATTTTTAGAATTTTGATTTCAAAATTTTGGATAACGAGGCTCAGATTTGGATTTTTTAACACTGAATCCGGATCCGAAATTGAGTCAGATATATAAAAATGAATTTGATTCCAACAAAACCCGAGAAATAACTGGAAATTAGGTTAAAGATGACTCAATTTACTTAGAAAATTGAGGCCAAGGGCAAAAAGGGATTTTTTGGAAAATTTGGGGTGTTCACAGCGAGTTATTGGGCAAGAGGCTCAGTCTAAATCACAATAACCAACCACTTGGATCTTACTTGTGGAAGACATTAGAATCCCTTGTCTTGGGCAACTTTTGATGTATCGAAGGGCCCAGATGGCAGCGTTCATATAAGGCTATCGCGGCTGACTACTGAACTGACTTAAAATATTGACCGTGAAGACGATATCGCATCGAGTTATGGTAAGGTATAACAACTGACCCACCATACGTCTATATGGTCCTAGATCTTCTAGTAAAACACCATCTTCATTATTGAGCTTGATGTGCGGTTCCATGGAAAATTAGTTGGGCTTGGCTCCAAGGAAGCCCATGTCTTGCAAAATATCAAGAGTATATTTGCGCTGAGATAAGAAAATACCATCTTTGGATCTTGCGACTTCAATGTAGAGAAAATGTTTTAGATGTTGATGGTCCTTCAATCGAAATTGCTGATTTATGTGAGATTTAAGTTGCTCGATATATGTGATGTCATCTCCTGCAATGATGATATCATCCACATAAACTAAAACAAAAGTATATGCCTCATTAGTGATCTTTGAAAAAAGAGAATAATCAGCCTTAGATTGAGCAAAGCCTTCTTGAAGCAGATAATGTGAAAGCTTGGCGAACTAGTTTCTAGATGATTGCTTGAGTCCGTACAATGATTTGTGCAACCTGCAAACCTTATATGCTTCCCCTGAACCGAAAAGCCTGGTGGCAAGGCCATATACACCTCTTCAGTAAGGTCTTTATGGAGAAAAGTGTTGTTAACATCTACTTGATATAAATGTCAATTCTTGATCGCTGCAATAGCTATCAAACATTATATAGTTACTATCTTGGCGACGGGGGCAAAAGTCTCATTATAATAGATTTGTCTTTCAATTGAACCATCAAAACGATATTTAAGTTTGTATACCCACTTGCACCTAACTAAGTATTTTCCCACGGGTAAATCCACAATCAACCACGTATATGACGTATTTTAGGACCTTGATTTTGGGGCGCTAAGGAGGAAGTTCCATATACATGTGTTATATAAGGCAAGTTGGGGTTTGGCCGTTCCTACCGGATATCTCTTAAGCCCCATGTGGCAGAGGGATTTGAACAGGGGCTTTCAACTTGGCACAGGACCTCGCTTACCACATGGGATACCTCTTTGTTGGTTTAAACATGTGTTACGTTTATTAAAAAAAAAAAACTAGTTAATATTGATGCCTGAGTTGGATAAAAAACATGCATGGTGGACCGCGTGCAAACTAGTCAGTCGTCATCAAGTTCACTTCAATACAGGAAGAAGTCTGGCACCAAAATTCCCATGTATTTTTTTGATCATACAAAACCTCTCTCAATCATCAACCGGACTTCCCAAACTTCTGCCTAACATTTCCTCCACCCACTTGAAATTTCGCCCATGGAATTTTGGCTTTGGTCAAAACATCACGTCCAACCTTTGTCAGCCCAACACCCAAAAGAATATTTAAAAAGAAACGGATTAGCATATTTCAGGGTTTGCATAATTTTCAAAATTACCCTGAACTCAGCGATCTTATTCCCCATTGCCTATTGACTTACATCTTTGACGTTGCACCTCAACAAGTCCCACACGACATAAGACCCGATGTTGTCAGTATCGACCTGAATCGCCTGATACATAGAAAATCAAGACAGAAATAACCTGAACCGGATAATTTTCAAAAATATCTAAAAAAATGATCAAAAATAATATTTTAATATTTTTTTGACAAGCCTCTTTTCTTAATTAAAAACCATTCAGATCGATTCACCTCCCAGTCGGGAGAGCGGATCTTGTCAAACGCTGCGTGAGAGACAGAGTTTGACAGGATCCACTCTCCCCAGTGGGTATCTCCCAGTTCACCTGAATTGTTTGAAAAACTGTTCAAGATCCGAGATAATACTGACAACATTAACATAATAAAACCCAGCCGGTGGGCTCTTCGGATCAGTCAATTCAAATCCGTAAAAGAGAAAAAGGCCTCACAGTGGGTCAATTCACACAGCCCAAACACGGATGTCATCGTGTCTTCAATCGAATCGATTCAGAAAAAAAAAAACATTAATTTGAAGAATGTACAGAAATTATGGGTGCAAACTATGACAATGTTGTCAGTATCGGTGCATATCCAACTCTATCGGACGATAAGTATCTATCTTATCGGCAGAAAATCTATACAATACCTGAGTCGGCTATTTTTTAATAAATATAAAAAATGCTTAAAATTAAGTATTTTAATATTATTTTAATAGTTTTAACACGTGTCACATTCTGATTAACACAAAAAAATTTTTAATTATTTTTTAACCGATTCAGAACAGATTCAGTTGAGAATCGGTATAAGCCGATTCACCTGAATAGTTGATCAAACCATTCAGGGCCGATACCGATACTGACAACATTGGATGCAAGTGAACCTCGGGCTGGCTTAATAAGACCTCCAGATTCGACCAGACTTAGTTGGTGTGCTATCAACAGTACAAATTGCCAACCAAATGCCCCTTTTGCTACTCATATACCCAAGGAATAGGTTTAGGGGTAATTTGGGCATTTACAAGGTCAAGACATGAGACGGTCGCTGTCCAATTATTCTCCTCTAAAATTTTCCGACGATTTCTCCTTCTAATTTAAAACTAGAAAAACTTAAAACTCAAAGAGTGCTTCTCTCGTCCGTCCTTTCACCGATGAAACCGCGAAGCTCTCTCTCTCTCTCACTCTCTTATTATATGATGGCGACTCGCGAGGCAACCCCATCCACTTGTGCAAACCATCTAATCGTATGGCACGTGTCAATATCCCCAGTCATCCTTCTGTCGGAGAGTGACGAAGCAGAAAAACGTCTTTTTCTCTCTCATTTGAGGTGGCTCCCAGAAGGTCCCCCAAGCAATGCTAACCCATGGTCAATGGGTCAAAACTCCAGTAAGTTCTTTCGCTAACCCATAGTGCCCGGTTATACCTAGGGGTGGCAATCGGGTCGGGTCGGCGGGTTAGCATACCTCAACACGAACCCCACCTGTTTATTAAACGGATCGACTGTGGCAAACAAGAATCTGACCCATTTATTAAACAGGTAACCCGGATTGACACGATTAACCTGTTTAATAAACAGGTCACGTCGGGTACAAGTAAACGGGTTGGTGAATGGGTTGATGGGTCAGGTTTGGGTAAACGGGTTGACCCGCCCGCCTAACCCATTTATTAAACGGGTCAGTTAGGTTGACAAGTTGGCATACCCCTAACACAAACCCAACCCATTTAATAAACGAGTTAGGCGGGTCGACCCATTTACGACACGAACCTGTTTAAGCCAAACCCAAACCTGGCTAAGAAGCGGGTTTGCAGGTCATGTCAGATTTTGCCACCCCTAGTTATACCTCACTGGTTGTCATTAGGGATGGCAGTGGATCAGGGAAAACGAGGCCATGTCCCACCTCGCCTCATTTGGATCAAAGGTTAAAATCAAAACCCATGTGAAGATGAAGGCAAGGATGGACTTATGCTTTCTCACATACCCGTCTTGATCCTCGCTTTACCCTGCCCGGTCCCATCCCCGATCTTTTTTATGAATGACAATGAACCTAAGAGAAACACAACCCCGCCCAGCCCCCCCCCCCAAAATGTAGGACTTAAAAAGAGGATGAAGGCAAAGATGAAGGTTAAAATCAAAACCCGCGCAAGAATGGATGGCAGAAATTTGAGACGGGGTGGGGGATTAGTCTCTGCCTAATCAGGATCACCAGCAAAATCCCGCTTTTGGTCCTGTATAATCTCACCCAGCATTTACAGCCACAAATCCCAAGTGGGACCCACAGAGGGGTGGGGTGACTCTTTTCCCAGTGCTTTGTGATTAAGGAGCAAACATGGCGATCGCATGCAGACGCCAAAACAACCGTTTGAGCCCAATTAATTTTACTTCCATCCGGTCCTTGTTTTATTTGGGATGGAATACCCAATTTTGTTTTCTTCTTTTTCTTTTGTCTTCTTACTCCGTAAGCACGCTGTTCAGTAGCGCTGCACACTAGCTGAGCCCAAGTCCAATTCTGATCATTCGTTGTTTCTCATCAAAGAATGGTTAGGCTAGGTTTGAACCTAAATCACAACCACAAATAGAAGCCTTAACGTGTTTAAACAAATCCTGACCAATAATGTGTGGGGTTTGATTTTGGTTTCTTCAGTAAATAAGTGGCCTTGAACAATGAATCCATCTTGAATAGGGATGGCAGTGGACCGGGGGAAAGCGGGGCCCGCCCTGCCCCGTTTGGACCGGGGATGAAGGGTATGAAACGGGGATGGAGGCCGGGGTGGAGGATAAAATCCATCCCCGCCGCGGAGGTGGGGCGGGGGTGGACATGCACTTTTCCCCGCCCCATCCCTGCCACGATCCCCGCCTAATCCCCACCTAATTCCCGCCCCGACCACTTTTCCACGCAATATCCCCGCCCTGCCCCGCCTCATCCCCGTTTGGACCGGGGAGGAAGGGTATCAAACGGGGATGGAGGCGGGGGTGGAGGATAAATTTTTGAGGCGAGGCGGGGGTGGAAACCTTGTCCCCCGCCCCGCCCCACTGCCATCCCTAATCTTGAATCAAACTCAAGTTCTCTCTCTCTCTCTCTCTCTCTCTCTCTCTCTATATATATATATATATATATATATATATATATATATATATATATATATATATATATATATATATATATATATATATATATATATATTAAAAAAAGAAAATTTTCAAACTCAAGTAACTCATGAACTTGTTGGTTCCTTGCGTGCCCTTTGTGCTTTTACTTCTTATTTTTTGATAGGCAAGCTAAGGGATAATCAAGCAGAATTCGAACCTGAGACCCCCTAGCCTAGGTTACGATAGTATGACTTGACCATCCAGCGACCTCATTCAAACCCAACACCCTTGGCATTTAGACATGGATCAATTAGCATAGTTTGGGTTGGTACAAATTGCACCTGGCAACGAGTCTACACATTAGTAGGTACCAACATATGGTAATGAATTGGGTTCTTGATCAAGTGGATTTAGTTGATTTATAAATCATTGCAAAATTTATTCTAAAAATAGCAAGCCCAACTAAGGCAAACCATGTCTTGTTTAACTCAATTAAGTTCATTGAGATTATCTAACCCTTATGATATGTTTTCCTTTTTTTCCGGTGAGGTTGTCTCTTAACTGTCAATAGGTTTGACTGGGAATAATCATGCATCTTTTGACTTCTATAAAATTTATCTCAGAAGTAAAATCAAATATGACAAGCCAAAGTAACCTGGATCTTCACATTTTCAATGAAACACGAGCAATTTTATATGTCTGTTCAACTAGGATGTCTTTTACAGATTACATAAAACGTCATCTAGGTATGCCAGATATGAACAGTTCGATATTTCCCCAAAATGTACTCATAATGTTAAAGATATCAATGTGCGTGCAAATGTTTCAACGTTCCACCCAATGTACAACCTTTCTTAAGCAAGATTAAAAAACATGTTTGCCACAAGAGTTGCCTTTTCACAAGGTGTTAAATACTTACGTTTACACAATTAAGATTTATAACTTTGCAGTTATAGTTAGGAAATGGGTAGACCATATTAGGCACTCCTCACGCCACAATTAGGGGTGGCAAAACCTGACAGGACCCGCCAACCCGCCTCTTAGGCGGGTTCGGGTTGGGCTTAAACTAACCCGTTTAATAAACGGGTCGACCCGCCTAACCCGTTTATTAAATGGGTCAGGTTCGTGTTAGGGGTATGCCAACCCGGCTGACCCGTTTAATAAACGGGTTAGGCGGACGGGTCAACCCGCCACCCCGCTCGCAAACCCGCCAACCCGTTTACCCGACCCAACCCGTTTATTAAACAGGTTGGTGGGTCGTGTCGGGTTACCCGTTTAATAAACGGGCCATGTTCGTCTTTGCCACAGCCGACCCATTTAATAAACGGGTCAGGTTCGGGTTGAGGTATGCTGACCCGCCAACCCGACCCGATTGCCACCCCTAGCCACAGTAACGTTTTCATCCATGAAAATTTTTAACAAAGAATCAATATGCCGTGTCCCAACCAATTTTGTGAAAATAAACACAACCCAAGTGGCTATTAAACAATGTCTAGCAAATCTAGCTCATTTTTTCTATTTGCTTCACAATGTTGAACAAACACAATCCAAGTGAAATGTCTCCCAAGGAATCATGATAAGTGATGCAGTCCAAATTCTATAAGACTCAGTTCCATATCCATTGCCCCAGTCAAACAAAACGGATCCCAGTGTTGAAGACCTTGAACCACACTCATTGGCCCAAATGGATCTAAGTATGGCGTACTCAAATCCAAATCCCTTATACCAAAGGATTTGGGTAGATCCAAGCATTACTACATAGCTCAATGACGAAGACTCAATTCGAGTAGTGGAAGACCCAAATTCAAGTTTCGTGTTTCAAGCAATTTATGAGGACCCATTTCTTGTAGATCCAGATCCACACTCTATCCTGAAATGGGACCCACCTCTAAGGTTCCACATCAACATTTGCAACATCCTCAGCCAATATAAGTATTTGATTTGAGGTAACACTTCATTCTTTATTTGGGACCCAAATCCAGTTTGGTGCTGGATGGACCCGGATCCAAGAAGCAACCAAGGACCAACTGCCCCTTGTAGGGCCCACTTAGAGGTTGACCTCCCCTCTTGAAGACACCATGATGGACGTGTAGGGCAGTCTAAGAAAGGAGAAGAAGAAGCTAGAATTAACTTGGCTAATTCTAGCCATGTCAAGTGAGGTGTTTACTTGGAATAGACTCTCAAATAGGTGTAAGTCAATAAGTCTTATACCTAATTTTAGAGTCTCTTTACTAAGGTTTGGTAAATTGTGTAGATGTGTAAATGCCCTCTTTACAGTTCTGTGGTCCAGGCATTCAATAAGGACCCATTTTCTTTAGTTCCAAATCCACACTCCATCCTGCAATGGGACCCAGCCCTAAGGTTTCACATCACCATTTGCAGCATCCTTAGCAATAGAAGTATTTGATTTGGGGCATCACTTCATTCGTTATTTGGGACCTAGATTCAGTTTGGTATTGGACGAGACGGAGCAAGAAGAAACCAGACCTATTTAGATAAACTCGGATCCAAGAAGCAACCAAGGACCAGTTAGCCCTTGTGAGACCCACCTAGAGGTTGACCTCTCCTCTTGAGACATCATAATAGACGTGTAGGGCAGTCTAAGAAAGGAGAATAAGAAGCTAGAATTAGCTTAGCCAATTCTTGCACGTCAAGTGAGGTGTTTACTTGGAATATACTAGGTCAAATAGGTGTAAGTCAAATAAGTCTTTTATCTAGTTTTAGAGTCTCTTTACTAAGATTTGGTAAATTGTGTACATGTGTAAATCCATCCTCACAATTCTAGATAAACCTCGTGTATTGAGCTTGAAGATATGCACATTAAGAAAATAAATTGAAGTTTGAATCTTTCCCTCTCAAAATCGTCTCTCCCTCTCTCTATATATCTCTCTAAGCCCCTAGTCTCTCTCTCTCTCTCTCTCTCTCTCTCTCTCTCTCTCTCTAGGCTTCTCTCTCATATTTCTCTCTTTTGCATCAAGATCAGACTTCAAGTAGGTCTGCACCTTGGTACTTGGCCTAAGCTAAGTTTGGACGGTGGAGCCAAGCTCGATGGTGGTCGAACCCTTGGTACACCATCTTGTGTTCAGACGACCCTTTGGACCTTTAGACCTCTACCAGACCCTCTCAAGAGTCATCTCTAGGTCCCAATAAGTCAAACCAACCTTAACCTAAGCTCAAACTCACATTTGCACCATTTTGACCCAAACTCATCCCAAGAACCCAACCTATTTTATTTGTTATGAAATGCAGAATTTGATCTGACTTCCCTAAGTCATATCTCCCTAACCCAACCTCATCTAAGCCTCCACGTGTCCCCAACCAACCCTCCAAAAATCAACCTTATGCCTTGACTACCGAACCCAAAAGACAGTCCTGGTATATTATGAAACCAGTTTCCTACAGCTTGATCCCGAACCTATATCTGTTGAATCCCGTAGAGTTAGGCCCTAAGATTTTAACAGGAACTTCCTCCAAGTGTTCAAAAGCTTTTCCTAAAAACGTAGCCTTTTTTGCTCAACAATTTGAGAGAAATCATTTTTCTCTCAAACTCTGTCAGAACCAACCCTATTTTTCTACCCAACTTGATTCACCTAAACTAACCCTTGAACCCAGACCTCACTCCTGGGCCCAGGAACATATCAACTTGGTATCAGAGCAAACCGTGATCACCCTATGCGACCTAAGCAAGGCCAAGGCCAATTGTAACGCCTCAATTGCTGAAACCAAAAATTTAGAAAAAAAAAAATTTAACTCTCCTTTACATGATTTTCAAGAAATACAACAAAAACTCTTTCAAGTGCGGTTCAAGCCTTGAGCGGGGTAGAGTTTCCAACTCACATGGGTAAGACTAGAAGTATCATTCTTACTCAATCAGAATTTACAAGTTCATTGAAATATTCAAATCATAACTAATGAAAATAAATCAAGTCCTCTTACAAGCCTAAAAGAAATGTGACTCTTGGCAACAACCCGAGCCTCTCGCCATCACCGGTCAGCTTACTCACTACCTGAAAATATTAAAAGTACGGGCATTAACAACGGCCCCAATAGAAAACATAACACAACATAAACATAGAGAGAATACAACTCATATCTCACACACCTCATAATCCAAAAACCTTTATAACATGATAATTTCATTGCATACAAACATTCACAATAGGGATCAAGATTTCACAATAACCAATAGACACACAGAAATTCATAATTAACAAATCCTACCCACCAGTAGGAGCATTTGCAACCACACCGGTTAGAAATTCAAGTCATGGGCAAATACATAACTAAGTATGCCAATATTCAATACCTAAGCATGAAACATATAACATACATACAACATATGACACTGATGTACTTGTGAACATTTTAATGCATTGTTTCTCTTTCAGTTCTCGAGGGTACACTCTTGGTACTTAACTCTCAATCAACAATCATTTGTGAGGTTTATTATTCTATGTATTTTAATTACCTCAAAGTTCTAAAGAGTACGACTATTCACTAGAGCAGCTCGTCACCGTGAGAACCGATAGTGAACCATACGAAATCCCAATTCTTACTCTACAGATCGTTGGACTACCTACCTAGGTTTTTTTTATAACTCGGGTCTCCTACGTTTGAAAATAGAGAACCCATGGAGACACCTTTGCTCTACAAAAGCATTAACACTTTCTCCGATCGTGTGTACCGACCACCTTCTCCAAGGTAGTCATGGTCTCAATAGACTACTAGGTATTCTATATTAAAGTTCTTTAAGTGATTCGAGTACTAAGGCTCTCTTAGCTTAGTCCTCATCGAGGACAACAACATAATACAGGTTATTTATAGCCATTAAAAACCCTTGAGCCAACAGTGTTTCTTTAAGGCTTAAGTGTGTACGAACATGTCAATCATATATTTAATTTGGTGCTCACTAGTACCCCTAGTCCCACTAAACCTAACTCACCCACAAGCCCAGTGAATTTGTGCTTTACATGACTTACAACACATCACTGTTACGCCACTGAAGCCGTACATGATACTTCAAGTACAAGGTTTTGATGATGATCAAGTGAAATCAACTGCATTTCAGCTAAGGCAATAAAGACATTGAAGAATTCAATGAAGAATCTTTGAAGACTAGTGTGCAAATGTTAAATTTATTTAAAGACTTAGATTCTTGTAAGAGCTTTACTTAGAGTGCATATTTAGATTGCATTTCACCTAAAAAGTCTTTAGAAAAACTTTTCTAAAAGAACCCTTCATGAAAATCTTTTTAGAAAACTCTTTTCTTAAATTTTCGTGTTTATTAGTCGACCAATAGACTCATCAGTCGACTAATCCTTTCGCGCCATATTTTTTAAAAAGTCATTTTTGTCAAATTAGTCGACCGAAGGTTTTATCAGTCGACTGGACAGAATGTCTGTTTTCTGGAAAATTTAGCAGTAGTCGACTAATGACTTTATCAGTCGACTGGACAGAACATGTGTTTTCTGGAAATTTAGCAACAGTCGACTAATGCTTTTATCAGTCGACCGGACAGAATGTATGTTTTTCAGAAGATTTTAGCAGCAGTCGACTGAAAGGTTTTTCAGTCTACTGATGATATTATCAGTCGACTAATTTTATCTCTAGTCGACTAAGTTTCAAACGTTCAGATTTTCAAATGGCTCGATTAACAGATCAGTCGACCGACGATAACTGTCAGTCTACTAATAACTAATTATTAGTCGACTAACTACTGTTTCAGTCGACTAATTTTGTAGTTTTTCCTGAAACTTTAAAAAGGCGTGTCTTTTCATTTTTCAAACGTTTTGATCGTTCAAAATAGACTGTTTTGACACCCTTTCATACCCTCAACGTATGAAAACTTTCAACTATAAATATGAATGCATTTTACACTCAAAAGCACTACAATTCAATCAATTTGAATCTATTACTCTTTGCTTTTCACTCATATTCATTTTCTCACTCATGTGATATTTTTCACTTCAGTTTTTCACTCAAATTCCTTTGAGAGATAGTGAATTCGTGAGTAGAGTATTTCAACAACCTCAAAAGCCAATTGCATCTCATTTGCATTCAAAAGAAGGGCTCATAGGTTGTATTGTAAGTTGTTACTTATTTCAATTTTCTGTAAAAGGAAGGACTTCTTGGTTTAAAGGAGTTGTTTGATTTCAGTAGGTGTGTTACTGAAAGTGGGACCGGATTTGGTCTGTATGATCTTGTAGTTACACAAGGTTGATAGTGGAAATCTCAAGCGGGTTTTGCTTGGGGACTAGATGTAGGTCGGGAAAGACCGAACCAGGATAAATTATTGTGTTCTTTGTGTGTTTGCTTTTCAAATTGCAAAATCCGTTAATATTCCGCAGACAATTTTTAAAAGCACTATTCACCCCCCTCTAGTGCTCGTTGCCTCGATCCTACTGCACTTTCAATCACATGCCATATGTCACACTACATGATGCATGAGACTCAATTCAATATAGCATGAACCATGAATTACATAAAATATCATAAATATGTCAATGCACACTACATGACCCATCTATCATGCTCAAAATTCATATGCCAACACGTAGTCTCATATATCATCATGCATAAATAATCAACATGCTTGCACACAGCATAAACATGAAACATTATATATTAAAAAATGCATGATTAACATTTCATATCGCATGCAAGCATAAGATTTAAAACAAGGCTACATCACAAGACATGACATGTCCCACACCAAGGATTGTATACATAAAAATTTTTGTGTTATTCATGGGTTTGTTAGACCATCATACTGAGCATATCTGAACCCTCAAAAATTTACAATCATACAAGACAGTGATAGCTCTCATATCCAAGTGATAGCTCAAAGAAAATTAATTTCTTTTGCTCGTAGAAATTCACATACGAGAACTTACTTTTTAGTTCTATCAGAACATGACAGAAATTTGTTTCACAAAGAAGCAGTTACCGGACCTAATCTGGGAGAAATCTCAACCTCTTAATTTTTTTGTGTGATAATTATAGTTGTTAGCTTTCAAAAGCATTTGATTTCACTGAAAAACGGCATCTTACAAATTTTCTGGCTTTTTTGAACTAGACTCTTTCTGTGATAGTTCCAAATCCAGATTTTCTGTAAAATACTGAATTTCACCTTACTTGAGTGAGACTTTGGGATTCTAAGATAACGAATCTGATTTTTTTATTTTTTTTCTCAGATTCATCCATATAATAACCATAGCATATCCAAAAATCAGTCATAAACACCAAACCATTGATTTATTTGTATTTTCTACAAAACTGATTGTCAAAATTTACTCTATACACAAAATAGAATTTATGTCATGTGTTGCAACAACTATAACCCTCAATTTTATACCACCACTGGGGTCCAATTTTTTCTAAGACACTTCTTAGATGTCTAAAAGGTCTCCATAAAAGGATTTGGTCATAAGTTATTCGGTTTAAGAGCTATAATTATTATACCGCAACAAATCGGTTAGGAAAATCATGACAGCATTTGCATCATAATATAAAACATGCTAAATTAAGAAAAACACAAGCATCAATGCATAATATTGAATTTCAATCATGCATCAACCATATCCACAATACTTACACATCATATAGGCTCAAAAAATATCACATGATCATAAAACATGCATTATATCATAAACTCTTGGTATAACTCATGATTTATGTACATAATATCTAGTTTAAGATGCTAGCATGTTAAATCATCATAGAACACATGAAATAAAGCTGACATGTCTTCACTAACAAGCTTTTCTAGTTTTGCAGGAACATTCAAGAAGAAGATTTTTCTTTATTTTTCTTTATTTAACTCAATGTAATATCAGATGTAATAATTTGGAATAAGAGTTACATTTCCTGCTTATAATAAGATGCATTGCATATAGTTTAATTCTGCAAATTTTAATATCTGATGTATGTCAATTCATACATATTCTTTACAAATCCACCATGGTCTACACGAATGGCACGTGCACAAGCTCTTAGGAAGTTGACAAACTCGGAGAAATTTGTATTCATGACCATAGTAAGAATACGAATGAGACCCAGATTTGTGATCTTCGTATTAGCCACATTCAGCCTACACTCTTAGGCTAACTTCAAAAAATGCATTACATTTCTCAAAATTATAAAAAGGTTTTCTCAATTTCTCAAAGAAATATCTTTCAAATCCATATCTGTTCATTCAATTTGCATCATTTAATTAATTCAAATTTCAATTACAATCTAGAGAAATCGATTTTCTCAAAATTTTCTAAGTCTTACTCAGAAATCGATTTTCTCAAAACTCTGAGCTTTCAAATGGTATTTCAAGTATTCTTCAAAGTTCAAATTTTGATTTTCCAAGTTATATTTTCAATTTCAAAGACTGAATTCAGAGAAATCAAGTTTTTCCAAAGTTATTTGAAATTCCTTAGAAATCGATTTTCACAAAACACTTGGACTCTTCAGAAATCGATTTTCATTTTCCTCAGAAATGTTCTCTCAACAAGGCTCATGATTCTCAAAGAGTCATATTTTCCAAGAAATTTCCAAGTATTTCAAATCTAAGAAGCATACATCATGTTTTCAATCTACATTTTCTGAAATCCATAGCACATGCCTGATTCTTTGTGCATTTAGGAAATAGAACACGATTTAGACAAGTTGAGCAAAGCTAAGCACACTTTTCATCCTTGGTTCAATTACCCCTGGTAAAGGCGTCAGGAACGGTTGAACCTCGTACCGACAAGCGAGTCTTATTCTACGGAATTTTCCCGCATTTTAAAATGGAGGCGAGTTATTTTCAAAATCTTTTTCAAATGTCATTTTGACTTGCAAAAGTAAAATTTTACGATGATAACAGAAAGGTGGGTGAATAATTTTTCATTGCCATGATCATGGAATTCATTGAAAAATAAGGTGAAAAGATTTTGAAAGCAGGATTGAAATCTATGAGAAAGACACATGATTTTTCTTGAAGAAAATAGCAGGCAGGATCAAAATAAAGCTGAAAATCTGAGATCTAGAAGAAAGGAAGGATGGAGATCGCCTGAAGTTTTTGAAGGAAAGTAAAGGTTTTGAAAAATCATCTAGGATTTTTATAAAATTATGGAAAAATATAAGAAAATAAAAGAAATAAAAGAAAATAACTAAAATGCATTTAATCACATCTTACACAATCAAGTATGCACATACAACAATCCCTAATAAGTTGACTCTAAATGCACAAGTTTTGAAATAGTTGTAAGACCCTAACCCTAACTCTAAAACTTAGATCATTTGTGTTCAATCAAGCTATGACGATATACTCGAGTTGAGGCTCGATGTATGTGGCATAAAAGAATTTCTCTGGTTCTAGGCTCATGTTTTCCAACATCCTTGAGCGTCTGCCAATATACTTTGGATTATGAACCTCAGCACATGGCAAGGGAGATCAACCCAAATAGGTGGCTCAGTTGTGAGTCTTTGTCCCAAACTATGGTTCTAGAAGAAAACCCAACAACGTGATGGCCAGGTAAAAAACATAGATGGGGTTATTTTTGAAATATGATCAACATGCAAGAAAACAGAAGGGTGTAATGACTTAAAAAAGTAGAATTTTGAAAACTTATAAGAAACAAACATTGTTTTCAATCAATTTCTAGATTGAGGAGGATTGTATGAGACCTAAGTCTAAGTAAGCATGAATAATGTCTCCTCAATCGGTCCTAGCAAACCATGCCTAAGTCTACATGCAATCCATGTCAGTTGGGTTTGATTCTAGGCTCCTAGGTTCACAAAATATAAAGCTGACATTGTAGAACATGATTTTGACAAACTGAATAGATCAAAGCATAAGATTGATCAGGTGGAGATAGGTCCCATCTCGATCGCCAAACCTGTTATCATTGCAAAATTTTACTTTTGTAAGTCAAACTGACCTTTGAAAAAGATTTTGAAAATAACTCGCCTCCGTTTTAAAATGTAGGATAATTCTGAAGAATGAGACTTGCATGTCGGTACAAGGTTCAACCGTTCTTGGCACCTTAACCAGAGGCAATCAAACCAAGGATCAATCATGTTCTTTGCTTTCCTCAACTTGTCTAAATCGATATTTTATTCCTAAATGCACAAAGAATCAGACATGTGCTATGAAATTCTAAAAAATGCATATTGAAAACATGATGTTTGCTTCAAATATTAGAAAATACTTGGAAAAGGGATGATTGAAAATCGTGAATCACATTTGAGAAGTCTTTTAAAGAAATAAAAATTGATTTCTGAAGAAAAGGAGATCTTTTTAAGAAAATTACATTCTGGAGAAAGACTTCGAGAAAATCGATTTTTGTTGAGATTGAATTGAAAAATATCAAAAGGCATGGGCGTGTGGCCCTGTGAAAGTCCTTTTATGATGAACCCTAACTTAGATGAATAAATGAATGTAATTTGCAAATATATTTTTTGAAGAATTTTTGAGAAAATCATTTGGAAAAGGACTTTTGTGCCTTATAGAATTTAGATGAAATAAACTCTTTATATATCCCTGACTATGACCACGAATATGCATTGAATGTATCTCATTTAGTTCTAAAAAAGAAAAATACTTAGAAAACTTTTGAGAAAATGCAATGGTTTTTTAAGATAGCCCAAGAGTGTAAGTTGTTTGTGGCTTAAAAGAAGATGATAAATTCATATATTATTCGTATTCTGACTATGGCCACAAATACGAACTCAATCAAGTTTATTAACTCCTTAGAAGCAAGTGCACGTGTCATTCGTATAGACCATTGTGAGTTTAAATATGCATAAATCATCATCCATCACGCATTTACATTATTTAAAAAAAATAAACTATATGCAATGCAACCCTAATCTAAGCAGGAAATTAAATTCTTATTCCAATGTTAAATTACATTTTACATCAATAATAAATTAAAATAAAGAAAAAAAATAAAAAAGTACAGTCTTGAGTGTCTTTGCAAAAGTAGCAAACTTGTTAGTGAAAATATGTTGACTTTCTGGATTTATCCAATAATATCTAGAAATTGCTGGATTTATCCAGATATAAGCCTTTTTCTATGTTTCTTGAAATAAACATAATAAAAGATGATGCAGAATTGAAGAAATAATAAAAATAAATAACTTTGAAATTTAAAATTTTGAGAAAATAACCAAAATGCCTCTAAAAACAAGACTATGGCCTTGAAATCAGGGTTTTCAGAAAAGATTTTTCTAAAACTTTTAATTTAGGGATCAAAAGGATTCAAATCAACACCAAATCGGGTGTGAAACACCCTATCATGATTATAAACATGATCAAATGATAAAAATCTCCATGAAAAAAATTGGAATACTATAAAAATATCAAATTTTGCTCTTATTCCAGTTGAATCAGGACTCCATGGGCATCCTGTTTTCATGTTTTAACCAAATAATATACCAAATGAATTTCAAAATCTGTAAAAATTGACATGGGCACTTCTAATAACCCTAAAATTAAAATGAAATCAACAAATAGAATTTTTGACACTATTTTAATATGAAAATTAAATAAAAACATGAAAATATGTGATTTTGACCGTGTGTATGTACCTATCACAGTGTCAAACCCGAATTAGGTGTCAAACCACCATAAAAATTTATAAAAAATTATAAAAATTTACAAAGAGATACTAGACAGACTAACAAAAAAATTTCTTTTTACAGATCAAAAAAATCATCTTTGGTTAGGGAGATATCGTTCTGACAATATACGCTTGATTCTGGCAAATATGTAATGGCTCTTGGGGGCTGCAACAATGGAAGAAAGAGGAAGGCTGAGGGAGAGGAGAGAGCCACAAATTTTTGGAGAGAGAGAGGGTGAGAAAAAGCATGTTTGACCCCCACTAGAGTCCCCTATTTATAGTTTTTCAAAACCTCCTTAATTAAGGTTAATTAAGGAGTTTTTATTTTTTAAAACTCTTTCTAATTAAATCAATTAAGGGGGGCAATTTTTTCGGCTGGGTATGACTTTTAAACCTTCCTAATTAGAGTCTAATTAACCTAATTGATTTCTAATTAATCTTTTAAAAATATCTCAAATGTGGCGCCACCTAGGTGGGCCCACATTTGATTTTAAAACCCTGAAAAACAAAGTTAAAAACACTAAAGTGAAAATAGATTTTTAAAATCAATTTTGACTCTTTTAAACTTCTAACCTAACTAGAACATTGACTAATCCTATGTTAACCAAAATATTTTCAAATGTGGCGTCACCTAGTGTGGGCCCCACTTGTTTTCCAGAAAGTGATTTTAAAAACTTGAAAATAAAGGGGTTAAAACAAGATTTTAAAAAAGGGTTTAAAATAAAAGGAAAAAATCAAAATTCTAAATCCTCTAGAATCCTAGATGAATTGAAAATCTCTCAAATGTGGTGTCAGGTGTGTTGGCCCCGCATCTAAGTTTTTGAACAGGTTAAAATAAAGGTTAAAAAAAGTTTTTAAAACAGATAAGAATAAAATCATAGGATAAAATTTGAGAAAATTAGAGTCCTAAACCATCTGAAACTCCTCACTAGAGTCTTAAAATTTTGAAACTCTTAAATTTGGGTTTTTGAAAGACAAACGAAGAGATTTTGAAAGAACTTCTCATAGATTAGTGAAGATAAACAAAATGACAAAATCAGGGTTAGAGTGCTAATCAATTGAAACTCTAAAATCGAGTCCTAAAATTTTGAAACTCTTAGAATTAAACCTATTTTCAAAAAATAATTGAAATAAAAGTAAAAAGTGAAAATCAGAGTAGAGTTTTGGACTGATTGAAACTATGGGTTAGAGTCCTAAAATTTTGAAGCTCTACAATAAAGTCTTGAAATTTTGAAATTTGATTTTTTTGAAGGATAAATGAAGAAGTTTTTTGAAAGATTTTCTCAAAAAATGAAATCAGGGTTAGAGTCCTGATCCAACCGAAACTCTGGAAAAGAGTCCTGATTCGACTAAAACTCTAGCATTTTGACTTCTTTCAGAAGATTTTCTTGAAAACAGGTAAAAACAGAAGTGAAAGATAGAGTCCTAATCCGACTAAAACTTTGTGATAGAGACCTAATCTGACTGAAACTCTAAATTTTTGTCTTTTGAAAGTCAGATGAGAAGGTTTTTGAAAACAAGTGAAAAACAGGAATAAATGATGAAATCGGGTTAGAGTTCTAGTCCGACTAAAACTCTAGGACAAAGTCTTAGTCTGACTAAAACTCTAAAATTTTGGCCAAAATGAAATATTTTGAAAGATTTTCTTGGAAATAGGTAAAAATATCAATGAGAGATAGAGTACTAATCCGACTAAAACTCTATGATAGAGTCCTAGTCTGACTGAAACTCTAAGATTTTGACCAAAATAAAAGAAATGGACTAGGGATAAGACTGCCTCTGATTTAAAACCAAAATAGAATTTTGAAAAAGGTTCATAAAGGTGAAAAGACAGAGTCCTAAGTCAACTAAAACTCTAAAATTTGAAAAATAAAGGAATCCAAAAGTGACACCACCTAGATAGTTCTCATCTAAGAGTTGAGATCAGTTAAAAATTGATTTTAAAATAAATCCAGATCACTTTCTAAGGAAAATATTTTAAAATAGAGGAGTATAAGATCCTAGGGGTTGACAAATGGCAAAATATTGATCTAAAACCCAAGTATTTAAAATTGATTTCGAAAAAAAAGTTTTAAAATCGAATCTGAATTTGAAGATTTTGAAAAACCAGAATGCTGGATCTGGAAAATGATATGCAATAACATGCAATGCTATGAAATGACATGAAATGACACGAAATGATATGAAATGAGATGCAAAAGGCAAACCCTTGATGAGGAATTTGAAGTCTCGGACCCTTGGCAGAGACAAAGAATTGAACATTTCTGTTTGAAGGCAAAAATTGATGATTGAAATTGAGATTAAATTTTGAAGTATTTGAATTTGGGGCAAAATTTGGGCTCTAGATGGCTCTGGATCAGATGTCGACCAACTGGTTTCCTAAAGAATTTAGAGAGCGGGTCCTAGTGGCAAGAAGAAAGGGTTTGTGAGTGAAAGTAAAAAAAATAGGGTGTTTACAGCTTCTCTCCCTCTCCTTGGCCTCTTTTATGTTTCTCTTTGTTGCATCAAGTAGATATGCACCTTGGTACGTGGACCAAGCCAAGTGTGGATGGTGGACCTGAGCCCAGTGGTGTCCGCTTATGCTACAGCATCATGTAATTAGACAACCCTTTGGACCTTCATACATGTAGCAAACCCTCCCAAGAGTCCTCTCTAGGTCTTAGTAAGTCAGACCAAGCTTAACCTAAGCCCAAACCTACATTTGCACCATGTTAACCCAAACTGATCCCAAGAACCCAACCTATTCTACTTGTTATGAACTGCAGAATCTGACCATACTTCCTTGAGTTATATATCCTTAACACGAGTTGATCTAAATTTTAACCATAGGTGCTCCCATATGTCCCCAACCAACCCTCCAAAAATCAGCCTCAGACTCTAACCTAGTAAAGAGAACTAACTTTTTTATTGAATTTTGTCGAACCCACAACACAATCATGGCCCACTTTGAACTCAATTTTCTGCAACGTGATACCGAGCCTATAACTGTCGAACCTCATGGTGTTAGGCCCTAAGATTTTAACAAGACCTTCCCTTACATGTCTAAAAGCTTGTCCTAAAAAAGAACCCCTTTTGCTCAGCCATTTGAGAGAAATCATTTTTCTCCCAAACTCTTTCAAAACAGACCATAACCGACCTTGTTTTCTAACTAACTTGACTCACCTTAACTTATCCTTGAACCCAGACCTCATCTGTGGTTCCAGGAACATATCAATAAGGTAGGTATCTAAGGTTTGATATTTTTTTCAGTTTTCAAAGAGCTATGATTGGTTCTATATTCTCAAATTAGCATGATTACACAATAGTATATAAGATGGCAACTAGAAAATATAAATAGTTCCTACATTTTCCTTTTATTGCATATTAAAATGTAGAATTTATGTAAAGGTTACTAACTTATGAAAACATTATGCTCAACTGCATATGTTAAGTTTCAGATAGGCACCTTGTTGGATTTTTGGGTTGGATTGGATCCAACCTTGATGTGATCCATATTAACCCAAGCATATCAAGGGACTAAATGGTTGTTGGTTTTTCAGTTTTGGGGGTTACAGGATAGTTATGAGATCTCATAATTGTCCAAGTGTCATAATCACCCATCATGAGCCTCCCATCATATCCCACTATAAATAAGAGACCCATGGTAGTGTGATAAGAGCTACATATGTGATATCATATTATCTCTCTCTTTTTTGGTTCAATGGTCCTGCTCACCTTTTGACCCAACGGCCTGGACTCATCGAAGGTGTCGATTGGTTGATGAAAATGCTGACCAGCCACCTCCACTGAAGCCTCATTCAGATCGTCCATGGCCACTTACGATAAGTGTTTCTTCGCGATCCATTTATACTAACATTGGTTTATGGGCCCACACCGCGCTTCTGCTGAGTACATTATGGGTGTGGGTGTGTCGTCGTCCATGCGACGCTCACCGAAATTTCATTGGCGTTATTCACTCTTCCCTCATCAAACTCTCGTGTGATTTTGGGAAGTAAGCGTCTAGGAGGGAGGAGTTGACCGATGTCACACTACTTATGGGTTAGCAATAGTGGTTGTCCCCCCATGAAGGCTGGCGGTGGTCACCATTGACAAGCTAGGTCACCGAATATAAGTTCTCAGCCATGAGCTGCAGCCGCCGGGTGGTTGTATGAGGCTCTGTTGTGGCTGGTGGTGGTTGGCCGTTGTTTGACAACGAAGGTTGTCGTGCCCCCCATCGTTTCATTTTCTTTTTCGACTCGCACTACCACAATCGTCGGCAGGTGATTGTGTCTAATGGCGGTCAATCACTAGAGGTCGACCGGCCGTTGTTGGCTGCAGGCAGTGGAGGACACTGAGAGAGGAAGATAATGTTCCTTGTTCCTTGTTCCCTGTTGGTTTGTTTGCACTGTTGTAGTCATCGATAGATGACTAAGATCGATGGCGGTTGGCCACCATTGGTCGGTCATCACCGTCGACAGCTAAGGTCGACCACCGGTGGCGGAAGATAGTTAAGGGAGGGGAGTATATGGTTTGACTTTTGGAATGGGTATTTTTAAAAGATAATTTTCAATAAAAACACTTGGAAAATTGTCAACCAAAAGTAATAAAACCGACTTTCCACAAAAGTGGCAAGTACGGGTCGAATCCACAGGGAACGAGAAATATTCAAATTAATTCTAAAAATTTCAATTTATTAATAAACAATAATGAATCTGAGTCAACAATTACAACTCTAATAAAACTACAAAATAAAAACTAAAATTAACTAGAAAAGCAACTTTAATTCTTCTGCTCACTAAGGGTAATTTCGTCCTTTCACCCAAATGTTACTTTTTCACGCTAGACAAGATTAACCCTGTACTCTTTAGTAGCTTTTCAACCTAAAACAAAGAAAGTAAAAAGTTAGTACACAATGAAAGTAAATAAATCCAAGAATGCAAATAAAACAAATTCTGCTAAAAATTAACTACTTAAATTCTAATTTAAACTAAAAATCAAATAAAATATTAAACTAACTTTACGAAATGGCTAATTTATCTCTAACTACGTGGTTAATACAGATGCACTATATAAAATCAATAAAAATGCAGAAAACTCACAAAAATCACTGAAACGCTGAAATGACTATTTTACCCCTAACTAGTGAAAAAGTGAATTCTGATAGCTTTTCGCAAACAGAGTGTTTTACAGGGCAAACGAAGTCCAAAATTCCTGAAATTTCTTCTGTTCTGTAACTAACAGATTCAAGAATCTGACAGTTTTTACGAATTTTAAAAATTTTTTCTGTAACTCCAGATATAATCGTTTCAAATTCAAGATAATTTTAGAAATCGCAGGACCCGAAATTGAGAAACCCGAAAAAGCTGTTTTCACAAAACACTTAAAAATCAGACCAAATCAACTCGAAATGAGCTGAATTTTGGACTGCAGACAGTGAACACGCCAATGAAGAGAATAGAGCAAAAAAATCCAGAAAACTCGAGAAATTTGCACATAAAATGACGAATGCAAGACAGGGCAAAAATCAATTTTCAAAATCAGTGCACTATTCACTTTGGGAACTCACTTTTGACACTATGACTGTAATAGAAATGCAAAAACAGATTTAATACCACTAAATAACTGTTAAAACGCAGAGAATGGATGCAATTAACTAATTATATGCAAATGCAAACATAACACACCAATCAATGGTAAGTCTAATCTAAATCACACGCCAAGTGCAAAGTAATCTAACTAAAAATGCAATGTTAATTAAACTATCTAGAGAATCAACATTAAATCAATCTAACACCTCAATCTAAACTAAATGCTAAACTAAAAACACGCCTTCCACAATCACACTTAACTTAACATTAGAAATATAAATGAGCTCAATTGAACTAATTAGTTTAACTAAAACAAATACTAACTAAGGTTAATTAGATACTAGGTTTAATTAAGTGAGACGGTTTGGAATAGGGTTTGACTTTGACTAAGCTCACGGCTCACCTTAAGGACCAACTAAGCTGACTCAGTTATACAACTACTTAAAATAGAAACCTAAAACTCAAACACGATTTAATCAAAACCAAAAATTAAGAAAAAATAAAAATAATCTAATTATGCACACGCCTAAATTAAATGCAATTAATCTAATTAACCTACCTAAATAATGACTCAATTACTAACCTAAAATTAATTAAGAATCTTAACTAAAATACTCAAGACCAAATCTAATCTGAGGCACTATGGAAAGTGAGAAGAAAGGATTATTAAAGGACAAAACACGAATTTGGTAAGTTTGGACTCTCAAAATTCATCCAGCTAGAGAGAGATTATTCTTCTTAATTTCTTTAAAAACCAACTTAGAAACTTTGAGGAAGTGAAACCGTCCAACCAAAAGGGTTCCACACGATTTGTCTTTGATTCTTTTTTAAGAGAATATCTAACACTTAAACCTTCCCCAAAAATCGTGGTTGACACTTTTAGAAAGTAATTTTAGAAATCAAACTTTATTTCCAAAATTTAAAAACTCAATCCTCTCTCTATTTTGGCTGGATAAGAGCATTTAAAAACTTTCCTCAATTACACCCCACGAATTTGGATGCCTTATAAATCCAATTGAGAAGTATAAAAGATGAAACCGTCCAGCAAGAAGGTGGTCCCACATGTTTTCAACTTAGCATTAAAAACACTAGACAATTTTTGAAAATATTGCCCAAAGCCTTGAACACGTTTTTAGTTCTTTTAGAAAGAAAGGATAACATTTAAAACCAGTCCCAAAAATCGTGTGTAGACCTTTTAGAAAGTATTTAAACCCTAAATTTTGTTTCCAAAAAATTTAAAAGAAAGAAACCTTCTCTCTTGGCTGGATCATGAAAGTCAAGTCTTGCCTCCCACGAATTTATAGGAGTTTAAACTTGCCAAACTCGTTATGCCACTAGAAGTACTCTAATGCCCTTCTCCTCAATTTGACCTAATTTAAAATAGACTATAACTAATCTAATTAAACCAACATCTACCTAATGTAAGCAAAGGGTAATAATGGAATGGAAAACATGACTTTCTAAAAGACTAAATGAGCTAACACCTAATTCAAAACTTACCTAAACAAACTTTAGAAAACGTCTAAGACACCAAATTCTAATTCAATGAATCTAGACAACCTTGTTAGCTTACCTATTCTGAAATAAAACTTACCAAACACCCTAAAGCTTCAGCTGAATCTCTAATGGCCGACTCCTCTTGGAGAAGACAACATTCTCTAAAACTCGATTTTACTTAAACTAAGAAAAACGACCCTAAAGAATATTTTTTCTTTTTCTTTTAAACAACTCAAACAAAATAAAAAGATAACTTAATCATTAACTAAATCAAATGGAAAAATGCTGAAACACGACCTATTGAATCTGCAACAAAGAGAAAACTAGTGCTAAACTGAAACCAAGAAATAACACATCTAACTGATCAATCTAACTTGACACCCTAAGCTATGACCAACGATTCAACAAGCAATAACACTAATTGAAAATGGAAATTAATTGCAACAATCTATTTTCGACACACAATACTGCTAAAAGAATTGCAGAAATCCAAAAATAAAGAAACAATATAATCGGCTAGACTAGATCTAGCCGATTGAGTTTTCACCCAATGATTTTTTGCAAAATCAGACTACACGACACAATTGGAACTAAACCAACTTGAAATTTAAGACAAATCACACTAGACACGACTTGAACGAGATATGATTGACACGTTTTAACTGCAGAAAAATTTCAGAACACACACACAATAAAACGACAATATCAACTAGAAGGAATCTAGCTGATTTTTGGATTTTGACTAACACAACAATATAAACCAGACCCAACGACACCCCTAGATCTAAATTAGACTTTGAAACACGTTTTTCTGCTAAGAAAACACAGAGAATGGAAATGAATAAAAAGATAAAATCGGCTAGAAGAAATCTAGCGAGTTTTCATGTTTGGGGCTAAAACAAATTGGAACTAACGAGTACACCTAATCTAGACTCAAAAACGCAATTCAAAAACAGAAAACACAGATCCACGACAGTGGTTTGCTGTCAAATAATAAGAAAAATAGAAAATGGGCTGAATGTAGAAGAAATACTTTGGGTAGACTCGATTCTATCTAAAAGAACGAGGGAAAGAGTAAGACCAACCTCCAGGGCGATCCGACGATTGTGGGGATGGAAAGAGTAGATTCAACCATTGGAAACATGCCTCATCATCTTCGTTGATGCTGGAATATCACCATGGAACTCTCCTTTGCAGCTGCACCACGTTTGAAGTCCACCGAGGATGGAAAATGAGCCGATTCTCGATTGGGTGGCTTAGAATATCGGATGGAGGTAGGGTCGAGCGTTCTTGGTGGGGTAGACGGCACTCCACACAAGAAAAAGTGGCTTCAATCTCTTCTACACATGCAAAACACAGCAAACACGATCAATAACCAACAAGGATGCAAAGAAATGGAGAATAGATATGAAAGAAAGACGAAGAAAATGCTTGAATCTCAAGCAAAACCCAAGTCTTCAATGGAGGTGGCGTGGAATGAGAGGGGGAAGAGGGGCTGGAGCAAGATTCAGTTGAAGAGGCATGAATTCCAAGGCAAAAACCGAGTTAGGGCTTTTAGAAACATGCATTTATATTTTGGGCGATTTTCAGAAACGGGTTTAAAATAAACTTTATTGCTATGCGCCCCTTTTGGAGGGGGTTTTCTGAAAAACTCTTCTAATTGGATCTTGGGTCACGTTGGATATGGATTATGAGGTTTTAAATATTGGTCCAAGGTCCAAGACAATCCATTTGGGTCGGATATGGGTCCGATCCACCTCGAAATTTGTGCCCGAGCACTAAAATATCCATAACTCTCTCAATTTAACTTTGATTTTTCTGAAATTCGAACCACAACCCCTTGATACCAAAATACATCTAATCATGGGTTTTAAACCTTAAAATCACCACAAAATGCATGAATAAATAAATAACATGATGTGCATTTCATGCATCATCAGTATATATAGCAAAAAAATGTTTTGCGGGAGGGGAGGCATTGTGTTTCACTGTCTCAAACTACAGTGGATCCTGACCCAAGGGAGACCCAATCTGAACTCGAGCCCGCTTTTGGAATTCAAGATGGATTAGGTCTACACCCATCCCAAGGGGTACCCAATCCAGGCATGGACGCATAAATGGGTTTTTGGATGGATCAGGTCTGCATCCGACCTGAAGGGACCCGATATCTGGTTAAATGAGGTATTGGTCTAATATTGGGTTGGATTAGGTCCAGAACTGGACCCTGTTGACCCATAATAGAACATAATCAGTTTAAGAACTGATTCAGTCCTTCAAATATTGGTTTAGGGGTTTATGAGACTGGTTCTGGGGTCTCTGGAACTAGTTCATGCATTATTAGACCGGTTATGTGGTTTTCAAGACCAGTTTAGGGCTTTATGAAACTGGTTCATCCTTTTTAGGACCAGTTTAGAGCTTTTTAAGACTGGTTCAGGGCTTTTAGAGACCAGTTCATGTTTCCTAGGACCGGTTCAAGGTTTTCATGATTGGTTCAGGGATTTTAATGATCAATTAAGGGTCTTTAACGGCCCGTTTAGGCTATTTTTCAGGCCTAATCCTGAATATTACTTGTAAATGCATGTCTTTCTCATAACTCTCATACTTTTTGGTGACTTTAGCATGATATTTGATATCTTTTATGTTCTTTTTGAGTTATCCATGATTATTTAAGCATGAGATTCTGAATGTATGCACTAATTTTTTGTGTTGTGACATGCCTTGCAATTACTTACAGTAAAAGATCTTGATCGACTCACTTTCAAAATCATCAAAGTGATCCAAGTTGTATTGATTAAGGGTTTTTTTGACCATGTTAAGAGTGATATTTGGTATTGTGATTATGTATAACTTTATGAAATAATAATTCTATCCAAAGATAGGTCATTGTGTTCCAAATTCACATCAAGTGTAATGATAAGTATGTACATCATCTCATGAAGCATGATCGTAAATGTACAGTGATGAATTGTCTCTGGTTACATGATTTACTAGTTTCATCAATTATGAGTCCATTCTTTATAAATTTAAGAGGCAAAACCGCTAAGGGTATTATTGTTTTCATGAAAGTGGAATGATAATGACCCTATTGTGCTTGCCTTAGAAAAGTGAATAATAAAGGGTCTCAAATTTGCCTTTTCAATATGAATCTTATATAAGTAATTATAATGTAATTTTATTTGTTCTTGCAATACCAGGTTCTTTGATTGTTGACGGTTCAAGCAATATCCCCAATTTAGACGGATCGATTGAAAATAAATAATGTTGTTCACGTTGGAATACATAGATCTAGATTTAACTTTAAGAATTGACGAACCTCCCAGTCTGACAGAGCAAAGTACAGTCGATCAAAAGGTTATCTTTAAAAAGTAAGAACACTCAAATAGTCTTATCTTGTTGCTTTTGAAATATTGAGTGGCTAAGAATATTTGAGGTGCATATTGCCAACTATTTAAAGGCATTTTTCAACAAAAGGGAATTAATGGAGCATGAAAGAAATATCTTTTCAGGAAACAAGATGTGTTCACATGTAAAGAACATTGGGGCCTATAGAGTTATTTTGGAGTCTGGATTTATTTTGGATTTGGTTGATATGTTTTATATTTTATCTTATAATCGAAACCTTATTTCTATTTCAAAACTTGATAAGTTTAGTTTTGAATTTAATTTTGAAAACTCCAAGCTTATTATTATTAAAAATTTCATTTATGTTGGTTCTACATATATATATGTGGTGATTTATATCATTTGAGAACCAAACTCTATAACTAGCAATCTCACTTCGTTGAGAATATAATGATTGGCAATAAACATGGTTTAAAAGATTATCAATCTTATTTGTTTTGACATCAAAGGTTATGATGCATCTCGAAAAAGAGAGTCTAAAGACTTGTGAAAGAAGTGATTCTTGGATCCTATGACTTCACAGATGCAAAACCATATGTTGACTGTATAAAGGCTAAGCAGTCCAACTCATATAAGAAAGATGTCAAACGCAACAATGAAAAATTAGAGATTGTGTATACGAATGTTTATGGTTTGTTTATCCCATGTTACATGGGTGAAAAGTATTTTGTCACATTTATAAATCACTACTCTTGGTACATGTATTTCTATTTGCTATTTGAGAAATCTGAAGTCTTTCGGGTTTTTAAGGACTTCAAGAGAGAAGTAGAAAAATATACCTATGAAGTTATAAAAGTAGTCAGGTCTAATAGAGATGGATAATATTATAATTGTTTCACTAAGATGAGACAAAAGGAAGGGTTATTAGCATAATTTCTAGAGGAGGAAGGCATTGAGCCTCAATACACCACGCTTGATAGTGCCTACCAAAATAATGTAGCTGAAAGAAAAAAAATATACACTTAAAGAAATAGTTTGAGTGATGTTAAATCATTCAAACCTTCCCTTGACCTTGTGAGGAGAAGCTCTTAGGACAATAGTACACATATTAAACAAGGTTCCTACGAAGGATGTCTAAATGACTCCTTATGAGTTATGAATTTGTAAGAAAATTTTCCTTTCATATATGGGCATACAAAGATGTTTAGCTGAAGCTAAATTGTATAACCCATATATAAAAGTCTTTTATCTTAGAATGACTAGTAAAATTTTTATTGGTTATCCAGAAAGATCAAAGGGTTTTGGGGTTTATTATCCATCTTATACACTATAAATAGTGGAAACAGATAAAGCGAGATTTTTTAATATGGTTGTATTAAGAGAAATGTGTCTCAAAGTCTTGCATTTGAGGAGTTGTAAGATTCAGTTTTTATACCTGCAAAAAACAAAGACTTAGTTTTTCTGATAATTGTCTCTTCGGATAATATTAGAGAAAACCAGGTCAATGAACATCAATCTCAAGTGGTACAAGTTGTTGACGAGGATATACAATAATAACAAGATGCAGAGGTTCATTTTAAACCACCAGTAGCACCTATATAGAGGTCCACTAGGACCAAGAGATCTGCTATCTACCTTTATTATATGGTATATTTACAAGAGCTTAAAGATTTTATAGATATTGATGATGATCCTTTAACCTTTGCAGAAGCCATTTATAGTGATAAAACATCACATTGGATCAATTATATAAAAGAAAAGCTTATATTTATGATAAAAAAACAAGTATAAGATTTAGTACCTTGACCTGATAGAGTCAAACTTGTTGGTTGTAAATGAGTCTTTAAGACCAAAACAAACTCTAAAAGGCAAGTAGAGAGGTAGAAGGCTAAGCTTATTGCAAAAGGATTCAATTAGATAGAGGGCATTAATTGTAATGAAACATTTTCTTCAGTCTTAATTAAGGAATCATTGAGAATAATCATAGCTCTCATGGCTCATTTTGATTTAGAGCTACATCAAATGGATATAAAAATAATTTTTCTGAATAGGGATCTGGAAGAGAAGGTATATATGCAAACAACTTCTTGGTTTTAGTACAGATGACTCAAACAATTTAGTTTGCAAATTGAAGAAATCAATCTATAAACTTAAACAAGCCTCTCGCCAGTGGTATAAAAAGTTAAATAAGGTGATTTTGAATTTTGGATTCACTGAAAACTTTGTTGATCAGTGTATATACCTTAAGACTAGTGAGAGTAAGTTCATAATTTTGGTTTTCTATGTTGATGATATTCTTCTTGCAACTAATGATTTGGGTCTGCTACATAAAAAAAAATTCTCTCATTTTGATACGAAGGACTTGGGTGAGACCACTTATATTCTTGAAATTAAGATCTGTCATGATAGAACTAAAGGTGTACTCAGCCTCTCTCAAAAATCCTATAGTCTTAAAATTCTTAAAAGGTATGAGATGAAGAATTGCTTTCATGGTTCTGTGCATATAGTAAAAGGGGCTAAATTGAGCCTAAAGGACTGTCCTTAGGATGATAATAAAATGTCTCATATGGCAAGCATCCCATATGCTTCAACGGTTAAGAGTTTACAATATGTGTAGTCCTGCATGCGAGTAGACATCATATTTGTTGTTAGGATGTTTGATAGATATTAGTATAATCCAGGCATTACACATTGGAAGACTGAGAAAAAAGTCATGTGTTATTTATAAAGAACGAAGAATTATATGTTAACCTATAGAAAGGTAGACCACTTTGAGGTTGTCGGATACTCGGATGCGAATTTAGGAGGTTGTTTCGACAATATGAAGTCTACTATGAGATAGTCTTTCTATTGGCAGGTAGTGTCGTCTCATGAAAAAACGGAAAGCAGACTAAAAATATAGCTCACACCATGCAGGCAAAATTTATTACTCTATATGAGTCTCGGGTCATATGGATCAGAAACTTCATTACAGGTCTTAGTATTATGAACTCTATTGAGAGACCACTAAAGATCTTTTGTGATAATGAAACTGCAATGTCTTTATCTAATAACAACAAGAGCTCCACATCCACCTCATGTTGACACACGAAGTTAAAGTACTTTGATGTTAAATAAGTGATTGAGAATCATTTAGTGTGTATTGATACAATTGGTACTAAGGAAATGATTGCAGATCCTCTTACTAAAAGGCTAACATCGAGATTATATTCTCAACATGTAATGAGGATTGGTCTAATTAATTTCTTTTGATATATGACCATACATTATAGTTATATGTGATCACATTTATGAAACTAAATTGATTCTCTATGATTTTGTGCATTATTGATTTTGTGTAAAGAGACTCTTATTTTGAAGAGAGAATAGCAAAATAACAATATTAAAAGGATCAAAAGAATTGGTCAGAGACCAACCTATTCATAAAGGTATTATTAACATGCTAAACACTTAAAATGAATAATATTATAGTACATGAAAATATAACATCTCATATAGAGATGTTCATCTCCATGACTCATATGATTCATTCTTCTGATATAAGATAGAATGTGAACCCATGCAGATATTGAATCGAGATAATAATAAAGAATCTCGATAATGTGTTTTCTTGTACCAATGGGTCAAGTGGGAGAATGTTGGTTTTTTTAGTCGGATTGGATCCAACCTTGATATGACCCATATTGATGTGGACACATCAAGGGTCCAAATGATTGTTTGCTTTTTAGTTTTGAGAGATTACAGGATAGTTATGAGATCTCATAATTGTCCATGTGTTACAACCACCTATCATGAGCCTTCTGATATAATCACATACAATATCATGATGCAAATCAGATTATAAATCAATATGATATGGATGTTTAATAATAGATTCAAACTGTAACAGGGTTCAATCATGTCAAGTTCCGTTTTATACTAAAATCCAGATGTGGACAACAGATCAAACAGATGTGTAGAACAGAATAAGAATAACAATGACAACATGATAATATTCTGTAATAGGCTAAGGCATATAAAAATACTTTCCTTAGAGAAGATTCGCCCCCACATACAGTGCCGAAAGGGTTCAGCGTCCTTTCCCTAGGATACAATAGCCTCGACAATCTGGATCGGTGCACTCCAATGGTAGATCACCATTCGAAAACAACCTCTAGGAACAACTTATGTAGAACTCTCCTTTATAGGGAGAGAGAAAAAAAATACCGTAGGATAATTCTCCTTCCCGTAACCGTAACCCTCTAACCACGTTTTATAATCCCTAAATGGTTACTAAAGACGTGGAAGAGATTTGTTACCCGTTACGAACAGATGTGACTCTGCAACGAAACTATCCGTTATCCATTTTTCTTTTTTCTTTATTTAATCCAAATAAAACAATTAATGCAGGACAAAAAAAAACATTGAACCTAGATTAATGGATATGACCTTAAAGGGCCAATTACTCGAACCCAAACCTGGCCTGGCATGGCATGGCGGGCACGCGCGCGCGCGCGTGTGGTTACCATTCCATCTCCTTGTTCTTGGAACAAGTGATTGAATCACCATGTAGGATATAAATCCACCACCATTTTGTGATTCATCGATATGAGACTATTTCACATCATCAAAGTCCAAACAAAGGTACTCCATAAGAGGAGTACTCCCCCAAATTAATTTCGTTGAATTATTTTTCTCATCTCTTCTTACATCCAACACCTTCTACCATATCCCACTATAAATAAGAGACGCATGATAGTGTGATAAGAGCTACATACGTGATATCGAATTCTCTCTCTCTTTTGGTTCTTTCGACCTGACGACTTGGACTCATTGAAGGCGTTGATTGGCAGAGGAGGACGCCGACCACCCACCTTCAGAGAAGCCGCGTTTATATCATCTATGATTGCTTCTGGTAAGTGGTTCTTCCCAATCTATTTATACTAACACCTGTCTTTTCAACAAATTGTTTATATGACTGCCTTAAGTTACATTTTAATCATTTTTTCCAAAATGATTAAAAAGGTCACTGTTTTTTTTAGGTGCAGAACAGTTGGGGCCAAATTGGTAACTTTAGCTAGAAAAAGTGACCTCGGCAGTTATGTAAGCAATTTCTTGAAAAGATAGGCACGCGGTTTGACATAATTTTGCCATAAGTTAGGCTATATATGTAAGTTCCCTTATTAAAATGTAGGCTTTCTTTATTTCATAAAATCTAGGAAAATTTTCACAATGCACCTGAAGTTTGGGCGATAATCAACCTAAAATATCTTTCATGGCTAATTAGTAAAATGCAGGGATTGTTTTCTTCAAAGTTTCCATTAAAGAAATTGCACTTACCAAACTTTTGGTATTTTCTATATTCTCACCAAAACTTTAGCTGTGTCCCTGAAAACTTTTCAAAAATAAAAATATTGTTTGAGGGTAAATCGATAACTTTATCCCTGCATTTTAATGATTATTCAAATTAAATTGACAAAAATGTGTTTTCATTTATTGGGTGGGCTAGGGGCCTGCGCCACCCCGCCCCCCTTGGTTCCACCACTGTGTCTATCAAATTCGACCGCCTCTGGCATGTGGCAAAGATGAATCCTTGCTTAATGATTTTCTCCGTCTTTTTTACGAACATACTATCACATACGTCAATGAGGCGTCTTTGAGGAGTATTATTTAACAAATGTTAAAATGCATTCATGAGAAAATAGGAAGGATCTCTAGAATATTCATTCTTGAGACTAATTTGGGTGCGAATCTGTTCGTGTCAAATGTTGCAAATGTTCGAATCGAATTCTTATTTTTTCATTTAATGTGATAAAGTTACTCGAACTAAAAACTAAATAGGCAAAACATGCAAAAATTCAGTGAGTGCATTTTTACCTTATTGGTAAAAATAGTTGAAGTTAAAATGAAATGTCTTGATTGAACATTTTTTAGTAACTAAGGCATGTTTCTGATCTTTTATATATAGCACATTGAACATAAAGCTTACAATTTCTTCTCTTTTTAGTGTAATGAAAATTTTTATTGAGAAATAAATAACAGAATAAACTGTGAGCAATTCTGAGATATAGTACTGATCCACAGAATGGGTCCAAAAAATACATCAAAGTCTCAGTCCAGATTGATTTCGTGGGATTGAAAAGGCCCCAACCTATTCTTACCATTCCAGGATATTCTAAATTGGGTCATACCTTCTTTGCTAAGAAGAAGACATCCGCTTGAATAGCCAAAACAATAGATGCCAGATTATCTATCTTTTTTTCGTTCCAAATGCGCTACCACGGCGAAGTGATCTACCATTTCCACACTCTCCTCCACTTGGGAGAGTGCTTAAAGGAATCTGGTCCAAAGATTAAGTTCCTAAAGTATGAAGGCTGTGCAACTATTAGGTGAAGGCCCGGCCATGCTGTCATAATCACTTCTTTTTCTTCGTGTACAATAAAATGGCAGGATGTGGCTGGTAATTATGGAGACTAACCACAGTTGAAGTGTAAAAGGTATGAAATGTAAACCTCATAGGTAATCCAGATCTTCAAGTTCGGAGGGTGTTTTAGTAACTTTGGAATGAAGAAGGTCTTCCACGTTCGTGACCAAGAATTATCTTGACATTGGCTTCTTAGCAGTTGCGTCTTTTAACAGGAAAATCTTGTAGCTAAGAGAAAAGGCAGTAGTTGTAAAGGCTAATGTGAATAAAAAACGACCGCCAAAGACATGCTTGAATATTGTATTGAGCTTGAAGAGATATTCATGATTGTGTTTGATATGGATAGCTCAAAGAAGTCACAGGCTCTTAGTGGAAAAAAAAGGACTTGATCGTTTGGATTTAGCGGATTCTCTTCTCGAATTGGGCTAGAGATGACAGTTTTTTCATGCAAGCAAGGAGCGACCATAACCTCCTTTTTAACTTTTTGGCCTTTTACTGCAGGTTCAAATAAAATTTTATGATCAACCCATCTCTTTTACATTTTCCTGCATTTAATTTATTACAACGCAAAACTAAATGAAAATGCCTAACAATAGGAAGGGATAGCAGGGGTGGAAAGCCTAAATTTCCTCATGAGCTGCCTTAGGAACCACGTTTCCTTCGCAAAGAGTATATAAACGGCCCTATCAGCGTTCACACTTTCATACCAAGCACATTTCTACTCATTTCCTTGTTGTTTTCTCCAAGCTGATCGATCTTCCATAGCTTTTATATAGCACATATAGCGTGCACTAGTCTGTTATGGTGGTGGTGATCTTGTCGGCTTGTTAGTCCGTTTGGTGGGTTGTAATAATTTTTATCGATTTGTAGGAATAGTGGGGGGTTGTGCAATTTTGGAGTCATGGAAGAGGGTTCAACGTTGTCTAATGTAATGGGGAAACAAGGGCAACTTCATCTTCTCCCTGGTTTTAGATTTCATCCTACTGATGACGAGCTGATCACCGAGTATCTGGTGAAGAAGATTGCCAACACGGCCTCCTTCACAGCGGAAGCCGTAGGAGAAGTGGACTTGAACAAGTGCGAACCTTGGGATCTTCCCTGTAAGTTTGCAGCTTAATTTTACCATGCATGTCCATCCTCGCGCGTGGTGTAGTCTCTCCAGTTGTCGTTTGCATTTTGTATTTCAGAGAGAGAGAGATGCATGTTGATCATTTCTATTAAACATGTTCCGTCGTTGGTATGGGTTTTCAGGGAAGGCTACGATGGGTGAGAAAGAGTGGTACTTCTTTTGTTTGAGAGACAGGAAGTACCCAACTGGATCAAGGACCAATAGAGCGACTGAAGCAGGGTACTGGAAGGCGACGGGAAAGGACAAGGAGGTCTACAAGATCACCGAGATGTCCAACAAAGACAAAGAGAAAATCAAGATAGCAGAACTAGTGGGAATGAAGAAGACCCTCGTTTTCTACAAGGGGAGGGCGCCCAAAGGAGAGAAAACCAATTGGGTCATGCATGAGTACCGCCTTGAGGGAAATCCTTCCTTCTGGAATCTCCCCCCTGGAGCACCTAAGGTATATATATATATATATATATATATAAACTGAATCCCTCCCTTGCACTAATAAATCAAAGTCGATCCCAAACGAAGAAAAGCTTCTGTTTGAAAATTTGGTTTTAAATTAATTTATGGGTTTTGGTCTTACTCTCTTACATGTACTTGTTTATGTTTGTGTTTTGCTTTCTTCTTCGTTTGTTCAGGATGAATGGGTCATATGCAGAGTGTTTCAAAAGAGTTCAGGTGGGAGGAGGATCCCTCTCTCCGATTTGTTTATGATGGACGCACGCGAGGGTGATTTAAATCTTCCTTTGCCGCCATTGATTGACTCCCCAATCTGCGTCAACCCGACTCAAGCAGGAGAGGGAAATGAGTCGCATGTGACCTGCTTCTCCAATCTTGTGGAGGATCACGGCAGTACTACTCATGACGCTCGAAAGGCTAAAGAGGCCGTAGCAGCAGACGGCTCTGCTTCCCTGTTGACCATCAATTGCTTCAATCCTAATTCCCCAATGCGATTTCCCACACCAGCCCCAACCCTCAGCGTCACTTCAGACGGTACATATTCATCGTTTTTCCCTCTCATGAACACCACCACCACCACCACCGTCAATATTCAACAAGGTTTGATGCCTTCTTCTTCTTCTTCGATCCCTTCAAACCCTCAGCACCTCCTGAACCCATTTTCGATGATGACGAATCCCTACCCTGATCCTGCCGTGCTCATGAAGGCATTGCTACAAGTCCAACAAAGGAACAACTGGAGCAATGAGCCTTGCCATCCCGAGAAGATGAAGATATCATCGAATCCTGGTATGATGAGGGCTCAAAGCTACGGATTCCTTTCCAACCAGCAGCCAACGGCCACGGGTAGCGTGCCAGTGCCATATCAAAATCCGGACGTCCCTTCATCTTCAGCTGGACCAGTTGACCTTGACTACCTTTGGGACCATGGAATATAGACTCTTACAAACATAGTTTTGGAAATTGGAAGAGAAGATGCACCTAGCTAGCAGTACAAGGATAATACATGTGTGTGCTTGCCTGTTTGTTTGTTTGTTTTTCATGCTTTCTGTTGCTCATATTCTATGCATATAAAGAAGAGAAAAAGAAAAAAAGGAAAAGTATATATGTATCTATAAGAAGACGGTTTTGTGTGTTACGGATATGTATTATGTAGTGTAGCTAGTAGCATATTTTTTTAGAGTATTTTGGATATATAATGCGTACAAGATTTTGTGATGCAAGAGATTCATATCTTAGCCTAATAAAGAAGTAAAATAAAAGTCGTACAGACACGCTTAAAGTTGAATTCTATTGATCTTTCTTTTTTACTTTGGACATCCATGTGTTGCCTAACACAACATTTTTTTTTTGCATCATATGGTTCAAACAGTGTGCGGCTACCTCTTAAAATTAAAGGTAATGATAACAAAATTAAAGTGAGGCGCAATCGGCTACCCGGAATATTTGATATGATGGAGTGTTGATTGTTCCTTTTGACTTGTTCATCCTCTTCGTCATGAATTCATCATCTTCACCATCATCACATTCATACTATTCAAAAGTATGATTCGTTAATCAGTTAGGCAGCCTACTTGAATCATTATATTTTACCTATGTGGGACTCCATTGACTCAAATAAATTTTTTTTTATGTGGGTAATAGCTGTGGAGTTGGACAAATTGTTTAAATTCTCTTCTATTTTATTATTAAATTTTTTATTTTATTTTTCCCAGATGAATCGACTCTATATCCGTATCCAACTCGACGATTAATTGAAGGCTAATAGAGGCGATCTTTTGACGGTTGAGTCCTGCAAGTTAGTAGGGGTGTACATTTGCATAATGGGCTGAAAGTTTGAAGAGAGAGAGAGAGAGACCTCTTTCTTTTTCCTCCACTTGGATTCTTTCCATCTTTGGAATACCAACCCCTTTAGAATTGCAGAATGTGTGAGGATCTCACTCTGTATGGGGGTAAATGGCCGTGGTCAGAGGCCAAGTTGGTCTCTTGTGCATAGCCGATTCCTGTACGACGATGACTGGAGAAAAAATCAATTTAAAAAAAGGAGGGCGCAAATATATATCTCGTAGGGAATAAGGCCTTTCCTTGAGGGTATCTTCGATATAAGGAGATCGAGGAAACTGGGGTTCTGTTTGAACCGGTCGATATGTGTTTGTCTGCGGGTCCCCCTCTCCCCTCTCCTTGTTAAATGGCAACTGCATCCAGCTGTGCTGACGTGTTAAGATGACAGTACGGTGGGCCCAGTGACGTTGGTGCATCAACCTCAATTGTGCTGTCAATGCAACTACACGTGGCTCACGATACGTGGTTCCGTCCAAAGAAGAAAATGAAAGAGAAAGAGAGAACCATATACGCAAACTAGCAACAGAGGGTGACAGAAAAAGCACCCAAGCATCATATGGCACACTCAAAAGTGTGCCTTTGCACTTGGCTACCCTCCATCTGTTTTTGAGCCCTACAACAGACCGACTGTCACCCAAAGATGAAGGGCATTAGGTGCAGCAGCACACTTCAAATTGTTACATGTGATTGCACCTGATCATGAACCTTGGGGCCACACAAAACACAAAAAATGGCTAATCATGTATCATTTTTTGTGTGTTTCCTGTTTTATACAGGAGAGAGAGAGAGAGAGAGATGCATAGCCACCAAAGAACCCTAATCAACCTGACGCAATGGAAAACCACGTGAGGCTGTGATTGCTGCAACAATGATGTCAAAAAGGACCGTACATGAAATCCCCACCACTCTCTGCAACAAGATTAAGCCAGTGTTTTTTGACAAAATTGCATAACCTACACGAATTTGAGGCCTTAGTTCTTTGCACACAAAAGAAATGGTGGCTATTGATATGCACCCCAACCATACGACCACTGGATTTCTTCCAGCAGATCTCTTATTGCTCTAAGTTGACGACGCCATACCACCTGATCGAAGATTATGAGCATTACTTTTAAATCAATTTTTAGTGACATCCTAATCTGTTCCCTTATAATAATAATAATAATAATAACTACAATAAAAAAAGAAAAACAACCCAAATTCTTTTCGTATGTTTGTGTGCCACACTATTTTTGTGTTTTTTTTTTCAATGATCACAACCATTATTATTTAATTATCGTTTATTATTGGAATTGCTACTATAAAGTACTAAAATTTGTTATTGATTCAAAGATTATTAAAGAGGTAAGGCTTGGTAATGGGGAAGTTGGGCAGTGCTTAAAGCAAGCCCGCTACATTTCTTATAAGCTTGTCTCATTCTGTATTTGACAAGAGAAGGTTCATGTTGATTGTGCTCTCTTGCCTTTTCCTTCCTCACCATTACTCATGGGTTTCAATCCTATGCTCTCTTTTTTTTCCTCTCATAGGGAAAAGCATGAATATTTTTGTTTTCTTCTCAAAAATGTACAAGCCATGTTGTTTTGGGATAGGCAAATTTTCAAAAGCACACCTAAGTTTTTTGTGATAATCAAACAGCACCTAAGTTTGGGAAAACGTCAAAAGTACACGGTCCTTTCTCTGTTAATTGAAGCAAATTATTGTTAAAATAACTCTAATTGTCATTAACTCACATTAGGTTAATATCATCAAATTGTATTAATTTACCACCACCATCACGGCCAATGGTTATAGCGATGGTTGAACAAATTGGAAAATGGTGGCAGTCGTGTGTTGGATGGACTGGTAGTCAGTGACGGTTCTGGTGACGGTGGTAGATGGAAGAAATTGTTGGCTAAATGTGGTGGTGGTAGCAGTTGTCAAAGAAGGGAGAAGTGTGTTACGTGCTTGGGCTCACGGGGTAGGTCTGGGTTCAACCCTAGGTCTAAGTAGGTTGGCTATACGTTAGGAACATGGTCAGGCTCAGTTAGCTTTTGACATGGTTTGAAAAAATTTCAGATCTCCTAAATTACATCGAATAAAATGCTGAAAATTTGAGAGTGAGTTTTAAACATGTTAGGGTAGCTTGGGTTAAAAATTCAGGATTTTAAAATGAGTATTCTCGGAGATAAAAATGATACAAGTTTCAAGTTTTCTAGGTACAGGGTTTCAGTCTGGTTCTTACACTTAGAGAGAAAAATTATCTCTCTCAAAATACTAATAAAAAAGATATGAATTAGGAGAAGCTTTAGGATAGATAGGGAAAGGTCCTGGTAAAGTTTTATGGTTGAATTTGTCAGGGTTAGGGAGAAAATTACTGGAATAGGAAAGTTGGGTTGGGTTTGGACTGAGTTTTGGTAAAAAAATGAGTCTAAGTGTCGGATTTATTTCTCCTCACTGAGGTAGAAGAAAAACCTATTTTTTGATGGGTTAGTTCGGAACACATAGGTGAACTATGAGATAAAGTTTTAGGCTTAGTTCAGGTCAGGTTATGGAGATATGATTTTTGCAAGTTGGGTCAGATTCTGCAATTCACAGCAACAGAATATTGAACCTTAAGTTAGGTTCAATGTCTAGGATGGGTTTGAGATGAGAGAGGGGGTTAAGATATGGGCTTGGTTGACCTATTAGGGTTAGGATAGGCTGGTGAGAAGGTCTACTACAGGTCCACAACCTGGGGAAGAGAATGAGGGTCCGCGGGGAGTTAGGGTCACCAAGGTGAACCGAGTGAGTCAAGTCATCGGTTCTATAGTGTCCACCATGGCAGTTTCAGTTTGTGGGCTTGAGCAGCAGCCCAATCCACTTGATTCTATGCTCGGATAGACTTGTTGGGAATATCTACTGCTGGGCAGCAAGGCTGGAAAGGTCGACACCATCGAAAGTCGATTCGAAAAGGGTTGGTCGCCGTTTTTGTTTGGTTGAACCCACTGGTAACACCTTGGAGCTTTGCAACAGCCAAGGATGTAAAGCCCTACATTTATATCAGGAAATTTTAGAGATTTTTTTTTAACCAGAGGAAGGGCTATCCAAGTCATTTGCAAGCTCTAATAAACTTAGGCAGATTACAATTCAACCATAACACATACATGATTGAAATAGAGTTCTAAACAAACCATTCATTGATTTAACATTCAATCATAATAAAATCATAGTCTTAATACATTATTAAAATGTCTAAAATACCCAAGAGCTAAAACATGAACCAATATTAAGGAAGAGAGCTATGACATCTGTCTTGACACCACCACAAGCGTACCATATCACCAGCTCATTGTCTGAAAATGATAAAAATAAGAGGTCAAACCATGCCCCAGTATGTAACACTCTACCATACAAACAAGGAAATCAATTTCAAGAACATACAACATGCAATTTACATATCAATCATGCACATATCACATATTCAGATTACCTACACACACATTTGAACATACAGGTAAATAAACAACATTAACTTACTCTTTAGCACAATATCTGCATTCAAACTTGTCAGTAATCAAGATCATGCACTATTGCATACAATCATTTCATACATCTCAACATGTGAAACATGTGAACCTCGGCTCTAATACATTATTTCTCTTTTCTCGTCCTGTAAGAATACACTTTCAGGGATTCAACTTCGATCTAACCAATCTGATGGGTGATTCATTATGTTATGTATTTATTAACCTCATGGACTCATAAACATCTGAAAACACATACTGAATCAGCCAACCATCGACAGACACTCAAGTGGTCTAGAGAATTGATTCCTACTCTGTAGAGTCATGGATCTACCAACCTAGGCCTTATCAGGTAATCTTGGTTTCCTACGTCGAGGATGAAAAATCGAAGAGACGTCTCACTCTTTAAATTAATTATTTCTTTTCTCAGCCGTGTGTACCACCTATCCTCTCTATGGTAAACACTAGTTTAAATGGGTACTTAGTGTTGATTAATTAAACTCGCAAATCAACTCAAGTGTCTCTGCATCAAGGGCCTCCAGCCCAAGCATCATTCAAGATGCTCTTATAGCAACACAAGAAAAACATCAACCCATTAAAATAAAGCCCTCGATAACATATCTCTGTTTTGAGATACCCTCGAGCCAGACTGTGATCATTGCAAAAAATTTCCTCTCTTGTATCTTTCTCTCTCTTCCTTCTCTTTTCCTTTTCTAACCTCTATTCTCCTTCTTTTTGAAGGGAGAAGAATAAAAGACAAAAAAAGAAGAAAGAAGAGAGAGAGAAACTCTTTTGTGGGGTCTCACTTGACCTTGATTTGAAAATATTTAGAAAATTACTCGCCTCTGTTTTGAAAATATTTGCGGGAAAATAGAGAGACGGGATTCGCTCATCGGTACGAGGTTTGATCGTTCCTGGCGCCTTTACCAGAGGTAATCGAACCAAGGATTGAATTTATGCCTTTTGCTTTGCCTAAATATCATCTAAGAATTTATCCTAAGTCTAAATACACAAAGAATCATGCTTGTGCAATGCGAGGATGTAATGCTCTTTTCAAAAAAATGGTTTTTAGAAATCTCCAAGTATTTCTGAGATAGATTTGATAATAGAACGAAGAAATGATTTCTGAATGATTGAATCTAGCTTAGAATTTGAGATAAATCAGAAAAGATATATGAAGTTCTAAGTCTTTGAAATAATGAGAGTTTGGAAGGATAAATCTTGATTTTGAGAAAGAATGATTTGAAACTTTGAAATGAAAGGAAATGAAGTTTCCAAGTCAGAAATGGACTTTGAATTTGGATTTTAAACTTGGATTTAGGAAAGGAAATGAATATTTGAAATGGAATTTTGAATTTCAATTTTGAAATCAGAATGAACTTGAGAAATCCAAATGATATTAAAATATAGAAATGGATTTAGCAAGTTCAGATGAGATCTGAAAATGGAATTGGATTTGTAATCCAGACTTGAGAATGGATTTTGGATCTTAAAAATGGGTTTAGGATCTGAAGTCTGAGATCCAAGATAAAGTTGGACTCTAGAACTTAAGATGGATTTTGGATCTGAAGTCTGAGATCCAAAGTGGAACTGGATTCTGGATCCTAAAGTGAAATTGGATCTGAAATCTGAGATCCAAAAGGTGGAGATTGTACTTGGAAATCTGGATCCAAGTTGGTATTTAAGATCTGACTTTAGATTTGGAATTTTAAAATTGATTTGAGAATTGAATTTTGAATATACAAATGGATTTCAAAGTCAAATGGGACTTTGAATTTGAAGTTTGAATTGAGAATTGGAAGATGAATAAAAAATTTTAAAGTTAAATTGAACTTTGAATTTGATTGGAGTTTTAAATGTAAGATGAATTTGGAATTTCAAAGTCAAATTGGACTTTGAAATTTGATTTGAATTGAAATTTTTGAATATAAAATGAATTTTGAAATTTCAAAGTTAAATTTATCCTCAAAGTCCCATTTAGATTTTCAAAATCCAATTCCATTTAGGATTCCTGATTTCAGATTCAATTCCGCCTTGGATTCCCGACTTCAGATCCAATTCCATTTAGGATTCCAGATCTCGGATTCAAATCCCTCTTGGATTTCAGACTTCAGATTCAACTCCATTTAGGATGCAAGATTTCAGATTCAATCCCATCTTGGATTCCAGACTTCGGATCCAATTCCATTTAGGATTCCAAATCTTGGATTTAACTCCGTCTTGGATTCCAGACTTCAAATCCAGTCCCAAATCCTATTTTCAAAACCATTTCTTCAGTCTGAATCCAAATTCAATTCCTGCTTCAGGTTCTGAAATTAAGAATTCCTTTTTCAGAATCGATCCATTCAAATCCAAAATCCATTTACTTTGAAAGTTCAAATTTTCAAAAATTCTATCTCAGTTTCAAATCTCCCCTTTTTTTCATTTATTCAAATTCAAGGTTTATTTTCAAATCTCTGATTATTCCAAGACTTGGAATTTCAAGTCGCTTCTTTCAGATCTATTTCAAAATCTAAGTTAAGATTCAAAATCTAACTTTCTCAAACCAATTTTCAACCTTTGAATCATTTCTTCACTCCATTATTAAATTTATTTCAGAATCACTTGAAAAATCCCAAAATTTTCTAAACTATTTTCTCAAAAGCATACATCTTTGCATTTGCATTGCACAAACATGATTCTTTGTGCATTTAGACTTAGAATAAATTCTTAGATAATATTTAGGCAAAGCAAAAGGCATAAATTCGATCATTGGTTCGATTATCTCTGGTAAAGGCACCAGGAACGGTTGAACCTCGTACCGACGAGCGAATCTCGTCTCTCCATATTTTCGCAAAATTTTCAAAATGGAGGCGAGTAATTTTAAAATATTTTCAAAATTAAGGTCAAGTGAGACCTTTGCAAAAGAGTTCCTCTCTCTTCTTTTCTTTTCTTTTCTCTTCTCTCTTCTTTTCTATCTTTCATTCCCCTTCAAAAAGGGAATAGAGGCTAGAAAGGAAAAGAGAAGGAAGAGAAGAATACAAGAGAAAAATTTTGCGATGATCACACCATGCAAACACTTCTTCATGCTGTTTAAGAAAATTGGTGAGCCTTTCCTTTTCTTTCGGGCTCAAACTGGTGCCGATCTTAGGAATTTTGGGATTATCTTCTAATCCAATATTGATGTCCTCAGTCAGATCTTAAACTAAGGATGACGACTCGTCTTGTTTCTGAATCGCTGCGAGCTCAGATAATTCTTGAAGAGTTGAATCAAATTTTGTGGGCTCTTCTGACTGTTTTATAGCCTGACTGCATTTTGCTATTGCCTTAATTCGGTGGATCACAGTCAGTTTTGGAAAGGCACTTGGATTGAGGGTGAGCTTCTTGATTGATCGGGAAGACATTCGGCTCCAAACGGCCATCTTCATTCATGCACAATCCTCTGAAGGGCTGATATCCATGTTTCAATAATAGATTCAACCCCTTTTTGGCTTTCATGAATTGTGAAAACAGGGGATGAATCTTAACGATGTTGTAATCCAATCGACCACCAATTTTGAAGAATTGTGGTCCTCGCCATCGAGTCATGGCTATTATATGCTTTGGTGATTCTGTCATTTGTAGT
Organism: Nuphar pumila; assembly: GCF_984573655.1. NCBI lineage: Eukaryota > Viridiplantae > Streptophyta > Magnoliopsida > Nymphaeales > Nymphaeaceae > Nuphar > Nuphar pumila. Next base: position 130,625,531 of record NC_143250.1, read on the forward strand.
ATGTCCAGACTTTCCCCAAGGTTAACTTCATCAATTTCTTTGATGCTAGGGATGTCGGCAGTAAAAGTGGGTCTAGGAATCATGGGTTGCAAAAGTCTCTGTTCCGGATCTTCTTCCAAGATTGTTGTGATCATACCACCTTTCGACCATTTTATACATTGGTGCATGGTAGATGACACTGCATTTGTGTTGTGGATTCATGTTCGTCCCAATAACAGATTATATGTTGGCGGCACATTGACCACATGAAAGAGAACTGAATAGACAAAATAATCAGTGAAGATCTCTAGAAAGTTTTTTCCTTTTGTAGTCTGACCATGATTATTGAACCCATAGATGGTGATTGGGCCCGAAATGTACTTTTTTTCATTGATGCCCAAAGTTTTTGCAGTCATTTTTGGGCATATAGTGAGGTTGATCAACACATGAGGAACAGTCATTCCTCTGGTTTGAATCACAACATACAGAGCATTGTTGTGAAATGCATGAAGTTTCGGCAGGTCCTCATCTGAAAAGGTGATTGGAGCATTAGTCATGGTCTGGTTGACGATCTGAGCCATATCTTCAAGAGTAGTACTCGGCTTCACTTTGATTTTTCGTAATAAATCATCCAATACCTGTTGATGCTTGAGTGAAGCTTGTGCTAAGTCCAGAATCGAGACATTAGATAGGGCAGTTATTGGTTTTGGTGCAAATGTCTTACTTTTTTCTGGGGCGGGCTTGATGAAGTGCTTGGGAAATCCTGGAATTCTCTTGGCTACTTCTAGGGATGTTTTAGCAGGTTTGGCAGATATATTCATCTTGTTGTAGGCTGAAATAAGGTCCATCTTCTAAATTTTTGACTGAGCCTACTGAAGTACTAGGACCCGATGTTGAACTTGCATGTCTCTACTGGAACATGGCTTGATATGATCCTGTGGCTGAAATGATTTCTCTAAGATAACTGCTGCGGAATGTTGGAGAAATGGTTGTTTCAGAATTTCCATATTTTCATCTTCATCATTCTCTATGAGAAGATTTTTGTCGATAAGGTTCTGGACAATGTTCTTGAGAACGAAGCAGTTTTTAGTGTTGTGCCCCATTGTCCTGTGAAACTTACAAAATTGATCTTTGAACTTTCCCATGAGCATAGAGGGATCGACCATCCTGGGCAATTTAACCATGTCTTTGGTCAACATATAATCGAGCACAGTCTCGAGCGATTGATCCAGCGGAGTAAATTTTCTGTCATAGCTTCACCTTTCATGTTTCACCTTTTTATGAGGTTTTGGTCTCTGCTCTAGCTGAAGTGGTTTGTTGTATTGAGGAACCAACTTGCCTTTCTGGTCATTCTTGTAGGGATTCGAACCCCCTGCACCATAACAAAAGTCTTTGTTTTGCCCCTTGCGTTGATTTCAATTGTCATTTTTTTATAGAATTAGTGAAATGAGCCTTTTTCTTCTGCTCATTCTGATTATTGCTCTTGGTAAATGCGAAGCCTTCGTAGAATCCATTCTCCATGCTTAATTCGAGCCATTCGGCTCTCTCTGTCAATTCAATAAATGTTCTTGATGGCGCAATGGAAATGAGGCCTCTCAGGGGCTGCGAGAAATTACTCATAATTAGAGACAGTGCATGTCCCTCTGATATGGGATCTCTCTTCTTATTGCAGGCTGACCTCCAGCGGTGAATAAAGTCTCTGGCCCTATCATTTTCTTTCTGCTTGAGATCGCAGAGATGACTGAGGGTCAGAAGTGCTTCAGCATTGAAAAAGAAGCGCTCAATGAACAAATTCACTACCTTGTCAAATTCTTTCAACTCAATCGGATTCACATGCTCTGAATACCATTTTGCAGTTATTCTCTCCAGACTACGAGGGAAGCAAAGGAATAAAGCCCGGTTGCCCGTTTTGAACTTGGAACACTCTGCGAAGAACATGGCGAGATGTGCTTTGGGGTCACCAGATCCATCAAATTTGATAAATTTTTTGGGGAGATTGTCAAGATTATCATCCCCATCCAGCCCATCATAAAAAACTTCGCTTGTAAAGACCCTTTTGTCCTTGTCACAAGCTTGGAGGTCTTTGACCATCTTGACCACTTCTCTGAGTTGTGGCTGGTCAGGGTCATTAACAGACTGGTTCTTGGACTTGTAAGCCGACCCCTGTCTCTGAGTCGACCTTCTAAATTCTTGTTGAATTTCATATTCTTCATCAGTATCACCCACTGATTTTGCTTCGCCAAAAGTTTCCTCGTGATAACTCTGCTTTTTTAAGATCTTCACATTCTTTTTCACTATTCGGCCCTTGCCCTTTTTCTTATTACGAATCTTTCCTGAATTGGTCTCTGTTTATTCAGACAACATTTTCTTCATTATTCTTTGAAATAAAGCATATATATGGGAATCAATATCATCATTGCTCTGTTGGCTCTGACCCTTGGGAGATCGTGGAGACGACATTTCTTGCTCGGAGGCTGAAGGGGAACTGATATGCTGAACTGGTGCAGTTTTTCCTGTTGGATCTTGTCTGAACCATATAAGATTGCAAGTGCTCTCTGCAGGACAAAATGAGCAATTAGCTTGGAAGAATAACTTTGGAATAAAACAAATAGAGAGAAAAACATTTGACGAGGGTTAGGTTGACAATTTTGAAAGATACCTCATTACCAGGAATTGGGTCGTCGTTGGAATCATGACAATTGCATTGATATTCTTTGTAGAAAGAAATAAACAACTAAAATATGTCTTGTTACCTAAACGAGGTCGTCAAACCATAAAAGAGTGACAATTATTAAAGGAAAATAATTTTATTAATAATAAGCTTGAGAAAGAGGGGGCGAACAAACAATTTGCCACCACTCTTTATAATCAGAAGACACTCGAGGACCAGAAAAAATAGTAAGAGTTACAAAAGAATCACAGCCATGTCTGGCAGAATGGTATGTTCTGGACCACTGATCTGATGTGAGATCAAACTCTGGCATGATCCCTGATAGTAGACGAGCTTCTATGTGCTTCTGTCTCTAAGAAAACTGTCTAACACATCGTTCTGGATGGTAGTAGGTAAAAAAAATGGGCCAAGTAGCCTGAACCGCTTGTCGTATGTATAAGTATATCTGGGAGGTGATTCCTGACAATCGAAGTAATCCCACACGACTTTTTCCCCTTGAAGGTTGTCGATCAAGAATCAGTATCATGCAACTGGAAGAAGCTTTTCACCATTATATCTGAATGAATTGGCCATGGTGGGTACATGCCGAAAGAACCAGGATTGTAACACATAGGTGCACTCTTCGACTAGAATTGATTCTCCAAGTGTGAAACGGGTCAACCCTCGGTACAAGAAAGCCAATGCGGCCATGGCTATAGAGAGGCGGCTCGTCTGTTGACTTCTCCACTTTCGTAGAAGCTGAACTATCCTGATGTCTACGTAATTCTGTTCGTCTGAAAAGAGAGCCAATCCCACAATGCAGAGGACCATCGCATGTTGGATTCTTTCTCGAGCTATTCGGGATAAGGAGCTGACTTCTACGAATGCTTTATACTGTCTATAGATCTCGAGCAGTTTCACATATTCATTTCTATCTTTCTCGATCAGCGGCCAAGACTTACGTTCTGTCACGCAAGCTAAGGCGTCTCGAGGATCTAGACAATTGACATTGATCAAGAATTGTTGTTCCAATGGATCTCCAGGCTGACCGGTTGGCTAGGGCAATCCCATGATCTCTGAAAACTCATTCATTAACACAATTATTTCTCCCTATGGAAACCAGAAGGTACATGTACGCGGATTCTACTACTCTGCCAGTGCATGGATCAAATTGTCGTTGACTGTTTGGTTTCCCACAGTGGATGTCAGTTCTAACCCACAATTTTTCAAATGGTCCGAAAACATACGAGAGAAATTTTTGAGCCAAGAATAGTACCACTGGGGAATGAAGGATCTGGTGTTGAGGACTCGATGCTCGGAAAGACCTTGCCGCACCTCGTAGGAGATGTGACCCTCAGGAGAGACTGAATCGAGTTGACTGGATGCCACCAGACTTAAAAAAATAAGAAAAATTAGAATGAGACTTGGGAAAGTACAGAAATTTTGAAAATTTGCAGGTAGGATAAAAAATGAAGCTAAAAAATCGAGATCCAGAAGAATGAAAGAATGGAAAATCGCCTGGAGTTTTTAAAGAAAATTGAATAATTTGGGAAAATCATCTAGGGTTTTGAAGAAAATACAAAGAAATGCTTTATAAATTGGAAAATGAGGTATTTTAGAAAAATCGTCCAATATTTTGGAAAAATTGGGGAAAATAAAAAGGGAAAATGACTACGACATATTCAATCACATCTTGTATAAACAATTATGCACATACATCATTCCCTAAGAAGTTGACTCTAAATGCATCAATTTTGAAATAGTTGTAGGACCCTAATCCTGACTCTAGGCTTAGATCAGTTGTGTCCAATCATGCTATGCCGATATACTCAAGTCGAGGCTCGATGTACGTGACATAAAATCAATTTCTTCAGTTCTAAGCTTATGTTTTCCAACATCCTTGAGCACCTGCCGATATACCTTGGACTATGGCCTTTGGTACGTGGCAAAGGGGTTTTAACCCAAATAGGTGGCCCAGTTGTGAGGCTTTATCCCGAACTATGGTTCTGGAAGAAAGCCCAGTAACGTGAAGACCAGGCAAAGATAGGTGGGGTGGTTTTTGAAAACATGAACACATATAAGAAAACAAAGGGCTATAAGACCTAAAAAAGTAGTGTTTTTGAAAAATTTAAAGAAACAAACATTGTTTACATACAAATCCTAGATTGAGGAGGGTTATGTTAGACCTAGGTCTATGTGAGCTTGAAAATTTTCTCCTCAATTGGTCCTACCAAACCATACCTAGTCTACATGCAATCCATGTCAGCTGGGTTCGAGTCTAGGCTCCTAGGTTCACATGATATCATGAAATAAAAGTTGACATTAGTAGAACACGATTTTGATAACTTGAACAAAGCAGAGCATTAGATTGATCAGGTGAAGATAGGTCCCATCTCGATCGCCAAACCTGTTATTACTGCAAAATTTTACTTTTGTAAGTCAAACTGACCTTTGAAAAAGATTTTGAAAATAACTCGCCTCTATTTAAAAATGCGGGATAATTCCGAAGAATGAGACTCGCTTGTCGGTACAAGGTTTGACAGTTCTTGGTGCATTTACCAAAGGTAATTAAACCAAGGATCAATCTAGTGTTTCGCATTGCTCAACTTATCTAAATCGTATTCTATTCCTAAATGCACAAAGAATCAGGCATGTGCTATGAATTTCCAAAAATGCAGGTTTGAAAACATGATGTTTGCCTTAAAGATTTGAAATACTTAGAAAATTCTTATAAAAGATGATACTTTGAAAATCGTGAGCTTTGTGAGAAAACATTTCTGAGGAAAATGAAAATCGATTTCTCTAGAAATACAAGTGTTTTGTGACAATCAATTTCTGAGGAATTTCAAATAACTTTGGAAAACTGGGTTTCTCTGAATTTAAACTTTGAAATTGAAGATATTATGACTTGGAAAATCATGATTTGAACTTGAGAAATACTTGAAATACCACTTGAAAGCTCAGAGTTTTGAGAAAATCAATTTCTGAATGAGGCTTAGAAAATTTTGAGAAAATCGATTTCTCTGAATTGAAATTGAAATTTGCAAATTGAATGAAATGAATGAATATGAATTTGAAAGACATGGTTTTGAGGAGTTGAGAAAATCTTTTTGTATTTTTGAGAAATGCAGTGCATTTTGAAGTTAGCCTAAGAGTGTAGGCTGATTGTGGCTTAAAAGAAGATGGTAAATCTGGATTTCGTTCGTATTCTGACTATGGTCAAAAATACAAACTCGATCGAGTTTATCAACTCTCTAGAAGCTAGTGCACGTGCCATTCGTGTAGACCATGGTGGAGTTGAAATATGTGCATGAATGACAAACATAAGATATTGAAATTTGCATAATTAAACTATATGCAATGTTCCCTATTCTATGCAGGAAATGTAACTCTTATTCCAAATTATTATAACTTGATAATACATTGAATTGAATAAAGAAAAAATAAAATGAAAAGCTAAGTCCTCCACTTGAATAATCCTGAAAAACTAGAAAATATATTAGCACATAAATGTAGGTTTATCTGGATTTATCTGAAAATACTGGGAAATTGTCGGATATTATCCAAATGTAAACCCAATTCATACCTCCCTGATATAAACATAAATGACAAAATTGAATTGAAAATGGGATTTGAAAATTTGAAATTATGATCAAAATAACCAAAATACCCGTGTTAGCAAGACTATGGCGTTGAAATCAGGTTTTTTTTAGAAAGATATTTTATAAAATGCAAAATTTGAAATTCAAATGAGAATAAATCAAACACAAGATAATATGATATAATTGAAAATGAGAGAATCAAAGTTTAGAATTTCAAAATTGAGGTCAAATGACCAAAATGCCTCTGATAGCAAGATTATGGCCTTGAAATCAGGGTTTTCAAAAAATATTTTGGTAAAAACTTTGGATTTGGAGTTTAGATAAAATCAAATAAACATAAAATCGGGTGAGAAACATCCTAATATGATTAAAAATATACATAAACCCTAAAAACATAAACTTATACACAAAAAATAAAAAATATCATGAAAATCATGATTTTGTCAGTGTTTCGGGATCCTGCAGGCACCCTGTTTTGCAATATATTCAATCCAAGTATCAAATGATATCCAAAATAAATAAAAATTTACATGTGAACTTTTGATAACCCTAAAATTAATCTGGAAATAGAAATATCAAATTGTGACATGATTTTATCATGAAGATTATATAAAACCCTAAAATATGCTATTTTACCCATGGGCACGTACCTGTCTCAGTGTTAAACACGAATCAGGGACCAAATCACCATGGAAATTTATAAAAATTTACAAAAACATAATACAAAGAAAAATAGAGATTCTCCTTTTTACAGATCATAGATCAGATCTTTGGTTAGAAAGATATCATTCTGACAATATTTGATCAATTATAACGAATATAAAAACTATCAAAACAGATGCTTCTTATTTCAAATATAAAGAAAAATAGTAGAACACATCAAAAAATTCTAAGATTTTAGAAGTAAATAGCAGACCTGCAGATAAGGAACTTCTTTTTTTACAGACCATTGATCGGATCTCTGGTCAGGGATATATGATCAACATAAGTTGAATTAGGGTTTTAATAAAACTTAACAAATTGTAAAAAGTTGATCTCACTCTCTGACAAGTAAAAAATAACAAACTATGATAGAAAATTTTAAAAAATTTATAGTAAATAATAAACTCTAATACAAAGCTACTACAATTTACGGATTATAAATCAAATCTTGGATGACAAAAATAACACAACTTCAAGTTATACTTGAATATGAATAGTGATTTTAAACCACAGGAATCATGATTCGACTTTGTATTTTTTAAAAGGATTTTTGAATCCCAAAACCGCTAATTTTTTTATAGGAACTTACTGACAAATCTGTGGACTAAATATAAAAAAAATCAAAATTCTCTAATAGAGATTTAAACATGAAATATCATGATTTCTACAGACCTAGAATCAAAACACTTGAAAATCTAATAAAACACTAAAAACTATGATTTAAGCAAGGAAAACAATAAAAAATACCTAAACATCAAAACAAAATTTAATCTAATGCTGAAATATATGAAATAAACATTAATATGATAAGAAAAAAAATACAAGGAATCCATGGCTGCAATTGATTTACCCTTTGAAAATATGGATTTAGCCCATTTAACTGGTAAATCACATATTTCATTGGTTAAGAATATGAAAAACAGCAATATAAACTGTTTTAATGGATTAGAATCTTGAAAACAGCACCAAACAAGGTTTGATCATCTTCTTGGATCGGTTTTGATGTTCTTGTTTGAAAATCATGGTTGAAATTTATGAACAAGGGGCACCCATGGTGAAATCCATGGTAAAGCATATGAATAATCAATAAAATTTATAAAAAATATCAAAGCATCTTACCTTGAAGCTGCAGCTGCAATGGAGGAAAGAGGAGGTGCTAGAGAGGAGAGAAGCTCCAAGATTTGAGAAGGGAGAGGAATAGGGGTCGACCCCCACTATGAGCTCTTTAAATAGGAATTTTTTAGGTTTTAATTAAGGAGAGTTCTAGTTTAACTAGTACTCTTCTTAATGAAGCAATGTGGGGGAGATTTTTCTAAAGAGATTTAACCTAATTACTAACCTATCTAAGCCCTAATCAAAACCCTAAAATATTTCAAATGTGGCACCACCCCTTGTGGGCCTCATTTGGGTTTTTTTGAAAACCCTAATTTTTAAAGCTTTAAAATCAAAAAGTAAAAATGGAAGTTTTAAAAACAAACTTTGACTCGCCTAGACATCTAACCTAAGTAGGACACTGACTAACCCTAGTCTAACCCTGACTTCTTCAAATGTGGCGCTACCTAGAGTGGGCCCCACTTGAATTTTCAAAAATGATTTTAAAACTTGAAAATAAGAGATTTTTCAAAAGAGATTCAAAAGTAAACTTGAAATTGAAGGTTTTGAAATGGCACATAATCCTGACTAGGTCAAAACTCCTCCAGATATGGCACCAACTGAGTGGGACCCACATCGAAGTTTTGAAAAAGTCGAAATAAAGACTGAAAATGGCTTTAAAAAGGTGTTAAAATCAATAGATGGAATTCAAAGGTTTTGAAAATAGAGTTCTGAGCGAACTGAAACTCTGGAGCAGAGTTCTGAACCAACTAGAACTATGAGTTTTTAGATTTTTGAAAGCCAAATGAAGAAGTTTTTAAAATATTTCATCAGAATTGGTAAAATAAGTCAAAAAATGTAGTCAGGGTTAGAGTCCTAACTCAACTGAAACTCTTAAATAGAGTCCTAAATTAACCTGGACTCTGTAAAATGACCTAATTTCTGAAAAACAAATGAAAAAGAATGAAAAAAGAAGTAAAAACAAACTTCAGAATAGACTTCAAACTGGATTAGGACTCTGGGACAGAGTCCTGATCGGACTAAAACTCTAGATTTTTTTGGTATTTTCTGAAAAACATATGAAAGAATTTATGAAAATAATGAAAATAACAAGTATTGAAATCAAAACAGAGTTCTGATCCAACTGGAACTCTGGGGACAGAGTCCTAATTGGACTAGCACTCAGAATTTTGGATTTTCTAAGAAAACAAATGAGCGGATCTTGAAAAACAGGTGAAAATAAGATAAAATTGAAGTCTGATTCAGAGTCCTAATCCGACTAGAACTCTGAGGAAGTGTCCTAATTTGACTAGGATTCTGAGAAATTTTGGTTTTCTATAAAACAAATGATGAGACTTTAAAAGGAACTTTTGAAAACCAGTGAAAATGAAGTGTGAAAATGAACTCAGGATAAAGTCCTAATTCGATCAGGACTCTAGGATAAAATCCCAGAATTTTGAAACTCTATGATAGAAATGCAATAATTTTGAAATTTGGAAAAATAAATGAAAAGATTTTAGAAGGATTCTCTCAAAATTAAAATCAGGGTCAAAGTCCAGATCCAACTGGGACTCTTCAAACAGAGTCTTGGTTCAACTAAAACTCTGAGTTTTTTACTTCTCTTTAAAAGATTTTGAAAGATTTGGTTAAAAGCGGGCAGAATAGCAATGAAAGATAAAGTCCTAATCCGATTGAAACTCTAAAAAAAAAAGAGTCCTGATCCGGTTAGAACTCTAGAATTTTGGTTAAAATAGAAGATTTTGAAAATCAGATAAGAAAGTTTTGAAAACAAGTGAAGAACAAGAGTAAAGGGTAAAATCGGGACAGAGTCTTGATTGGATTAGGACTCTGAGAAAGAGTTCTAATTCGATTGGGACTCTAGAATTTTGGCCAAAATTAAGGATTTTGAAAGAATTTCTCAAAAAACAGGTAAAATGATAGTAAAAGGTAGAGTTCTAATTCGACTAGAACTCTGGAAAAAGAGTCTTGATCCAACTAGGACTCTAGAAAAGGAGTCTTAATTAAACTGGCATTCTAAGATTTTGGCCAAAAATGACAAGAATAGATAAGGGATATGACTATAGTTGATTTAACATCAAAATAGAGTTTTAAAAAGGTTCAAAAAGATGAAAAGACAGAGTCCTGATCCAACTAGGACTCTGAAAATTTTGAGATTTTTGATAAATAAAAGAATCTAGAAGCGACACCACCTAAATGGGTCTCATTTGAGAATTGAAATTGAGTTTAAAACGAATCCAGATTGTTTTCATTTAAAATATAAATATCTTGGGGGTTGGTAAATGACAAAATGTCGATTCAAAACCCAGGTTTTGAAATTGATTTTGCAAGAAAAGTTTTAAAACTCGAATCTGGATCCAATATTTTAAAAACAGGAATGTTAGATTTCGATGATGAGATGCAACGACATGCAATGCAATGAAATCATATGTCGAATGCATGTAGTGATATGCAATAGCATGTAAAGTATAAACCCTGGATGAGAGACTTGGAATCCTGGATCTCGGGCAGAAACAAAGAATTTGGAGACTTTAATATGAGGATTAGAAGTGATAATTGAAATTGAGCCAAAATGAGGGTTGAATCTTGATTTTAGGATGAAGTATTGAATTTTTTATAAAAATTTGGGATGTGAACAACCCTGACTCAGATTTCGACCAGTTGGTTCCCTAAAGACTGCATAGAGTGGGTCCTAGTGGCAGGAGGCAGGTGTTTGTGAATGAGGGTGAAAATTTGAAGTGTTTACAAGCGCAGAGCAGGCAGAAGAGTTATGCAGATAGAAGGTGTCGCTCACTCACTTTTGCGATGGGAGACCACTTTTTTTATAAAGGTCTCGCTCTCCCGCAATGTCTTTTGCTTCAAAAAGAAGGGCAAGTTGAGTCCAAGGTTTATTGGATCGTTTAAGATTTTGAAGCGGATTGGTAGTTCTGCATATATACCAGATAGCCTTGCCACCACAATTGGCTCATATTCACAACATATTTCATGTATCGATGTTTCAAAAATGCATTGGTGACCCCTCTCATGTGGTCAAGTACAAATAGACTTGACAGTAGATGAAAAATCGATTCAGATTGTCGATCGACGAGATAAAGTCTTGCAGAACAAGGTGATTTTTTTGGTTAAGGTGTAATGGCAATATCATGGTTTGGAAGAGTGCACCTAGGAACACGAGAAAGACATGCGAATTTGGTATCCTTTGTTATTCAAGTAAAATTTCGAGAATGATTTTTTTTAGGAGGGTAAAATGTAAAAACCCTGATTTTAAAGAGTTTTTCTTCCTAAAATAAATTCAGACATTTTTGGTCTGCAAACCCCATTTTCGAGACCAAAAATAAATCTGTAACTAAAATTCAATGAATTTGGACTTTTATTTCATCAAATTCGGACGTGATATGACTTTGAAACACCCACAACAAATTTAGGTGATAATTCGAGTAATTTTGATGGCTTATACGGGTATTTTGACCCCGAGAGGCATAGTCATCCCAGCCTTGGTTGACCAGCTATGTCAATGGTGTGAGATCCATATTGGTCACATGCACTTTGACTAGGCTTTGACCAAGGTAGGGATTTTAAATTTATTTTATAAATTAAGGTGTTTTGAAATGTAGAAAATATAGTTTAAGAGAGACAAGAGGCATTGAAAACTACCACTTCTTGGGCCAATGAATGCAGAGTTGAGTTTGCATGCATTGTCAGCTCCTAACTTGTGTAATGGGTTCATCATGAGTGTAACACCCCAAGATTTTTAACCCTAAAATTTAAGATTTTTTTTATTGGTCGAAACATTTTTAAACTTATTAGATTAAGAACCTTGGCGAGTTACGGGTCAGTCACACTAGTTCTGGATTTTAATAAAAGAAGAAACATATCCTTATAAACTTTTATTGTAGCATATAGAAGTTCATAAAACTAAATAACAAAATAACATCAGTTCTAAAATCCAGTCTTCAGAAAAGAGAAATGGAATGGCTTCCAGACTCTGTCACAGCGCCTTGTCATCGTCCCAGTAATTCATTCAGTTCTTGTAATTGTGTAGGAGGTCAAAACAACATCCCAGAAGAAATACAATGACAAAGTACATGTATACAAAAGTAGGCATGCAGGCAATATCATTTTCAAACAAATATTTATAAATCACAAAACTATAAAAACTTACTTTAATACTTAAGCAAGATCAAGGATGTTATACATGACTTACCAATGCAATAGAGTATTCGTCTATAACATGAGTGACTTAAGATTCTTTCATTTATGTGATCTTTCTTAAGTGATGCATGTGATGCTTTTGTCAGAAGGCATATGACACTTTTGTTCCTTTTGTTAATAATCTTTGTGGGTACGACACATACAATATCTGAATCACAGACATTATCGAGAGGTACATTCAAACAATTTGTGTCTTATTACCTTGGTCTTGCACATCATTTCCAGCCCTAGGTGAGGGACAAAACTTATCAAAAGAGAAACCCCAACACCCTCAACCTGGTATACCAGTCTTTTCTTTAGTTGAATCCTTATTTACTATTACCCGCGACACTGGTAGTAGCTATCCACTATCTCTGTGGCCAGAGAAGCAACCCTTTATGCTTTACAATATCCCACAAAGCCAATCGTACTGCTTACTCTCTCATTGCAAGTAGCATGAGAACTAACGTTCTCATTCTTAATTACTTAAGTCCCATGACATACGTACTTAAACATTACTTTTAGACTTACAATGGCCTCTATAGGGCACAAGTACGCATAATTTTCTTTTAACTTATCATACAGTTATTAGCCACCACTTTGGGGAACAAACACTATAATTTCTTTTCAAAGGTTCTGAGCACATATGGCCTTTCCCACTGTTTAGTGAGTCAATTTCGACATTTTGCCAAAGTGTCTTAGCATAAATCATTAACACAAACTTTCTTTACAATCATCAAGTAACATACATATGTCTCATATTTTTATCATTATAATAACTCACATCATGTGTTGACCACCCATTGGTTGTCAAGCAATATGCATCACAAGAATAAATAATTTTGCCTAAGTGAATATGTGCAATCTTTCATCAAGGCAAAATATTTGTTTCGCATACTCCAAATCACATTTATGGCATATCTTTAAAAAAATCCATAAAGGTTATGAAAAAAAGGCATATTATGTATATATGAAGCTAACATAACCCTTAATCTCTTACTCAATGTAAATATGTAGTTTAAAATCGCTTAGGCAAAACAAATGTGACTATATTTTCTCAAAACATAAATCATATATCAAAAACCTAATAAAATTGGGATTATTTTCTAAGCCAAAAACATAACATTTATAATTTAATCATATCTATTTTCATAAATTCATACTTTTAAAATCATTGATTATAAAGCTTGAAGTCATATAAAAATTCTTGTTCACAAATTTCAAATTTCAACTTGCTGGTCACTATATATTTCACAAACCACATAGGTCGTTATATATGTTTTTTTTATATATAATGCATCGAACGGTGTAACTGGCTTGAAATACATATTTAAAATACAATCTGAGTTTTAGTCATACATGGCTTTTTTTTTATAAACCCGATTTCATGAAAACCATTATGTTAAGCCAAATCACGTTTTGCACCCATATATATATATAACCAGACTTGTGCAATTTTAAGAAAACACACACCATTTGCATAGTACTAAATCCATTTTTTTTCTAAAATCAACAACAAAAAAATGTCTACATGATATAACATAACTTCTTTTTTTTTCCTTTCACATACACGTAGATATATTTTCAGTGAGCAAGACCATTCTGTCGTCCAAATTTGATTAAGTGCGTCTTTATTCTATTACCAATCAATTTAACAATAAGCATTTTGACTCCTAATCATAACATGTGCGGTCCAGATATTCAAATCATACTTAATAGAGATCAATGATATTACTGACAGGGCTGATCAAACTAGATTTTCAGAATCTTATAATAAAACAGAAAAAAAATAGATTAACACAAATCCTCTTTTGATGTCCAATAATATTGTACCTAACATGAGCATTTTCAGAAATCAGAAATATAGAAAATCGACATCTCATGGAGCCATACTTTCACACGCATGTACTTAAATCAAAGTACCTACCTTAACAATAGAGCTTCGAGTCAATGTGGTGCCGGTTGAGCTATAGTAGTCGGCTGGGAATTCCTCTATCTACCGCCACAATCACCACTTCCCAGCCATGAGAAGAATGCAACAAGGTAGAGAGAGATTGATAGGGAGAATTATGGAAGCAGAGAGGTTCATGTGGGCTTTATATAGAGAGTGAGGGAATGAGAGTTACAATTTTAATAAGTGAGCATAATAATGGCTTAATTTGGGGGGTTTAATAGGTAGTCGCCTCATCAAGTAGTGAGGAGGGAGTTGGGGATGAGAGGAGGGTCACGTATAGGGGTTTTAAACGACGGAGGAGTGGATGAGAGTTAGAAAAATAAGTTTCACACATTTTTTTTTTCTAACTTACTCGAATCATGCAACTCCCCTTTCACGAGTTTTAAGAAATTGGAGAGTGGGTTCAGCCCACCTCCCTCTTATAATTGTAACCTCCTCCTTATGATGTCTAAAAAAAACGTGTGATCTCATAGATTTATTTATTATTTCTCTTTTTTTTATCAGTTTTTAACTTCCCCCATTCACGTGAATGGGGTGTTCGTACAACCCACCCTTGTTTGGCTGTTGTAACCCAGCCCACCATCTTTGATACAATTTTTTTTTACTTAATTGAGTTTTCTCTCTCTCTTTTTTTGTTTTTTTTAAGTAACTAGTGTAACTCCCCCTTCATATTCTTTTAGTTAATATATATACGTATGCATCCTAAGTATATATTATGTACATATCTTATGTATTAATTGTATTACTACTTTCACTTGTGGTAATTGTGTTTCTGAGGTCATGGGATGAGTTTTTTTTAATTGGGTTTCACAGAAATGAGGGGTCAATTAACAGACAATTAAAGATTGTTTGCAAAGATGATTAAATGAGAAGGTTACGAGAGGGCAGATACAATGCGAAGATCTAGGTTGGTGAGGTTGGGGATGAGGCTGGTTCAACATTGAACTAATCCGACCTGAACCCCAGTTGAGGGAGCTGCAAAATTGTCAGAATCAGTGTTGTGAGAGGCGTATGCCTCAGTACTTGAAGCATACGCCTCACAGGCGAGGCTCACGCTGAAGGTACTGAGGTGCACCCTCAGTACCTGAAGCGTTCTGGAATTGCTTTGAATACATAATTATCTAAAATAATTTCAAATATATCACTGTTTGGATTGCCCTCGCTATGATTTCAGCTAAATGTTTGATGCAAGTTTCAATAGCATTAATAGCTCCCGATTAATTGCCTGGTGGTAAACCACTAAAAACCTTGCATTAGTATAACTAACTTAAATTTAGTAAGAGATGTGCGCACAAGTGCATTGCTGAAAAACTATAGTTTCATGATAGTTCTATTGCATGTATGCATTTGATATGTCCAAGAAAAAAATATTTGTATGCATCACTAAGATTTTTTTTTTGTTTAGGCCGTTTTTTGATGGAAACAAATTCAAGATTATAATTTAAAAAAATCAGGAGCTATTTATTTTTTAAGTCCTTCAAAAACCTTATATTTACTAAATCAACCATCAAACAAACTCATATATGTATATAACAAACTCATATATGTATATTTATATTAAAAAACCATTTACTAGTGCTATTTTATTAATATTATATATTTTATTGTTTTGATCATGAAGCTTACGCGCCTTGAGGCTTACGCCTCTCTTCATAACATGCTCAACGCCTTGCTTCGCCTCATCGCATTTAACACCCTTGGTCAGAATGGTATATTGGTTTTCAAAAGGATTCAAAGAATGGCTTGTCCGGTTCTGAACGAAATGATCTGAATCGGCCAATTTTTAACCAGAAGATGACATGTGTCAAGAAAATCTTAAAATATTAAATAAATACTTTCAACCCTTTTTAAAAGTTATTTAGACAATAAGCCGATTCAGTTTGTTTCTTATTTTTTTCGATACGATACGATACGGATCGAACGATTCAGGCTGATTCATAACGATACTGACAACACTGCATCCCACTCAAACAAGGGTTGGGACAAGTTCGGCAATAGCGCCATCATGGAGGACATTTCCCGAAGAACACGATCATGAGGCGCCTAGGGTTTCTTCTTTATCAAGCGTTCAGGGTTGGGGCTCCGCACTCCGCCCAGAGAGAGAGAGAAGAGAGAGAGAGAGAGAGATTCTGCTATCAGGGTGACTGTTGAGAGAGAGAGAGAGAGAGATCTTGGTGTCTCTAGTTCACTGGTTTGTTAAGCGAAAGGTGAGTTTCCTTCTATCTATTTCACCCAACTCTCTGCTGATTCTCTTTTGCCGTCTGTCGGGGATTGCGTGCCCGTAAGCGACTCGGCTTAATCACGGTTGAGTCTAATTGAGTTGGTTCATGGTGGCTGCATGGTCTGTTTGGCTTTATTTTGTTTCACCCGAATCGGTCTACCGAGTCGTAAATTAACAGAGTGATGAACATCTCGGGGCACAGCATCCTCCGGGTGCGATGAGTGTCACATTCCACACGAGATTTCTGACTGTTACTGACTCGGGATCCGTCTCAGGTGTCCGGTGATTGACTCGATGGGCTCTGGAAGGGGCTACTTGAGAGCAACGAACTTCAGAATGATGAAAAAACTTTGTGGATAGCAGTCCTTTGGGATGCAGTGAGTCCATCACATATTTCCACATGAGATTTCTGACCGGTAATTTTCACAACTGCGATTACTTTTTGTTTTTTTTTCATATGAAAAGATGATATGAGCGTGATACTGTACCAACTACACTCTGAGAACTTGGCTTGTTGGTGATTGTAGTTCTCGATTTGTGACCAAATTCATGGCAGTGTAGTCGGTAAACGGTGATTGTGAAAAGAAGATGTTGGAGGGTAGAATTCGAGGGACACTCGGTGAATACCTATCGATGAGGTCTGCTCAAACCTTCGGGCTCTAGTTAGCAAAAATCCGCCTAAAACACCTTTTCAATAAAACTTTGAAAATGAAAAAAAAAACATCTGAAACTCTGTCTTTTCAAACGATGCCCAGAAAAAAAAAACATTCTTTTGAGCAAAGCGATTACAACACAAAAATTTATATTTAAACAACTTACTTTTGGAAAAAAACTCAATTATGGATCCAATTGAGTTGGATCATAATGATTCTTGAGTTTGAATCTCATTGTTCCTATATCTGAACTTGTTTTTCATGGAAAATTCTCATATATATATACATATATGTCCATTTTTCTTACTCCATTTTATAAAATTAAAACCGAATTAAACACATATGTACTATTTGTCGATATTTTTTCGACTCATTTTTTATGCTTTTTTTTGCTGTCTTTCTCAATGCAAAACCTTTCAAATAACATATTCAGTATTTAATGATATTACTAATTATGTTTCAGACAAGTGCTTACGTTCAACCTTTGCTTTGACTGTCCATCACATAATAAAGGTTTCAATTCGCCTGTTGGAGTCCCAACCTCAAATCTCATCGTCGTATTGGGCCAAGTGGGCAGATCCACCTAGTATTTTGTTAGTTACTCTGTTCAATCACACAGCTACACCTCCCACCCCATTTTGCAAGGGTGGGGGTTGTATTGTGACCTGGCTGTCGTTGATTAGGAATAACCAAAAAAGATAAAAACATGGGGCAGCAGGTACCTAGCCTTTCTTTAGCATGGTGGCATACCCTTAATTTGATCAGCTATGTCTTGCATGAGAAAAAATCATCTGACTCAATAAAAAAGATAACTTTTTACCAACGAGAGGCCAGGCAATATGCTGTCGATGATGGGAGTTTTTTCCCATGGATTATCCAAAAAAAAAAGCATCATTTCTAATCAACACTCAGCTTTGAAGATGGAAGGGATTTTATCTGAAATGGAATTGGACCCAGCACAATCATTTGCAAAAATATCGATGAAGGAACCTACAACCGACTAGTAAAACCTGCAAATTATGTTTTTACTAGTTCCAGTTCCTAATATCGAAGCTGGAGAGTGCGGCCAGTAACGGGTTATGCATGAACCTGGTTGATTCAAATCTAGATCCACAATTTACTTTGAACTTGTGTCTAATATGTCCCAGTATTACATCTTAATGCTGGGTCTTGTGAAAAAAAGGTTCAAAGAATATGTCCCAGTATTACATCTTACTGCTGGGTCTTGTAAAAAAAGTTCAAACAAAGGGTTTACAAGTAAAAAGTGCAATACAAATCAGATTTGATCAAGGTTTGATGGATTTCCAAAAGATATGATATAAACTTTAGATCCAAATGCCGTCCTGATAAGGTAAATATGGATGCAATCCAAATAGACGTTCAGATTTGTATTTCCGTTTCACACCAGATAATCACATATTAGATTCAAATACAATATCTGGTTTAACCTAGTTCATGTTGAAATTGTTACCTTTCGGAGGCACGTGTAAACACTCTATCTTTCGAGCCATAGTTACCCCACTTAGGTCCTCTTAGGATACAACTGAACTTTTGCCTTATCGCGAATGATTAGACCATGCCCTGCATTGGGTGAGCCCAACAACTTTGACACGAACCGCCTTCAACAACCTCTTGAATATGTTTGAATCGGGTATGGATCTGGATTCTAATAGTAATTAGGTTGGGATTCACACTACAACTAGATATGGGTATGATCATCCATCAGGACTGAATCCTAAATAGAGATTCAAACTATAATGGATTTGAATATTAGGAATGGATTTGGAACCAGATCTAGATTTGAACCGTAATTAGATCTGGATCTGAACCATAATTGGATCTGAATCCAAATCAAAGATGGATCTGAGGTAAACTAGATCTGGATCCCTACCTGAATTTAGGTCTAACCCAAGAGAGAGAGAAGTACCAAAATTAGGGAGAGAGAAAAATTCTCAACTTGAGTAGTTTGGGAGTAGTAAAATCAACAAAAACATACAACTATCACAGGATTTTTGAAATTCTGTGTTGACTTGCAAAGGTCATATCTCTCAATTTAGACCTTAAATGAATTCATTTTTTTTTTAGATTGCATGTCTAAAACATCTCTCTAAAATTTGAGAATTTTTGGATTTACCATTTTGGAAAACCATAAATTTTTTTTCGACTAGTTGAAATAGAAATACCAGGACATGCATTTTTAAGTACATACAGAATTTCATATTTTTTTATAAAAAAAACATCAAAATTATGTATTTTATGATTTTTTATCCATATAAACATATCATATTCATGCACAAATAGTATCAAATGAATCTAATTCAATATATGTTGTTCATACATAAAAAAATTCATACAACAACAACAACAACAACTACGCCTTCATCCCAAAACAATTGGGGTCGGCGATATGAACAAAAAAAGAAAATCATTCTGGGTCCTCCACATGAATCTTTCTCCTCCAATCATTTTTATCCAATGCCATGTCGTTCAAAGCATTCATATCCTTTCCTATCATCTCCATCCAAGTCTTCTTAGGCCTACCCCGACCTCTTTTAACTAATATATTTTGCCATTTCTCCATCCTTCTAACTGGAGCATCATTAGGCCTTCGCCGAATATGCCCAAACCACCGTAAACGATTTTCTCTCATCTTATTTTCAGTGGATGCAACGTCTACCTTCTTACGTATCTCCTCGTTTTGAATCTTATCTTTTATTGTATTTCCACACATCCATCGAAGCATACACATCTCAGCTACACTCATTTTTTGAATATGATGTCTCTTTGCAGCCCAACATTCCGTACCATATAGTAAAGCGGACCTAATTGTCGGCCTATAAAACTTTTTCTTCAACCGCAATGGCATTCTACGATCGCACAACACTCCAGTTGCACTTTTTCATTTCATCTACCCAACCTTTATCCTATGGTTTACATCTCCATCCTTTTTGAATGATAGATCCCAAATATTTGAAATAGTCATCCACCAATATTTCTTGCTCGCCAAGCTTCACTACACTCTCATCACTACTGCGTTGCTTACTAAACCGACATTCCATATATTCTGTCTTACTCTTACTCAACGTAAAACCTCTTCCTTCCAATGTCTGTCTATATAATTGTAACTTAGCAATAACCCCAGCTCTAGACTCATCAATCAAAATAATATCATCAGCAAACAACATACACCACGACACATTTTCTTGAATTATTTTCGTAAGCTCATCCATCACTATAGCAAATAGGAAAGGGCTTAATGTAGATCCTTGTTGTAACCCAACTGTTATAGGAAAATTGTTTATCACCCCTCCACAAGTGTGGACATTGGTTACTACTCCTTCGTGCATATCTTTAATTATACTAATGTACTTAAGAGAAACACCTTTCTTCATCATTGTCCACCAGAGAACATCCCTAGGTACTCTATCCTATGCCTTCTCTAAATTAATAAAAACCATATGCAAATCTTTGTTCCTCTCTCTATATCTCTTAATAATTTGTCTAAGAAGATGTATAGCTTCCATAGTTGATCTTTCAGTTATAAAACCAAATTGATTCTCCGATATCATGACAACCTTCCTCAACCTATGCTCAATCACCCTCTCCCAAAGTTTCATAGTATGGCTCATGAGTTTTATACCACGATAGTTTGTGCAATTTATCGTCATTCATGTACAAGTAATATCAGTTCTAACATGAATCTAACTTAATACATGTTGATCATATATAAATTTCACACAAAACATAAATCAAGAATCATGAAAAAACATTTTTCCATTAGAACAACATGATTTAAGCTACTTCTCCAATTTTTTTTTTCACAAAATCCGTTTTGGAGTTTTTAAAACCTCCATACCCAATATAATATCAGCCCATGCATGAACCATGATTGTTATTTATATTGATATGCATTTGAAAATCCTCTACCAGCATGCAGATGGACCTTAGCCCAATGTAAACATGCAAGGTTAAGTGCACCTATCTCAAAAATCTAAAATAAAAAATTGAAACCATAGAGACTAGTGAGCATTCTTCCTTGATGACCACCTTAATGCACCCACACTAGGGATGGCAGTGGACCGGGGGAAAGCGGAGCCCCGCCTCGCCCCGTTTGGACCGGGGATGAAGGGCATGAAACGGGGATGGAGGCGGGGATGAAGGTTTAAATCCATCCTCGTGCGGGGTTGGAGGCGGGGATGGACTTACGCTTTCTCCCGCCCCATCCCCGTCCCGATCCCCGCCTTGCCCCCACCCCGCTCCATCTCTAATCCTTCTAAGGGATGACAATAGACCGAGGGGAAACGGGCCCCGCCCTCGTTTGGACCGGGGATGGAGGTTCGGATTTTGAGAGGGGTGGGGGTGGAGACCTTGTCCCCCGCCCCCGTTCCGGTCCATTGCCATCCCTAACCCACATCACCTAATGGAGGTACACAACTACACAGGGAGGAAGAAGAGAGGAGGTAGAGCAAAAATAAGGAGAGAGAGTTTAATGTAGAGAGATAAGGGGGCATGAATGAGTCCCCTTTTTAAAGGCTCCTTATGGGATTTCTCAATCCCATAAGGTAACTCTCCTCAGGCCTATCCCTAAGATACCATTTGCATATTCCTTAAAATCCTAGGCTAACTTGGATTCCTAAGCTATTAGGAAACTTTTGAAATCTCTAAGCTCAAAGACTTGTTTTTTAATTAGAAAACTAACAAGAGATTTGACTTTAGATAAAGTGGTATTTTCTAGGCAATTAGAAGTACTTTAGACATGTAGGATGGGCCCATAACGGGGGAGGCATCCCACCTGCTTAAACTAGCTTCCTTAGTTAATTTAATTAAATACTTAATTTCAAAATTCTAATTGAATCCAAATCCAAATTAGATCTAATTTTATTTACCTCTTTTGATATAATGGTTGGTAACGGGTGCAAATTCAAAGAGCATCCCTCTTTTGATATAATGGTTGGTAACGGGACTAACCTAAAGTGTTTGGCGGTATGCCTCGACATTTGTTTACAGCTCCAAGGAGCTAAATTTGTGGTGGATTTATACATCCTAACTATTCATGGTATGAACATGATCCTTGGCTATGGACATTAGGAAAAATAGCCTGGGATTTCTTCGCTATAAGATGTCTTTTTGGAAGGATCGAGGGGATGTCAAACTCGTTGCTATCCGACCTCCAATAGGGGAGGAAGAATAGCAGAAAGGGGCTATGAACATGTTGTGTGGCACCCAATGTGTCTACTTTCTCATCGCCCAAACGATATAGCCAAAAAGTGTCCCGACATAATAGACGTTTCTCTTGACATGGCTAATTTGCTGAATTTTTTTTGATGTGTTTAATGAGCCATATATTCTACCACCTAGGAAATTCTAAGACCATAAAATACCCTTAAAGGTGGGTACCACACCCGTGATTGTAAGGCCCTATTAGTACGCTTCATCCCAAAAAGCTGAGATCGAAAAACTCGTTGGAGATATGTTCAACAAAGGGATCATCCGCTTGAGTGTGAGTTATTTCTCATCACTAGTGCTCTTGGTGAAGAAGAAGGATGACATGCAGAGGTTCTGTGTAGATTATCGAGCCTTGAATGACATAACAACAAAAGACAAGTTCTTGATTCCGGTTATCGAGGAACTACTTCATAAATTGCACGAAATCACATTCTTTACAAAGCTCAATCTTCGTTCAGGATATCATCTAGTGCACATAGCTCATGATGACATGCACAAGATGACATTTATGACTCATGAGGGTATATATGAGTTCTTGGTCTTGCCGTTTGGGTTGACCATTGCACCTGCCACAATGAATGATGTTTTCAAAGCTATGCTCTTGAAGTTTGTGCTTGTTTTCTTCGACGATATATTGGTGTATAATTGTTCTTGGGATGTATATTTGCAGCATGTGCGAGTTATGTTGAGGACCTTGTGGGAGTACCACTTGAGTGCTAAGATGTCCAAGTGCCTCTTTGGACAAACACAAGTAAGTTATCTCGGTCATATTATCATTGATGAAGGAGTCTAAGTTGATCTGGACAAAATCGATGCTATGCGGCAGTGGCCCAACGTACACACTGCGAGGGCACTTCGAAGATTCTTCGAGTTGATTGGGTATTACCAAAGATTTGTGAAAAGATTACAGCCATATTGCCTCGCCCCTTACCTCCCTCTTAAAGAATGATAGTTTCGTGTGGACCGACAAAGCCACCAATGCATTTGAGCGGTTGAAGGAAGCTATGTATCAAGCCCTCATTCTTACCTTGTCAGATTTCTCTAAGGTCTTCGTAGTGGAGATAGATGTGTGTGATAGTGGGGTAGGTGGTGTCTTCTCGTAAGATAAACACCCCATTCATTTATGAGCAAGGCCTTGCCTAACTGAAGTCGTGCCTTATCTACATACGACAAGGAAATGCTTGCAACAATTCTTGCGGTAGAAAAGTGGCACCCTTAACTCCTTGGGCATAAGTTCATCGTGCATACAAATCATCAAAGCCTTAAATACCTATTGGGGCAGTATATTACTATTGTCAACCAGCAGAGATAGCTCATTTGATATGACTTCGAGATCCAATATAAAAAAGCCTTGGAGAATAAGGCACTTGACGTCCTATCCTGGCAATTTAAAGACATTTTCCACAATTGAATGTAATGTATGGAATAAGGCATGTAATGCCCAAATGGGCAATAGTGTAATTCAAAATGTGGTGAGTGAGTTGGGTAAGAACCCAAATAGTCACCCTAATCACACTGTTAGAAGTGAGATCTTGTTCTACAAATGATAGATCTATTTGTTGTCAGAGAGCCATGTGATCCGGGATCTTTTATACGAGTTGCATGACACACCTAGTGGTGGGCATGGAGGCGTGTCCAAGACCTATCAAAGCTTGAAAGCCTTCTTTTATTGGTCGGGTATGAAGGTTTATGTCCGAGAATGTGTACGACAATGTGTGGTCTGTCAGGCCAACAAGTACGAGGCGATAAAATTGCCCGAGTTGTTGCAGCCTTTGTCGATTCTCGAGCGGGCATGGCAGTATATATCCATGGACATCGTGGAAGCTTTGCCCTCGTGTGAGCGCAAGAAGATCATTTTTCTCATGGTGGATAGGTTTTCAAAATACGCCCACTTTAGCCGATTGCCTTGAGAGTATACCACTAAGTTGGTGGCAAAGCAGTTTGTCTCACGTGGTGAAACTCCACGAGATGCCCAAGCGCATAGTGAGTGATTGAGATTCGATCTTCTTGAGTCAGTTTTGGTCCACCTACTTTGAGTTAAGTGGAACAAAACTGAATTACAGCACCGCCCACCACCCGCAAACGGATGGGCAGACAAAAATTGTGAACAAGGTTGTAGAGACTTACCTTCGTTGCTTCGTAGGAGACCGCCCAAACAAGTAACACTACTTTGTGCTATGGACGGAGTATGCCTACAACACTAGTCATTACTCTTCTATAGAGATGACTCTGTTCGAAGCATTATATGGGTTTTCTCCCCCGTCGTGGTTACATATGAGCACGTGAGTGCTGCATCTCCCGAGGTGGACCGTGATTTGAAGGTGCGAGATGAGATTCTCGCCGCATTGAGGAAAAATATCGTGAAGGCTCAGATCTACGACAAAGGTCATTCCGATCGGGGCTCGATTTTGAAAACAGGGGTGGTGCTATTTTTTGTTTGCTTATTTTATACTAGTTTATTTTTTTCATCGGGGCCATACCTTCACCCTCTATTTCCTTTCCTCTTCTCCTTCATCGCTAGCTTCCACCGAAGGTTTTGCTCCTTCCACCCAGCTTCCACCAATGCTCTAAACCTCTTCACCCACCTCCCTTCCATTAACTGAACATTGGTGGTCACTTCTCCACCCACCACCCCTTTTATTGGCTCTTAACTCATGGTTATCTCTCTCTCGCTCTCTCATCCATCCCATTTCTGTAGTGATAAAGAAACTAATCTAACTTAATCGTATGTTGAAGTTCAGGTAATATTTCAATGTTTTTATTCTTCCTTTGATGATGATAATGAAGGTTAATGTGGTCATCTTTTTTTTTCATGATATAACTTTGTTTTGGATTTTTAGTTATTATAATGGTGTTTCCATGCTAATCTGATCAAGGTTTGGTTAGTTGATAAAATTGTGTTGCAACCAATTAAGGTTTTGGCAATTGGGGCTTTAAGGTTAGGATTTGTTGAAAGGGGAAAACAGCGCTTACTATCCAATGGATGTTTGTAATGGAAAGAAAGCCTTAGGAGTTGGATTTTTTATATTTTATGGTCCTGTATGGAGTTTTGGCACAAGGAAATATTCAACATGTTCATTGGCTCAAGCTGGTAGAAGTTTGATTATGATAATTGGCTCCAATCCTCTATTGTTGGTATATACATTGGACAAAAAAAGTAAAACGTGGTAATTTTCTTGAGGTCCTTCAACATGTTTGCACAAAGGAACAAATATAGATCATGATCAAGGGTATAACAAAAGTTATGTCAAGAAAGGAGACATGGATCATGATCATGGGTATAAAATACAGTCCCCATCAAAATTTTCTACTCTTATTATAATGCAAACATGTGAGCTCTATGAAATTTAGGTTAAAGTGCTCTAGTTCCTTGACTAGATGAGAGTGTCACTCTCCAAATTTATTTGTTGCCACTAATATATTTTGAACAATCTCTCTAGCACCTATCCTTTGTGGTCCACATTATATAGTTCTTTTTACCCATGTAATTGGTACTTGAATATGCATGGAAATTGGTGTGCTACTGCTGATTTTTTGTACATCATTTGATGGGCTTCCATTGTAGAGATTTTCTACCCTTTTGTTCTAGTAAGCTCACAAAACCCAACTTATCTATCAAAAAAATAAAAGCTTACATAGGTCCTACATAGATGGGTAATATCTTATACACTAGTTCCATATATTTTTTGTCACATATTAGTTGAAGAAACACCATTGCTCCCATTTGGGGATCAAAGTTGAACATGGTTAGTCTTTACCAATCAAAATCAAATGCTTTATCACCCTTTTCTACTTCTGTCCCTTGTTATTTGGAGAGCATTTTGGGAGTAGGCCAATGAAGGAGTTCATGGAATTGAAAACAAAGCCCATATTCTTTTGGGGGAAATGCCAAAGAGTTGATGTCTCAGCTGATTTAGCTTCATTTTCAATATCTAGATCATTGATCATGAATACTTATGGTTTTTGTGTTAGCAATCAACTATCATTTCAAGTTCACTTTAGAAATTAATTGATGAATACATGCAAGAAAAAAAATTTATGATTTTGTTAGCTTAGTTATTTTTGTGTAAATTTTTGATGTATTTTTGTTTATACTTATGATCACACACACACACATATGTACAATGGATTTCCATTTTTTCTTGGTTGGGTTGTTTGAAACAAGGTACATACTTATTTATATCCTGTTTGTTCAAATATGATGTAGATGGCTAGCCAAGTTACTATCGATGGGATTGATAAAGCCAACAAAGCTAATAAAATAAATGCCAAACTTTCTGATAGAACCAGTACAAAGTGGACAAAACATTTAAATGAGATTCTAGCAGAGGTGATGCTAGATAAAGTACAACTTGGAAACAAGCCTCATTCTACCGTCACCAAAAAGGGATGGGAGAATATAATCAAATCATTCAATGCACAAACAGGGAGTGATTATATTCCTGTGCAAAGAAAAAAAAGTTTGATTTTTTTAGAAAGGAATATGATATCTTTAGCAAATTGTTGAAGGTTAGTAGCTTTGGCTGGAATCCAATGACAAGTCATTGAAGCTAGTGAAGAAGTATGGAATAATTACTTGTGCATAAGTTTCTTGCTTTTTCTTTTACCTATAGTTAAATATTATATAGAATGCATACCAAATTAGATAATTCATAAAGAAAAAATGGATGTCCATATTATGTTGAATTATGCACTAGTTTTGGCGGGTTAGTAGCAATTGGAGAAGGTGGAATTTCAGCAGCAACAAATGATGATGGGATTGAGGATGTTGATATAATTGATTTAGATTCTCAAGTGGTCGGAACACCTATTACATCACATGAACCTTCTCCAATGCATGCTAAAATAAGTGAAATGTTAAAGAGAATGTACAAAGAAGAAAACTACAGTGGTTTTCAATGACAAAAAAGTTTAAAAAATGTTTGAGATTGGTGCTACGGTGTTTGCATTAGCACAAGCTAATGAGAATAAGGCTGCAATAATTTGTTCTCAGCAAGAGTATTAAGTTGAATCATGCATGAAAGTATTGAACTCCATGTAGAATATGACTGGAATTAAAATTCAAAGCAATTGTGTTGTTTCAACATGTTGGGTATCTTGAAGTCTTCATTTCCATGGATGTTGAGCATTACTTGCTTTGGTTGGATTGTAAAACTAGCCAGTAAAACTAATACGTATGCAAGTCATTGCTTTTGATGGGCAAAAGAAGATTAGTTAGCTCATTTTTGTATAAAATGTTCTAATTAGTTTAGTAGCTTTAAATCTGTCCAATAAAAATATTTTGATGTACATCTTGTAAGATGGAGAACTGTTATGATCATGATGATAACATAATATGTCAGATGTATGTAATTTTTGTATGTTTGGGTACACATTAAATACATATATATGTACATTACTTTTTGTCTCATTATGATCATGGATATTTTCATTGCATATTCTTATTATGTTATGGTTTTGCTTTTTGAATTCTTCTAACATGTGATTGAATATAAATTTTTTAGTGCATAGAGCCAAATATTAATCCAGGCCTTGAAGAAGAAGAATGCATAGTCAATGCTGTAGAAGAATATTACAAGACATACCTATGTAAAAACCCCGGCAGAAATTCAATTTTTACTAGACCCAACTGTGTGCATAATGTTCTCAATGGTTATTTGAGAAGATGTTATGAATTATTTCGTATGGATAAAGGCATTTTTCAAAATCTTTGTAATGTTCTAGTAGAAAAAAAACTATTGAAAAATACACTAAGGATGGTTGTTGATGAGAAAGTGGCAATTTTTGTTTTGATTTTGAGTCACAATGAGTGCAACAGATTAATGAAAGAAAGGTTCCAACACTATGATGAGACAATAAGCCACCACTTTAATAATGTGCTAAATGCAGTAGTAAATTTTGCAAAGATGGTGACAGTACCACCATCATTTGACAATGTTCCTGTAGAAATTAAAGCAAACCCGAAGTATTATCCATGATTTAAGGTATACATATTTAGTTGCATGTTTTCAATTATTTTCACATGTAATAGATGATTGTGTTATAAATATGTTATATTATTTGTAGGGTTGCATTGGTGCAATAGATGGTTCACATTAAAGCAATTATTCCAGTTAAAAAAAGTGCTTTTTAGAAATAGAAAATCAAAGATTTCACAAAATGTTGTGCTTGCTCATTTGATATGAAATTTAATTTTGTTTTAGTTGGTTGTGAGGGATCTAACAATGATTCTTGCATATTTTGAGATGCTGTAAATAATTCAAAGCACAATTTTCTTCAGGCATATTTACATATAAAAAATTATTTTTAAAATTTGTTTAAAAAGTTAACATTAACATTGTGCTACAAATAAATATTATACTGTTGATGGAGGGTACCCATTAGTACGTGGTATTCTTAGTCCATATCGACATATACAATATTATTTTAAATGATTGGAAGCAGGGTTGCCCAGAGACTATGAAAAAATGGTTTAATCATTGTCATTCATCTTTCAGAAATGTGATAGAGCATTGTTTTGGTGCATCAAAAGCAAGGTTTCCAATTTTAAAAGAACCTGCTTTATATATAGTTTTAAGAAACACGCATATATTGTTCTAGCTTCTTTTACTTTGCATAACTTTATTGGGATGAACCACCAAAGAGATGAACTTTTCACTATATTTGAGCAAGAAGATCATGTAGTTGAGGATACCATTCAGGGGGATAAAGTTTGTTCTATATCTGATTCTCAACGACACAAGATGAAAGAGTTGCGAAACAAAATAGCAAGAGAAATGTACAATTGCTTTAACAATGTTTAATTGCTTGTTTTATGCATTTTTATTCAAGACTTGATGAATATGTTTATTGTTAGGACAATCAATTTCAACTACGCCCACATCAATTGTTCATTTGTATATGAAATGTTCTGTTTAAGATGATGCCTCACTCAGATGTGGTAGTTGGTTGTGCAATTATTGATCCGAACTTACAGGGGATGTTTTTGAAAATGGATCCAAACTTACATCTGGACCCCCATGTGCATTGATATTTTCAATGGTCTGTCCATATTGGAAATTTGATCCAAACTTACATCTTGGACTCACTTCTATGATATATACAGGACAAAAGTGTATTGGTCCAAATCCGACCCAATCTAATTCAGGTCCAGGTTCGAGTATGGCTGAAATTTGTGGACCATATAGGTTAATAGGTTCGTGTATGCATCTGGTCAGGTTTTCAATACACCTGTTTTTTCTTATATACAAGACAAAATTGCATAGGGCCAAACAAAAGGTACAATCTCAACCGGATCGAAAAAATATCAATTTATCTAAGTTCCATAATTGGTCTAAAATTTGATATAAGTGTACAAATCTAAGTTCCAATGTTTACCCGATTAAAAAAGAATCACTTTAGATAAAGCTCAAATCCGAAGGTACATTTGTCTCTTATTTTTATCATGCATTCAGGACAAAAGTTCATTGGCCCCAAATTAGGGGTGAAAACAAGCAGGATTTGGGTTGAATCCTATTACTTAAAAATCCAAATTCAAAATGCAACCATTAGATCTGAATCTAAATTCCAATGCACATTCAGATTTTACCTAAAGGATCCAAATTCAAAAACAAAATTTGGACATGGATCGGATATCCAACCATATTCTATCCATTTGCAGACCTAGTCCAGATCGGAGGTCTAATTTTAACTGGATAAAAAAATAAATTTAGATGAATCCTATATCTGATCCAAAATTTGGACTGAATGTACAAATCTAAGGTTCAATATGAACCCAAAGTAAAAAGAAATAAACTTGGATGAAGCCCAAATCTAAGGCAAAATTTGATCCAAACATACATTTGGGTCTTGGTTTTATGATGTGCACAAAACAAAAGTGCATTGGGTCCAAATCCAAGATCTAATTGCACCTTTATATCAGGTGATTTAAACAATATCGCATTAACAACAACCAAACAAACTTATACTTAAAAACCATTTAAATGGCATGTGATCCAAACAATGCTAAGAGTACTTTTCTTTTAGGTTTTACTCTCTTTATAACAAGCTAATTAATTTATTGTCCACTCAGAATAAACATAAATACAACCAAACAGGGCCTTATTTTCTGTATTCATCCTTACTTGTAGCTGGGGTTGTAAATGAGCCGATATATACAAGCCTTCATCTGAATCAGTTACATCATTCTTGAATATGGGTCTTAAAAATAACATCCAAATGTATATTCAGACTCAACATTACATTATTAGACTTCATAAAGATTTTGATTCAAATTCATACGAGCACTTTTCATAAGATCTAAGTTCAGGACCAGATCAAATCCAATCCATTTGCACTTTTTAGTTTTTACATATAAACCCCTTGTTTTCAAACTCTTTAGTTTTAAATCAGATTTGTGACATAACCCGTGTGATAAATGTTCGGTGATATTTTGAAAAAATCACAACAAAAACATGAGAAATTACCAGGCTGATATTTTGATCTTTTGGGTAAATATCAGCAGAAATTATATTCATGTTTTTTTAATTTTCTTAAAAAAATTGAAATTTAGTTTTTTTTTTTAATTTTCAAGTTTCTGTCAAAAATTTCAAGATTCACAAAAATTTTAGAATAACACGAGAGTTTGGCCGCAGATATTTACTGTCAACTAGGTTATAACTTATTTGAGTCTTGGGATTCAACTGTACAACCTTGGGTATGGCTTGGATCCGGATTCGGTTCAACACGATGCGTACCGTATATCCGAACCTTTTCCACGACCAGGTAGAGACGGGTTTGATCATGCGCAACCGAAGAGGTGGTATTTCGGTGTCACACGAACGTGGGGAATTCCTCGTACGATCTCCCTCTTTTTTTTTGTTCCCTTCCCACTTCGGTTGAGAGAGAGAGAGAGAGAGAGAGAGAGAGGAAGGAAGGAAGGATGGTGGTGTCTGTGGGAGGGGGAGCTAACGAGAGGGAGAAGGTGGCATTGGAGAAGGCCGCGCGGGGAGCGTTACACCTCTCTCGCTTCCATAAGATCGTTCTCTCCTGGGATTTCATCCACCTCCTCAGCGACTCCTCCTCTGTAACCTACCTTTCTTTCTCTTCTTCTTCGGCGTTTCATCCCCCCCCCTTTTGTTTTGTTCATTTATACGTTTTGGTATTATTGGGATTTCAGAAGAAGAAGAAGAAGAGAGAAGGAGAGAGTTCGGGCCTCCCGAAGGTAAAGAACACCTTCAAGGATGTAAGCGACTACATGGGCGTCTTCGAACCTCTCCTCTTCGAAGAAGTTAAGGCCCAAATTATCCAAGGGTCCGACGACGAAGGTGAATTTCTGCTTTGTAGCTTGTCACTCTTGTTGTTCTTCCTTCCTGAGGGTAGAGTATCTATGGATTCAGCGATTTGGGCTTTCTTCTTCCTTTGTGACAGTGGGCGGCTGGGACGTGGGTGCCGTTGTGTCCGTTGAGGAGGCGAGTGGGTTCCACATTGTGTCATTCATCGTCAAGCCCGAATTCGGCGAAGATTTGTCGGACAACGATCTCGTGCTGCTGTCGAGAGAGAAGGTACGCCTTATGCTTCTGTGTCCTGCTTTTACCGGGAACATGTGCTTTAGTTTCATCTTGTGATGAGAATGCCCTGGGGCTGATTATGGTGCACATTTTATGGTCGTGGATGTACCTCTTAAGCTGCTTAGTGTTGCTTGGATTCTTAGTGTTTTTTTTGCCTCTCTTCTTTCTTGAGTGAAAAAAACAGTATGCTTCTGTAACCGAGAGATCCGGGATTCGAATCCAATGGACCTGGCTGTCAGAAAAAAAAGCTCTATAGTTGATTGTTCAGCATGTTAAACCGTCGTGGGTGCTCCTATTCTGTTTCTTAGATTTGTTTGGATTTTTAGATGATCAGTCCATGCTGTTGTTGTTTTCTTATGCATATTATTGTTGTGTAATTGTGATGATGATGACAATGGCGATGGTGCTGGTGGACTGATTAAGTCAGGATTCCATAGCATTTATGGCAAATAAGTAAGAAATTATGTACAACCAAACACTTTACAAAAACCCAAGACCGTTGGTTGACCTTTAAGAAGGGAAAATGGTGTTGGATAAGAGTTCACCAACTCTGGAAACAAAAACCAACATCCTAACATTCCCTACTCCCCTCTAAGTATGATTTGAGTATTGCTTAACATAGCTCCTCCGTGCACCTAACCCTACATGGAGGAGAGGAGGATAAGGTCAGAGTGTGAGTAGGGAATCCAGGCATATACCGGGTGTTGTTGGCGTATAGTGTAGTGAGTCCGACGCATAAAAGATTGAAACCGGGGTGTAGATTGATGAGTTTGGTGAGTAGTTGGGCGACCTGTTGCCTCGTGTACCCGATGAGTCTGATGAGATCTCAACAAGTCCGGGTATATCGGGAGAACCTCTAACAGAAGAAGCTTCATTCTCAAGGCCTTGCGCGACCAGTTGCCTCTTGTTCTGACATTTCTTTAACTGACATTTCTTGATGAAATGCCCAATCTTTTCATAGTAGAGACACTCATCTGGAGTGTAAGTGGAACTTTCATCATCTTATGCACCTAAAGTATTTTCTTGATCCACCAGCACCTGGGATGGGACATGACTACTTTCCCTAAAGTACATCACAATCCATGTTGCAACTAGCAACACTTGATAAGAAAATGAGAGTCCGAGGCCACAAGGATGCCTAAATATAGGTGGAGTCCTAAGGTACTCCTTTGCGTTACCCGTGCATCTTTGTTTTGGCGGGCGTTATTCCGCCTTCTTTGCCACTGGAGCATATACAAAGAGTCCCACTGAGTGACTTGAGCCGTCATTGGCGAGAGTTGCCGCTGCTGTGCACTTCCTATCTGTGGCCTTCTTGATTTGACAATCTCAGATAGTGTGGTCCGTCTCACCACAGTGGATACAACCCTCCCCATTGTCGGGGTTGACCTGCCTTTCCACGCGGTGACGACACCCCCAGACTGTCATCTGTAACTCCCTAATGGCTGCGGCCTAGAAGATAGTTTAGTTTTAAGATCCTTATAGTTTAGAACATTAGAGATGAAGATTGGCATGTAAGACGTTGGTTAAATGTAATATTTTTAGTTATCATGAACTCTTAGTAGTTTAGTTATGACTTATGACATTTTTGTGAAAATGTCTATAGAGAAAATATGTGCATTAAAACACAATACCCTTGATATAAGAAGTGTGCACAAAGGCACTGAAATGAAATGGGGATCTTCGAAACACGAGCTTTGATTAACAAGAGCAAGTGTCAAGAATGACACTAAAGCATAACCCTTAAAAAGGGTATAACTGGAAACAAAATAAAAATAAAAATGTATTCTTTATTGATATGAAAAACCAATTGCTTAAGAAGCATTGGAGTGAAATACAAGAGGGGCTGCACCCCTTTATATACACAGCTGAAAGAGGACTCAATAGAGCTGTTGGGCACAGTCCAACAGCTCTATTTAGAGCTGTTGGAATGTGTCAGTCCAACAGCTCTATTAAGAGCTGTTGGACTGTGTCAGTCCAACAGCTCTATTGCTAGTCAAGTCTGGACAGGACTTGACTAGCAACAGTCATTCTAGTTCAAACTGAACTAGATGACATAAAGACAAAAAATAAAAATAAAGGAAAAAAAATACAGAAAAGAAAGAAATTAAAAATGTATTTATATATATAATAATATAATATTATTATATATACATATATGTACAGTTTTACATTTTAACACTCCCCCTCAAACTTACGGTACAATGAGCGAAAGTTTGTCTAAGAGAAAGTGAAATCGGGGAGCAGCGAGAGGCTTTGTAAAGAGGTCTGCTAACTGATATTCTGAAGTGACATATGGCAGATCAATTATCCCGTGTAGATATTCCTCTCTGACGTAGTGACAATCCATTTCGATGTGTTTGGTGCGTTCGTGAAATGTTCTGTTACTGGCAATGTAGATCGCACTTTTGTTGTCACAACACATTTGTGAAGCCTTTGTTGCTTCAACTCCCATGTCAGCAAGCAGTCGTCGGAGCCAAACTACTTCCATGATCGTGGTTGCCATGGCTCTGTATTCAGCTTCGGTGGATGAGAGAGATACCTTTTGCTGCTTTTTACACCTCCACGAGATTAATGATTCCCCTCAAAAGACACAAAAGCCAGTGGTTGAGTGTCTGTTATTGGGATCACCTCCCCAATCAGCATCAGTATATGCAATTAAATCAAGAGAAGAGGAGGAAGATAAGAAAAGTCCTCGTGAAAGAGAGGACTTGATGTATCTGATAATACGCATGACTGCTCCCATATGAACAGAAGTACGAGCATGTTGAAATTGACTTGCTGTATGAACAGCATGTGCTATATCTGGTCTGGTAATGGATAGATAGGAAAGTGCCCCGACAAGCTGTCTGTAAGGAGTAGGGTCTGCAAGAAGTTCTCCATCATCAATCTTCATTTTAACATTAACAACTTCTGGAGTGTCAACTTTCTTATCATCAGTAATACCAGACCTGAAAACAATATCAAAAGCAAATTTAGTCTGAGATAATAAATATCCTCTAGGAGAATAAGCAACTTCAATGCCTAAAAAATATCTCAACAAGCCCAAATCAATCATTTCAAAATGAGATTTAAGAAGTGTTTTGATTGTTTCAACTCCCTGTTTATCGCTTCCGGTGATGATCATATCATCCACATAAAGAAGAAGCACAATGATTCCTGCATCAGAATTCTTAATAAACAAAGCAGTGTCAGTTAAACAGAATTGAAAACCAATATCAATCATAACACGACTAAACCTATCATACCAAGCTTTTGGTGCTTGTTTAAGTCCATAAAGAGCTTTTTCTAAGCGAAGGACTTTACCCTTAGGAATACTTAGACCAGGAGGGGGTTCCATATATACTTCTTCAACTAGCTTTCCATTTAAAAAAGCATTTTTGACATCCATTTGAAAAATAGACCATTTTTTGATAGAAGCTAAGGCAATTAAGGTTCGGACAGTAGTCATACGAGCCACCGGAGCAAAGGTTTCTTCATAATCAATCTCATATTCTTGGGCATAACCTTTGGCTACTAAACGGGCTTTATATCTTTCAAGAGTACCATCACTCTTGGTTTTAATTTTATAAACCCATCGACATCCTATAGTTTTCTTCTCTGGAGGAAGATCTTGAATATTCCATGTAGAAGCCTTTTCAAGTGCATCTAATTCAACTTTCATGGCTTCTATCCATTTGATATCATTTTTTGCTTGAAAATATGTGGATGGTTCTTCATATGAGTGAATTAATGCAATAACTGCCCTATATGTGGGTGAGAAAGACTCGTATGATACAAACTTTTCTGGAGGCCTCGAGATTCGGGATGATTGTCTAGTTGGAATGTTAGAATATTTCTCAAGTGCACATGGAGTATTAGACTCTTGTCGCCTGGAATATTGAATACTAGTATCTCTATGAACTTCTTCATTTTCAACATTAAGATCAATAATTCTTGGATCATCATCAAAGTTACAATCAAGGTCATATTCATCAGATGTTGATGTTAGATCTAGCAAAAAGGAGTACTCAGTGACGTCTTTTAATTTTCTAAAATCAAAGAAGCTCTCCTTTTCAAGAAAGGAAACATTTCTAGACACATATAGTTTATTATTTTTGAAGTCAAAACATCTATAACCTTTCTGGTTTTCAGCATATCCTAAAAAGGCACAGGGAATCGCACGAGGGGAAAGTTTATCATTTTTGTCAGTAAATATGAAACATTTGCACCCAAATATTCTTAATCTAGAGTAGTCTGGAGAAATGTTCATAAGTTTTTCAATGGGAGTGATATTTTGTAACGAAGAAGATGGCATCCTATTAATGAGATAGGTGGCAGTTAAGGCAGCTTCTGCCCAAAAGTCTTTAGGGACTTGATTTGCTATTAATAAAGTTCTAGTGGTTTCTATAATATGACGATGTTTTCGTTCTGCCAGTCCATTTTGTTGAGGTGTATAAGGACAAGATCTTTGATGTGTGATGCCATGCAATTTAAGATAATTTTGAAAATCTGTGGATAAAAACTCTCCCCCTGAATCTGTGCGAAAAATAGTAATATCATTTTGAAATTTGTTTTTAACCATATTATGAAAAGTTTGAAAGTATGAAAATACTTCAGACTTATGTTGGAGAAAGTACATCCACGTATGTCGGGAGAAATCATCGACAAAAATAACATAGTAAACAAATCCTCCTTTAGAAATTACTGGTGCAGGACCCCAAACATCCGAGTGTATTAATTCAAGTGGTCTTGAAGAGAAAAAGGTTCTGTTCTGAAATGGTAATCTTTTCATTTTGCCGAGAATACAATCTTTACAATCAAATGATTCAGAGTTACAAAATTTCTCTAGATTTGGAAAATGTTGGATTTTGGCTATATGTGGGTGACCAAGTCTCTTATGCCACAGTTCCAACTCTATTTTTTGAATATTATAACAAAAAGCTTTCTTCGGCATTTCCAAAAAATCCATGTAATAGAGTCCTCCTTCTCTATGGCCTTCCCCAATCAGCTTGCCTGACTGGCGATCCTGTACCCAACAACCATGAGAAGAAAAAGAAATATTACACCCATAATCAGAAATTTGAGATACAGATAAAAGATTTAAATTTAATTTGGGAACATGTCTAATTTCTGGAATAAAAAAATTTTTTGTTTTATAAATTTTTTCAAAATCTCCTATTCCTTCTATTTCAAGAGAAGTCCCATCAGCAGTAAAGACCTTTGACACACTTGTTTTATTTTTAACACATTTGGATAGACTTTGATTATTTGGGGTCATATGAAAAGATGCACCAGAGTCAAGAAGCCAAGAAATTTTACCTAAATCAGAAAAAGATGAGGCTGCTGCGCCGGTTGAAGCTTCAGATGAGGAAGAGGCACCTTTGATGAGAGGCTGAAGGATCTCCATTAGTTGGGCCAGGGAAACTGGTGCATCCTGATCTTTAGGCTCCGATCCAGCAATTGCAGCTCTTTTTTCTCTCAGCTCCTTAAGTTTGGGACATTGTGGCCTGTAGTGTCCCGGTTCATGACAGTGATGACAAATAACTTTCTTCTTATCATAGTCACTATTTTGTCGGTTAAAGTGAGGAGGCCTATATGATCGAACATGATTCCCTGGTCTAGACACGGCTAAAACGGAATCATCTTCAATTTTTAAAGAACCTTTCCGGAGACGATTTTCTTCCATTGTTAACTCTTCAATAGTTTCCACAATAGAAGGAATTTTTCCCCGGTGAAGTAGGGCCGATTTAGTGGTTTCAAATTCCGGCCTTAATCCAGTGATAAACTGGTAAAAATGTTCAACATCGAGTTGTTTCTGACGAAGCTCGATGTCTTCGGCACAATGCCACTTTGGTTCTAAAAGGGAAAGTTCTTCCCAAAGTTCGGACAACCCATTGTAATATTCACGAATAGTTTTGTCTCCTTGTGTCATCATTCGAACTTTTTCTTGGAGGTTGCACACGTGTGCAATATCTTTAAGGGAATACATATTCTTAAGGTATTCCCATGCCTTATCGGCATGATCAAATTTGGCAAGACTTGAGCATTTTTTAATGTCAACGCTATTGATAAGCCATGACATTATCTTCGCATGAGATATTCTCCATTCTTTCCATTTCTTCTCGTATGAGGCAATAACCTTGATTTTCTCTTCTTCCGATAGAGGGACGTCTTTATCTCCCTCCTTTTTAGTAAGAGATAGCTTAGGTTCCGAATCGGAACCATCCACAATCCCCCATAAGCCTTTTCCCCATATATGGTGCTTCATGATTGAAGCCCATGTTACATAGTTCGTATCGCTTAGTTTCATAGGCATGATGGTGACTTTATCATTGTCATCCATCGATTACAAGGAGAGAAAGAATAGGGATAGAAGAGAAACAAGAAGGAAAATGAGAAAGAAAGAAAAAAAAAACAATACAACAAGATGTGAAATCTTCTCCAATGAAGTGATAAAACACTTCTCTTCAAGTGGCGAACACTTTTGCAAACGGGCACGGAAACCGAGGCAGCTTTTCCTCAAGATTTAGTACTTCCGCGGCTTTGATACCATGAAATGAAATGGGGATCTTCGAAACACGAGCTTTGATTAACAAGAGCAAGTGTCAAGAATGACACTAAAGCATAACCCTTAAAAAGGGTATAACTGGAAACAAAATAAAAATAAAAATGTATTCTTTATTGATATGAAAAACCAATTGCTTAAGAAGCATTGGAGTGAAATACAAGAGGGGCTGCACCCCTTTATATACACAGCTGAAAGAGGACTCAATAGAGCTGTTGGGCACAGTCCAACAGCTCTATTTAGAGCTGTTGGAATGTGTCAGTCCAACAGCTCTATTAAGAGCTGTTGGACTGTGTCAGTCCAACAGCTCTATTGCTAGTCAAGTCTGGACAGGACTTGACTAGCAACAGTCATTCTAGTTCAAACTGAACTAGATGACATAAAGACAAAAAATAAAAATAAAGGAAAAAAAATACAGAAAAGAAAGAAATTAAAAATGTATTTATATATATAATAATATAATATTATTATATATACATATATGTACAGTTTTACATTTTAACAGGCACAACGAAAACACCGATACACATGCACAAAGGCACCGATACACATGCACAAAGGCATAAAAATAATCTCTTTCTTATTGAATCACCAAATAGATCTTTACAAAAGCTTGAAAAATACAAAGGGGGAAGACCCCTATTTATACACCTTAGGAGACCAAAGAGGGGCTCCAATATAGACTTGGAGCCCCTCCAACGGTTAGAATTCTAACTATTGGAGGGGCCCCAACATCTATATTGGAGGCCCCTCTTTGGTTGAAAAAGAACAAAAAAAGAAAAAGAAAGAAAAATAAAAAAAGAAAAGGTATAAAATTACATACATATTCATAAAGTAGAATATGTGTAAAATAGAGGGAAAAGATAGATTTACCCTTATCAGGTATATATATATATATATAAATATATATAGGAGATACAATTTAACACCCCCCTTAAACTTAGGGCATGATGACCAAAAGTTTGCCAAGAAGAAAGTTAGAACTTGGAGAACAAACCGCCTTGGTGAAGAAATTTGCCGGTTGATATTTTGATGTTACATAAGGAAGATCTATAACTCTTTTCAGATATTCTTCTCTAACATAGTGGCAGTCTATCTCAATAGACTTTGTTCGCTCATGAAATGTGTGATTTTTGACAATATATATTGCACTTTTATTATCACAACACAATTTTGTGGGTCTTTGAACACGTATTCCCATATCTTCTAGCAACCTCCGAATCCAAACAATTTTCATGGTAGTGGCTGCCATGGTTCGGTACTCAGCTTCGGTAGATGAGAGAAACACCTTCTGTTGTTTCTTGTATCTCCAAGAAACTAATGATTCACCTAGAAAAATACAAAAACTAGTGGTGGAGTGACGATTATTAGGGTCACCTCCCCAGTCAGAATCAGCAGAAGCAATTAAATTTAATTCGGAGGAAGAAGATATAAATACTCCCTTATTTATGGTTCCCTTTATATATCTGATAATTCGAAGAATGGTGCTCATATGTACTGTTGTAGGGGCATGTTGAAATTGGCTAGCAACATGTACTACATGAGAGATATCAGGTCTGGTAATGCTGAGATATGTTAATGATCCAACCAGTTGCCTGTAAGGAGTGGGATCTTCTAGAGGAATCCCATAATCAATCTTTATTTTTGATTCTACTATTTCAGGATTTTCACAAACCTTGTCATCTGTGATTCTTGACCTGTTAATGACCTCACAACCAAGTTTAGTTGGAGATAAAAAATAGTCTCTGTGAGATTAAACAACTTCAATATCCTAAAAATATGTCAGAAAACCTAAGTCTGACATTTCAAATTTTGTTGTTAATATATATTTAATGCTCTTGATTCCTTTGGCATCATCACCTGTTATCAACATGTCATAAACATATAACAATAAAATCATAATTCCTTCGTCAGATTTTTTGACAAACAAGACAATTTCAGTATAATATGAAGAAAATTCATTTTCCAACATCACATTATTAAATCTATTGTACCAAGCCTTGGGGACTTGTTTTAAACCATAAAGAGCTTTTCGTAGACGAAATACTTTATTTTTATGAATTTCCATACCTGGAGGAGCATCCATATAGACTTCTTCGTTAAGATCATCATTTAAGAAAGCATTTTTGACATCCATTTGATAAATATTTTATTTTTTAATTTAGGCAATAGTGATGAGACATCTAACAGTGACCATACACGCAACATGAGCAAATGTCTCATCATAGTCTATTTCATATTCTTGACTATATCCTTTAGCTACTAAGCGAGCTTTATACCTTTTAAGAGATCCATCACTTTTGGTTTTGACTTCAAAAACCCATTTGCATCCTATAGTTTTCTTACCACTAGGAAGATTTTGAAATTCTCATGTTTTAGCTTTTTTAAGTGCTTCAAGTTCATTGTCCATAGCTTCTTTTCATTTGAATACTCTTTTTGGCTTCTTCAAAATTTTTAGGTTCGATATATGAGTGAGTGGTACTAAGACAAGCTCAATATTTAGGTGAGAATGAATCATTGAATATAAATCTAGATGAAACTCTTCTAGTTCTTTCAGTTCTTCGAGGATTTGCATCATATGAAGTAGATTCACCATGCTCACTATATATTTCAATTGCACTTCTAAAAATGCTTTTATCTCTATGTGTATAAGTGATAGGATCACTAGATGTCCTTTCTTCATGATGATGGTTGGTGGGTGGATTAGAAACATTGTTGTTTTCGTCTACTTCATTATCACTAATATCATTACATGTGAATTCATCGTCACTAGAAATATCATCATTTCTGGATAATAAGTCAAACAAGAAGGAATAATTTATATTTTCTTTATGGGATTCACATTGTTCAAAACCACTAACATTTTTAAAAAAAAGTTATATTTCTTGAGACATATAATTTGTCATTTTTAATATCATAACATCGAAACCCTTTTTGCGTTTTGGAATATCCAAGAAAAGCGCACGAAATGACTTTTGGTGAGAGTTTGTCATTTTTATCTGTAAGTACAAAACATTTGCATCCAAAAACTCTCAACCTATTATAATCGGGTTCTTTTTGATACAATATTTCAAAGGAAGAAATTTTATTTAAATTTTTAGATGGAAGACGATTTATAAGATAAACAGATGCAAGAGCCACCTTGACCCAGAATCTCTTTAGAATATTTTGAGAGATAAGTAAGGTTCTTGTGGTTTCAATAATATGCCTATATTTTTTTCAGCTAAACCATTTTGTTGAGGGGTTTTAGGATAAGATTTTTGATAAACAATGCCGTAATTTTCAAGATAACTTTTAAATTCATTTGAAAGATACTCACCTCTGGAGTCGGTCCTAAGTATCTTTAGATTATCATTAAATTTATTTTTAATCATCATATGATATGCCTTAAATGATGAGAATACTTCATGCTTTTGTTTAAGAAAGTATATCCAACAAAATCTAGAGTAATCTTCTACAAAAATAACATAATATGCAAAACCTCCTTTCGATATAACGGGTGCCGGATCCCATACATCAGAATGAACAACTTCAAATGTTTTAGTGGTAAACATTGATCTTTGTTCAAAAGGCAAGCTTCTCATTTTTCCAAGAATACAATCATTATAAGAGAAATTATTTTTACAAAGATTTTTAACAAAATGTAAAAAGGAGAGCTTGATGACATTTGGATGCCCAAATCTTTTGTGCCAAACATTTATATCTCTATGTTGGGCAACATTACAAAAAGAGTTCTTTGGAGTCCACATAGTATAAATCTCCCTTCCTAGAGCCTTTCCCAATCAACTTTTCGGACCGGCGATCCTGTATCCAATACTTATCAGATGAGAATTTTATATCACATCCATGGTCCGAGAGTTGAGCGACCAAAAGCAAATTTAAATTCAGTTTTCGTATAAATCTAATTTTGAGAATAAAAAATCCTTGTCTTTCAAAGTTTCTAATTCCTTTGATTTCAAGAGAAGTGCCCTCCATGGTTGAAACAAAAGATGGCGATACATTTTTTGAATATTCGAAAAGAGAAAAAATATTTGGAGTCATATGAAAGGAGGCACCCGAATCTAAAAGCCAAGAAGTCTTACCGGGAGGAGAGAATGTTGACATGGCGGCTCCGGAAATAGCTCTTTTGAGAAGAGGTTGAAGTGCTTCCACAATTTGATTTAGAGAGAGAGCTACCTTAGTGGAAGTAGATGAACTTTCTTCTTTTTATGGTTGAAATATGGTGGACATAGACAACAACTTCTTCTATTTTGGATATACCGGTTTGATGTACCCTTGTTCTTTACAAAAATGACATATAATTTTGCTATATTCTCTTCTTCCACCTTGCCTACCATTTTCTCTTGCTTCTTGATTTTGATTTTTAAAATGAAGAGGTTTGTATGGTCTCAAGTTGTTACCCGGTCTAGAAACGACATTAACTCCATCATTTTCTTCTTGATTGCAAGGCGTTGCAAGAACACTTGGATTATTCTCACTTATGCTCATACGAGTTTCTTCCCCACTTAATTTGGTAATGACATCTTCAAGAGAAGGAGAAATAAAAGAAGATATGAGAGAAGATCTAATTTGTTCAAATTCGGGTCTAAGCCCATTTAAGAAGTTGAAAAACTGATCTTCCTCTAATTGTTTGTGTCGAAGTTCAATGGCTTCTCCACTCCATTTGG
This sequence comes from Nuphar pumila, assembly GCF_984573655.1. Taxonomy (NCBI): domain Eukaryota; kingdom Viridiplantae; phylum Streptophyta; class Magnoliopsida; order Nymphaeales; family Nymphaeaceae; genus Nuphar; species Nuphar pumila. The sequence continues at coordinate 130,668,578 of NC_143250.1, forward strand.
GTTCAACCATGACAAGTTCATCCCAAATAGAAGATAGCTCGGTGAAATACTCTCTAATAGTCATTTTGCCTTGTTGGATGATCAAGGCTCTCTTTTGAAGGTAATATTTGTGAGACAAATCCCTTGAGGTGTACATCTTTTCAAGGTATTGCCATGCTTGAGATGTTTTTTGAACTTTATAATGTTAGCATTGATTCTAGTTTCAACGGACGAAAAAATCCATGATAGGATTTTGGAATTTCTCATCTCTCATTCCTCACGTTTCTTGCTACATTCTTTAAGAGTATTCCTCATGTTTCTTTTTTCTCCCTCAAGAATTTTTATCTCCCATTTTTCTACCAATGTGATTTTTGGCTCCGGTTCCGATATTGAGCCTTGAACATACCCCCAAAGCCCCTTACCTTTGATATGAACTTCCATATTGCCGGCCCAAACATGGTAATTCGATCCATTGAGTTTGAAACCAAGAGAAAAATGAAAGTCTTTTTCCGCCATTTGAGAAGAGAGGGGATTTAAGAGTAGAGATACTTACCACAATAAGTCTTTAAGGCTTACTTGAAGTGGTATGCTTCTCACAAATTGTATTGCAAGGGTTTTCCACGCCAAAAACCAAGGATGAGGTAGGAGCACGTTCTTCGAGACACACGCCAGAATGAGATAGCACACGATCTACTCTTTTGATGACCGAGCTCTGATACCATGTGAAAATGTCTATAGAGAAAATATTTGCGTAAAAACACAATACCCTTAATATAAAAAGTGTGCACAAAGGCACAAGGAGCACTCACAAGTGCACAAAGGCACATATACATATGCACAAAGGCATAAAAAATAAACTCTTTCTTATTGAATCACCAAATAGATCTTTACAAAAGCTTGAAAAATACAAAAGGGGAAGACCCCTATTTATACACCTTAAGTGACCAAAGAGGGGCTCCAATATAGACTTGGAGCCCCTCCAACGGTTAGAATTCTAACCGTTGGAGAGGCCCCAACATCTATGTTGGGGCCCCCTCTTTGGCCGAAAAAGAACAAAAAAAGAAAGGAAAAAGAAAAAGAAAGAAAAATAAAAAAGAAAAGCTATAAAATTACATACATATTCATAAAGTAGAATATGTGTAAATTAGAGGAAAAAGCTAGATTTACTCTTATCAGGTGTGTGTGTGTGTGCGTGTGTGTATATATATATATATGAGTAGGTAGATACATATACATCTATGTCACAGGGACTCGGCCAACTGGGTGCCGCACCCGCGTCGACGCGACGCGGGTGCGCGTGTAGATGTGGCACCGGGTGCGGTCAACCTGACCCTGAGTGCGTTGACCGCACCTAGGGTCATTTATGTCCAACTTTTGGGCTTTATATATATATATATATATATATATATATATATATATATATATATATATATATATATATATATATATATTTGCCGCACCCCCGCACCCAAGTTTTTTGAAAGTGCTGCACCCCCGCACCCGCACCCACACCCATGTGACATAGATATACATATATATATATATATATATGAAATATATATGTATATGTATCTCTCTCTATATGTATATAAATATATATAGGAGATACAATTTAACAATTGACTTTGGTGTGAATTTAATATTGTTAGTTAAGGATTTAATTGCGTTTAAAATTTAAATTATGTAGTTGCTTTTTATTTATATTGTCAGTTATCAGTTGCATGGCTCCTTATTAATTTTAGCATAAGGAGAAGAAGATGATGATGATGATCATGATTATTGAGTTTTTATATAATATTTTGCTTTTAATTTTGTAATATAAAAGTAGGTGATTTGTGGCATGTTCTTAATTGCAAGAGTCATATGGAGCTCATGTATTTTGTGCAATTCATCATTGTTTCATGTGTTATGATTTTTTAAATTTTTTTCTGATTTTTCTTGATTTCTTTTTAAAATTTTGATTTTTAAAAAAAAAAATCTATGATACGATACAATGTTACTTTGGGCTCAACCGATACGACAGGTACAACCTTGTTTTAAACTGTAGATTTTCAAACCTTATAAAAACCTATTCATGTGTAGGAATTGGATTATCCAAGAGTCCATTCCTATAAAATCAAGTATACAAAACACATTTGTGTGGTCGAATTTGAGAAAACATAAAAAAAAACCTTCGAAAGTCTTGTATGATGGCGGCAGTCATAGATTGGAGTAGGCAGCTACCTACCATATATATGGTACCTATGCTGCAGGCTAGTACCTATAATCAATGTAGCAAAACCCAGATTCTTTATTTATTTGATCCTTTTGTTACATCTAACATTGTACATGTGATCTACGTGTTCTTTTTAGTAGGAACCAACATTTGGATCGCCGGAATTTGACCTGTATACAGGATTTCCCAACAATGCAAAAATAAAAAATTGTAAATATGCAGTTTTTTTGACTAAAAACATGTGTTTTCGAAAAACGTGATCTAAGGGTTGATTTACACTAAATTGTCTACACAGAACACATCTACAAGGTTAGATTGAGTCAAAACAACTTCCATCATGAGATTCCAACTAGATTGTAGATACAATCAATTGTAGCAAGTGTATATATATATATATATATATAGAGAGAGAGAGAGAGAGAGAGAGAGAGAGAGAGAGAGATAGAGAGAGAGAGAGAGAGAGATGTCATCCATTGTTATCGGAAGTGCACCCACTTATTTAACAAAAAAACACTTTTAGCGGCAATTATCGACCACCGCTAAAAAGGGTTTTTCCGAGTGGCAGCCAAGACCATCGCTAAAGCCCCTAAATCTAAAAAAAGAGAGCTAATGAGCGTTGTTCGATGCTCGTTCGATGAAAGGGATGTGAACAACAATTCAAAAAACTTGGGTGTAGGGGTCTTATACATACATACATACATATAATATCTATATAGAGAGATATATATGTATAAGACGCCCGTGCCTAAGTTTTTCGAATTGTCGTGCTGCACCCCTTGCACTGGCACCAATGTTGTAAGTATCGTATTGTATCATAGAATATGGTATGATGCATATCGTTATTATGAGAAGTAACGATACGATACACACTCGTATTTGCCTCATATGTATCGTACGATACAACCCTGTATTGTACTGTATCGTACGATACACACCTTCAATGCACTTTAAAAATGGTTGAATCATAATTCTTTTGTTTTTGGGTTTTAAAGGCCTCTTGAAGGCCGACTCCCTCATTTGTGCAGAGGCCATTAGAGGGGTATCCTCTCACCCTAAGAATCATGATAGTGATTTGGGGGTCGAACTGTGCGCAACGGAGAGAGCTTTTGTGGTTTACTCAAGTAAACTTGGTTATTTTTTTTTTTGTTTATGTAATATGAAAGTATGAGTCTTATGACATGTTCTTAATTGCAAGATATTTAATATTTTGCATTATTCTTGTGACAATTGATGTTTGATGATGTCTTATGCAACTCATAGAAACATAAATGCTTCATATTTGATTTTATGGTTGTATTTTGTGCAATTCATCGTTGTTTGATGTGTTATGATTTTTTTATAATCTTGCTATTTTCTTGATTTTTCATGATTTTTTAGAATTTTAGAATTTTTTTATTAAAAACTATGATTTTTTATGATACGATAAGTATCTTATTTTGGGTGACAGATTATTACCCTATGAAGGACCCCTCATAGTCAACAATACAACCTTAGTCTTTCCTATAACCAATTATAATTCTCAACTCCTTAGTCCCCTACCTATGCACAAACCATCTTATTTGCCAAACATTAGGACAACAATTTCTCAATGTTGCACCCAACTGCCACACGATGATCTCTTTATCTTCATTCATTTTTTTGGCAAGTTGGTCATCATCATCATCTTCATAATCTTGAACAATGATTGAAAGTCCTTTGCATTTTTGCAAAATTTTTCTTTGAATTTCTTCTAGTTCAGCAATAACATCAACACGAAAAGTTACAGGAATAGATGAATACTCACATGCCCGTACATTTTGACGAAGACATGCAATATGTTGTTTAAATTTATGTAATTCACCTCTAATAGTATATCCACAAAATAGACATCTCAATGATGACCCTAGTAATGGTACATCATTCATGCTTTTGCAGTATTGCCATGCAGGATCATCTCTATAAGATGAACGTGAAGACGACATCGAAAGATATAGAATAAAACATAACCGATTAACCATCAAATAAAAATATAGGCATACAAATATTCGACAACAAGTTTACACACACATAGAATAGGGATTTTTTACTTAATCCACTTTCTTGAGTGAAAAAAGGGTGCAAATGCACTTTTACTTGAAAAAATTGTAAAAGCCCTTTCTCTTGCACACGGATAGGCTCATAAATCGCTCTCACGACTCCTAGGGTGTGTGGGTTCCCCTCTAATGACCTCTACACAAAAGAGGGAGTCGGTCCTCAAGACGTATTTAAAACCCAAAAAGTAAAAAAATAAGTTTTGGTTTTTTTAAAGCGCGCTGAAGGTGTATCGTACCATATACACTCGTATCACAATGCGAGTGTGTATCGTATCAGTTTCTCCCAAAGTTACCATACGTATCTTATCGTATCATATGATACAGACAACCTTGGTTTAAAATTTTCATAAATACTCAAGACTTAAAAAACCATGTTTTTTAAACAAAAAAAACATAATCCAAGTGTCATTTTCTAGCAATTCGACTATGCTCAACACATCTGCAAGGCCAGATTTGTGAAAAACACTGGAAAATCCTTGTTCGCTTGCAATAGGCACTTACTGTAATGCCCCAAAATTTCAAACTTGCGAACCTTTTAGAAAACAGGCAACAGACTAGAAAAAATCTCTTTCCTTCAGAGTTTGTTTATGAAATCAGTGGAAGACTATTCTTTTGTTAAATTCAGAAAGGCAAGCTCACAACTTTGGGCACGTTAGCTAAAAGAACCAAAACTCACAATCCATGCTGCTTGCAAAACACTTGGAAAAACCACTTTCATTAAAAGAAGTACCCAAATAGTACAAAATTTGGATATCCCAAGGAAAATCCGTTACAAAACCCAAAAACGTCCAGGACGCGAGCTAAGAGCAGAAAAAGAAAATCTTGAAGCCATCTTGTCATCGCGCCATTGCTCGTGGTGTACCTAATCATCACCTGTACTCATAGAATGGGTTAGTTTTGCGAAAAACTAGTAGGTGCATAAGAGACTACAAGAAACTGAATTAAGTACATTTAATTCAGCATGCTAAGCAGTTTAAAGCAGATATGCAGTTAAACAGGTAAGCCGTTCAAAGCAGGTGAGCAATTCAAAGCAAGTAAGCAATTTAACTGTCAAACGCATCATGACGATTCATTTGATCGTAAGCTGTGAACTACCATGCAACAAGCAAGTCTCATCACCCATCAACCAGTGTGAACAAACTTTATGTTTCGATATTACTGGCCCGCGGGTACGCGCAGGCAAATCGTAGAAACAACTGAGACTAGTTTGAGCGTCTGTTATTCTATGTATTTTCAATAACCCGAATAGCTAGTTGAATCCGCTCCTAAGGGGACAACTTTAGCCGAGAGAGGATTCCCCAAAGGCAGGTGCTTGGCAATGGATGCATCCAACTTCTACAAAAGTCCATGAGATCTACCACTTAGGATAATGTTTGGTAGTCCCTTCCCCTAACACCAATGACTGGGGAGGCCGGATCTTTGCCCGTGGTGTGGTTGTTAACAACCTGTTCATTGGAGTTTTGTACCGATCCATCCTCTCCCTTGACAGAAACACAAGGGCGAATGAGTGTATCAGGGGTAAATTAACTGACCACTCATTCTATATGCTCTGGTCTTTTGACCAAATGAGCATCTTACCTTTGAAGGCGATCTCATTTTTATGTGTTTACAACATTGTACATTTAGCTCTGTTCGAGGTCGCACGACCGTCTCATCCGATCATCGCAGTACTAGCGTGTAGTGCACGACTACAAGTACTCTAGGATGAAAGGGGTATAGTTCCTCAATAGGAGCCTCAACAAAAGTGTTTCACAAAGATGTAATGTTTCTTAAACTTTACTTTTGACATTCTTTATCTTTTGAAACAGCCAACAACTTGTGCCAACATTTGACATGCGATTTTCTAGAATCTCATCTGCTATCGGGGTATCTACATGCCTCGCATGACTCGATACCGGCCTCGGTAGACGGGATACTCAAGCCCCAATTCGGGGTTACCCGAGATATGTCGAATAGACGAACAAAATCAGTTAAAACACATTCTTTCAAATACTTCGATTTGGGAAGTCTTTGATGCTTTTGCACAGCTCCCTAAAATCTCAAGTCTATGTTGCAGGATTGCTCACTCGAAAAACCAGGATCCTTGCTAGAGATCCCTTTCCTTAGACGATGATGTATTGTTAAGCCTCAACCTAACTCTAATCGCAAGAGGGAGAGCGGTAAATGCTCTTTGCATCCTCCACGAGGATGCCTTTACAGCACATGCAAAGTGCAAAAACCTGAGCGTCATCTCCAATGGCAAGACAATAACAAAACATTTGCAAAAGCAGGAGCCTGGGCGCAAAGCGCGATGGCAAGGTAAAGACTGTGAGCAGAAGTGCAAACGCAAAGCTTGGGCGCAAAGCGCGACGGCAAAGTAAAGACTGACAGAAAATAAAGGACAAGGATCGCGAAACCACGTACTTGAGTTAAATGCTTACTCGTATAAATATATATGCATATATATTTATTTAATTATCTTTTTTAGTTAATTGAACTTAATTCAATTGTCTAAGTCCTCCGTGCAATCTTTCCCTATCTTGGGGAGTTGCGAGCTTACTGGCATCTGCGGGTGTAGGCGATTGATGGCTCGGGCCGCAGAGCACGAGCGAGATCCGTCGTACGCGATGCAAAGACGACGATCTTATCAAGTTAATACTAGAAATAGAAGGTCAGGGGCACTGCCGTTGTCCTGATGTGAAGGAAGTAGAGGAAGGGGCATCGTGCCCTTGCGCACCAGCTCTAAGCGCAAGAAGCAGGGGCTACAATCCCATGCTGACCTGCTGTCGACAAACTACGAGGAGGCAGGAGGTTGCACTGCTGCCCTTAGAAGGTGAGGGCAGACAGGGTTGCGGCCCAGCTTGACAAAGTAGAAGAGGGGCAGGGGCAAAGCCCCTGCCTGTCAACAACGAAGGGGAGGCAGGGGGCTTCACCCCTATCTGTCGAGCATACAAGGAGGCAGGGACTTGTCCCCTGCCTGGCGATTATGCGAACAGGCATGGGGCGAAGCCCCTGTCTGATGCTGGGGGAGAGGAAGGGGGCTCTGCCCCTGCTAGCCGAAAAGCAAAGAGGCAGAGGCTAGTTCCCTGCCCGTTAGCCACAAAGGGGGAGGCAAGGGGATTCACCCATGCCTGCCGAATACGCAAAGAGGCAGGGGCCTAACCCCTGCCTGACGAACACACGAATCGGCAGGGAGTGAAGCCCCTGCCTGATGCCAGAGAAGAGGGAGCAGGGAGGGGGTTCGACCCCTCCCCTGAACAACGACGGTGCAGGGAGGGGCTCGACCCCCTCTCCTGCCGTAACAAGGAGCAGGCAGGGTCTCGACCCCCTCCCCTGCCATAATAGAGAGCAGGGAGGGGCTCGACCCCTCCCCTGCTAAAGATGGTGTAGGGAGGGGGTTTGGCCCCTCCCTTGTCCGCAGGGAGCATAGGGAGGGCTCGGCCCCTCCCTACGTAGGGAGGGGGCTCAACCCCTCCCCCGCCAAAAACGATATGCAGGGAGGGGGCTGGGCCCCTCCCTCGCAAAACACATCGCAGGGAGGGGGCTCTGCCCCTCCCTTGCGATTTAGGGCAGCAAGGAGGGAGCTTTGCCCCTCCCTTGCAATTGAGGGAGGCAAGGAGGTGGCTCAGCCCCTCCCTACGCAAACAGAGAAGTGGGGGAGAGAGAGATGGAAAGAAAAGGAGAAAAAGAACTTGGGTGCGCACCTGGAGCTCGCCGGAGAGGAGCTTGCCGGAGGGGGTCGGTGAGGTTGCCGGCGCAAAGTAAAAGGGGGAGAGGAAGTACAGAGAGCGAGAACGGGAGAGCAGAGGGGAAGGAGGTTTTGAGAAACCTCCCCCCTTTGCCCCGTTGTCTTTAAAAGGCACGAGGGAGGCAGTGCCTCCATTGGGTCCGGGTCCGGATCTCACTCGAATCCAAGTTATTTTTTTTTCGGGTTTTTACATCCTACCTTAAAATAATTTCGTCCGCGAAATTTCTATTGCATTCATTGTTCAAAATACAAGTCAGGGTATTTTTCCCTAATATCTGACTCAGGCTCCCATGGACATTCATTTATTCCATGGTGTTGCCAACGTACTGTTACAAGAGAAATCGTTTTTGATCTGAGTACTTGGTCTCGACGATCAACGATTGCTACAGGTCTTTCCTCGAACGTCAAGTCTTTTTGGATGTCCACATCATCGTAATGAATGATGTGCGATGGGTCGTGAACGTAACTTCTCAACATAGATACGTGGAAGACGTTGTGGATTTAAGCGTACTAAGGAGGCAGCGCAACACGGTAAGCCACCTCACCGATTCGATCCAGGATCTCAAATGGTCCGACGAATCGGGGATTCAACTTTCCCTTCTTTCCGAAACAGAAAACGCTCTGTGTAGGAGATACCTTAACAAAAACCATATCTCCCGCTAAGAACACGAGCTCTCGATGCCGACGATCGGTGTAACACTTCTGCCGACTTTGCGCAGAACGCAGACGTTCCCTGATCATCTGCACTTGCTGAGTATAGTGCTGTAGCACTATTGGTGAATCCTGCGTCCGTTCATAAACCTCATCCCCGTAAACAGGTGATCGACAAGGCTTCTTGTACAAAGCTTCATACAGGGCCATTCTGATGCTTCATACGGTGTTCCTGTACATGGCAGTACTGAATTTCAGTTTCGTGCCCAAGGCCAACTGCAGCTGCCCCCAAAACCTGGAGGTGAACCTCGGGTCACGATTAGAGATGATTGTCATAAGAACACCCTGCAATCTCATAATCTCTCGGACATAGAGGTCCGCCAAGCTGTCCAGTGACTGACTGAGGCAGATAGATAGGAAATGCGTTGATTTAGTGAGTCGATCCACGATCACCCAAATCACATCGTGTTTCTTCCGCATCCTCGACAAACCGACGATGAAGTCCATTGGGATGTCCTCCCACTTCTATTGTGGAATCTCTATCTGCTGCATCACTCTGCCTGGTCGCTGTTGCTCGATCTTAATCTGTTGGCAAGTCAACCACTTTGAGACGTACTCGACTACGTCTCGCTTTACTCTGCTCCACCAATATCTGTGATGCAAATCTTTGAACATCTTCGTGCCGTCCGGGTGAATCGTATACTTGGACTTGTGGGCTTCTGCGAGAATCTCATCTCTCAAAATAAGATCTTATAGCACCCAGAGATGATCCTTATGCCATACACTTCCTTCCTCACTCAGATGGAAGGGGGTATTGGCCCGCTACGCTAGAGCCTTCAACTTTGCGTACTGCACATCGATCTTTTGTTTGACAAAGATCTTGAACAATAGCTCAGGTTGAGCTACCATGCTGGAAAGACTGATTGAATTTTGAGTGACCACAAACGGTTCCCACGATACCAGATCCTCGATCAGCTTCCACCCAACGAATAACAAGCTAATGGAAACACTGGGAGACTTGCGGCTCAGGGCGTCGACCACGACATTCGCCTTTCCTGGGTGGTAGGACAGGGTGAAGTCGTAATCCTTGAGGAATTTCAACCAATGCCACTGTCTCATATTTAGCTCCTTCTGCGAGAACAAGTATCTTAGGCTCTTGTGATCTGTAAAAGCCTCGAACCACTCCCCGTACACATAGTGTCGTCATATCTTCAATGCGAAGACCACCGCTGCTAACTCCAAATCATGAGTCGGATAATTCTTCTTATCAATTTTAAGTTGGCGCGATGCATAGGCGATCACTTTGTCGTTCTGCATTAGGACGCAATCCAAGCCCGTTCTTGACGCGTCGGTGTAGATCACGCAGTCGCATTGACCCGAAGGTAAGGCCAGAATAGGAGCAGTCGTAAGACGTTCCTTCAACATCTGAAAATTGCTCTCACACTTGCTGTCCCACACGAACTTAGCTTCTTTCTTTAGGAGCTTCGTCATGGGTAGAGAGATCTTAGAAAAGTCCTGGATAAATCTTCGGTAATACCCAGTTAATCCAAGAAAACTCCTGATGTCACGAACATTCCTCTGCTGCTGCCAACTGAGTACAGCCTCCATCTTCGCTGGATCCACGGACACACCTTTCTTGCAGATGACATGCCCTCAAAATATGATCTCCACGAGCCAAAACTCGCACTTGAAGTACTTAGTAAACAGACACTCCTTTCGCAAGGTTTTGAGAATAACTCTCAAGTGCTCACGATGTTGCTCCCAGCTGTCTGAATACACCAGGATGCCATCAATGAACACGATCATGAAGGTATCCAAGAAGGGTTTGAACACCTTGTTCATGAGGTCCATAAGCGCTGCAGGAGCGTTAGTGAGTCCGAAGGGCATGCTCGTAAATTCGTAATGCCCATATCTGGTCTGGAAGGCCATCTTAGAGATATTTCCCTTAATTCTGAGCTGATGGTACCCAGATCTAAGGTCGATCTTTGAAAAGATCTTGGCCCTTTGCAACTGGTTGAACAAATCCTCGATGCGTGGCAACGAGTACTTATTCTTTATTGTTGCCTGGTTGAGCATCCGATAGTCAATGCACAACCGCAATGATCCGTTCTTCTTTTTCACGATCAAGATAGGAGCTCCTAAGGGTGAGACGCTGGGGCGAATGAATCCCTGATCCATTAACTCCTGCAACTGCTTCTTGAGCTCTTTGAGTTCTGCTGGCGCCATCCGATATGGAGCATTTGAAATTGGCGCAGTACCCGACAACAACTCGATGCTGAACTGCACCTCTCCAAGCGGAGGAAGTCTTGGCAGCTCCTCTGGGAAGATGTTTGGAAAATCCTGAACCACCTCTAAGTCCCCCATCGGGACTCGCATCGGTTCGGACTGGATGACACTGACCAAGAAGGCAGTGCATCCCTTTCTCAGCTAGTTCTGCGCCTTTAGCGACGAAATCAACTTGCTCGCCTGAACGAGTTTCACGATCTTTAATTCCACCTTGGACATTCCTGGTGGAGATAAAACAATCCTGCTATCTTGGCATGATACTTGTGCAGCCAATCCATGCCTAGGATGACGTCAAATTCCGTCATATCTAGCAGGATAACACAAGTCAGTAAATGCCGATCTGCCAAGACTACGTCCAACTCTGGTACGTAGGCAACACAAATGGTGTTTTTCCCGATCGGGTTATACACTTCAAGGGTATTATGCAAGGGTTTTACAGGTACGTGAAAAAACTCAGCAAAATTTACCGAAATAAAAGAGTGTTTGGCACCACAATAAAAAAGCACAAAGGCTGCTTGGTTAGCGACAAAAAGGGTACCTTGCACTAGGTCGCCCTTGGTCAACTGCTCGACCGAGGCAATGTAGACGCGTCCCGACGCCTTCTTCTGACCGCTCGACGACGGTTGCGGTGACTGATGCTGTTGCTGCGGTAGCCGAGGGAGCAGAGGTGCTCCGTTGTTCTGCCTGGAGTCGTCAACTGCCTTTTTGCAGCAATCACGGGCGTAGTGGCCTTTTTGCGGCAATCACGGGCCACAATACAGGCATCCGCCTGTGTCGAGCAGGCACGCCTGCCCAAATTGAGATTGTCGACATCTGGAGCATACATTGCCAGCCTGCTGCCTAGCTGGAGGGTTGCTCTAAGGCCGTTGACGCTTCGAAGGAGGAAACTGTTTCTTTCCTTCTTCGATCTTTATGGGAAAGAACGACCGTTTGCCTGGGCAACCGGATGGTGTCTTCGGCTCACCACCCACAGCGGGTGGCTTCCTGCTCTGAGTACTCTTAGAGCGTTCCCAGGCTTCACTCAGGAGGGTGTGGCGGCAACAACTACCGCAAAGAAAGTCAAGGCATACTAGTTAGGACCCGATACATGAGCCCCTCCTCCAGCCCTCGAATAAACTTTTCTGCCCGCTCGCGATCATCCGCGAATAGGTTTGGGCAGTAGGGTTCCAAACTTTGGAATTTAGCGATGTAATCCATCAAACTCGAATTGCCCTGGCTGAGTTCCAAGAACTCCACCTTCTTCTTCTCCCTCGTATGAGGAGGGAAGTAGTTCTCCAAGAAAGCTTTTCTGAAAGCTTTCCAAGGAATTGGTGAAATTCTCGGAAACTGCACACCCCGGGCCATGTCCCACCAACTGCGGGCATTGTCCTTCAGCGTGAAGGTCCCATATAACACCTTTTTGTCGTCAGGGACTGACAAGACTTCAAACACTTGTTCCACCTCCTTCACCCAGTTATCAGCCATGTCTGGGTCGGGCTTACCGGCGAAGGTCGAGGGGTCAAGTTTCAAAAATTTCTCATAGGTTACTGCGGTATGCTAACTCGGTTCAGGAAAGGGCGCTTGATCCATTTGGGAACGAATGTCTCGCATAGCCTCTGTCAGGATACTTAGGGAATCCATCACGAATCCCCGTTGTTCTGACCATTCGTTAGTCGAATCTTCGTTCGAGTTCCTTACCATCCTTGAAGTAAATAAAGGATACCAAAGATCAGAAATTTCAGGAAGCTCGAGATAGAAGCCAAAAACATCCGTACTATTCATGCTTAACATGAGTAGTTTACAAAAACTCAGCAATGCTGGTACATAAGCAGAACGTGTCAAGCCACTTTGCTTAACAATGTAAAATACAACTACAAAACAAGAGAAATTGTATACTCACAACGCGATGCAGATGCTCAATGGTCAAGAATCCTTGCTTAACTTGACTTTGATACCAATATGTAACACCCTAAAATTTCAAACTTGCGAACCTTTCATAAAATAGGCAAGAGACTAGAAAAAATCTCTTTCCTTTCAGAGTTTGTTTATAAAATCAACGGAAGACTATTCTTTTGTTAAATTTAGAAAGACAAGCTGACAACTTTGGGCACATTAGCTAAAAGAACAAAAACTCACAATCCATGCTACTTGCAAAACACTTGGAAAAGTCACTTTCATTAAAAGAAGTACCCAAATAGTACAAAATTCGGATATCCCAAGGAAAATCCGTTACAAAACCCAAAAACGTCCAGGACGCGAGCTAAGAGCATGAAGAGAAAATCTTGAAACCATGTTGCCATCGCCCGTGGTGTACCTAATCATCACCTGTACCCATAGAATGAGTTAATTTCACGAAAAACTAGTGGGTGCACAAGAGAGACTACAGGAAACTGAATTAAGTACATTTAATTCAGCATACTAAGTAGTTTAAAGCAGATATGCAGTTAAACATGTAAGCAGTTCAAAGCAAGTAAGCAGTGCAACTGTCAAACACAGCATGACGATTCATTTGATCGCAAGTTGTGAACTACCATGCAACAAACAAGTCTCTTGACCCATCAACCAGTGTGAACAGACTTTATGTTTCGATATTACTGGCCTGCGGGTACGCGCAGGTAAATCGTAGAAACAACTGAGACTAGTTCGAGAGTCTGTTATTCTATGTATTTTCAATAACCCGAATAGTTAGTTGAGTCTGCTCCTAAGGGGACGACTTTAGCCGAGAGAGGATTTCCCAAAGGTTGGTGTTTGGCAACGGATGCATCCAACTTCTGCAGAAGTCCATGGGATCTACCACCTAGGATAATGTCTGGTAGTCCCTTCCCCTAACACCAATTACTGGAGAGGCCGGATCTTTGCCTGTGGGGTGGTTGTTAACAACCTGTTCATTGGAGTGTGTACTACTCTGTCCTTTCTCTTGACAGACTACAAGAATCGAATGAGTGCGTCAAAGGTAAATTAACTGACGACTCATTCTATATGCTCTGGTCTTTTGACCAAATGAGCATCTTACCTGTGAAGGCGATCCCATTTTATGTGTTTACTACATTGTGCATTTAGCACTGTTCGAGGTCCCACGACCGTCTCATCCGATGATCGTAGTACTAGCGTGTAGTGCACGACTACAAGTAGTCTAGGATGAAAGGGGTATAGTTCCTCAATAGGAGCCTCAACAAAAGTGTTTCACAAGGATGTAATGTTTCTCAAACTTTACTTTTGACATTGCGATTTTCTAGAATCTCATCTCCTATCGGGGTATCTACATGCCTCACATGACTCGATACCGGCCTCGATAGACGGGATACTGGTTTCTCAATAGAACCCCTGCTAAGAAGTTCGCTCAACCCCCAATTCGGGGTTACCCGAGATATGTTGAATAGACGAACAGAACCAGCCAAAACACATTCTCCCAAATACTTTGATTTGGGCAGTCTTTGATGCTTTTGCACAGCTCCCTAAAATCTCAAGTCTACGTTGCAGGACTGCTCACTCGAAAAGCCAAGATCCCTGCTTGTGATCCATCTCTTTAGACGATGATGTATCGTTAAACGTTGACTCAACTCTAATCGCAAGAGAGAGATCGGTAAATTCCCCTTGCATCCTCCATGAGGATGCCTTTATAGCACATGCAAAGAGCAAAAACTTGAGCGTCATCTCCAATGTCAAGACAATAACAAAACATTTGCAAAAGCAGGAGCCTGGGCGCAAAGCGCGACGACAAGGTAAAGACTGTCAGGAAAAGTGCAAACGCAAAGCCTGGGTGCAAAGCACGACAGTAAAGTAAAGACTGACATAAAGTAAAGGAAAAGGATCATGAAATCACGTCCTTGAGTTAAATGCGTACTCGTATAAATATATATATCCATATATATTTATTTAATTGCCTTGTTAGTTAATTGAACTCAATTCAATCGTTCAAGTCCTCCGTGCAATCTTTCCCTACCTTGGGGAGTTGCGAGCTTGCTGGCGTTTGCGGGTGTAGGCAATTGACGGCTCGGGCCGCGGAGCGTGAACGGGATTTGTTGTACGAGCTTCAAAAGCGACGATCTTTGCAAGCTAATACCAAAAATAGAAGGTCAGGGGCACTGCCGCTGTTCTGACGTGAAGGAAGCAGAGGCAGGGGCATCGTGCCCTTGCGCACCTGCTATAAGCGGAAGAAGCAGGGGCTGCGAGCCCATGCTGACCTGCTGTCGGCAAACTACGAGGAGGCAGGGGGTTGCACCCCTGCCCTCAGAAAGCGAGGGCAGGCAGGGTTGCGCCCCTGCCTAACAAAGTAGAATAGAGGCAGGGGCAAAGCCCCAGCTTGTCAACAACGAAGGAGTGGCAGGGGGCTTCGCCCCTGTCTGTTGAGCATGCAAGGAGGCAGGGACTTGTCCCTTGCCTGGCGATTATGCGAACAGGTAGGGGGCGAAGCCCCTGCCTGATGCCGGGGGAGAGGAAGGGGGCTCTACCCCTGCCAGCCGAAAAGCAAAGAGGCAGGGGCTAGTCCCCTGCCCATTAGCCATAAAGGGGGAGGCAAGGGGCTTTGCGCTTGCCTGCCGAATACGCAAAGAGGCAGGGGCTTGACCCTTGCCTGACGAACACACGAACGAGCAGGGAGCGAAGCCCTTGCCTGACGCTAGAGAAGAGGGAGCAGGGAGGGGGCTCAACCCTTCTCCTGTACAACGACGGTGCAAGGAGGGGCTCGACCCCCTCCCCTGCCGTAACATGGAGCAGGGAGGGGCTCAACCCCTCCCTTGCCGTAACATAGGAGCAGGGAGGGGTTCAACCCCTCCCCTACTGAAGATGGTGCAGGGAGCATAGGGAGGGCTCGGCCCCTCCCCTGCCAAAAGGAGACACAGGGAGGGGGCTCGACCCCTCCCCCGCCAAATACGACACACAGGGAGGGGCTCGACCCCCTCCCTTGCAAACAGATGCATCGGGAGGGGGCTGGGCCCCTCCCTCGCAAAACACATCGCAGGGAGGGGGCTCTGCCCCTCCCCTGCGATTTAGGGCAACAAGGAGGGGGCTTGAGGGAGGTGGCTCAGCCCTCCTTACGCAAACGGAGAAGTGAGGGAGAGAGATGGAAAGAAAAGGAGAAGAAGAACGAGGGTGCGTACCTGGAGCTCGCCGGAGAGGAGCTTGCCGATGGTGGTGAGGTTGCCGGCGCGAAGTAAACGGGGAGAGGGAGTACAGAGAGACGAGAGAGCGAGAATGGGAGAGCAGAGGGGAAGGAGGTTTCGAGAAACCTCCCCACTTTGCCTCACTGTCTTTAAAAGGCACGAGGGAGGCGGTGCCTCCATTGGTCCGGTTTGGGTTCGGGTCCAGATCCGACCCAAATCCAAGTTATTTTTTTTCGGGTTTTTGCACTTACTCCCCCCTCTCTCTATATTAAATATAAAAAATATATGTGTGTGTGTGTGTCTATATATAATGCATTTATAAATTATACAATTACAAGTTCCTTTAGGTTTTTAATTTTTTTTTTATAATTTGGACAATTTTGCACTTGGTCAAAGTTGACAAGTCCAAATTTGGAGGGAAAATGGTTGGTGCATTGTTAACCGCACCCGGACTTGTTGACTTGCACCCAGCTGCTGCTGGTAAATGAGATGAGAAGCCTGCTGTTCAACTTGGCTTGGCTCGGTGAACCAAGCTTCAAGCCATCTCGTTTAGGTGAATGAGCCGAGTATGAACATGGCAATCTTGCCTTGGCTCGACCTGTATAGGCTTGTTTTACAAAGTATATGTTTATATATTTTATGCATATTATATATATATATATATATGTTATATGCATAATATGCATATTGTATATGTTTTATACATATATTATTGATGTATTATATGTGTTATACATATATTTGATGTATTTTATATATTATCAAGCCTTAAAAAACATTTAAAAAACAATTTTTTTATAAAACAAGACAACTCATGATCAGCTTGTAACGAGCTTGGGCTCAGCTTGGTTCGTGGTGAGTTCATGAGCTGAGCCTGAGCAGGGGTGTACGGTGTACCCTTATCGAGCTGAGTCTGAGCAGCCCGAGCTCGGCTCACTTCCCAGCTCTACACCCAGCCATATCGACTGACACACCCGCACTGGCACCTACACCCAGCTGTGTTGATGCAGGTGCTGTAGGGGTGTAGAAGCACCCATATAACATAGATAATGACGGATGTTTTTGCTGATGGTTGTTGCTTTTTTAGGAAGACGTAGTAAAATTTAGGAGGGGTTCTCAATAGCATGTTTAGTTTGTAGAACTAAAAGCCTCTGCCAATTCCATGGAATAAAAGATCCGTGTACTTCAGATAATAAGGAAAGGATGTTCCTTGTTATTAGCTAATGTTGCCATTTCCTCATTACCTGTGAAATATGAATGAACAGAATTCCTGGTTCCTTGGAGTTGGATTTCAGTTTTACAAACCCAACATGTGATAGAAGAGTTAAAGCTGGATTTCTAAATATTCAAGGAAGCATTTGGTTAAAGCAAATGAGGACCATTTAATTAGACATTCAAAGTGCTAGGTTTCGTGAAGCATGCTTCTAGGTAGGCTGTTAAATGAGCCAAACAAACCAAGCTTGAGGTGTACAAGCTTGTCTCGTTCTTGTGTCTAGCTGAGCCAAGCTCGAGCTTATAACAAACCTGAGTTAAATGACCCGAGCTCAAGTTGGCTTGTTTACGAAAAAATATATTGCTTAAAGCTGGAAGTAACAGAATTTGAATTGTAGACTTGTTGACCTGACGCCGAGTGGGTATATTTACCAAAGAATACAATGTTTCAAAGCTAGAAGCAGTAAGATTTTATACCAATGGCCCGCATGCCAAATAATTTAACAATTTGTTCCACACTGCACTATGTAATATGAGATAAATTCAAAATATACATATTATATTTAACGAGCCTATGTGAGCTGAGCCAAGCTAAAACCTATTCTTCGTGTTCGACTTGCCAGATTATGGGTTAGAATGGCTCTTACAAGCCAAGCGATGAGCAGCTCATCTTGTTTCCTAGCCTTACTTCTAGGAGAGTGGGTTTCTGCTGCAGTCAAAGCTTCCAAGCTGGTAATTGAGATGTTGATAAATGTGGTTCCCCTTTGTATCTAAACCCCATAGTATTTTGGTAATTGTTAGTGGCCATGAAGCTAACTTCTTTGACTTGCATTTGATTGTTGGCAACAAAAGTTTCAACTGTGAAGCTTATTGTTACCTTGAAGTTGCATATTCTCTGATTCCATGAGAACTTTTACCCTTGGCAAATACTCAGCTTAGTTTAGTCTACCACCATTTGCCATGTACCTTATATATCAGGTTGTAAAGCTCTTGTGGATGATCCAGGAAGACATAGGTCTGCTTGGCAAAAAAGTGCTATGAAAATGGTTAGCATCAATCAGTATGGTTTAAGCGCTTACTTAGGATTTCTTTTTTCTTGTTTTAAATTTTAATTTTCTTTCCTTAGTACATGGTACTGCAAACGGGAAGAAGCTTATATATCTGTCTCACGTGATACCTTTGACATATTGAGTATGTGCTTATGGAACACTCTAATATTCACCTACATTTTGGTTGGAGGAGTTTCCGATGGCTCAAAACAGCGGAGCCTGTCAAAATCTGTGCAAATGCATGCAGAATATGCTCTTGCATTCATTACTCCTGGTAGAAGGGGTCTATGATGTCTCCAAATGGCATAGTCTATGAAAAGAACTTTGCATGCATATATGTGCATGCTTGTACATACATACACATACAAAACTATGGTCCTTTAGTTGGATTTTGCTTTCAAATTAGAAGGGCCTAACTGTCACCATCAA
Organism: Nuphar pumila; assembly: GCF_984573655.1. Lineage (NCBI taxonomy): Eukaryota > Viridiplantae > Streptophyta > Magnoliopsida > Nymphaeales > Nymphaeaceae > Nuphar > Nuphar pumila. The sequence goes on from NC_143250.1 coordinate 130,687,279, forward strand.
CTATATGGTCGAAGAAGCTGATGGATGATTCACATGTTGTCACATAATTTTTTTTGTCATGTTTAGTATTTTCTGATGAAACTTATCTAATTGCAATTCATATTGGTCAGAAGGTTTATGATGGCTTAAGACAACACGACTTACTAAACATGTGTGTGGAACTTGAACTTTTTCTTTCATAGTTTTTTGTGGAAGGAGTTCACAGTGGCTCAAAAAGGACATAGTCTATGAAAGAAATGTATATGTCTTCATGTATGCATGTCTATAATTACTTACATGTACGTGCACATATTCACACACACACACACAACGCATATTATATATATTATATTATATCTTTAGAGGAAATAAAGCATTTAAAATAAAGAGGTATATAGCAGCTATAAGATGTCATTCATTACCAGCACAAAAAGTTACAAATAAAAAATGAGAGAGATTTCCGCCAATTCTTGGTTGGCCAATCCAAGAAAGATCCTTGTTCAGCTGCTTTATGATAGCACAATCTAGCACCGTTTATGTCAAAGATTAGCGGCTTTGTTATTGAAGAATCTCTCTTACCTTTCTAACCAAATAAGCCAGCAGGGTGTGAAAAGTCACTTCCTGATGAATCTCCACTTTGCACTGTTGTGTATATCTGTTAGTAACTAGGAGCAGCCTAATGCTGTTCCTGTGCCATTGGTCATTGAGATCAGGCCAAGGCATTCTAAAGATGGATTGGGAGAAAAGGTCATCACCACATTAGATGTTCCGTAGTGTCTTCATCAGCTTTACATAATTAAAACCCCTCTTTTTAAGGTTGGATTAAGTGTTAAAATTATCTGATGTTACAAGTAAAGTGAAGACCTTAGCTCTAGCAGAGAGACAAAAACTCCAAATTGTCCTTTTTGTAAAAGGTTCAACTCTAGGCTCCAATAGAGAGAGAACAAGAATCTGTACTGAAAATCCAAGACCTGTCACATCTCTATTTGGGAGCCGCTGCCTGTGCTACTGAATATTCTACTGATGCTGGTAAACTCTCTCACTGATTTCATTTAGTGAAGCACGTTGAGGGTCAAAATATCATAATGCCAACTAGCAAAGGATTCAAATACAACATGGTCCAACAATCATGATGCAACCTAAGTAGTCAAAAGCGCTAATCGTTGCCTAGGTGCTAGTCCTTGAAAGGCCTAGTCAATGCGTAGGCTGGACTAGTTGGCCTAGTCAGGACCAAAAAACAGAAAAAATCATAAAAAATTCTTAAATTAATAGCAAATACATATTCAACACAATTTATGGAGCTAAATATCTAAAACTAGAAAAACAAGAAAATTCAAGAGCAAAGTTATACAGTTAAAACATAAGTACATTTCTATGATTCAAATTCATCTAAACAAATTTGTCTAGCTGCATTGCCTAGAGAGTCCAGACTAATGAACATAATTATCTGAAACAAAAATAAAAATTGGAAAACTTTAAAATTTCAAAAGACATAATCAAAGCATGATTATAATGTTTTAAACATTATAAAAAATTACCAATTACCAACCTTGGTGCCCTCCCACCTAGGTACTCGCCTAGGCATCTATGCACTCCTAGGCAAGTCTTGTGCCTGGGTAGCCTAGGCAGGATTTTGACTACCTAGGATGCAACTAGTATTCTGGTCTTTTAGGGATCTGCTTTAGGTAATTGAATGGAACTTATATGCATGCAACCTGTGAGTAAGTTATTACAGCGTCAATGGAAATGGTATGCCTGATTAATTTTATGAAGGATTTAAAAATATACAACACTCTTGCTCTCTCACTCTTATATTTTTTTTACGATCTTTTAAGTTTGAAGGTGCAAAAACATTACCTAGCACTTATGCTTTTTCAATGGTGGATGGCCGTGATGGTGGAACAAAACTCAAACTAAGAACATTTCTCAGTGGAGAGGTCAAGCAGCTGAATACAGATGAAATTGAGTCCACTCCTAGGCTCTCGAGGATGCTCTCTGCTTTTCAGGTGAAGAATATCCCTATCAATATACGAAAGGTAAAAACTGTTCCTTTATATTGTTTTCTATCCTTTCGAGGGAAATATGAATGTTCTTTTTCCTCTTAAAATATACATGGACTAGGATGGTCTAAAAATTGTTTTCTTCTTGCTTGATCTTATGCTTTCTAGAATGAAATTTGGTCTATTGTTTTTCATTATCCATGCAGATGGTAAACATAGTCTAGATGAATTATCAGCTGCAGTGTTTTCTTAGTATGATCCCAGATGAGGCTGTTCCACTTATTTCCAGCATGTGGCACGTATCTTGATGTCTCTTTTGGTCTGATATTTCATGTGGATTGGAGTTTAATCCTTGATGAGTTTGAACCCCAAGAACGTCAGCTAATGTGATGAGGTGGCCAAGATGTTTGCTTGTGTATCAGTTCAAATTTGCTGATGTCCTCGTTAGTTGGTGATATTTCATTGCCTCTTAGTGTTTGTTTCTTGCTTTCCCTGAATCAAATTATACCTTTGGAAAATATTTTTCAATTTTGCAGGTGATTTTTGAGAAGATATTGAGAAGATTTCTGGTTTTACTGTTTAATTGTCAATTTTGTATTACATTTAATGGAATAAAATTCCACTTACAATAAACGTGTAAGTGCTGGATCACTGTGTGCCAGAAATTTGATTCACACTCACGTTGTATAAAATGGTAGTACCTGGAGTCAATCCCAAAACCCTAGTTTGTTTTCATGTGCTTCTTTCTCATGTTGGATCAACAATATTATTAGTCATAGCATCTAATGGAGTCAATATCACAGTCTATGAAACTATGTTGTTCATACATGCAAAATCATCTGAATTGATCTTTCTCACCAAACTAGTCATGCCACATGGTTTCTATTTAAATTTGCCAAGCATTGCAGATATGCAGTTTATCGACTATCATGCGTGAATATGCTGCTCTGCGTTCTGTTGCCACCCTTCCTTTCTCTGATCTGATATTATCTGTGGTTGAGAAACCACAAAATGGCAATCTGGGAGATCGAGCATGGAATGTTCCAAGCCCTCTCATGGAATTTTTGAAGAATAATCATAATGAGTCGCAGTTGGAAGCCATACAGGTTAGCTTTCTCATTACCAATTTACCATAAATTATGTTATAGATATGGGCATATGCATGTGTGTAGTTGTCTGTGTGCTTGTGTGATTTTTCGGAGTGGTCTACGTTCACTATTGCATAGTTTAACTATGTGGTTTCAGTCCAATTTCTCTATTTCTGCACAAGCAAATTGGATAATCATTTTTTGTTTATATAGATTGTCAATGTAATGGTTTCTCTTTTGCAGGCTGGTCTTTCACGCAAATCGATCATCCTAATACAGGTATAGTCAAGGACTTTCAGATATAGTCCGACATATTTGTATGAAATGAATGACCTATCTATTTCGAGTTGATTCTGATAGATATTGCAGCTATTTTCTTTAAGATGGACTATATCTAATGCTACCTGAGGCCCGTCTGTGAAGATGTAACAACCTTTTTCATTCAGGCATCACATTCAGTTGTGAAATTGGGCAATTACTTTTAATTATTTGAACTTATCAAAGCCATATTCTGATCCACTCTTTCTTGTGAAAGCATTACAAAAGATGGCTTGGGAAATCTCTCCTCTACCCCACCCCCCCTCTCTCATATAGACATAACACTTGGTGTTGTCCTTTATGGAGATTATCTCTCTCCATGTTTTGGAAAACTAGGTTCAATTATCTTGGTTTCAGTGTTATATCTGACCAGTTTGAACTGTATCCCTTGATCTGGCTTCCCATGCTATTCCCATCAATTTCTAAGCACGGAGACAAGTCATCTACAGATTTGTCTCAGGAAGTTTGTAAGTATGAAAATTATGTGGCAGGTGCCTGAGGATGAAAACCACCTAGAAAGGAAATTTGAACTTAATGTTATGGAGCTGAACATGTCAATTACTGATGGGCTTGAACAGGTCTCAAGGGCCTTAGGTCCTTAGTTGAGTTCTTCTATGACAGAGTAAGTATAGGCCTATTCGTAGCCAATAAATTGTTCTATCATTAAACAGGCTGGATATTACTACTTTATGTTATCCTAGCTTTATGCTAGGTATTTTGCGTTGGCATGTAATAGTCATACAATGTTTGGGACACTTTGGAAGTCCTTTCAGACATATGAAAAATGAAATATGTAGAAGCTGAGATTTGATCTGGATGTATTCCTCAGGCATATAAGCATGCAATTGACCTCTTATACAAAGGTGAATGCTAAACATGTGGCCACCCTGTAAAATCCGTAAATTTGTAAGGGTTCAAAAAAAGAATGGATTGGATTGGATCTAGTTTCGATGTCGACTAACCAGTCGACATCCCCCCCATTACTTTATTTAAACCCTTGCAGGGGGGTTTCTTTTTAAAAAAGAAAACCTCGACTCCCTCTCTACGCTCTCTCTCCCCTCTGCATACCTCTCTCCCCCCCTCTCTATGCTCTCTCTTCCCGTCTCTCCCTCTACCAATCTCTCTCTCTCCCTCTCTCTGCGCTCCCATCCCCTCGCCGAAGCTCACTCCTCGCCTGGAACCGCCTCTCCCCGGTAAGTTCTCTCTCGCTCTCTCTTTATGGTGAATAGGAGGGCGTCACCCTCCTGTCTCACTCCCCAGTCTCTCTGTCTCTCTCGGATAAACCCTCGACGGGGGGGTGGGGGGGGGGGGGGTGGGGGTTGCTGGAAATCACACCCCCATCTCTCTGTCTCTCTCGGCTAAACCCCTGACAGGAGGGGTTTTGCTGGAAATCACGCCCCCGTCTCTCTGTCTCTCTCGACTGAACCATCGATGGAAGGGCTTTTGTTTTAAAACACGCCCCCCCCCCCCGTCTTTCTCTCTCCCTCACCCCTCAGTTGTCGGTAGGAGGGCACAACCCTCTTGCCCTTCTTCCTCTCTTACGCAAGAACCGAGCCTGGCTCGGTTGTGGGCTGGCCACTTCCCCAGCCACGCAGGGTAAGCCCGATCGAGCTGAGCTCGGTCAAAATTGAGCCCAACTTAGTTTTTTCCCTTTTTTTTTTGGATTGAGTCCAACCGAGCCCTGCTCGGCTAAGGGATGGCCACTGTCGAAGGCAGTGGCCTAGCCACCATATGACCCAGACAGACCACCCCTTTGCCGCACGTCTGTTCGCCGCCACCGCCAACAAGTCAGGTGGGCCACACGATTGTTGCCATTAGCGCAGTGAAAGCATGGTGGGCCCTGCTATCACTGTCGCAACTGCCTCGTGGTTTGTGTACCACCTCGGGTGCATCGAGTTTGAATCAGTTTCACTGAGCCAGCTCAGCGGGACCCTGCCAGCCCTCCCTTGGTCTGCCTTGACAAGCGCAACCAGGCTGAGCTTGGCTAGCATCAAGCCTGACTTGGTCCAGCTAGCTCGAATTGGGTTCTGGTTCAACACCTGCAACACAAACGTCACTTATTTTGTTAAATTAAGTTTGCTACGTCATTCTTTTCACAACATGATAAAAACCATTTTCAGCGCACCATTTGGCACATTGAACGAGACTTCATATTTTCAACACGGTTACCGAGGCATAAACATTATTATAACCTACACTTGGAATCGCAGAGATCTTGACCATCTCTGAGGTAGGGAAAAGTTGCATACGAGAACAATGTCAGAATACTTCTAACTTATACGTATTATATTTACGTTATATATATATATATATATATATATATATATATATATATATATATATATATATATATATATATATATATATATATATATATATATATATATATATATATATATATATATATATATATATATGCTTTTAACTCAAGGACGCAGTTTTGCATATTCTTGTCTATTTTAAATTACGTTATTTACTTTGTCGTCATGCTGTAATATGCACAAGCTCCAACTTTTTGTAATTTATTTAGTTTGATATGTGGTTTCACACATCGGGCTTTGCTTTATGTCACTTACTTTGCCGTTGCACTGTAACGTGCACATGCTCCTGCTTTATGCAATTTATTTAGCCCGATGTATGGTTTCATACATCGGGTCTCGCTTACGCAATTTATTTAGCTCAATGTGTGGTTTCACACATCGGGCTTTGCTTTATGCCATTTACCTTGCCGTTGTGCTGTCACGTGCACATGCTTATGCTTTAATATATATGTATTTTATATCAGAGTTATCGAAAACTTCATAGGTAGGTGGGAAGTTTGCTTCACAGAAACTCGCTTCAAAAGCGCGATACTCTTCGCTTCCAAAACTTCATGTGAATCTTGATTCCTCCATGCTTCTTTTGTGCTTCCCACACGCATGGTCTATGCTTCCTATATGCTTTTCTCATTTTTTCATGTATTTTCTCTCACGCTTCCACTCGCTTCTCGTGTACTTTCTTTAAATTGGTAACCATCATTGTTAGATTTTAACAAAAATTTAACTTTTTTACTGAAAAATCATGAAATATAAGAATGATTAATTTTATTTTAGTTTTTATTTGTTTCTTGTTCGATTCTTATTCAGTTACCATATTGCTTCATTTTTTATTTATATTTCGCTTTCAAATTGATACTTCGCTGCCCGCTTCTTATACATTTTAAAATGACTCACTTCTCGCTTTCTCTTCCCGTATCGTTTCGTTTCGTTTCCCGCTTTCGCTTCCTAGTTTGGCAACCTTGTTCTATATACATATATAATTTTATAAGGTACGTAGTTTTTGCGTAGTTCTGCTTGCTTTAAATTATGCTAGTATGTATTTAAAGATGCAGACTTGGGCATACTTGCTGAAACTCGATTTTTGATAGATTTTATATGCGAGATTTCAAGCTTGCATTCTCCGATGTCTCGAAAAGCAAAACAAGTGTTTTGCGTTTGCATATTCGCATCTAAGTTTTCTCTTCGAACCAACATAACAAAAAGGCCTCGACTACGTAGCCTTCGGTGGTACGTACATTAGGTTCTTCTTTTCTGTATTAAGAATAACTCAGGTATTTTCCAGCCTAAGGCACAAGATGTCGTAATTTTCAATGTTGTGTATGAGTTTCTTTCTAAGAAGCCAATATCTTTCTCATCGTAGTGGTACTATAGACATGCACGCCATGTTAGTACGACAATGATTGGACTAAAGGTTTTTGGTAACCTTGTAGTGTGGCAGTACACCATGATTAAAGGAAAATCACATAAACGGAGATGATCGCATTCACAGGTAAGATGCTCGATTTGATTTAAAAGACCAGAGCATATTAAATGGGTTGTCAGATAAAATAAGACTTGATGTACCCATTTATTCTTTGGTTTTGTCAAGGGAGATGATATGAAGGTACAAAAACTTTGATGGACAAGTTGTTAACAACTATGCTCCTTGAGTAACAATGACTCAGTGTCTTTGATCATCGGAGTTAGGGGACTGGGCTATCAAATATTATTCTAAGTAGTAGATCCCAATGATTTCTACAGAAGTTTAGATGCATTCTCCGGTAATAAGTGGCCTTTGAGGAATTCTCTCTTGGTCAATGGGCCGTCCCTTTAGGAGCGAACTCAACTAGTTGTCTGGGGCATTAAAATACATGGAATAATAAACTCTTGAAGAGTCTCAGTTGTTTCTACGTTTTATCCTGTGCGTACCTGCAAGTTAGTAATTATCGAAAAAAGATTACCATGCTCATTTTACTTATTCTGAAACTGCACGTTGCAAGAGGAATAACACATATGTTAGTCTTGTTATAACTTTTGATATCTATGCACCTATCAGGCTTTCATAAGTCTGATCCCTTTTATGAAATACAGGTGATGATTAGGTTGATGCGGCAGACGATGACGCCATGACGTGGTGATATCAAGGACCCACTCTATCACAATTGTTTTGCTCCTGAGCACGTTTTGTAATTTTGGATAAGGGTTTCTTTTGAAATACCTCATTTTGTGTAAACTTTAATTATCAAAAACCTTGCTTTGAATCTATGTGATTTCAATGATTGTATTAAGATACAAATCCATTGTGTAAACTTGTTCTTTCAAACACTGATTTTCACTGAACTATTATTTTAAACTCTAAAAAAGGATTGATTGCAAAGTTTTAAATTTTTAGGTTAGAGATGAAGAGACTGGATATAAAAGACTAATGATAGGTATTAGTAGGTGGCTGCAAGTCCCATTTTAGGTGATCTAATCCATTTTTTAATCTTTGTGAGGCTCTATCCCTCTAGCATTACGAGAGATTTGCACTTGGATTTTATGGTGAATAAGTAAAATGTCCTTCATGCCTTGAAGTAGATGCTTAATTCCATTCACCACATATCTGCCACCAAGCTTGGAACAACCACTATCTCCAAACCCTCTTCCATTTCTTTCCTATGCCTTTAAGCAATGTAGCAAGTACCACACTTTAAAATTAATTGACACCTAGATTGCTGAGGTCCCAGTCTGAGTAAGTTTTGTTTTATCAAAGTCTAAGTCAGTTTTGATTCTGCATTTGAGATTGGAGCATCCACCACTCTCAAAGATGTAAATTTTGCACCTAGAAGTTGCCAATCTGAAAATAGTGAAGTCATACACTGATACTTTTCAAAAGGCCAAGTAATGTAGAGATTCAGCCTCCAAGTAAATCTAGGATCTCAGCTTCATTCAATGTAATATCTCGTAATTTTTAAGCCTAAAAATATATTTTTTAAATTAAATACATTCAATGTAATATCACGTAATTTTTAAGCCTAAAAATATATTTTTAAATTAAATACTTATATTTAATATCATATAATCGTGAAAAGTATTTAAATATGAGGTGATGTCAACTAGGTCTGGACTTGGTCTAGAGCCTCATGATAAGATCTAACTATGTTAAGTAAAATTTGTGAAACTTATTATTTTTAACCTTTAAATTTGAGCAAAATTTAGGTTAGATTCAGGCAAAATTCAGGAGCAAAATATAGTTAAAACCATCATTAGATCCGTCTCGGAATGTAGATCTCATAGGAGATCTGTTTTCTCAAAATCGGATAACAGTTGGCTCAAAAAATGCAGTTTTCTAAAATGACTTGCCTCTATTTTTGGACCTTTTTTTTGTTTGGATCAGATTAGACCCGTTACGTTGGGCCCATGTTAATATAGATCTGGACACAATACATATTCATATTGACTAGGATTTGGTTCAGGTTGAGATCCAATTGGATTGAATATGGATTTGGATCATGGATCCAATATGGATCTATAATCCATCCATGTCATTTTAAAACTAAAGTAAATTTAAAGTTTTGAAAACAAAACTTTTAAATTAAAGACTACGGATGAAGTAGAGTTCTACCCAAGGTTGCCAAACTAGGAAGCGGAAGCGGGAAACGATACAGGAAGCGGCTTCGAGAAGCGAGGCATTTTAAAATTTATACGAAGCGGGAAGCAAAGTTTCAATTTAAAAGCGAAATATGAATAAAAAATGAAGCAATATGGAATCAAACAAGAAACAAATAAAAACTAAAATAAAATTGATCATTCTTATATTTCATGATTTTTCTGTAAAAGAGTTAAATTTTTGTTAAAATCTAACAATGATGGTTACCAATTTAAAGCAAGTACATGGAAAGTGAGTGAAAGCATGAGAGAAAATACATGAAAAAGATGAAAAGAAACATGAGAAAATTATATAGTATGCATAGACCATGTGTATGAGAAGCATAGAAGAAGCGTGGGGGAATTGAACTTCCCATGAAGTTTCGGAAGCGAGGAATATCGCGCTTCCGAAGCGAATTTCCGGGAAGCGAGCTTCCCACCTACCTAAGAAGCTTCCGGTAACTCTGGTTCTACCTAGGGTAGAACCGTAGAACTCTATCCCATTTGGATGCTTAGAAAGGGGCATCCCCCCTAGAATATTTCCTAGAATAAAAATAAAATAAGATGAATAAAATCTTAAAATGAGAAGAAGATAAGGGTTGTTAGAGGCCCCTAAAGGCCTAGAAGGGGGTGTCACCCCCCTTCTAGAAATTTTTAAAATTATATAAGAGCTTAGAACCCCCCTCTCTCTAGAACTCGATTTCTAGAGAGAGAGAGAGAGAGAGAGAGAGAGAGAGAGAGAGAGAGAGAGAGAGAGAGTTGTGAAAAAAATGGAAAGAGGGAAAATCGCGAGCTAAGGAGAAAGATAAGAAAAGAAAGAAAAGAGAGAAAAGAAAAAGAAGAAAAAAAGATAAGAATACGAAGCATCCGATGATTTTCTCATCCTTTCTCTAGTTTTTTCAATCTTTGAATCAAGGTATGGGTTTCTCTTAATCTGCGTGGGAAAGGAGTTAGTATAAATCGATTTGAGCATGGGTTTAAACTATGACCCGATCCTGACACATATTGGATCTTATAGGGCCAGGGTTTGGTTGCAAAGAAGATATTCTGATTAATTATTCAGGTTGGACCCATGAGGTTCGATTATTATATAGGTTGGCTATGGTTTATAAAATTTTATACCAAACCAGGTCTGACCGGAGTTTCGGTTAAGATTCTCAAAATTTCAATGTAAAATAATTAAAAATATTATTTTGCCAGGTATGGACTGGGTCTAGTTTTTGTAATTTTTATCGGACCTGGGTGCACTTTTTCTTATAAAAATCTAGTTCAACCCGAATCTTGATTGATACCTACATTACTTAGTCGGATTCAGGTTTGGACCCACTCATTTTAGCATAGGTCAAACTGATGAGTTGTGGAGCCTGATTCAGAGTTTTTGCCCTTGCAGTAAGGGGGGTCCGGGGGCTCTTCCCGGTGCGGGTCCGATTGCGCATTCAGCGGGTCTGATCCATAAGACACCGAGTCTCAAACATAAGCAAAAAAAAAAAAATCTTCCGAGGGGCGCTGCCCCCCAAGACCCGATTTGTTTAGGTTTAGGGCTGTCGCCCTTGCCTTGTATAAATTCTTTCTTTTCTTTCTCTCTTGTATCTGCCCTTGCCTTGTAGTAAATACCCTTTTTACTAGCAACTTAGTTAAAACTGCGTAAAAAAACCCTAATTTTTGGTCAAATGAGGGCTTTGACCTTCATTTGACTAAAAAATTCAAGGCATGTATGCCTCGAGGCGTGCGCCTCAAGGCGTATGAGGCGCACGCCTCAGGGCTGTTGGGCTTTGTACATGCGCCTCAAGGCATAAAGCCCCTCGCCTTGAGGCGAGACACACTTTTTGCACCTTGAGGCACGTTTTTAATAACACTGGCTGTATCTGAGGGATACATGTGTATCATACCATACCATATCCTAAGATACAAGGAAACAAGGCACTTAAAATTTTGCAAATAAAAAAAAACAGAAAAAATCTGAAAAATTAAAAAAATCAAAAGATCATAGAATACAAGGAAAAATAAATTTAACTATTAAGATAAGCATTAAGATCGACTACATATTGATATGCCATTAACATGAAACAAAGTTCAGCAGTTCACTATAGAACATAGAAGTACACAAAGGCAATAACTTAGATGTCATGACTTTTCATTACATAGAAGTTTTAAGATAAATGTTAGAACTCAGAACAACAAAATCACCACTCGTCTTCATCATCAAACATTTCTCGTTCTTTACCAGTGGTGACATCTTATTGTGTTTTTTTGGCTCATCATTTGCCAATGCATGAAGGCCCTATGCATGTGCCAATGCTTGTAATGCATATTTTTTTCTTTTATTTATTTCATCTAGATCTGCTTGCATCTCATCCCGTGTTAATGTGAGAAGACTTCGGATTTATGTTTAAGAAAATAAATCCAAGTGTGTCGTGTAAAGTCATCTATAAAGATAACATAATAAACAAACCCACCTCTTGATATAATTGGTGCAGGACCCCAGACATCAGAATGAATCAACTCAAGTGGTCTTGTAGAAACAAAAGTTCTTTCCGAAAAAGATAATCTTTTCATTTTTCCAAGAATATAATTTTCATATGTAAAAGTTTCAAAATTACAAAATTTTTCCATGTTCGGAAAGTGTTGAATCTTGGATATACAAGGATGTCCAAATCTTTTGTGCAAAAGATCCAAATTTAATTTTTGAACATTGCAACACATTGTACTCTTGGGAAAATCCCAAAAATCCATGTAGTATAAGCCTCCTTCTCTATGGCCTTCCCTAATCAGCTTCCCTGACTGATGATCTTGTACTCGACAATCATGAGAAGAGAAGAAAACATTACACCCATGATCAGTTAACTGAGATACGGATAAAAGGTTTAAATTAAGTTTGGGAATATATCTAATTTTTAGAATACAAAATTTGTTTGAGTTTTGAGAAGAATTTTCAAAACATCCTATTCCCTTAATCTCAAGAGGAGTGCCATCGGCAGTCAAAACGTTTGAACCACTTGAGTTATGATATTGAGACAATAATTCTATGTTAGGGGTCATATGAAAAGATGCACCAGAGTCAAGAAGCCAAAGAGGTTTACTTGGATCGGAGATGCTTACTCAAGAGACCGCAGCTCCAGCAGATGGGGAAGCTCCTTTAAGAAGTGGTTGAAGTGCCTCCACTACATGAGATAACGACATGCTTCCAATAGATGTTTCTTTTGTCTCTTGCTGGGCTTCAACATTAGCAACCTTCTTTTCATAAGTCTTCTTTACCTTTGGGCAGTGCGTCTTGACGTGCCCAGGTTCATGACAATAATAGCAAATTACTTCTTTTCTTTCCACCTTACTTCCGTATTTTTCATCATATGTTCTTTCAAAATGTGGAGGTTTATATGCACGAACATGATTCCCTGGTCTTGAAACAGCTAAAACTGAGTCATCATCATTTTTTGAGATTCTTTTCTTCAGTCGGTTTTCTTCCATACTCAATTCTTCAATTGTGTCCTCGATAGAGGGAACCTTCCCTCGATAAAGAAGAGCGGACTTGGTTGTCTCAAATTCCGGTCTTAAACCATTAATAAATTGAAAAAAATGCTCCGCATTTATTTAATTTTGGCGAAGCTCTGTATCTTGTGGACAATGCCACTTTGGTTAAAGGAGAGCCAATTCTTCCTATAGCTCGGACAAACTATTATAGTATTCTCTAATACTTTTATCTCCTTGAACCATATTGCGAACCTTTTCTTGAAGATTACATATATGGGCAACATCTTTAAGAGAATACATTCTTTTGAGATAGTCCCAAGCATCATTAGCGTATTCAAACTTTGCAAGGCTTGAACACTTCTTTATATCCACACTAGAAATGAGCCAGGACATAATCTTGGCGTGAACCATTCTCCATTCTTTCCACTTTTTCTCATAAGTGGAAACGGCTTTAACTTTTTCTACCTCTGAAAGAGGTATTTCTTTTCCTTCTTCTTCTTCTTTAGTGAGCATTAGTTTAGGTTCTTCATCGGTTCCATCCACTAATCCCCATAGCCCCTTTACCCAAATGAGGTGCTTCATGATAGAAGCCCATGTTACATAGTTAGAATCATTGAGTTTTATGGGCTTAATGGTGACATTATCATTGTCATCCATTTTACAAGTTTAGGAAATGAAGAAGGGGAGAAGAAGGAAAGAAAAAGAAAAAAATACACCACCATAAGAAGCAAAAATATCTAGTCTTCCAAGCTTTCAAGGCTCCACACAACTAGTCCTTCAAAGAGGCTTCTTTCCTTTGAGAAAAACACGAACGGCACACTTCCCAATGCACAAGAAGAACTCTGGACTGATTGCTTCTATCGACCTTGCTCTGATACCATGAAAGAATGTAGCAATCCCTAACAAGAATTGTTTCTTCAACACTCACAAAGAGGATTTATGAAACAAAGGCATTTACACAAAAGAGCTCACACTCAGACACAATACCCAAAAGAGGGTATACATAAAATAAAGAACACAATTTCATAAACTTGGGAGAGAACTCCCACAAAAAATAAAGAACAAATAATGCTTTACAAGGGGAAACAACCCCATTTTATAGAAGGGGAGAGGAGCCACAAGGGAGTCATTGGACTCCCAACGGCTCTATTAAAGTTGTTGGGAGCCCAACGGCTCCCTTGGAGCTTCACCTTTTTGACTAGTAAAAAAGGTGAAGCCTAAAGGTGTCCTAAAAATAGATTTTAAGTGAGTTCTAGTTGGGTTTAAACTAGAACTAAACTAACTAAAAAATAAGGAAAAACATTACAAGGGATTACATGAGCTGTCTATGAGATTACATATGAGATATGAGCTGTCTATGAGATTAGATATTTTAATAGTGTCTGTAGTCACTCGGTGAGGTACACATCTAAAGGAGCACTGGCCGCCTAGATTGCACGAGTTGTTTGGCTTCAAACCGAATTGGTTCTTTCGATCAGTCATCCATACTGTGACTTGCAGTCCTGCATGGTTTCAACTGGGTACAACCTTTGGATATCGAGTTTTTGTTCGCTCATCACGCGAGGCCATAACAAAGGGTTTGTTTGAAAACAATTTTTGGGGAGAGGGCGAAGGCCAAAAAAGTGGATCAAAATGACCTCTAGGACCTTAAACATGGTATAAATGGCTGGTCGCCACTTTTCTAGTGTTGAAAAAACTTAAAAAAAAAAGAATCGACTTGTAGGATATGAGATTATCGTATGATACAATGCAATACACCCTTTTATCATGCAATATGGTCTGATAATCGTAATAGTACACATACATGGAGGGTATATTGTATCGGTTCAAGGACCAATACAGGGAGGGTATATAGTTTCAGTTCAAGGACCAATGCAGGGGCTCCTCCTTTTGTTTTCTTTGCCTCTCTTTCATCTTCTTCCTTGTAGTTGTGCATATACATATTGTTTGTCTCATGACATGATTTGTAATAACCAGAAAAAAAAAATTAACCTTGGATTCGGGTCGGATGTGGACCCGACCCGGACCAAACTGAGGCACCGCCTCTATTACCTCTTAAAGGATAACGAGGCCGAGGGGGGGGGGGGGGTTCTCGAAACCCCCTTCCACTGCGACTCTCTTGTCTCTCTCGCCCCCTCGTCTCTCCCGACTCCCATCTCTCTCCTCTGCATTGCCGAGCACTGCCACCGACGTCGGCGACCTCCCTTCTCCGGTGAGGTCCTCTCCGGCAGCCTCCCCAGGTACGCACCATCGCCTCTCTCCTCCTCTTTCGTCTGTCTCTCTCTCTTTTCCCCTCGTTTCTCCGTTACGCAGGGAGGGGGGCGAGCCACCTCCCTGCTGCACTAGATCGCAGGGGAGGGGCAAAGCTCCCTCCCTGCGACACCTTTTAGCGAGGGAGGGGCGGAGCCCCTCCCTGTGTCGTGCATGGTAAGTGAGGGGCCGATTCCCCTCCCGGTGCCCTTTGGTTGCAGGGGTGAGGCCAAGCCCCCCTCCCTGCATCTCCGTACGACAGGGGAGGGGCTGAGCCTGCTCCTTGCTTCCTGTTCCTCTAAGAAATCGACAGGGGCCTTTGGCCCCTATCTCGTTTCTCTGTTAGTAGCCGACCGGGGGCGACTCTCCCAAAAGCCGCAGGGTGGCTGTTGGCCCCTGCGCCTCTCTATCTCTGTTCATTTTCTTGGCAGGGGCCATCGGCCCCTGCCCCTTTTACTGTTCTAGCAGGGGCCATCGGCCCTTGCCCTTTTTGCTTGCCAACAGGGGCCGATGGCCCCCTGCCCTTTGTGCACGAGTCTATACCCTTGGCCGACAGGCCGGGGTAAATTTCGGAAACTATATCGTGATGGGGATAGACCATTGCAATGGTTGGTCTTCAACGAGGGATTCCTAGTAAGCGTGAGTCATCAGCTCGCATTGACTACGTCCCTGCCCCTTTGTACTTTCCATCAGGGGCCGAAGGCCCCTGCCTTTTTAAATAACCAGCGGGGGCCGATGCCCCCTGCACCTGTTCTTTTGGCGGCAAGAGTCGTTCGGCCCTGCCCCAACCCTATGTATTGGAGAAGTCAAGTCTTCTTGTTTTTACTTTTGTCTTGATTGCATGTTAATATCGCATATTTGCAGTTACGACGAATTTCGCTCGCGCTCCGCGACCCAAGCCGTCAATCGTTTACACCCGCAGATGCCAGCAACCTTGCAACTCTCCGAGGTAGGGGAAGATTGCACGGAAGACTTGGACAATTGAATTAAGTTCAACTAACTAAAAAACGACCATTAAATAAATATATATATATATATATATATATATTTATACGAGTATGCACTAAACTCAAGGACGCGTTTTCGCGATCCTTGCCCTTTATTTTCTGTCGTGTCTTTTACATTCTGTCAGTCTTTACTTGCCGTCGCGCATCACGTCGAAGTTTTGCGTTGCACTCCTCCTTACAGTTTTTACTTGCCGTTGTGCGTTATGCCGAGGTTTTGCGTTGCACTTCTGTTTACCGTCTTTACTTTGCCGTCGCGCTTTGCGCCTAGGCTCTTGCTTTTGCATACGTGTTATTGCTTTGCTATTGTAGATGATGTGCAAGTTTTCGCTCTTAGCATATACCTTAAAGGCATCCTCGTGGAGGATGCAAGGGGCATTCCCCACTCTCTCTCTTGCGACGAGAGTTGAGTTAGGAGATAGCGTTACATCCTCGTCTAAGGAGAGGGATACCTCACAAGGATCCTGACTTTTCGAGTACGCAGTCCTGCAGACGAATTGGGGTTCGAGCGAACTTCTTAGCAGGGGTTCTGTTGAGAAGCCTGTATCCCGTCTATCGAGGCCGGTATCGAGTCATGCGAGGCATGTAGATAGCCCGATAGCGGATGAGATTCTAGAAAATCACATGCATAATGTTGGCACAAGCTACTGACTGTTTCACAAGATAAAGAATGTCAAAAGTAAAATTGATAAACATTACATCTTTGTGAAACACTCCTTTTGAGGCTTCTATTGAGGAGCTATACCCCCTTCATCCTAGAGTACTTGTAGTCGTGCACTACACGCTAGTACTGCGATGATCGGATGAGACAGTCATGCGACCTCGAATATTGCTAAATGCACAATGCTGTAATCACTTAAATGGTGACTGATTCTCCTTCACAGGCAAGATGCTCGAGTGGTTTAAAGACCACAACATAGAATGGGTCGTTAGTTTCTCTTGTCTGTTTTCTGAAAGATTTACGAATTTGAAATTTTGGGGGGTGACAACTTGGTATCAGAGCTAAGAGAAGCAAGGATTCTTGACCATTGAGCATCCGCATCGCGCTGTGAGTATACTTTTCCTCTTTCTTTGTAGGTGTATTTTTGCCTTGTTAAGCTAAGTGACTTGACCCGTTCTGCTCATGTACCCGCATTGCTTGATTTTTATAAACTACTCATGTTAAGCATGAATAGTACTTATGTTGTGGCTTCTATTTTGAGCTCACTGAAATTTCTAATTATTGGTATTCCTTGTTTACTTCAATGATGGTAAAAAACTCGAATGAAGAGTCTGATGACGAATGGTCAGATCAACGGGGATTCGTGATGGACTCCCTAAGTTCCTTGGCAGTGGCTATGCGAGACCAGATTCGTTTCCAAAGGGGACCAACGCCCGTTCCTGAGCCGAGCCCGCATACCGCAGTGACATGTGAGAAATTTCTGAAGCTTGACCCCCCGACCTTCGACGGCAAGCCCGACCCAGACATGGCCGATAACTGGGTGAAGGCGGAAGGAGACAATATCCTCCTTCGAAGCGTCAGCGGCCTCAGCGCAACCCTCCAGCCAAGCAGCAGACTGACAATGTATGCCCTAGATGCCAATGATCTCACTATGGGCAGGCGTGCCCGCTCGACACAGGCGGATGCCTGTATTGTGGCAAGATTGGGCCACTACGCCCGTGATTGCCGCAAAAAGGCAGCCGACGACTCTAGGCAGAACAACGAAGCACCTTTGCTCCCTCGGCCACCACAGCCGCAACAACAATATCAGACACCACAATCGCAGGCGAGCGGTCGGAGGAGGCCGCTAGAATGCGTCTACACCGCCAAGGCCGAACAGTTGACCAAGGGCGACCTAGTGCACGGTACCCTTTTTATCGCTAACCATGAGGCTTTTGTGCTTTTTGATTATGGTGCCACAACCACTTTTATTTCGGTAAATATTGTCGAGTTTTTGCACATACCTATAAAATCCTTGCTTAATACCCTTGAAGTGTATAACCCGATTGGGAAAAATACTATTTGTGTGGCCTACTTACTAGAGTTGGACGTAGTCTTGGCATATTGACATTTACCGGCTTGTGCTATCCTGCTAGTGATGACGAAATTTGACGTCATCCTAGGCATGGATTGGCTGCACAAGTATCATGCCAATATAGTAGGATTATCTTATCTCCACCAAGAATGCCCAAGGTGTAATTCAAGATCGTGAAACCCGTTCGGGCGAGCAAGTTGATTTCGTTGTTAAAGGCGCCGAGCTACCTGAGGAAGGGATGCACTGCCTTTTTGGTCAGTGTCATCCAGTTCGAGCTGACGCGAGTCCCGATGGGAGACTTGGAGGTTGTTCGAGATTTTCCAGACGTCTTCCCGGAAGAACTGCCAGGCCTTCCTCCACCTCCTGAGGTGTAGTTCAGTATCGAGTTGCTACTGAGTACTACGCCAATTTCTAAGGCTCCATATCGGATGGCGCTAGTCGAGCTCGAAGAGCTCAAGAAGTAGTTCCAGGAGTTGATGGATCAGGGATTCATCCGCCCTAGTGTCTCGCCCTGGGAGCTCCTGTCTTGTTCGTGAAAAAGGACGGATCATTACGATTGTGCATCGATTATCGGATGCTTAACCAGGCGACAATAAAGAATAAGTACCCGTTGCCATGCATCGATGATCTGTTCGATCAGTTGTAGAGGGTCAAGATCTTCTTAAAGATTGACCTTAGATCTGGGTACCATCAACTAAGAATGAAGGGAAATGATATCTCCAAGACGGCCTTCCGGACCAGATATGGGCATTACGAATTTACGATCATGCCCTTCAGACTCACTAACGCTCCTGTAGCGTTCATGGATCTCATGCATAGGGTGTTCAAACCCTTCTTGGACACCTTCGTGATTGTGTTCATCGACGACATCCTGGTGTATTCCAATAGTTGAGAGCAACATCGTGAGCACTTGAGAGTTATTCTCGAAACCTTGCGAAAGGAGCGTTTGTTCGCTAAGTACTCTAAGTGCGAGTTTTGGCTCGAGGAGATCATGTTTTTGGGACATGTCATCTCCAAGGAAGGTGTGTCGGTGGATCCAGCAAAAGTAGAGACCGTACTCAGTTGGCAACAACCGAGAATGTTCGTGACATCCGGAGTTTTCTAGGATTCGTTGGGTATTATCGAAGATTTATCCTGGACTTTTTTAAGATCTCTCTACCCTTGACGAAGTTCCTGAAGAAAGAAGCTAAGTTCGTGTGGGATGACACGTGCGGGAGTAGTTTTCAGATGTTGAAGGAACGTCTTACGACTGCTCTTATTTTGGTCTTACCTTCGGGTCAAGGCGGCTTCGTGATTTACACCGACGCTTCCGGGACAAACTTGGGTTGCGTCTTAATGCAGAACGATAGAGTGATCGCCTATGCATCGCGCCAACTTAAAATACATGAGAAGAATTATCCGACTCATGATATGGATTTAGCAGTGGTGGTCTTCGCATTGAAGATATGACAACACTATTTGTACGGGGAGCGGTTCGAGGCTTTTACAGATCACAAAAGCCTAAAATATTTGTTCTCGCAGAAGGAGCTGAATATGAGGCAGCGGCGATGGCTGAAATTCCTCAAGGATTATGACTTTACCTTGTCCTATCACCCAGGAAAGGCGAACGTCGTGGCCGACGCTCTGAGACGCAAGTCTCTCAGCGTTTCCGTTAACTTGTTATTCACGGGGTGGAAGTTGATCGAGGATCTGATATCGTGGGAACTGTTTGCGGTTACTCAAGATTCGATCAGTCTATCCAACATGGTAGCTCAACCTGAGCTATTGTGAAAGATCTTTGTCAATTAGAAGATCGATGCGCAATACGAAGAGCTGAAGACTCTAGCGCAGCGGGCCGATACCCCCTTCCGTCTGAGTGAGGAAGGAGGTGTATGGCATAAGGATCGTCTCTGGGTGCCAAAAGATCCTATTTTGAGAGATGAGATTCTCGCAGAAGCCCACAAGTCCAAGTACACGATTCACCCGGGCGGCACGAAGATGTTCAGAGATTTGCAACACAGATATTGGTGGAGTGGAATGAAGCAGGACGTAGCCGAGTACGTTTCAAAGTGCTTGACTTGCCAACAGGTTAAAATCCAGCATAAACGATCAGGCGGAGTGATGCAGCAGATGGAGATTCCACAATGGAAGTGGGAAGACATCACGATGGACTTCATCGTCGTTTTGCCGAGGACGCAGAGGAAGAGAGCTAGTGTTCTCAACGGGAGATATGGTTTTTGTTAATGTATCTCCTGCCAAGAGCGTTTTTCGGTTCGGGAAGAAGGGAAAGCTGAGTTTCCGATTCATCGGACATTTTGAGATCCTGGATCAGATCGGTGAGGAGGTTTACCGTGTTGCGCTGCCTCCTCAGTACGCTCAGATCCACAACGTCTTTCATGTATCTATGTTGAGAAAATACGTTCACGACCCATCACACATAATTCATTACGATGATGCAGACATTCAAAAAGACTTGATGTTTGAGGAAAGGCCTGTGACAATCATTGATCGTCGAGACCAAGTGCTCAGATAAAAAACGATCTCTCTTGTAAAAGTACGTTGACAACACTATGGAATAAATGAATGTACATGGGAGCTCGAGTCTGATATCAGGGGAAAATACCCTGACTTGTATTTTAACCAATATATGCAATAGAAATTTCGCGGACGAAATTATTTTTAAGGAGGGTAGGATGTAATAACTTGAAAAAAAAATTAGGTACTAACCATGGGCCGATTCCCCTCCCGGTGCCTTTTGGTTGCAGGGATGGGGCCAAGCCCCCTCCTTGCATCTCCGTACGACAGGGGGGGGGGGTGGCGAGTCCCACTCCTTGCTCCCTTTTACGGTAGGGGAGGGGCTGAGCCCCCTCCGTGCTTCCTGTTACGGCAGGGTAGGGGCTGAGCCTCCTCCTTGATTCTTGTTCTTGTAAAAGGCCCCTGTCTCGTTTCCTCGTTTAGCAAGCCGACCGGGGGGGGGGGGGGCTTTGGCCCCTGCCTCCGCTCCTAAGAGTCGCAGGGGGGCTGTTGGCCCCTGTGTCTCTCTCTCTTTGCTCGTTTTCTTGGTAGGGGCCATTAGCCCCTGCCCTTTTTGTTATTCCAGTAGGGGCCGAAGGCCCCTGCCCTTTTTATTATTCCAACTGGAGCCGAAGGCCCCTGCCCCTTTTTGCTGTTCCAGCTGGGGCCATCGGCTCCTGCCCTTTGTACTTTTCCAGCAGGGGCCGTTGGCCCCCTGCTTTTCTTTTTATTTAAAAATAGCCTGCGGGGGCCCATGGCCCCTGCACTTGTTCTTTTGGCGGCAAGAGCCGTTTGGCCCTGCCCCAGCCCTATGTATTGGACAAGTTGAGTCTTCTCCTTATTTTTGCTTTTGTCTTGGTTGTATGTTAATATCGCATATTTGCAGTTTCGACGGATCTCGCTCGCGCTCTGCGACCCGAGCCGTCAGTCGCGTACATCCACAGACGACAGCAAGCTTGCAACTCTCCGAGGTAGGGGAAGATTGCACAAAAGACTTGGATAATTGAATTAAGTTTAATTAAACTAAAAACGATCATTAAATAAATATATATATATATATACAAATATATATATTTATACAAGTATACACTTAACTGAAGGACGCAGTTTCGCGATCCTTGCCCTTTACCTTATGTCAGTCTTTACTTGCCGTCGCGCATCGCGTCGAGGTTTTGCGTTGCACTTTTGCTTACCGTCTTTACCTTGCCGTTGCGCTTTGCGCTTAGGCTCTTGCTTTTGCATAATGTTGGCACAAGGTACTGCTGTTTCAAAAGATAAAGTAAAGTTGAAACACTCCTGTTGAGGCTTCTATTGAGGAGCTATATCCCCTTCATCCTAGAGTACTTGTAGTCGTGCACGACACGTCTAGTACTGCGGTGATCGGATGAGACGGTCGTGCGACCTCGAACAGTGCTAAATGCACAATACTGTAATCACATAGAATGGCCTCACATTCGCCTTCACAGGCAAGATGCTCGAGTGGTTTAAAGACCACAACATAGAATGGGTCGTTAGTTAAGTAACCTCTAACGTATCATTCACTTCTTGTTGTCTGTCAAGGGAGAGGACCGAGCGATACAAAACTCTAATGGACAGGTTGTTAACAACCACCCCACGGGCAATGATCTGGCCTCCCCGGCCATTGGAGTTAGGGGAAAGGGGCTACAATAGTTAGCTCAACACTTCTACAGAAGTTGGATGCATCTGTGGCACTTCAACACTTCTACAGAAGTTGGATGCATCCGTGGCATTGCTTATCAGCCTTTGGGGATTCCTCTCTCAGTTAAAGCCGTCCCTTTAAGAGCGGACTCAACTGACTATTCAGGTTATTGAAAATACATAGAATAACAAACGCCCGAACTAGTCTCAGTTGTTTTTACGTTTTGCCTGTGCGTACCCGCAAGCGAGTAATATCGAAACATAAAGTCTGTTCACACTGGTTGTGGGGTCGTGAGATTCGCTTGCACTACTTATTCGCTTGCATTACTTACGCGCTTGCACTACTGACTCGCTTGCACTACTTATTCGCTTGCACTACTTACGCGTTTGTACTATTTACCTGCTTGCATTGCTTACCTGTTTAACTGCATATATGCTTTAAACTGCGTAACCTACTGAATTAAATGTACATAATTCAGTTTCATGTAGTCTCTCTTGTGTACCTACTAGTTTTTCGCGAAACTAACCCATTCTATGGGTTCAGGTGATGATTAGGTACACCACGGGCGATGGCGCGATAGCAAGATGACTCCAAGACTTTCTTCTTCCTGCTCTTAGCTCGCTACCTGGACGTTTGGGGTTTTGTAACGGATTTTCCTTAGGATATTCGAATTTTGTACTATTTGGAAAACTTCTTAAATGAAAGTGGCTTTTCTAAGTGTTTGCAAGTAGCATGGGTTGTGCGCTTTGGTTATTTTAGCTAACGCGCCCAAAGTTGTCAGCTCACCTTTCTGAAATTAACAAAAGAATAGTCTTCCGCTGATTTCATAAACCATCTCTGAGATAAAGAGATTTCCTTTTTAGTCTCTTATCTGTGTTTCTGAAAGGTTTGCAAAGTTACAAATTTTGGTGCGTTACAACTTGGTATCAGAGCTAAGGGAAGCAAGGATTCTTGACCATTGAGCATCCGCATCGCGTTGTGAGTATACCTTTCCTCTTGCTTAGTAGGTGTATTTTGCATTGTTAAGCTAAGTGACTTGACATGTTCTGTTTATGTACCATCATTGCTGGGTTTTCGTAAACTAATCATATTAAACATGAATGGTACACATGTTTTTGACCTATGTCACAGGGACTCAACAAAACAGATGCCGCACCCGCGTCGACGCGACGCGACGCGGGTTCGCGTGCGGGTGCGGCACCGGGTGCGGTCAACGCACCCAGGGTCATTTTTGTCCATAATTTGGGCGTAAAAAAAAAAAAAAATCCCCCGATGAAAAGGAGGAGGATTAGGGCAAATTTTTTTTTTGCCCTAATCTCTCCTCTCTCTCCCCCTGAGCTCGATCTCTCCCATCGCCGCCCCCAGCGCCGCCACCCCAGCTCCGCCTCCCAGGCTCCTCCTCTTGGCTCCTCCTCTCCTTTCGCAGGTATGTCTTCTTGGGTCGGCTGGGGAGGGGCCGAGCACCCCCCCCCCCCCCCCCCCCCCCCTCTCGGTCTCTTGTTGGGTCGGCAGGGGAGGGGCTGAGCCTCCCCTGCTCCCTCGTTTTTCGGCACAGGAGGGGCTGAGCCCCTCCCCCATCTAGCTCTTTATTTGGGTGTGATCATCGCAAAATTTTTCCTCTCTTGTGGTTTCTCTCTCTTCCTTCTCTTTCCCTTTTCTAACCTCTATTTTCCTCCCTTTTGAAGGGAGAATAATAAAAGAAAGAAAAGAAAGAGAGAAGAGAAAAGAAAGAAAGAAAGAAAGAGAGAAGATGAATTATTTTGCGCGGCTTTCACTTGACCTTGATTTGAAAAGAATTTAGAAATTTAACTCGCCTCCGTTTTGAAAATTTGCGGGAAAATGGAGAGACGGGATTCGCTCGTCGGTACGAGGTTCGACCGTTCCTAGCGCCTTTACTAGGGGTAATCGAACCAAGGATCGAATCTATGTCTTTTGTTTTGCCTAAATATAATCTAAGAATTTATTCTAACTCTGAATGCACAAAGAATCATGCTTGTGCAATGCAAGAATGTATGCTCCTTTTGAAAAAGAAAGTTTTTGGAAATTTCCAAGTATTCTGAGATGAACTTGGTAAGGGAGTGAAGAAATGATTGAATCTAACTTTAGAACCTTGAGATAGATCAGAGAAGTTCTAAGTATTTGAAGTAATTTAGAGTTTGGAGGAATAGATCTTGATTTTGAGAAAGAATGATTTGAAGCTTTGAAATGAAAGGAAACGAAGTTTCAAAGTCAGAAAAGGATTTTGAATTTTGAATTTGAATTTAGGAAAGGAAATGAATACTTGAGCTGGAATGGAATTTAGATTTTGAAGTTTGAAATTGGAATGGATTAAGAAACTCAAATGGTATTTAAGAATAGAAATTGATTTAAGAGATTCGGACTAGATCCGAAAATGGAATTGAAATCTAAAATTGGAATTGGATTCCGGATCCTGAACAGAATGGGATCCGAGATTTGGAATCCAAGATGGACTTTTTGGGTTCTGGATCCTGAAATGGAATGGATCTGAAGTCTGAGATCCAAATGTAGAGTTGGACTATGGATCCTAATATGGATTTGGATCTGAAGTCTGAGATCCAATGTAGAGTTGGACTCTGGATCCTAAGATGGATTTGGATATGAAGTCTGAGATCCAAGGTGAAATTGGATTTTGGATCCTATAAGGAAATTGGATCTGAAGTCTGAGATCCAATGTGAAATTGGATTTCGGATCCTATAAGGAAATTGGATCTGAAGTCTGAGATCCCATATGAGATTGGATTTTGGATCTTATAAGGAAATTGGATCTGAAGTCTGAGATCCAATATGAGTGTTGAATCCTGGATCCTAAAATGGATTTGGAGTTAAATTCAGAAGAACTTCCAAGTTTAAATTGAACTTGAAAAATGAAATTTAGAATTTGAATATACAAACGAATTTCAAAGTCAAATTAGATCTTGAATTTTTGAATTTGGAATTTAGAAGATGAATCAAGAGTCTCAAAGTTAAAATTGAACTTTGAGTTTGATTAGAGTTTTGAATATAAAATGAATTTGGAATTTCAAAGTCAAATTGAACTTTGAAAATCTGATTTGAATTTGAATGTAAAAAATGACTTTGAAATCAAAGTTAAATTGAACTTTGAGATTGAAAATGAAATTGAATTTGAAAATGAAAGGAGGAATTGGATTTTATAAGAATTGAAGATAGATTGAGGAAGATATTTACGTCACTTGGGGTTTTTGAAAAAGGAATTTTGAAAATATGATGCAGTTCTATCCTAAATGATGAATGAATTTGAATTTTTGAATTTTGGATTTTGAAAAGCTATTTCATTCTTTGGATGAATTGAAATAAGATTGAAGATATAATACATCCCTGACTATGGTCATTGGATGTATTATATAATAATCTATATTTAAATTCAGGTGAAGAATGAAATACATTTGGTGCTTTTATAGAGTTTAAGATGAAATTAACTCTCAATATACCCTGACTATGGCCATTGATATATATTTTGAGTTAATTTTAAGTTAAATTCTAATAAAAGAAGAAAATATTTAAGGAAAATATGATGAATTTTGAAAACGGACCCAGTGTGGATCCAGTGTTATTTCGTAAAAGATAAAAATCCTAAGTCTTGTTTACATCCCGACTATGGTCGTTGATGTAAATCATCAACTTAAGATTAATTTACCTCTTACGAAATGGTGCACGTGCCATTCGTGTTCCCATTGTGAGATTTTTGAAAATAAAGGAGTAAATATGAGAACAAGTAATTCATGATATTTATAATGCTCATTCATTCTATCTAAAAGCTGGAAATTTAAATTTCTCATTTATACCTAATTTATTACAACTTGGAATTGTAAATATCAGAAATTTCTAGTCCAAAGGAGAAATTCAAGCTTCTTACATCTTCCTGCAAGACCGAGTTAGCACAGGACATATGATAGACAGATGTTATATTAAGAACTGATATACATTTATGTAGGCCATGTACATGTATGAAAAATACATATATATGTATATATACATATGTATAGGTATATTCATATATATATATATATATGTATATTTACACATATATATTTATGCATACATATATATACATAGAGAGAGAGAAAAAGATATACATATATATATACCTATCCAAGCATGATATATATATATATATATATATATATATATATATATATATATATATGCTCACATTCAGTATGTGTGACATAAATGAATGGCATTTGCTATGAGAATAGAGGTGCTGAATGTGAAGGGACTGTGTAGGTGCAGTAGTGCATAAGTTGCAGTGAAGTGAAAAAGTGCTGTGTTTACTACATAGTTTAATGAAAAAAAATGCTTAATGGAGATGGGAGCACTAAAGTGGATGGACAAACAGTAGACAGATGTTGAAAGATTGAACTCTAAATCAGTAGATAAGCATGTTGCACATTGGTATGGGTGCAAGGCAAGGCATGGAGAAATGGGTTTTACTATAGAGGTGGTAGCAAAATGGTATGCTGCCCATGTATACAACAGGTAGATATACTCATGATGGTATTATGAGAGGTGGGGTAGATGGAGCAGAAGCAGTTGTAAGTGAGGTGCCTCAACTGTGGGATGCCAAAGTAAAATACAAGGCTGAAGGGTGCCCTGTGGCTGTGAAGACAGCAGGTTGTGCACATATGGTTAGTGCGGGTGGAGGATATGGAGATGAATACTCCCTTTTGCAGCAGGAGCAACAAAATGGCAATATGGAGGCTGTAGCAGAGTTTTCGTGATGTACTGTAAGGGGTGATGAAGAACAATGATAACATGGTATAGAGGGGTTGTGGTAAATGCTGTGTATGTAAATGTAACAACTGTGGGAATTAGCTATTATGAAAAAAAGAAGAAGAAAATGTGAAGTGCAATACTGGTAGCACATAGTGGATATGTGCAACAGTAGTAGCACATAGTGGATATGTGCAACAGTGAGACATGCACAGTGTATATATAAAATGCAGCACCAGCGTGGATTAAAATTCATAAGGTTGATGATAAAAACAAAAGTGGGGTATGAGATGCAATGTTAATTTAAACAAGATCTATCACAAAGAGTCAGTCTTGAGAAATAAATCAGGAGACCTTTTATAAGTGTTGAGATTCTAAAACGATTTCTATAATAACATTCTGGTTATTTTGCCACAGATGGTTATCAAAATTCCTGAATTGATGACAATATCTTCAACACCTGTCAGATTTACTCACCTACCTCACCGAAGCTCGACAGCTGAAACATTCATATCTTTGTCAAGTATCGATTATATAACTGAAACATCCATTCAGGATGGGTTCTTGAAGATAATCTCTATTGACAAATTCAATTGTGAGATGTGAACTGATCTCCACTGGATATACAAAAGCCAATTCCATCAACCCACCATGTGGGTTGACACATTCGATTTTTGATCTCTTCCCCAACAAAATAAAAGGGTTTTAAAGTCACTCTAGATGTAACCCAGAAGCTCAAGACCCTTTCATCATCAAAATTTGATCCATGGTGAAATTCCTTTTCATATCATACTTGGATGAGCATACCTGAACAAATTTAACAGGTATTGAGAGAAAGATACAAATCTGAAGCAGAGTTCCCCTTTTTCTTTTTTTTTTCTTTTTTTTTTTGGCATTTTTAGCATTTTGATTGCCATACAGAATTCCCATTGGCTTTCTGCCACCCAATCATTGATCTCTGTAATTTCTTTCCTGAAGACTATACAGCACCTGCCGTTAGTTATGATAGAACCCACTAATACTAGCGTCTTTCCATAATGGAGCCGACTGCTGCAGGCAATCTCCTACTGCCGAATTTTATACATACATGGAGCAAAAGTAGTGACAACCTCAAGGTATTTATCTACAACATCCTATTGACGCCTGCCACAATAGCTTAAAAGAAAAAAAAAAACAAAACACACAAACCTACCATTCACCATGCTGTTCTGAGATAGATTCGGCTGAAGCAAATTGAATCATGAAACTCGTATGAAAATGTATTGCTATGATGAACACAGATCATATTGACACCATCAAGACGCATCTTCTGAATGGCCTGAAAGTCATACGTATGCTTGCTTCCTTATTGAAGATTCTGCTTCCTTCTTTAAACCACAAAGGGGGTAAATGCAGGAAGACAAAATGATGCTGACGATGAATGAAAAGCATGGCATGCCTGAGAGGCATGTGAAGCCAAACTCACGATGCAAACCTTGAGTGATTATGGCACATATACTGCAGTTAGTGACTTACCTGGATGCAAAGTGATTTTGCAGGAGATCGATGGTTTTAGATGCATGGGGCACCCGTAATTTAAACAGATCAAGTCAATGAATCAACAAAGCAATTGGGAGAATTATCTGACTGGATCGACTAATCAATGAACGAACACCCTCCCACCCCCGAATTCTGCTCATTAGTTTTGACGTGGTTTGATCTTCACGAGAGGGGGGGGGGGTTGGCTCACACCAGGGCTTAATACCTAATGATCGAGGTTTCTGCCAGATGATGAAGGTATGAGGTAAATGGTAATGCTAAGAAAATAACAAAACGCAATCTCCATCAGATCGATGGACTAGAATAATGCAGACCTGACAGAGACACCAAAATTCTTAATGAGACGAAATCAATAAAATAAAAAAAAATTATCAGACATCATAAAGCAAGAATGAAACGAAGAATGATCAAATCTATTGGAGCAAAGCCTAATTAAAATGACATACAGTAACAATGATGAATAAAAATGGAAAATCCAAGACTAAAAGAGGATCAAGAGATCAAATACAAGAGATAATCACAACCAGAACAAAAAAAAATGGTGAAAGCAGGAAATCAAAATACCAATCGATTTTCATGGCAGGGTTATATATTTGATATCAACAGAAAATTGAAATATCTAGAGGAAGTAGGCGAATCATGAATGAGGATGTAATAAAGCTGCCAAATATACGTAGAACAGAAGAAATAAGTGTTAGAACAGGATTGTTCTTTCCTTGTTGCACAGGGGATGGATTGAGGTTGCTAGAAGCAATCCAACACAGCTCCAGAGTGCGTTAATGGGAGTAAAAAAAAAAACTAAAAAGAATCTGAGAGAGAAATTATAAAAGAAAGAAAATAAGATAAATACAGAAACAAGATCGAGATTTAAAAGAAACAAATGAACCGGCGATGCCATTGTGAGGCATCGTCGAAATCTAAATGCAGGGGAAGAAATTACCTCTGTTTTACAGGATCTTTGATGGAGGGAGGAGAGGTGAAGAATGGATCGTAGAGAGGAAGGAGAAGAAGCGGCTGGAGTCGATGGATAATGGATCCTTCAGAAGAAACCTCGATGTTGTTGGATGATCTTCCCCCTTCTTCAGAGGCTGGGATGCCTCTCCTTTAAAGAGAGTCACTGGGTTGTTTGTTGAAGATGGAAGGCTGCCCCAAGGAGAAATTGTTGTAGATGGAAGGCTAGGAATGAGAGGGAGGATGCGCGGGAAAGAGGTCGTTGCCTCTTTTCCAAATTTCTAAAAGAAGGATTCCCTTTTTCAAGATTTTTATAAAATGGCTCAAAATGAGGTTTTTGGCAAAAAAAAAAAAAATCAATTTTTCGAGTTTTAAAACCATTTGCCTTCCTCAATTTTTTTTTGATTTTTATATCGTTTTTCCATTTTTTTGTATTTTTGTAATAGAAAACTAAGATTTTATAAAAAACAAAGTTTAAACACTAAATTTTTGTATTTTTCTGAGAAATATTTACAAAGAGTGTTTTTCCGAGAATTTCAGACCATTTTGGAGAAATTTCTTCAGAAAGTGGGTTTGGACCCAAGTTTTGAGAAAATGTTCGAGTTTTAAAACTCGAATCGAGGAATACAACGCAATGGATCCAAACGGATGTTAGATGGACTGTCCGAGCTATTTAAAACTATTTTTGGTATTTTCTATAATTTTAATTTAAAATTTGGACAATGAGACTCAGATTTGGATCTGGACAATGGATCCAGATCCAAAATCAATTTAAACATATAGAATGAATTTAATTTCAGTAAAACTTGAGAAATGAACTGGAATTTAGATTTAAAAATGACTCATTTGCTCAAAAAATGAATTTTGGGGCAGAAAGGGAATATTTAAAAGATTTTGAAAAATTTGGGGTGTTCACATTGGGTCGACAGGGGAGGGGCCAAGCCCCTCCCCTTTATGTTTTTCTTTTTTGGGTCGATAGGGGAGGGACCGAGCCCTTCCTTGAATGACGCCTGCAAGCCATCTGCAGTGTATCATCAGATCAATATACCCTGATCATGGCCTACATTTATCGAGTTTCTCTCAAGTCATCACTTCCGCTGCCATTCGATTTACTAATCTCTCGTTCCATCTCCACATCCCCTCAATTTCTCCAATGTAAGAGAGAAGTAAAGAACGACCCATCTGCTTCCATCTCTAACTCGTAGAATGAGGAGTTGATCGTGTCTCACCAAACTGATTCAGTTGGTTTCTCTGAGTCTCTCCCGTAATGAGTAAGCTCAGGATTTTCCTGTTGATTTAAATCACCTTCAGGAACTAAAGATGATCTGATTCATATCAGATTCAGCTCAGCAACATGACCGATATGGTCATACCCCTTCTTCTGTGTATATGAGCCGCAGAAGTCAATTTTACTGCTTAAATTCCGAAAGTCTGATGTCAGAGTCTGATTCGCTGATCAATCTATTGTTTGAATTTTGAAAATCTGATATCTGCTAATCAGTTTATTACACTGGGTTTGAAGGACCGGTGTCTGCAATAGATTTACTATATGAAATATAATAACCTGAGCTATCACTGATTTCATTCGGGTCATCCAAAACATGAAAGTTTGTGTTGCTGTTCTAAAATCTTAGATTAGTTTAACTAATACCTGGTCCTAAAAGTGATCTGATCAAACTTTTGGAGAATTTTGTGTGCATTCTCCATTTCAATAGGGTATACATTTACTTAGGTTACTTAGGCATTCCTAGATTACTCATATATAACCTATTAGGCAATCTTAGGTGTCTACATTTAGTCCATGTTATAGCCATTTCCCCTTTTGTGTTAGTGTTATTTATATATATCCCCGCATATCTCCTCATTAAACATGGGCGCGACCTCTCTTCATTGAATATATACATTACCTTAGATAGATGTATATGCATTTAAATATACCTATTCTCATGCATTCAGAGAAAAGGCAAATTTTCATTTAATTGAAGCATTGCATTCAGGCATTCTCATGTGTATTCCAATCACAATTTATAAACTATGTTTTCATGTATAGATATATTTCCATCACAATTTAGGCATAATCATCTGTTCATTGGAGTCAATCTGAGATTTCCGATTTCTCTTTTTTGGGTCGATTTATGTAATTGCTTTACTTATTTGATTGATAATTTGATATTTAGGTTGATATACTGCATGCATGATGAATCATATTATGAGTTTATGACAATGTTTACTGTTAAATGTTAAACTGTTAAAACTTCAAAATTATATATATATATATATATATATATATATATATATATATATAAAATTTTTTTTTTTACATTTTTTCCCCTACCGCACCCCCGCACCCGGATTTTTTGGAAGTGCCGAATCCCTGCACCCGCACCCGCACCCGCACCCGCACCCGCACCCGCACCCGCACCCATGTGACATAGTTTTTGACTTATTTCGAGCTTTCTGAGGTTTCTAATTATTGGTATTCCTTGTTTACTCCAAGGATGGCAAGAAACTCGAATGAAGGGTCTGCTGACAAATGGTCAGATCAGCGGGGATTCATGATGGATTCCTTAAGTTCCTTGGCGGCGGCTATGCGAGTCTAGGTTTGTTCCCAAAGGGAACCAACGCCCGTTCCTGAGCCGAGCCGGCATACCACAGTGACGTATGAGAAATTTCTGAAGCTTGACCCCTCGACCTTCGACGGCAAGCCCGACCCAGACATGGCCGATAACTGGGTGAAGGAGGTGAAACGAGTGTTCGAGGTCTTGTCAGTGCCTGATGACAAGAAGACGTTATTCGGGACCTTCAGGCTGAAGGAGAATGCCCGCAGTTGGTGGGACATGGCTCAGGGTGTGCAGTTTTCGAGAATTTCGCCCATTCATTGGGAAGCTTTCAGAAAGGCTTTATTGGAAAACTACTTCCCGCCTGATGCGAGGGAGAAGAAGAAGGTGGAGTTCTTGGAGCTCAGCCAGGGTAATTCAAGTTTGACGGATTATATCGCCAAATTCCAGAGTTTGGAACCCTACTGCTCCAACCTATTCGCAGTTGATGGCGAGCGAGTAGGAAAGTTTGTTTGGGGGCTGAAGGAGGGACTCATGTATCGGGTCCTAACCAACATGCCCTCGACCTTCTCTGCGGCAGTTGCTGCCGCCACCCTCCTGAGTGAAGCCTGGGAGTGCACTAAGAGTACTCAGGGCAGGAGGCCACCCGTTACGGGTGGTGAGTCGAAGACACCTTTCGACGGCCTAGGCAAACGACCATTCTTTCCTGTAAAGAGCGGAGGAGGAAGGAAACAATATCCTCTTTCGAAACGTCAGCGACCTCAGGGCAACCCTCCAGCCAGGTAGCAAGCTGGCAATGTATGCCCTAGATGCCAACGATGTCATATTAGGGAGGCGTGCTCGCTCGACATAGGCGGATGCCTGCATTGTGGCAAGATGGGCCACTACGCTCGTGATTGCCGCAAAAAGGCGACTGGCGATTCCAGGCAGACCAGCGGAGCACCTTTGCTCCCTCGGTCACCATTGCCGCAACAACAGTATCAGACGCCACAACCGCAGGCGAGCAGTCAGAGGAGGGAGCCAGGACGCGTCTACTCAGCCAAGGCCGAGCAGTTGACCAAGGGCGACCTAGTGCACGGTACCCTTTTTGTCGCTAACCAAGCAACTTTTGTGCTTTTTGATTGTGGTGCCACACACTCTTTTATTTCGGTAAATTTGTCGAGTTTTTGCACATACCTGTAAAACCCTTGCATAATACCCTTGAAGTGTATAACCCGATTGGGAACACCACCATTTGTGCGTTCTACGTACCAGAGTTGGACGTAGTCTTGGCAGATCGACATTTACCGGCTTGTGCTATCCTGCTAGTGATGACGAAATTTAACGTCATGCTGGGCATGGATTGGCTGCACACGTATGATGACAAGATTTTCTGCCAAGATATCCGGATTGTTTTATCTCCACCAGGAATGCCCAAGGTGGAATTCAAGATCGTGAAACCTGTTCGGGCGAGCAAATTGATTTTGTCGTTGAAGGCGCAGAGCTACCTGAGTAAGGGATGCACTGCCTTTTTGGTTAGTGTCATCCAGTCTAAGCAGACGCGAGTCCCTATGGGAGACTTGGAGGTTGTTGGAGATTTTCCAGACGTTTTCCCGGAGGAATTGCCAGGCCTTCCTCCACCTCGCGAGGTAAAGTTCAGCATCGAGTTGCTGCCGAGTACTGCGCCACTTTCTAAGGCTCTATATCGGATGGTGCCAGCCGAGCTCGAAGAACTCAAGAAGCAGTTGCAGAAGTTGATGGATCAGGGATTCATCCACCCAAGTGTCTTGCTCTTGGGAGCTCCTGTCTTGTTCGTGAAAAAGGACGGATTATTGCGTTTGTGCATCGATTCTCGGATGCTTAACCAGGCGACAATAAAGGATAATTACCCGTTGCCACGCATCGAGGATCTGTTCGACCAGTTGCAGAGGGCCAAGATCTTCTCAAAGATTGACCTTAGATCTGGGTACCATCAACTCATAATTAAGGGAGATGATATCTCCAAGACGACCTTTCAGACCAGGTACGGACATTACGAATTTACGGTCATGCCCTTCGGATTCACTAACGCTCCTGCAACATTTATGAATCTCATGAATAGGGTGTTGAAACTCTTCTTGGACACCTTCGTGATCGTGTGTGTATTCCAATAGCTGAGAGCAACATCGTGAGCACTTGAGAGTTATTCTCGAAACCTTGCGAAAGGAGCGTTTGTTCGCTAAGTACTCTAAGTGCGAGTTTTGGCTCGAGGAGATAATGTTTTTGGGACATGTCTTCTCCAAGGAAGGTGTGTCGGTGGATCCAGCAAAAGTAGAGACCGTACTCAGTTGGCAACAACCGAGGAATGTTCGTGACATCCGGAGTTTTCTAGGATTCGTTGGGTATTATCGAAGATTTATCCAGGACTTTTTTAAGATCTCTCTACCATGGTTGCCAGTTGAGGAAGCGGGAGCGGGAAGCGATACGGGAAGCGGGAGCGGGAAGCGAGGCACTTTCAAAATTTTAGGAAGCGGGGAAGCGTGGGACCACTTAGGAGCGATTCGGGAAGTGTCTCGTAAGCGACCTAGGAAGCGTCTCGGAAGCGAGGGGG
Organism: Nuphar pumila; assembly: GCF_984573655.1. NCBI lineage: Eukaryota > Viridiplantae > Streptophyta > Magnoliopsida > Nymphaeales > Nymphaeaceae > Nuphar > Nuphar pumila. The sequence continues at coordinate 130,721,847 of NC_143250.1, forward strand.
AAGCGAAAAAAATAAAAATAAAAATAAAAAATACAAAAAAATTGGAAAAAACAGGGGAAGCGTGGGGGAAGCGTGATGGGAAGCGCGCTTCCCATTAAAGGGAAGCGCGTCCCCCATTAAAGGGAAACGCGCTTCCCAAAAAAGGGGGACGCTTCCCCCCACGCTTCGGAAGCGCGAGGTTTCGCGCTTCCGAAGCGCGCTTCCCCTTTTAGCTAGGCGCTTCCGGTAACCCTGCTCTCTACCCTTGACGAAGTTCCTGAAGAAAGAAGCTAAGTTCGTGTGGGATGACATGTGCGAGAGTAGTTTTCAGATGTTGAAGGAACGTCTTACGACTGCTCTTATTTTGGTCTTACCTTCGGGTCAAGGCGGCTTCGTGATTTACACCGACGCTTCCGGGACAAACTTGGGTTGCGTCTTAATGCAGCACGATAGAGTGATCGCCTATGCATCGCGCCAACTTAAAATACATGAGAAGAATTATCCGACTCATGATATGGATTTAGCAGTGGTGGTCTTCGCATTGAAGATATGACAACACTATTTGTACGGGGAGCGGTTCGAGGCTTTTACAGATCACAAAAGCCTAAAATATTTGTTCTCGCAGAAGGAGCTGAATATGAGGCAGCGGCGATGGCTGAAATTCCTCAAGGATTATGACTTTACCTTGTCCTATCACCCAGGAAAGGCGAACGTCGTGGCCGACGCTCTGAGACGCAAGTCTCTCAGCGTTTCCGTTAACTTGTTATTCACGGGGTGGAAGTTGATCGAGGATCTGATATCGTGGGAACTGTTTGCGGTTACTCAAGATTCGATCAGTCTATCCAACATGGTAGCTCAACCTGAGCTATTGTGAAAGATCTTTGTCAATTAGAAGATCGATGCGCAATACGAAGAGCTGAAGACTCTAGCGCAGCGGGCCGATACCCCCTTCCGTCTGAGTGAGGAAGGAGGTGTATGGCATAAGGATCGTCTCTGGGTGCCAAAAGATCCTATTTTGAGAGATGAGATTCTCGCAGAAGCCCACAAGTCCAAGTACACGATTCACCCGGGCGGCACGAAGATGTTCAGAGATTTGCAACACAGATATTGGTGGAGTGGAATGAAGCGGGACGTAGCCGAGTACGTTTCAAAGTGCTTGACTTGCCAACAGGTTAAAATCCAGCATAAACGATCAGGCGGAGTGATGCAGCAGATGGAGATTCCACAATGGAAGTGGGAAGACATCACGATGGACTTCATCGTCGTTTTGCCGAGGACGCAGAGGAAGAATGATGCGATTTGGGTGATCGTGGATCGACTCACTAAATCAGTGCATTTCCTCTCTATCCGGCTCAGCCAGTCACTGGACAACTTGACAGACCTCTACGTCAGGGAGATTGTGAGATTGCACGGTGTTTCTGTGTCAATTATCTTTGATCGTGACCTGAGGTTCACCTCCAGGTTCTGGGGGCAGCTGCAGTTGGCCTTGGGCACGAAACTAAAATTCAGTACCGCCTTCCACCCTCAGACCGACGGACAATCTGAATGCACGATTCAGACTTTGGGGGACATGCTGCGAGCGTGCATGATAGACTGGAAGGGAGAGTGGGACTCTCATACCGGGTTGGCAGAATTCACGTACAATAATAGTTATCATGCGAGTATTGGTATGGCACCGTACGAAGCCTTGTACGAGAAGCCTTGTCGATCACCTGTTTACTGGGATGAATGGATGCTAGATTCACCTATAGTGCTACAACACTATACTCAACAAGTAAAGATGATCCGGGAGCGTCTGCGTACCGCGCAAAGTTAGCAGAAGTGTTACGCCGATCGTCGACGTAGAGAGCTCGTGTTCTCAACGGGAGATATGGTTTTTGTTAAGGTATCTGCTACAAAGAACGTTTTTCGTTTCGGGAAGAGGGGAAAGCTGAGTCCCCGGTTCGTCAGACCTTTTGAGATCCTAGATCGGATGAGTGAGGTGACTTACCATGTTGTGCTGCTTCCTCAGTACGCTCAGATCTACGACGTCTTCCACGTATCTATGCTGAGAAGATACGTTCACGACCCATCACACATCATTTATTATGATGATATGGATATCCAAAAAGACTTGACGTTCGAGGAAAGACCAGTGACAATCGTTGATCGTCAAGACCAAGTGCTCAGATCGAAGACGATTTCTCTTGTAAAAGTACGTTGGCAAAACCATGGAATAAATGAATGTACATGGGAGCCTGTGTCTGATATCAGGGAAAAATACCCTGACTTGTATTTTGACCAATATATGCAATAGAAAATTTCGCGGACGAAATTATTTTAAGGAGGGTAGGATGTAACAATAAAAAAAATGTATTTGATTCGGGCCGGACCCGACCCGGACCACCACCCCTCGCCGTCATTAAAGACAGCGAGGCAAGCGGGAGGAGGGTTACGAAACCCCCCTCACCGCCTTCTCCTCTGCTCTCTCGTCTCTCTCCCGTACCCTCTCGCTCGTCCGTTGTCACCGACGACCCACGACAACCCGCCTTCACCGACATCGGCGACCTCCTGTCTCTGGTGAGCTCCTCTCCGGCAGCCTCCCCAGGTACGCACTATCTCCCCTTCTCCTCTTTCGTCTCTCTCTCTCTCTGTCCCCCCCCCCCCCCCTCGTTTCTCTGTTACACAGGGGGGGGAGCTGCCTCCCTGCTGCCCTAGATTGCAGGGGACGGGCAAAGCCCTCTCCCTGCGACCCCTTTTAGCGAGGGAGGGGCAAAGCCCCCTCCCTGCGACCCCCTTTTAGCGAGGGAGGGGCAGATATGTCGTGCAGGGTAGGGGAGGGGCAGATTCCCCTCCCGGTGCCTTTTGGTTGCAGGGGTGGGGCCGAGCCCCCTCCCTGCATCTCCGTACGACAGTGGGGAGGGGGTGGCGAGTCCCACTTCTTGCTCCCTTTTACGGTAGGGGAGGGGCTGAGCCCCCTCCCTGCTTCCTGTTACGGCAGGGGATGGGCTGGGCCTCCTCCTTGCTTCTTGTTCTTCTAAGAGATCGACAGGGGCCTTTGTCCCCTATCTAGTTTCCTCGTTTAGCAAGCCGACCGGGGGGGGGGGGGGGGTCTTTGGCTCCTGCCTCCGCTCCTAAGAGTCACAGGGGGGCTGTTGGCCCCTGCGTCTCTCTCCTTTTGCTCGTTTTCTTGGCAGGGGCCATCGACCCCTGCCCTTTTTGTTATTCCAGCAGGGGTCGAAGGCCTCTGCCCTTTTTATTATTCCAACAGGGGCCAAAGGCCCCTGCCCCTTTTACTGTTCCAGCAGGGGCCATCAGTCCCTGCCCTCTTTGTTTTTCCCAGCAGGGGCCATCGGCCCCTGCCATTTGTACTTTTCCAGCAGGGGCCGATGGCCCCCTGCTTTTCTTTTTATTTAAAATTAGCCTGCGGGGGCCGATGGCCCCTGCACCTGTTATTTTGGCGGCAAGAGCTGTTCGGCCCTGCCCCAGCCCTATGTATTGGAGAAGTTTAGTCTTCTCCTTATTTTTGCTTTTGTCTTGGTTGCATGTTAATATCGCATATTTGCAGCTACGACGAATCCCGCTCACTCTCCGCGACCTGAGCCGTCAATCGTGTACATCTGCAGACGACAGCAAGCTTGCAACTCTCCGAGGTAGGGGAAGATTGCACAAAAGACTTGGATAATTGAATTGAGTTTAGTTAAACTAAAAATGATCATTAAATAAATATATATATATATACAAATATATATATTTATACGAGTATGCACTTGACTCAAGGACGCTGTTTCGCGATCCTTGCCCTTTACCTTCTGTCAGTCTTTACTTGCCGTCGCGCATCGCGTCGAGGTTTTGCGTTGCACTTCTGTTCACACTGGTTTTTGGGTCGTGAGATTCGCTTGCACTACTGACTCACTTGCACTACTGACTCGCCTTGCACTACTGATTCACTTGCACTACTGACTCGCTTGTGCTACTGATTCGCTTGCACTACTGACTCGCTTGCACTACTTACGCGTTTGTACTATTTACTTGCTTGCATTGCTTACTTGTTTAACTCATGGTTGCCAGTTGAGGAAGCGGGAGCGGGAAGCGATACGGGAAGCGGGAGCGGGAAGCGAGGCACTTTCAAAATTTTAGGAAGCGGGGAAGCGTGGGACCACTTAGGAGCGATTCGGGAAGCGTCTCGGAAGCGACCTAGGAAGCGTCTCGGAAGCGACCCAGGAAGCGTCTCGGAAGCGAGGGGGAAGCGAAAAAAATAAAAATAAAAAATAAAAAATACAAAAAATTTGAAAAAACAGGGGAAGCGAGGGGGAAGCGTGGGGGAAGCGAGGGGGAAGCGTGGGGGAAGCGTTGGGGAAGCGTGGGGGAAGCGCGCTTCCCATTAAAGGGAAGCGCGTCCCCCATTAAAGGGAAACGCGTCCCCCATTAAAGGGAAGCGCGCTTCCCAAAAAAGGGGGACGCTTCCCCCCACGCTTCGGAAGCGCGACGTTTCGCGCTTCCGAAGCGCGCTTCGGGGAAGCGCGCTTCCCCTTTTAGCTAGGCGCTTCCGGTAACTCTGGTTTAACTGCATATCTGCTTTAAACTGCGTAACCTACTGAATTAAATGTACATAATTCAGTTTCCTGTAGTCTCTCTTGTGTACCTACTAGTTTTTCGCGAAACAAACCCATTCTATGGGTACAGGTGATGATTAGGTACACCACGGACGATGACGCGATGACAAGATGGCTTCAAGACTTTCTTCTTCCTGCTCTTAGCTCGCGTCCTGGACGTTTGGGGTTTTGTAACGGATTTTCCTTATGATATCTGAATTTTGTACTATTTGGAGAACTTCTTAAATGAAAGTGGCTTTTCTAAGTGTTTACAAGTAGCATGAGTTGTGCGCTTTGGTTCTTTTAGCTAACGCGCCCAAAGTTCTCAGCTCACCTTTCTGAAATTAACAAAAGAATAGTCTTCCACTGATTTCATAAACCATCTCTGAGATAAAGAGATTTCCTTTTTAGTCTCTTGTCTGTGTTTCTGAAAGGTTTGCAAAGTTTGAAATTTTGGGGCGTTAGACCTCGTGTCGACACCTAGACATGCCATTTTACCCTCTGGACATACATGTTTGTATTCAATTTATAATTTGTAATTATATTTTCAGTATGTAATATATATTTTAGATATAACATATAAATTTAGATTATATTCAGTATATTTTTAGGTTATGTGATATATATATATATATATATATATATATATATATATATATATATATATATATATATATATATATATATATATATATATATAGCCGTGTCCCCATACCTGCATTTTTTGAAATTGTCGTGTCATACCCGCACCCGTACCCATGTGACATAGAAGGGGACTTATTGTCTATCTTTAACCTCTATGGAAAAACAGTGGGGCAGGCTTGAGCGGCAGTGGTTTACCTTGTAGTTTAGGAAGACGTGTAATAGTTTGGAAAATGATATAAGATTTTCATGAAATACTAACAAAATGACGAGGTAAGAAGAAATTTTAGAAAATGATCACAATCAATAACTATATTAGCTTATTAGAAAATCTCCAGACTGCATATTTAATAAAATAACATGCAAATATACATTTAACATTGGATAGAAAATGTTCAAAATCATAAAAGAATTTGTGCAACAGTTAGGATATGTTTTATAACATATATTACAAATCTAGGAAACTTCCATTAACCTAACAATGTAAGTCAGATATTATATAATATACTTTTAAACAATTAGAGAAAAAGAACTTAAAGGTAGAAAGAGTTTCACAGACCCGTACTTGTGACAATATGATATCCAATGCAGGGTGTTTGAATGCAAGGATGAATGGTTGTTGACTATTTATCCCTGCATTGAGTACCCGGGATAAGTAGTCTCCAACATACGTCCAAACACAGGTAAGTTTTGCCATGTGTTTTTGTAATGTGGGCGGGATGCTGAACTTGGGATCAATAGGATTGGATGACTACTTATCCTGATTAACAGACTCCCCTAAGGTAGAAAACCGTTTCATCAAAGACTAGCTTATGAAACAATTACAAAATATATATCTATACTACCTTGAAATTTACAATAAAATAATCTAACATTCAAATAGTGTCTTATATCACTAGCATTTTACCATAACTCATCATGTTGTTCAGATACTTGTTAATGTAGAAAAATATAAACTTTTTGTCGTAATCCACAACAATACAAAAAGAAATTATCCAATGTGTGTGTGTGTGTGTGCATGTGCATGTGCATGGGTACATATATGTTTGTAGGCATGTATGTATCCAACAGTTGGACTTTTCATTCATCAAGAATTAGGGGCTCTGATATCCAATAATTGTAATCCTCTTCCAGGAATCAGAATTCTCATTTCACAGGAATCTTGATTCTCATGTATGGAAATCGGGATTTGTCTAATAGCAATTACAATTCTTGTGAATAGGAATTGGAATTCCTATCTAGTGGGAATCACAATTCCCATATACAAGAATTGGGATTCCGTCCTACTCTAGGAAGTGTGATTCCTAGTAGAGTTGGGCTTTTCCAGTCATTATCTTTAGTTGGTCCTCAGTATGAGGCCTGGACCAGAAATTGAAACTTAAATGAGCTGGTGTTTTGACCTCTCCATAGCGTCCATTATTATTCATCCTGTTGTTTTTTGTGAAAAAAACATTTCTTGTTTTTTCTAAGATTGTTTCAAGCTCAAATTTACTTTTCTTAATATTTATTTTCCTTGATATTTAATGTTTCAATGTGAACCTAAACCCTTGAGATTTTTAATGTAATTCAATTTTTTTAAAATTGTGAAGCATGCAATGAGTAAAATATATTTTCTTTTGATGCTGACATACTTCATAACCTGGTAGTCTCTTGTTCTCTAACAAATGCACATTGACAAATTTTCTGTAGGGTCCTCCTGGAACAGGAAAGACTCAAACAATTCTTGGACTGCTTAGTGCAATTTTGCATTCAACTCCATCAAGGGTACAGACAAAGTATGTGAGGTTCCGATTCTTTATCAAGTCCATGATTTTCGTAATGATTCTATGTAAGAATTTCGAATAGTATATTGTATATAGTTTCTTTCTCACTAAATTGAAAGCAAAACCAGAATGGGGTATCCGACAGTGATGCAAACCTGAAGCCAGATGCTTGACTGAAATTAAAGGGCTAGATCCAGCCACATATAGGGGTTGAGGAGATTGTTTAAAATTAGTATTTTCTTTGATTTTGTTGTTTATTTATTTATTTACTTTGAAGCAAGTTTAGGCTCTGTTTGGAAATTGGTAGTCCAAGGGATTTTATGCATTTGGAAAAGTGGTAGCTGCCAAATCTTGGCTTTGGTAGCTAGTAGCTACCAAATCCACTCTTTAGGGAAAAATATAAAGGGGATACCGTTTCACTTCCTCTCCCAAATCCCTAAAATCCCATCATAGCTACCAGTTTCCACACACCCACCACCAAGGTGATTTGACCATGTATCTACCAAATGCATAAACTCCCATCCCAGCTGCCAGTTTCAAAACAGAGCCTTAGAATAATTTTATATACAAGTAGTTCATTAGTATTCATTTTCTGAGTGCCATTTAGATCAGTTTGGTAGAACATGGTTTTCACTTCTGATTCTTCAATCTTGATGTCAAGAGTTAAAGGGTATAACCTGCAATCTGGTTCGAAATATGCAATGATTTGAAAGCAAACATGCAAGCTATGTCACAAGGATAGACAATTTTTATGAAGTTTTCAATTTAACTAATATACAAGGGGATACAGAATGGGAGACAAATTCGAGTAGCCGTGTGGCATAGCATGCAAGCAGATGAATTGAAAGTTTATGCAGGTGGATGTCAATTACTAGAAGTTCACAAATATGCTATGGCCATCAATGGAAGAAAACAGCAGGGGATATTTGATCTGAACACAAAAATGTTTGCATGCATTCTGAGGAACATTATGGAAGTCATGTCAGGAACCCCAGGTCTATGTAAGTCTGAATGTGATCATCATTGCTTCCGGGGGAGGTTCCCATGACTGGAACTAGGGTTGCAAACGGGTCAGATTTAGGAAACCAAATTAGCAAAATTTGGCTGTCCTGGATCTGACTTCCCAATGTATTTTGTGATCCAAGATCTGATCTGTTTGCAACTCTAGCTGGAACTTGACTAGTGACCTAGTACTGACTGGATCAACTAACAACTCAACTGGGATTCTGCGTTCACTCTCTTTTCCTACTTGTCAATCAGCTGGTCAAGATCCTCCCACTGACTGAATTTTTTCCGGCAACTTGCCATCAGCCTAGACCAACCAATGATGGGCCTCCCATCAGTGAGAAACCCTCCTATCTCTTCCATTACTTTTGCCATGGTGGGTGGTTTGTTAGACCCTAACGCCCATCCTCCCTCTTCCCTTATTGGTGGGGATGGAACTAGTTTGATTTTGAAGCAGTTTAACTCCTTTTACCTTCCCAAAACTTAATGAGGTGCTTATTCTCCTATTTCATGTTACAGTAAAATCCCATCTCAAAACCCTTGAGATCAAACCCATCATCATATTATTTCATACCCGTCTGATCCAAGTCTAATCCAAACCCAACCCAAGCTGAATCTTGTTAGCGTGAAATCAGACCCATACTTGGTCTGAAATCAGTCAAAATTGGATCCACTTAGTCCCTGTTCTTACCCATCTAAATGAAATGGATCTGATTCAAACTGAATTACCAGTGGACTCCACCTATTTTCATGAATTGATTCGTTTGGGTAGTTTTGGTCCAACCCATTTAGCTGAGCCTCTAACCCTACTTTTGTTGAAAGTAGATACTCATGTTCTGCTTGTAACGCCCCAAAATTTCAAACTTGCGAACCTTTCAGAAAACAGGCAAGAGACTAGAAGAAAATCTCTTTCCTTTCAGAGTTTGTTTATGTAATCAGCGGAAGATAATTCTTTTGTTGAATTTAGAAAGGTAAGCTGACAACTTTGTGCACGTTAGCTGAAAGAACGAAAAAGTACAAAATTCGGATATCCAAAGAAAAACCCGTGACAAAACCCAAAAACGTCCAGGACGTGAGCTAAAAGCAGAAAAAGAGAATCTTGAAGCCATCTTGCAATCGCGCCATCGCCCGTGGTGTACCTAATCTTTACCTGTACCCATAGAATGAGTTAGTTTTGCAAAAAACTAGTAGGTGCACAAGAGAGACTATAGAAAACTGAATTAAGTACATTTAATTCAGCATGCTAAGCAGTTTAAAGCAGATCAACAATTAAACAGGTAAGCAGTTCAGAGCAAGTAAGCAGTTCAAAACTCGATTGAACAAAACGTATGTGTGATTAAACCTTTGTCTTCGCAAGAGTTTATACAGAGCCATAAAAAGGGTTTAGCAGAAGACTATAAAAAATGTTATCTTCTACATGATTCGACACAGATGAAGAGACACAATGAGACATTGCTCTAGCTTGTTTTCGTTCCTTGAATGGGTCTCTGCATTTAATCATTATCAGGTCATCGTTTGTCGCTCTCACTACTTCTAACAAACTCTTTGTCCTGAACAACCTTAATTTATTCCCATCTCTCAAGGCCTTACACGGCCAACTGTCACCTGTTATGACTCGCTTAAGGCGTCATAATTTCTCAAAAAAACCCACCCTTTAATAGAAGGTCCAAAGCATAATCATGTTCTAAAATCAATAAAGATCTGATTCTCACATCTGAGTCCTGCATGAAATCATGCTATAACAGAAAGCCAAATCTATAGATTCATAACTGGCTATTTCAAACAATCTCAGAAGATCATCACAACCCATCATAACTTTTTATGGTAATCAAAATTCACAAGTTCCACGCCGAATCACTCACAAAGAATCCTTTGGGAACCCGGTCCTCAACAAATGTCATATCCAATAAAAATTATTGTAATACACGTATTAACACAAATGACCGCTCTCAGGGTCTATAGCCACTATTAAAATTAAAAAGATCAATGCCAGATCACCTGGTCTGGAAAATGTACAACCTCACAAGGAGTTACCGCCCTAGATGGTATACCTGGTTTTGGACCATACACTTCCTCATAGGAGTTCACCGTCTTTGCGGCTACCCGCTCGTGGACAATGTACATCCTCACAAAGAATCTACCACTCTAGCTTGGTCACCTGATCTTGATCATATACACCCTCACAGATAATCCTTTGGAGACCAGGTCCTCAACAGATACCATACTCAGTGATACATGTATCAATACAATCGACTGTTCCGAATAATTGACCGTTCTTGGGGTCAGTAGCCACCAATATGGGTACAAGCATGTATACCAGCAATATGCATCTTATCACTTCACATGGTAAAACAAATCACATAGGATTCAAGTTATATGTGCAAATATTCAAATCATTGCATCATTATATGCATTCACAATTCTTATCTCAAAGCACATTATATTTGATCTTTCTAGCGTGTAACTCACGCACATATCTTCAAGACATTTTAATCAAATATTCATGATACTTATCAATCATGTTATACAAGTATGATATATTCACACAAACAATCATAATGCAATCTTCTGTAATACAACTATGTAGGCGTGGCGTGTCATTTACCTGAATAAGTATCATAACCATAAAAATATCGAATACACCAAAGTCATACGTAATTTCATCGATAAGCTTTAACTTGACAAAAAATACGTATCCAAAACACACGAAAGTCTTATGACCCATCAACCAGTGTGAAGACTTTATGTTTCGATATTACTGGCCAGCGGGTACGCGCAGACAAATCGTAGAAACAATTGAGATTAGTTCGGGCGTCTGTTATTCTATGTATTTTCAATAACCCGAATAGCTAGTTGAGTCCGCTTCTAAGGGGATGACTTTAGCCGAGAGAGGATTCCCCAAAGGCAAGTACTTGGCAACGGATTCATCCAACTTCTGCAGAAGTCCATGAGATCTACCACCTAGGATAATGTTTGGTAGTCCCTTCCCCTAACTCCAATGATTGGGGAGGCCGAATCTTTGCCCGTGGGGTGGTTGTTAACAACCTGTTCATTGGAGTGTGTACTGCTCTGTCCTCTCCCTTGACAGACTACAAGAAGCGAATGAGTGTGTCAGGGGTAAATTAACTAACGACTCATTCTATATGCTCTGGTCTTTTGACCAAATGAGCATCTTACCTGTAAATGCGATCCCATTTTTATGTGTTTACATCATTGTGTATTTAGCACTGTTCGAGGTCGCACGACCGTCTCATCCGATCATCGCAGTACTAGTGTGTAGTGCACGACTACAAGTACTCTAGGATAAAAGGGTATAGTTCCTCAATAGGAGCTTCAACAAAAGTGTTTTGCAAAGATGTAATGTTTCTCAAACTTTACTTTTGAGATTCTTTATCTTTTGAAACATCCAACAACTTGTACTAACATTTGGTGTGCGATTTCTAGAATCTCATCTGCTATCGTGGTGTCTACATGCCTTGCATGACTCGATATCGGCCTCGATAGACGGGATACAGGTTTCTCAACAGAACCCACGCTAAGAAGTTCACTCAAGCCCCAATTCGGGGTTACCCGAGATATGTCGAATAGACGAACAAAACCAGCCAATCACATCCTTTCAAATACTTCGATTTGGGCAGTCTTTGATGCTTTTGCGCAGCTCCCTAAATTCTCAAGTCTACCTTGCAGGACTGCTCACTCGAAAAGTCAGGATCACTGCTAGGGATCCCTCTCTTTAGACGATGATGTATCGTTAAGCTCCTGACTCAACTCTTGTCGCAGGAGGTAGAGTGGTAAATGAAAGAAAGGAGCCTTTGACCTCCACGCTGCACCTGTAACCGAGAGAGAGAGAGAAAGATGGGAGAGAGAGAGAGAGGAGAGAGAGAGGTTTGAAGAAAGGGGTGTCAGTCGCTCGTGGCTGCACCTCTCATTCTATTAATGTATTAACTGTGTAAAACTAGGGTACAGTAATACCCCTTTAATAACAAGCTAATTTACACTATACACGATTTGGGTCTGGACTCGATCCAATATATAAATGGATTGGGTCAGACACATACATAGTAATGACTTCTTTTCAGCCTCCCTCAAGTTGTGCATGGTGTTGAACCATGAACAACTTGCCTTTTAGAAACCAAAATCTGTCCTTTGTTAACCCTTTAGTGAGGATGTCAGCAACTTGTTCTTCAGTTCACACATACATGGGCTCTATCTCTTTATCTTCAACCTTTTTTCTAATAAAATGTTGATCTATTTCAATGTGCTTTGCTCGACTATGATGGATGGGATTGAAGGACATGTTGATGGCACTTTGATTGTCACACAACAGCAGTGACCGAGCAATCGGTTCTCCCATTTCTGTCAGGAGATGTCTTATCCATGTAGCCTCGGCCGTGACAGTGGCCATTGATCTGTATTCAGCCTCAGTGCTTGATCTAGCAACCACCTTTTGTTTTCTACTGCTTCAGGATACCAAGTTTGGCCCAATGAAGCTGCAATAACCGAATACTGATCGTCGTTCGTCTGGATCACCCGCCCAATCAACATCAGCATAAGTGTCGATCTTATGGCCCTCATGGCCTCCGCCTGGATTTAATTCTCTTTTCTTGTATACCAGCCCATCACCAATTGTACCTTTCAGGTAACGAAGTATACGTTTGACTGCCTCCATATGTGACATACGAGGTTCATGCATAAACTGGGATACCTGATTAACTGAATATACTATATCAGGTTTAGTAAAAGTTAGGTATTGCAACATGCCAACTAAGCTGCGATACTTAGTGGGATCTCCATATATATCCCCTTTGAACTTAGTTTCTGATGAATGACACTTGGAGTTGTTAACGGCTTACAATCTGTCATGCCTGCTTTGCTAAGAATGTCCAACGTGTATTTGTGTTGAGTAAGAGTGAGTGTATCATTTCTTTTATCAACTTCTACCCCAAGAAAATATCGCAGCTCTCTCAAATCTTTCATCTTAAATTTCTGATTTAATAACTTCTTCACCTTCTCGTGACTTTTACAGTTCCCTGTGATGATGATGTCATCTACATATATTAATAGAAGAGTAGTGAATCTTTGTTTATTGTGAATAAATAATGAGTGATCCAGAAGGGACCGAGAGAAGCCATGCCGTTGTATCTCTAGAGAAAAACTGTCGAACCAGGAACGAGAAGCTTGTTTCAAACCATAGAGTGCTCTCTTTAACTTGCATACATATTTTTTGGTGTCTCGTTCTGCATATCCAGTGGGTTGTTCCATGTAAACTTCCTCTTTTAAATCCCTGTGCAGAAATGCATTTTTGACATCTAGCTGGCTCAATGTCCATCCATATTTAATGGCTAGACTCAACACGATGCGAATGGTCCGCATTTTAACTACAGGACTGAAAGTTTCATCAAAGTCTTGGCCTTCCTCTTGTGTGAATCCCTTGGCTACAAGTCTAGCCTTGTACCTTTGAATGCTTTCGTCTGGTTTATACTTTATCTTGTACACCCATTTTGACCCAACAACATTTCTGTTTAGTGGCCTAGGAACAATCTCCCATGTCCCACATTCATGTAAGGCCTCCATTTCTTCATTCATTGCTTCTACCCAGCTTCTAGAGCTCGCAGCTTGATAGAACATGAGGGGCTCATCCTCTTTACTTATGGATGTCAAGAACAACTGAAAATCCAATGAAAAGTTTTTATAACTTACCCACCTGTCAAGCGGATGTCGAATCCGTGAGGATCTTCTGATATCCATTGTCTGTGAAGCTGGATCCGTACTCGTACAAGAGACGAATGAGAGCTCTTTCTCTCGCCGGGTGTACCTTTATACCTTGCTGGCTCCAAATCATGTGTAACAGTTTCTTCCGTTTGAGTTTCATTTGCTGATTCCTCATGTGTCTCCTTCTGACTGCAATTTTCTGGACAGTCTACTTTACCATTGGAAAAGAGTTCTGAATTTAACCATGGGTAGTATACCTCAATGCTGGGGCTTGAGTTATCAGCATGAAGGGTTGAATTAGCATCCTGATCATCAAAATTCATTTCATTGAAAATTACATTCCTTGATATTTTGACACGCTTACTCTGGGGATCATAGCACCTGTACCCTTTGTAGTCTTCTATATATCCTATAAACCTGCATTTCAAGGCTTTATCTTGGAACTTGTGCCTGAGTGAGCTGTCAATGTGAACATAGCAAATAGACCCAAACACACGTAATTCATGATAATCAGGTTGTGTGCCGAATAGAGAAAAATATGGTGACTTATTCTCTAAGATACTCATGGGCAGTCGATTTATCATATGAACTGTGGAGTGAAAAGCCTCAGTTCATAATGATACAGGGAGATTGCTCCCGTGCATCATGCTCATTGCAGTCTCAACAATATGTCGATGCTTCCTCTCAGCAATCCCATTTTGTTGAGGTGTATGCGGGCAAGACACTCTTCTCTTTATCCCATTATGTTGAAGGAAACTAACAAAGTCACTCGAGGAGAATTCACCTCCTCCATCACACTGGAAATTGAGAATGTTGGTAGAGAAATGATTTTGAACAAAAAAATGAAATCTCTGGAACAATCCAAAGACTTCTGATTTGTGCTTCATAAAAAATATCCAAGTATAACGCAAGTAACTATCAATGAAAATAAGATAATATTTACTGCCAGAAAGAAAAGTAATTGGGCCAGGACCCCAGACATCCGAATAAATGACCTAAAATGGCCTTGAAGCTCTTTTATTAATGGAAGCGAATGGTAAAATATGACTCTTACATAAATGACAACTAGAGCACTTTGTATCAACGACCTCTGAACTCAGACTGGACTTAGGAATGAGATTATTCAAGACAAGTTTTTCAATAAAATGGCGACCACAATGGCCAAGACGACTATGCCAAAGTCTTGGCTTATTACATTCAGAAATAGTAAATATAAAATCAGGATAAAAAAATTGACGTTGGTGAGGCTTCAAGGATGAATAATCTGAATGAATGGAGGAAGGATCTTCTTGAAAGATGTACATGTTGCCCCATCGTTGTCCTTCAGCGAATGTCTTCCTCGTGCGAAGATCCTTGACATAAACAGAAGAGGGAGTAAATTCAACTGAAGCATTAGCATCATCAACGAGTTTTGAGACAAACAATGTTCTTTTGAATATTAGGTGCATGGATGACACTTGGAAGTTTAAGAGAGGACTTTGACATGGGTATAATGGCATTTCCAGTATGTGAGATTGAGTGATGAGATCCATCTCCTGTGACTATGCTATTCTTACCAACATAAGGAGTAAGAGTCAAGAGTTTACCTGCATCACCTGTGACATGAGTAGCTGCTCCAGAGTCGACATACCAAATTCCTTTGTCATTTTGCTTCATATTCAATCCTGCCAAGGCTGCCAACAACAACTCCTTTACTTCTCCATCCTTCCTAGCCTCTGCTTATGGAGCTTTCCCTTTGTTTTGAGGATTAAACCAACAATTTGCTTTAATGTGCCATTTCTTGTTGTAAAACCCCATTTAAAAAAAAAAAAATCTGTTTGGACCCGAACCGGGTCGGGTCCGGACCCGACCCGACCCGGGCCCCTTTTTATTTAGGGTTTTAAGAAACCCGAGCGTTCGGGCGCCGCAACTCCCCCCCCCTTCTCCCCCTTCTCTTGCGGGAGGATTTGGGAAACCCACCAGGGGTTTCCCCTTCCGGTGCCCCCTTCGCCTTTAAGAGAGAGGTCGGAGGGCGAGGGGAGTCTCGCCTCCCTCTCACAGCCCTCTCGAGCTTCCTCCCCCGCGCCGGTCTCCTTCCCTGCTGCGCCCGCCGCCGACGCCGGGAACCCCCCCCCCCCCAGGTACGCCGTTCTTCTCTTCTCCTCCCTCTTTTCTTCCTCACCCCCCTCCTTGTCACCTCGCCGGGAGGCCGGCAGGCTCGCAGCCGCTGCTGCAGGCCTCCCACTGCCTCCCTGTACCATCGGGGCCCCGATAGGTGGCTTACGCAGCCCCTGTCGTCCCCTTCTCTCGATGGGGATCGCCGGAGTGCTGGCAGGGGACCTGAGGCCCCTGCGACCCCCCTCCCTGTCACCTCGCCGGGAGGTCGACAGGTGGCTCACAGCCACTGCCGCGGCCTCCCACCGCCTCTCTGTATCGCCATGGCCCCGACAGGTGGCCTACGCGCCCCCTGTCATCCCCGTCTCCCTCTGCGAATCGCCGGAGTGCCGGCAGGGGACCGGTGGCCCCTGCGGCACCCCTTTTCCCTGCCACTTCGTGCTGTCGGCAGGGGTTGGCCCCTGCCGACCTGTGTTTTCGGCAGGGGCTGGGCCCCCTGCCGTCTGGTGCTGTCGGCAGGGGTGGCCCTTGCCGACCTGTATTGTCGGCAGGGGCTCAGCCCCTGCCACTTCGTGCTGTCGGCAGGGGTTGGCCCCTGCCGACCTGTGCCTTCGGCAGGGGCTGGGCCCCCTGCCGTCTGGTGCTGTCGGCAGGGCTGGCCCTTGCCGACCTGGGTTGTCGGCAGGGGGCTCAGCCCCTGCCACTTCGTGCTGACGGCAGGGGTTGGCCCCTGCCGACCTGTGCTTTCGGCAGGGGGCTGGCCCCCTGCCATCCATGTGCTTCTGGCAGGGGTTGGCCCCCTGCCATCCTTATGCTTCCGGCAGGGGCTGCCCCCCTGCCATCCTTTGCTTCCGGCAGGGGCTGGCCCCCTGCCATCCTTTGCTGTCGGCAGGGGCTCAGCCCCTGCCACTGTGTGCCGTTGGCAGGGGCTCAGCCCCTGCCACTTGGTGGCTGTCGGCAGGGGTTGGCCCCTGCCGCTACGCTATGTTTAGGCAGGGGCTTGTTCCCCCGCCGCTTGTCTGTTTTCGGCCAGCAGGGGCTCACCTCTGCTGCCTCTCTTTTCCTAGGCAGGTTTGTCTTTCTTTTGCTCCGCATGATAATTAACGCAACACTGTTGCAGACTTCGCATCGGACCCTCGCTCTGGCTCCGCGGCCCGAGCCTCGTATCATCTACACGCGTAGACGCACGCAGCTGCACGACATCCCGAGGTAGGGGAAAGTCGCACGAAGGGTTCGTGTGAATGAAATAAATTATAAGGATTCTGTGATAGAATAGTTTATTTGACATGCATTCTTACTCGTAGAATTTCTTAACTGGTGATTGTCTGTATGGTGTTCCCGCTCCCGTATTTGTTTTGAAATTACATGCTTATTGTGAGCTCTACGAGTAGACTCCTTGCTAGAAAGATCTTATTATTGTATTTCCGCCTTGCTCACTGTTATAAGTTACTATAGATGCATTATTGGTTATTGCCTGATGAATCTTGTATGAGACTTCTTGTTTCTTAGTATTCGAGCATGCCAAGTATAATACAGATTTTTATAAAACTTTGTGATGGGTTATCTATCGAGAAACCCACAAATTACTGAAGACAGGTATGATACAAATAGTACTGGGGGTCATTGAGTACCTCGAAGTGATCAAGCAACCCTTATTGATATCAATGAGATAATACCGACCTCCACAGGCCCATTTGCTCATAAGGCAATACATGCATGAACCAAAAGTATCATAGAACATTTTATGTTGCCCTCTCATCGTAGTCGTATCTCTAGGGAGGTACAACCGTACTTTTGGACAAGTACGTCCCATGTGGGTTACAATGGTTGGGGAATGAGGTTGTAGCAACCTCGATGCGTGCAATTGGCACAATGCTGAGATCACATAAATGGTGACCTTTCGCCTTCACAGGCAAGATGCTCGAGTGGGTCTAATAGACCAGAGCATGTAGGATGGGGCGGCGGTTAAGAAACCCCCGTCGTACCCATTCGATCTTCACGGTTCATCAAGGGAGAGGATGGATGGTACAAAGACTCCGATGGACAGGTTGTTAACAACCACCCCACGAGCAAAAGACTCGGTTTTCCCCAGTCATCGGAGTTAGGGGAATTGGGATTACCATAAATTATCCTAGGTGGTAACTCCCAGGCACTTCTGCAGAAGTTGGATGCATCCATGGGCCACGAATGCCTTTGGGGATTTACTCTCTTGGTCACTGACCGTCCCCTTAGGAGCGGACTCAGTCCGCCATCCGGGTTAATGAAAACACCTGACATAATAAACCCCCGGATTGGTCTCGGCTGTTTCTACGTTTCGCGTCTGTGCGTACCCACAGGCCAATTAATATCAGAACTTAAATAAGATATTCATGAATAGATATAGATGACTGAGACTTACACTGCTTCTCTTTGCACTTATCACATTTGCTAGAATAGACTACAACTACTTTAATTGCTTAAATATCATAATTGCTTATCTCATGAATGTC
This sequence comes from Nuphar pumila, assembly GCF_984573655.1. Lineage (NCBI taxonomy): Eukaryota > Viridiplantae > Streptophyta > Magnoliopsida > Nymphaeales > Nymphaeaceae > Nuphar > Nuphar pumila. The sequence goes on from NC_143250.1 coordinate 130,740,105, forward strand.
CTGTTTTATTTTCATTCTACTTATCTGTTCGTGCACCTACTAGTTTGTTATGAAACTGACCCATTTCATGGGCAGGTGAGGAGTAGGACTTCACTGGCGGCCGATGGCGTGGTGCAACGTGGATCAAGATTCATTTTCTTTCTGCTGGCGGCTTGACTCTGGGACTTTTTGGAGTTTTTCTTAGATTTATTGAACTTTGGAATAAAAGACCCATTTTGTAATAAACTGCAGATTTTAATCGATTGCCTTATTTCTTAAATTCCTTTAAGATGTTGTACATGTGAATAATGGTTTTTCAGCTAACGTACCCAGGATTGTTGACTTGTGTCCCTTTCTAAATGTCTTCCGCTGTTGTTTTTTTTAAATATTAAACTTTAAATCTTTGAAAGGTTTTTCGATAAGGTTTTCGAAATCACAAGTCGAAATTTTGGGGCGTTACACTTGTTGCATAGAAAACAGGTGGGAATGGGTCTTTGTCCTTGTACATTGGGTGTCGGAAGTATGCCACGACCTCTATAGGTGTTTCTCCCTTAGCCTCCATTTCCTCGAAAAGAACTTCCTCGTCCTCGACCATAACTCATTCCCATAGCCAGCACATCTTGTGTTCTTGAATTCCCATGAGAACCTTCAGAAGATCCTTTCAGAGTCGTCTCATATTGCAATAATTTCGCACGAAGATCTTCAAACTTTGGAAGTTCTGGTAAACATAGTAAGGTAGTCGTCATAACATGATAGTCTGGCCCCAATCCACTCAAGGTTTGTTGTACTTTATCTTTTTCACTGACAAGACACCCAACAACAACCAACTGGTCTGTGATGCCTTTCATTTTGTTGAAGTATTCCATAATAGACATGGAATCTTTCTTCAGCATTTGAAACTATCGCTTAAGAAACATAATTCTTGCCTCAGAAATTTGTGAATACGTTTGAACTAACTCATCCCACAATTCCTTGGCCGAACAATCATCAGGAAGAGCAATAAAGACCTCCTGTGAAAGAGTTGAAGTGATGTATGCCACTAGCGATTGATTCCTCTTCATCCAAGCAACATATTTTGGGTTCTTGCGAAGAACAACAGATTGTTCTCCTTTATCGTCCGCCTTTTCCTGCGAAAGGAATTCTGGAGGCGGTGGAACCGATCCATCCAGATGACCAGAGAGGTCTTGACTCTTTATAAATGGGATGATCTGTCTTTTTCAGGTTAAGAAATTAGAGTTATTCAGTTTTTCAGAGACTAGTTGACCAAGAAAGCTTGAGGACAGACATGACTGCCCATGAGTGAAATCCATTTGAGAAAACCTGCACTGACACTTAGGTATATCACAGCAGAAGACTCAACTAACAGGACACTCGGCTGACAAAGGATACTCGACAAGTGATACTTGTTAGGTATGAGAAACGGAACAGAGGACTCGGCTAACAGGACACTCGGCTGATACTTGTTAGGATACTCGACAGTTGATACTCGACAGGTTCACAAGGTTTCCAGGTGCACTCTGTTGATGCACCAAAAGATACACTGCAGACAGAAAACAGGCAGAAAAGAGGGTCATAGGCAGAAATATTTTCTGAAGAAAGGAATATTTTCCAGAACTCACAGTGAAATACTTCCAGAACCCACGAAACAGCAGAAATATTTTTCAGAATCACGAACTCACCGTGAAATACTTCCAGAACCCACGAAACAACATTTTCAGAATCACGAACTCAGAAATATTTTTCAGAATCACGAGCTCACCGTGAAATACTTCCAGATTCAGAATCACGAACTCACCGTGAAATACTTCCAGAACCCACGAACCAGCAAAAATATTTTCAGAATCACGAAACTACAGTAATCGAGCCAGCAAGGGGTCGTCTGTCACCGTGAAAGGGAGATCGAGATCTGTCACCGTGAAACCGAGGTAGCTCTTCACTCCCAGTCGTCACGCTGCTTTGATACCATGAAAGAAAGGAGCCTTTGACCTCCACGCTACACCTGTAACCGAGAGAGAGAAAGAGGGGAGAGAGAGAGAGGAGAGAGAGAGAGGTTCTGAAGAAAGGGGTGTCAGTCGCTCGTGGCTGCACCTCTCATTCTATTAATGTATTAACTGTGTAAAACTAGGGTACAAAAATACCCCTTTAATAACAAGCTAATTTACACTATACACGAATTGGGTCTGGACCCGATCTAATATATAAATGGATCGGGTCAGACACATACATAGTAATGACTTCTTTTCAGTAAATGCCTCTTGCATCCTCCACGAGGATGCCTTTATAGCTCATGCAATGAATGAAAACCTGAGTGTCATCTGCAATGACAAGGCAGTAACGAAACATTTGCAAAAGCAAGAGCCTGGGCGCAAAGCACGACGACAAAGTAAAGACATGACAGAAAGTAATGGACAAGGATCACGAAACCGTGTCCTTGAGTTAAATGCGTACTCGTATAAATATATATGATATATATATATATAAATATTTATTTATTTGTCCTTTTTAGTTAATTGAACTCAATTCAATTGTCCAAGTCCTCCGTGCAATCTTCTCCTACCTTGGGGAGTTACAAGTTTGCTGGCGCCTGCTGGTGTAAACGATTGATGGCTCGGGTCGCGGAGCGCGAGTGAGATTTGTCGTACGAGCTGCAAAAGCAAGACATCAACATGCTATCTCAATCAGAAAGGTAAAGACGACAGGGACGTTGTTGTTGCCCTGTCGTGAAAGAAGCAGAGGCAGGGGCAGCATGCCCTTGCGAACCTGCTGAACGCGAAAGAAGCAGGGCAGTGAGCCCCTGCTGTCAGCAACCTACGAGGAGGCAGGGGGTTGCACCCGTGCCCTCAGAAAGCGAGGGCAGGGCTGCGCCCTTGCCTGACAAAGTAGAAGAGAGGCAGGGGCAAAGCCCCTACCTGTCAACTACGAAGGAGAGGCAGGGGGCTTCGTCCCTGTCCGTCGAGCATGCAAGGAGGCAGGGACTTGTCCTCTGCCTGGCGATTATGTGAACATGCAGGGGGCGAAGCCCTTGCCTGATGCCGGGGAAGAGGAAGAGGGAAAGCACGACAGGGGGCCGTCGGCCTCCTGTCGCCTCTCCGAGGAAAAAAAAGGGGGGGGGGGTGGAAACGAAAGAGAAAGAAAAGAAAAGGGGAAGAGGTGGGTGCGTACCTGGGGGTCGCCGGAGGGAGCTTGCCGGAGGGGGTGGCCGGTGGCGGCTACTCGGCAGACGCGAGGAGAGTGGGAGAGACGGTCGGGGGAGAGAGAGATGAGAGAGCGAGATGGGAAAGAGGGGTTTCTCTTTGAAACCCCTCCCCTACCTCGCTGTCTTTAGAAGGCACGAGAGGCGGTGGCCTTAGGTTGGGTCTGGATTCCACCCAAATCAAATTTCTTTTTTGGGTTTTACACTGCTAAGGATGATCCGCCACAACATCCAACCGTGGGCCCATATAGTTCTACACTATTTATACCCTTGGAGCAACTTGAGATCAACCAAGATCAACCATTTCTTTCTTCGAAGCGTAAACCAAAATCAATCGCTATGGAGAAAGATCAACATTCTTAGCATGCTAGGTGTTTATTTGTATTGGATACAGCTATTGCCGGTCCCACCTAATTTGAATATACCAAATTTAGTTCCATGTGAAGACTTATTGGATATATATGGATCGTTTGGGAACTTTGATCTTTCTAAGCATACGAGAATTGACCAAGAATCAGGTTTGCAGTGTGAGGAGCATTGTGGAATCAATGTCAAATACTGTTTTCATAACCCAGAGGGTTGAATGTAATGCCCCAAAATTTCAAACTTGCAAACCTTTTAGAAAACAGGCAAGAGAGTAGAAAAAATCTTTTTTCTTTCAGAGTTTGTTTATAAAATCAGCGGAAGACTATTCTTTTGTCAAATTCAGAAAGGCAAGTCGACAACTTTGGGCCCGTTAGCTAAAAGAACCAAAACTCACAATCCATGTTACTTGCAAAACACTTAGAAAAACCAATTTCATTAAAAGAAGTTTTGAAATAGTACAAAATTCGAATATCCCAAGGAAAATCCGTTATAAAACTCAAAAACATCCAGGACGCGAGCTAAGAGCAGGAAAAGGATGTCTTGAAGACATCTTGCAATCGCGACATCGCCTGTGGTGTACCTAATCATCAACTGTACCCATAGAATGAGTTCGTTTCGCGAAAAACTAGTAGGTGCACAAGAGAGACTACAAGAAACAAAATTAAGTACATTTAATTCAGCATGCTAAGCAGTTTAAAGCAAATACGTAGTTAAACAGGTAAGTCGTTCAAAGCAGGTAAACAGTTCAAAGCAGGTAAGCAGTGCAAAGTAAGTAAACAGTGCAACTGTCAAACACAACATGACGATTCATTTGATCGTAAGCTGTGAACTACCACGCAGCAAGCAAGTCTCATGACCCATCAACCAATGTGAATAAACTTTATGTTTCGATATTACTGGCCTGCGGGTACGCTTAGGCAAATCGTAGAAACAACTAAGACTAATTCGGGCGTCTGTTATTTTATGTATTTTCAATAACTCGAATAGCTAGTTGAGTCCGCTCTTTAGGGGACGACTTTAGCCGAGAGAGGATTCCTTAAAGGTAGGTACTTGACAACGGATGCATCCAACTTCTGTTGAAGTCTATGAGATCTATCACCTAGGATAATGTCTGGTAGTCCCTTCCCCTAACTCTAATGACTGTGGAGGCCGAATCTTTGCCTGTGGAGTGGTTGTTAACAACCTGTCCATTGGAGTTTTGTACCGCTCCGTCCTCTCCCTTGACAGACAACAAGAAACGAATGGGTGCGTTAGGTGTTGCTTAACTAACGACCCATTTTATACTTTGGTCCTTCAACTACTCGAGCATCTAGCTTGTGAAGTCGATCAGTCACCATTTTATGTGATTACATTATTGTGCATTTAACACTATTCGAGGTCGCATGATCGTCTCGTTCGATCGTCGCAGTACTAGCGTGTAGTGCACGACTACAAGTACTCTAAGATGAAAGGGGTATAGCTCCTCAATAGGAGCCTCAACAGAAGTGTTTCACAAAGATGTAATGTTTCTCAAACTTTACTTTTGACATTCTTTATCTTTTGAAACAACCAACAATTTGTGCACATTTGGCATGCGATGTTCTATAATCTCATCAGCTATCGGGGTATCTACATGCCTTGCATGACTCGATACCGGCCTTAATAGACGAGATACAGGTTTCTCGACAGAACCGTATAAATATATATTCGTATATATATTTATTTAATTATTATTTTTAGTTAATTGAACTCAATTTAATTGTCCAAGTCCTCCGTGCAATCTTCCTCTACCTTGGAGAGTTGCAAGCTTGTTGGCCCCTACGGGTGTAGGCAATTGATGGCTCGGGCCGCAGAGCGTGAGCGGGATCCGTCGTACGAGCTTCAAAAGCGACGATCTTTGCAAGCTAATACCAAAAATAGAAGGTCAGGGGCATCGTGCCCTTGCGCACCTGCTATAAGCGAAAAAAGCAGGGGCAGGGGCTGCGAGCCCATGCTGACCTGCTGTCGGCAAACTACGAGAAGGCAGGGGGTTGCACCCCTGCCCTCAGAAAGCGAGGGTAGGCAGGGTTGCGCCCCTGCCTGACAAAGTAGAATAGAGGCAAGGGCAAAGCCCCAGCTTGTCAACAACGAAGGAGTGGCAGGGGGCTTCGCCCCTGCCTGATGCCGGGGGAGAGGAAGGAGGCTTTGCTCCCTTCCAGCTGAGAAGCAAAAAGGCAGGGGGCTAGGCTCCTGCCCATTAGCCACAAAGGGGGAGGCAAGGGGCTTCGCCTCTGCCTGCCGAACACGCAAAGAGGCAGGGGCTTGTCCCCTGCCGTTCGAACACGCAAACAGGCAGGGGTCGAAGCCCCTGCCTGACGCCAAAGAAGAGGGAGCAGGGAGGGGGCTCGACCCCTCTCCTTAACAACAGGGGTGCAGGGAGGGGCTCGACCCCTCCCCTGCCGTAACAGGGAGCTGGGCGGGGCTCGACCCCTCCCTTGCTGGCAAAGGGAGCAGGGATGGGCATCGACCCCTCCCTTGCAGCCAGAGGGCACCGGGAGGGGGTTCGCCCCCTCCTTCGGCCACAGGGATCACAAGGCTCAGCCCCTCCCCTGCCGTACCAGTGAGCAGGAAAGGGCTCGACCCTCCGTTGTCGTAAGGAGATGCAGGGAAGGGCATCGACCCCTCCCTTGCAGCCAGGGGGCACTGGCAGGGGGCTCGACCCCTCCCTTACCAAACACGGCACAAGGAGGGGCTCCGCCCCTTCCTCGCTAAAAGGAGTCGCAGGGAGCGGGGCTTTGCCCCTCCCCTGCGATTTAGGGTAGCAGAGAGGCGTTTCGGCCCCCTCCCTGCGCAACAGAGAGGTGAGGGAGAAAGAGAGGGGAGAAAAAAGTAAAGGGGAAGGAGAAGAGAAGAGGGGAACCTGGGGGGTCGTCGGAGGAGCTCTGGGGTTGTCGGTGGTCGGACAGGAAGTCGCAGGTGGCAGCGGGTTGACAAGGGTCTCCGGGCTGGCTCGCCGGAGAGGATCGCCGGTGGCGGTGGTTCGTTGGCGAGCATAAACGAGTGAGTGCGAGAGGCGGTCGGGGGAGAGACGAGAGAGCAAATAGGTGAAAGGGGGATTTCGAGAACCTCCCCCCTTTGCCTCGCTGTCTTTTAAAAGACAGCGAGGAGGCAGTGCCTCTATTGGGTCCGAGTCGGGTCCGGATTCGGATCCGACCTGAATCCAAGGTAATTTTTTTTTTCCGAGCCTTACAGGGTGACCTGGACAGGCCCCCATACCAGCCCAGCTACTCGGCTGGACATGTCCCTGGCAGGTCCCAGCCTGCTCCAGTCCAGTCGAGTGGATGTACTGGGCTTGATTGGGCCCAATCAAAGCCTAGGGCTGTCATGCCAGACCTTGGCTTGACTGTCGATACACAGGCCCCCAACTCGGGCCTGTGTGGGAGGCTATGCTAGGGCCTGGCAGCCAGCCAAGGACTGCCAGTCAGCCCAAAACCCACTCCAAAAAGTTTTATTCTTAATATTATTTTTTCATTGTTTTAAACAATCTGCCCAGCCGAGCATGCTCGACTGGGATCAGCAACATCGGCTGGTCTGGCAAGGCCGACCAACATATGATGATGGCCTGGTCGGTTGGCTGGTCGAGCCGATCTTAATTGCCATAAGGAACATTGCAATCCTCAAATAGGACCTCAAAGCATGCGTAAACGACACATGAGAACACACAGATATGGCAATCCAGCTGTTTACATAGGTGAAGAGTAACTAACTCTATCCGACAACCAAACAAAACAACTGAATAAGACAAGCACTCATAACAATGCTCGTAAGACATACAATTACCGTCAAATGGCTCAATCCATCAGTAAGTAATTAAATTAATCGTAAGGCATAAACCATTGCATCACAAGCCATTCATAAGCAATCATACGACAACAGTTATATCACAATATGTAAGCATCTTATAAGATAAGCAGACACATCAATCCTAGTTGCCACCCGTTTGTAGATTACGAGCTATATACAATCACATCAATCATAAGAGATGCAAGCCAACAAGTGCTATGCTACAATAAGCACCAAACAGTTCGACCAAGGGGTAAAGCAAGTCGCATGCTAATATGTAGCAACTGGCATAATGCTATTATTATAAGCATTTAACTAGTATGAGAAGCTAGATGTTACTTAGCAAAGAACTGCGTAAGTAGTTTAACAAACTAGAGTAACGCCTCGACAGGCGGGTACAACTCAACGAGTAACATACTGAACTACCAAGCAAGCAAGCAATCGACCAGTGTGAACAAACTTTATGTTTCGATATTACTGACCTGTGGGTACGCGCAGGCAAAACATAGAAACAACTGAGACTAGTTCGGGCGTTTGTTATTCTATGCATTTTCAATAATCCGAATAGCTAGTTGAGTCCGCTCCAAAGGGGACGGCTTTAGCCGAGAGAGGATTCCCTAGAGGCTGATAAGCAGTGCCACGGATGTATCTAACTTCTGCAGAAGTGTTGAGCTAACTATTGTAGCCCCTTTCCCCTAACTCCAAAGACTGGGGAGGCCGGATCATCTGCCTGTAGGGTGGTTGTTAACAACCTGTCCATTGGAGTTTTGTACCGCTTTGTCCTCTCCCTTGACAGACAACTAAAAGCGAATAGGTACGTTAGGGGTTGCTTAACTAACGACCCATTCTATAATGTGGTATTTAACCCACTCGAGCATCTTGCCTGTGAAGGCGAATGTAATGCCATTTTATGTGATTACAGCATTGTGCATTTAACACTATTCGAGGTCGCATGACCGTCTCATCCGATCATCGCAGTACTAGCATGTAGTGCACAACTACAAGTACACTAGGATGAAAGGGGTATAACTCCTCAATAGAAGCCTCAGCAGAAGTGTTTCATAAAGATGTAATGCTTCTCAAACTATACTTTATCTTTTTAAATAGCCAGCAACTTGTGCCAACAATTGACATGTGATTATCTTGAATCTCATCCGCTATCGGGGTATCTACATGTCTCGCATGACTCGATACCGGCCTCGATAGACGGGATACCAGTTTCTCAACAAATCCCACCTCTATGAAGTTTGCTCGAATCCCAATTCGTCTGCAGGACTGCGTACTCGAAGAACCTGGATGCCTGCTAGGGATCCCTCTCTTTCGACGATGATGAATCGCTAAGCTTCTGACTCAACTCTTTTCGCAAGAGGGAGAGTGATAGATGTCTTTGGCATCCTCCACGAGGATGTCTCAAACGTGTATACAATGAGCAAAAACCTGAGCGTCATCTGCAATAGCAAAACAGTAACAATACATACGCAAAAGCAAGCGCTTGGGAGCAAAGCGCCACGGCAAAGTAAATGACTGTAAGCAGGAGTACAACACAAAACCTTTGCGCGATGCGCGACGACAAGGTAAAGGACAAGGATCGCGAAACCGCGTCCTTGAGTTAAATGCGTACTCGTATAAATATATATGATATATATATATATGCATATATATTTATTTAATTGTCCTTTTTAGTTAATTGAACTCAATTTAATTGTCCAAGTCTTATGTGCAATCTTCCCCTACCTTAGAGAGTTGCGAGCTTGCTGGCGTCTGCGGGTGTGCGCGATAGACGGCTCGGGTCGCAGAGCGCGAGCGAGATCCATCGTACGAGTTGCAAAAGCAACAATCTTAGCATGCTAACACAAAAAATAGAAGGTGAGGGACACTGCCGTCGTCCTGACGTGAAGGAAGCGAGGCAGGGGCATCGCGCCCTTGCGCAGCTGCTATAAGCGCAAGAAGCAGGGGCAGGGGTTGTGAGCCCTTGCTAACCTGTTGTCAGCAACCAACGAGGAGGCAGGGGGTTGCACCCCTGCCCTCATAAAGCGAGGGCAGGCAGGGTTGCGCCCCTGCCTGACAAAGTATAAGAGAGGCAGGGTCAAAGCCCTTGCCTGTCAACAACAAACGGAGGCAGGGGGCTTCGCCCCTGCCTGACAAACATCTTAAGAGAGAGGCAGGGGGCCTTGTCCCTGCCTGTCGAAATACGAATAGGCAGGGGGTGAAGCCCCCGCCTGATGCCAGGGAAAAGCGAGGCGAGGGGGCTTGCCCCTGCCTGCCGAAAAACAGCGAAGGCAGGGGCGATGCCCCTGCCTAACGAGAGAAGAGGCACAGGGAGGGCTCGGCCCCCTCCCCTGTCGTAACAGGGAGCAGGAAGGGGGCTCGACCCCTCCCTTGTTGTAACAACGAGCAGGGAGGGGGCTCGACCCCTCCCCTGTAGTACGAAGGTGCAGGGAGGTGGCAGGGGCTCGACCCCTGCCCACCCAATCGAGAAAAAGAGAGGGAGACAGGCGAGGAGGGGTGCTCGACATCACTCTCCTGGTAGACCCAGAGAGAGAGGCAAAGGGGGAGTCCCCCTGCCGACGAGAGGCGACGACAGGGGGCTTAGCCCCCCTGTCGGTCGATCCCAAAAAGAGAAGCAGGGGGGGGGGGGGAGTCCCCCTGCCGACGACAGGGGGCTCAGCCCCCCTGTCGGTCGATCCCAAAGAGAGAAGCAGGGGGGGAGTCCCCCTGTCGACGACAGGGAGCTCAACCCCCTTGTCGGTCGATCCCAAAGAGAGAAGCAGGGGGAAACCCCCTGCCGATAAGAGTTGACGGCAGGGGGCTCTGCCCCTCTGTCGGTCGACCCCTCACGGAGAAGAAGAAGAGGAGGCGGAAGGAAAAGAAAAGAAGAGGGGAGGTGGGTGCGTACCTGGGGTCGTCGGAAGGTGCTCGTTGGAAGGGTGCTCGTCGAAAGGAGGGTTGTCGGCGTGCGAGCGTCGCCGGCGTGCGAGCATCGCCGACGCCTTCGCTGCAGAGAGAAGGAAGAAGGTGGTAGCCGGCGGTGGATGGGGTCTCCAGCGAGCCGACGAGGGAGAGTCGGGGGGAGAGAGCAGAGAGATGGGAGTCGGGAGAGAGACGGTGAGGGGGGTTTCATATTTGAACCCCCCTGCCTCGCTGTCTATAGAAGACCCGAGGGAGGCGGTAAGGCTGTGCCCGACCGCCTCTCCCTTTGGATTGGATCCGATCCGGGTCCAACAATTTGTTTTCCGGCTATTACAATAGAAGTATTGTGGCTATGCTCCAATATCTCACTTTTACTCGTCCTGATGTTGTTTATACTGTAAATCAAGTTTCTTAGTTCATGCACTGTCCAGACATTAGTCATGTTGAAGCTATTAAAAGCATCCTTAGATATCTAAAGGGCACTCTTGGAGACAAACTTTGTTATCGAAAGAGAGACAATAATGATAGTATGTTGACAATGATGACTTTTTCAGATGTAGGGCAAGGGACACAAATGAGAGAAGATCAGTTTTTGGGTATTGTGTTTTCATTGGAAAAAATATAGTTTCATAGAATAGCAAGAAGCAAAATACAGAGGATCATTACAGTACTGAGGTCTAATATTAGTCAATGGCAGCAACTTCATCAGAAATAACTTGGATCAGTTTTTTATTGTTTGATCTAAACCAACAGATGCCAAGCTCTATATTGTTTTGTGATAATCAAAGTGCGATTAAGATCTCACTTAATCCAATTCAACACAGAAGAACCAAACATATTGAGATAAATCAACATTTCATCATAAGCAAAATAAAAAGTTGAGAGATCACAACTCAGTTTGTTGGGACTCAGGATCAAGTAGCTAATCTGTTCACAAAAGAGCTAAGTAAGCAACGTTTTTGGTACTTGAAGAGCAAGTTTTTCATGGTTCTCATCATACATAACTTGAGGGAGGCTATTGAGACGTGATGTTCTGGATCCAGATCCAGATTGGCATGTTTGGGTGTGACACCCTTTATGTAACGCCCCTTCATGTATTTTATGTTTTCATTGTTGCCCCTCTTATGTAAATTTGTCTTGTATACTAGTCAGGGGTATTATTGGTATGCATTCTATTGTTGATATAAAAGTAACCCATGACCCATGAGGAAGGGTGTGGAGATTGTTTGTTGCAGCCTTCTTCTTTTCCTTTCTCTCACCTTCCCTCTTCTGAAGTTCTTTGTGATGTGATCTGAATTTATATCATTGCCACGTTCCATGAGGAATGCTTGTTAGTAATAGTTAAGGAGGTGGAGATTGATAAAAAATGGTATTTTCTCCCTTTTTTTCACTTTGCAATTCAAGTTTAGATTAGTTTTACTTTAGAAATTGTTCATTAACTTTAGTTTTTGAGAGGTCCATCTTAAAATCCCTTGTATTACCTCTTTAATATTATGCAATGGGAGAAATGTGAGTGTGTGTAAGCTGGGTGAAAAGATTGTGTGTTTGGAAGAAGAAGAAGAAGAAGAAGAAGCATGTTATATGATTGCAAAGGATTCTATATTAACCAACTGGAAACCAAGTTATGGTACCTTTTGTACTACAAATGGTTCTTTGATAAAGGTTTCTAAAGTTGGTTCAATTACCTTTGCTTCTAATCCTAGTGAAAACTTGATGTCTTCTGAAGTGTTCCTAGTTCTTTCACTTGCTATGAATTTAATTTTTGTTGGTCATATTACCCAGTATAATTGTGATGTTGTTTTTGCCCTTGATTGTTGCTTTGTGTAGGATTGGCAGTTAGGGAGGAAGATTGGGACTAGGCATAGGCAGGGTCATCTCTACTTTCTTGATCAGTTAGACATAGCGAACAAAAGCAGCACGTGAAGATCCCAGTAGCATTTTAAGTTATTCAAACATTTTGCATGTCTCCAATATTTCACGTTCTCATCACCCTTATCCTTTTAATATTTTATTCTTTGTCTATTTTGTTAACTTTTTTATTTTAAAATATAGTATTTTTCATCTTTTCTAATATTTTTTTTTTCCAAAAATTGGAGGAAAGGAAAACACTTGAAAAAAAATTACAAGTTGTATAAACTCAAACAATAGACTTATATGATCCATGGCCGGGTTTGGCTCTACTCGGTGTGGATCCCTCTCAGATTTTGAAAAACAAAAACAAGGGGGATTCCACTAGATGATATTTTTTTTTCTTTCAAAGGGACCCAAAATCTGATCTAGACTTGGAGAGAGTGTGGGAACATTGTTCAAGGTAAACTGCCTTTCCTCCTCCGATGAGCAGAGATCAGCCGAACCAGGAATCCTCGATCTTTGTTTTTAAAACGATGATGTTGTCGAGATTCGTACATCATATGTGAGACTTAGAAGAAAACGAGTTCGGTGGCAGGAGCCACCAATACTCGGAAAAAGATAACAAACTATATACGAACGTTAGAACTATCAAAACTTAAGAAAAATGCATCAAATAAACAAAATAAAGATTAAAACAAACTGAATCTCACTTCAGACTGAAGTAGCCTTTTTCTATGAATGACGAGCACGAGGGAGCACAGACAACACCTCGGCTATGTGCGGGCTCCAAAAAGGGGCGAGACAAGAGATCTGGGTCCTAGGTTAGGTCTGGCTAGGCTTGACTTTATCGTCTAAGCTAGGTCGGCTAAGTTAGGCCTTGTAAATACTAGGGCAGAGCAGGGTTACCAGAAGTGCCTAGGTAAGTGGGGAAGCGCGGAACATCACGCTTTCGAAACGTGCGGGGAAGCACCCTTTTAAATGGGAAGCACGCTTCCCTTTATTGGGAAGCGCACTTCTTATCATGCTTCCCCCATTTTTTCAAATTTTTTTGTATTTTTTTTCGCTTCCCCCTCGCTTCCTAGGTCACTTCCGAGACGATTCTCGATTCGCTCCTAAGTGGTCCCACGCTTCCCGCTTCCTAAAATTTTGAAAGTACCTCGCTTTCCCGCTTCCCATATCGCTTCCCGCTCCCGCTTCCTCAACTGACAACCATGGGACATAGTAAGAACGTAGAGACAAATGAACTCCAGACGATGAAATAAAGGGGATGCCTCCCTATTTATAGTTTTTTAGGCGGATTCATATACATTTCCTGTATATCCAGGATCTATCTAGATGGACGACTACTAAACGGGTCGCCTTTGAACGAAAGATTGAGATTGCATGGCTTACCCTAAAAAATCATTTTGGAAGGATTACTAGGCTCATCCTAATGTTTTGGAAGGCTTAAACTCGATAATCTATGATTTAGATTAGTTGGTTTGGGCCAAGGCACATTTTCCTAAGTGAAACAAGTCCGAAATGACAAGTTTAAAACAACTTTCACTATTTTCATCATATCTCCCAAAATATAAGTGATATTAACATGATTTTTATTTTATTTGACAGATAACACGTTTGTCTACAACTTTTGTTTCAATCTCAAGACCCAAAATCATAATTTGATAGGCCAAAAATCCGCTCTATGTGGGGCCCAATTGAAAATAACCTTGGTCAGACTTTACTATTTTGGCCATAAATCCCTCTCAGAACATCCGTTTCGACTTAAATTTCTTTTATATGGAAGGTAAGACATTCTAAGATATTCTTCGTTTTCAGTAAAATGTCAAAAATGTCCTCTTGTGAATCAAAATCACTTTGTAAGTCATTTTTGCCCTATTTTGGACTTGAAATGACCCATTTGAGAAATCCAATTTTCCCAAGATCCAAATGGGTCAAAATTATGGTGTCTCCACCCGACATGATTTAGGGCCACGGGTTGGGCCTATCAACAGCCTGGTTGAGCTTGTTCAGGTCTTCGTTTTCAAAATAGTCTTTGAGTGAATGCAATGAAACCCGCATCAACTGAGCCTTGTTACCCTTATAATTGATGTCTTCTAGTGACTGGTGGGTCCTTCAAGTAAATTCTATCAATTGGCATAATAGCTCTGATATCATCCTAAAACCCCCCCGTATTACCACTTCAATATTGTGCAGTGGGACAAAAGGAAGTGTGTGCAGGCTGGATGAGATATTGTGTGTCATGAAGATGGTTTTGTTCAAGAAGAAGATAGTATAAAAGATGTGGGAGTATTGATATTGAGGGATTACGGCAAAAAGTGAATAATGATTTTATTCGTTCATCTAAACCATATACTTATGGTTTTTTTTATTTGGACAATAATACCCTTATTAAACAAAATGAAACACAAAAATGTACATGGAGTAAAACCGTAAAAAACAAAACTACCACCGAGTTTACTGAACAATAACTTTATATTCCTTCTAACATGCCATTGATTTACATCAGTTGGTGTGTGAATGTTCAGTTCAGCAATGTAAGCTGGCTTGCTACTTTTCAGAACTTTTCTCCCTAACTATATGCTTGTATATTATTTTAATGCAGGGGAGGGTCGTTTGCTTTGCAGAACAGACCAGTATTATCTTTCTCTGAAAGGTATGTTCTACTTTACCATTTATGTAAATATTACCTGCTGTCCTTAATTTTTCCATATTTTGACTTAATGCTTGCTGGGTTCTTAGTTGTGATTTATGTCATTGAAGTTGATATCTTATCCGTATGATGCATTTAAGGTGGAATTACAAGGGCTATGTATGAGTGACAAGTACCAATGGTAGTAGAATATGATATGATAGAGGAAATAAAAAAAAACACCTAATCCAGTGCTAGTATATATTAGGAATACAGTGAAAAGGGCATCAAAGTAAATTTTGTCTAAGTATGTTGAAGTTGTGAATAGCATCACAAAATAGGATATATTTGTAAATGTGTCTTGTAGATCGTATAATTTTTATGGTCATTTCTGTGATTTCTGTGTCCAATATTAGTATTTGCAATTCTTGGGGAGCATTTTCTTGGAATAATTCTGAAAATAAGCAGCTTCCATCAAAACTTGTAAATATTTCAATGTTAAAAAAAAATTGCATGGATAAATCAAAATTGCCAATCGAGGAAGCAGAAGAGGGAAGCAATTTGGGAAGCGGAAGCAGGAAGCAAGAAGCAAGAGGCAAGAAGAAAGAAGCGAGACACTTCTAAAATTTTAGGAAGCAGGAAGCGCAAAACGACTTAGAAGCGAATCGGGAATCGTCTCGGAAGTAAGAAGTGAAGCTAACTGAAAGCGATCTAGAAATCAAACTAGAAGCGAACTAGGATCCAAAGGGGAAACTAAGAGGGAAGCGTCCTAGGATTCAAGTGAAAAGCGAATAAGAATCGAACAAGAAGTGAAAAGCAAATAAGAATCGAACAAGAAGTGAAAATGCACTATAAAGCAAAAAACAAAAAGCCAAAACTAAATACATGCATCACAAAACATAATTTTATTTATTTAAAACCCCATGCAATTGTATATTTAAAAATGACAAAATAAAAAAAGGGAAACCTCAAAGTAAATTAAAAAAGGCTAGAACCAAATGCTTAACCTGCAACAGTCTAAAGTCCTGGTGTAAAATGAAGAAACACAATTAAGACTTGCAGTATGTTAAAAAAGGCTAGAACCAAATGCTTAATTGCAATGCAAGTGGATGAAACTATATAATATGAGCAAAACAAGATGGTAAATGCACACAAAGCAAGACAAAATAGAGAGAGAGAGAGAGAGAGTCAAAGACAAAGAGAACGAGAGGGAGGAAGATAATGAGTTAGAGCGAGAGAGGGAGAGAGAGAGAGGTCTCCAAAGAACGAGTGTCGGAGAACCAGAGAGCGAGAGTTGGGAATTGATCAATTGAAAGCCCCTAATATTCATTAAAACCCTCCCCTTCCTTTTAAGTTTTAACATTTTTTTTTTCAAATGATTGTTTTGCCATTTTAAAAACAAAATGTTTCTTTATATTCTTTTGGTAAAAACAATTAAATATGGGACAAAACTGTCCAAGCCCCAAAATACAAGGAAACACGATTCCCAATTATGGGAATCACGTTTTCTTTATAAGAGGAGCGAGCTTCCCATTATCGGGGAAACTCACATTCCTTTTAAAAGGGCGCTTCCCCTAACGTTTCAAAAGCACCACATTTTGTGCTTCTGAAATGTGTTTCGGGGAAGCACACTTCCCCATGTCTATGGTCACTTCCGCACTTCCGAAATGCGTTTCGGGGAAGCGTGCTTCCCCATGTCTTTGGGCGCTTCCGGTAACCTTGGGATAAATAGAAAAAAGATAGAAAACATCATGGTACTGAAAAGAGTATAATTTATAAAAAAAACCTTGAGGGAAAAGGTTTTATCTTGGTTGGAAATTTCAAGTCTGAAAATATTTGATATTCTTACTAAAAATGCCATCAAAGTGATATTATGAAATTCTGTTATCATTTTAGTCTCATGATAATATTGTAGCAAACTTGAAGTATCGTAGAATACTTGTGACAAATTTTAATTATCTTAGAATACTTGTGACAATGTTTGAGTAGTATGGCCCATTTATGAGAGCCATATACTTCTTTGCACATTAATCACGAACCACATGTTTATTCTTGGTCTCATCCATTGCTACCAATATCTATCTCCCATCTCTCATCCTCTTCTTGGTTTTAGATGTTTTATTGTTTGAGGTATCCAAACAAGTTGGATAACAATAAGTTTGCTTATTTTTGTAAGTCTGTCTTCCTTCCTTTTCTTATTCTTTATTCTTGCTTTCTTTGAAAACAAAATTCTTAACATTTGCTTTGATCTCTTTCCTACTGACAAGATATTAGTCATTAAAATAATAAGCTAGATGAATGTATTGACTACAAAATATTAAACAAACTGCTTTGGCAACAATCAATTTTATCCCTGTTCTGAATCGTCTGCGCTGTTTTCTCTTTTCCTTAGCTAGCCATTGGGATGGGTTGCAGTGTCTCCTCTACTTTTATTATTATATGACCTATGTCACAAGGACTTGGCAAACTGGGTGCCGCACCTGCATTGACGCAACGCGGGTGTGCGTGCGGCACCCGATGCGGTCAACGAGACCTTGGGTGTGGTCAATGCACCCAGGGTCATTTGTGTCCAATTTTTGGACAAAAAAAATGCTCCCGACTTTTCTTTCGGCGAACGCAGAGAGAGAGAGAGAGAGGGGTGGGGAAGGACACAGCAGGGGTTGCCGGCCTTCCGGCGAACATAGAGAGAAAGGGGGAGGGCACGACAGGGAGCCGTCGGCCCTTCGGCAAACAGAAGGAGACAAAGAAGAAGAGAAGAAGGGGATGCGTACCTGAGAGAGAGTTGGCGTCGGCGTCGGGGTTCGTTCGCACGTCAGGAGTGAGAGAGAGTGCACAATCGAGAGGGAGAGGAGGAGGAGCGCAGGGGTGAGGGCTTCCCCCTCACCCTTGCGTGATTTAAAGGGCACAGGAGGACGCAAATCGGGAAACCTCAAAGGGGTTTCCCTTATTAGCGGAGGGGGGGGGAATGAAGGCTCGCAGCTGCGTGTGCGTTAAATTTTTTTTTTAATGGACTCGGTTCCGGTCCGGGTCTGATTTTTTTTTTTTTTGTAAAATCGTGGGTTTTACACCTACCCTCAACGAGCAAAGCCCTCAAAGAGATGAGATAGCTGACCTTGGGTGCATTGACCGCACCCAGGGTCATTTACGTCCAACTTTTGGACTATATATATATATATATATATATATATATATATATATATATATATATATATATATATATATATATATATATATATATATATATATATTTTTTGCCGCACCCCCGCACCCAAGTTTTTTGAAAGTGCCGCACCCGCACCCATGTGACATAGTATATGACACAAAAATATGGGAATCTAATCTTTATGCTCTGCCACTCTATCCGTCAATGGTTGTGTTATAGATTGATTTTTGAAGTGTATTACCTAGAATATATGGACACAATCTTTTTTCTGGGTAGCCTTTTATACGACGATTGACCTTGTAAGACTAACTTGGAACGAAGATCAAGACTCCTCATCTGAACTTAATCGAGGATTCCTATGCTTGAGAAAGTTTAAGCTTATGGTTTGAAAGAGAATTGCTGTGAAGATCATGGAAACTTTGAACAATCAGTGGAAATTCAAAGCGACTCTGTATTTCTTTGATTCACATTGTATATCCCTTTTAAGGATAGTATAAATTAACAAATAATGCAAAACCATCCTTATTCTAGACTAAGGAAAGCATAAAATCACTGACTCTTGCTAATCTGTTCAGTCTAATAATTACTGACCATTCTAGTGATCTATGCCATTGAGGATAATCATATAATGCATGGAAATTACAAGTATGCCACATGAAACAAGTGCTACCAGAAATGTCTTGAAAAGCTTGTTAGTGCAAGATTTGCCCCAGTTCGTTTATCCTTGACCATATCGTTTCCTTGGCTGCACCATCATTTACTTGGTCAGAAGTGCCTTGTCTCCAGTGAGATAATTTTGAACAGGTATGGGATTTTGTTATGTACAGGTGAATGCTAATTTGAGAGGCAAGTTTGAGAATAATATTCTATGGAAGATTACTTGGAGGACACAAGGATAGTATATGTCTGCCCTTTGACTCAGAAGGTTGGCATATCAAGGTGTAAGGTTTCCAAGGGTATCTTTCAGCATAAGAATGAGGCAGTTTGTGCATCTCTTCTCATTTCTATTTTTGAGTCACCAACTTGTTAATGGTAGAAATTGTTGAGACTGAAAAAAACAATTGAAATATTGAACTCTTGGCTATTCTAAATATACCAAAAAGAGACAATCTTCACCTTAAGGGCACATTTGGAAGCAAGAAAAATTCTATAGGAAAAGAAAATTTTGCCTGTGAGAAGTTTTGATATGATAAGTTTTCCTTTTAGAAAATTTTTCGCTTGTTTGTGTAGTATGAGAAAAATTTTTGCTTGTTTGTTTGTGCATGGAAAAATTTTCCTCCTATATCAAGTGCTAACAAATGGTACTTCTTCTCCGACAATACTGCTAACAAAACAAAATATGCACTAACAAATAGCTGTTGTAATAACCGGAAAAAAAATAAAATTTATAAGCTTGGATTCGGGTCGGATCCTGACCCGGACCCAATTGAGGCACCACCTCCCGTGTCTTTTGAAGACAGCGAGGCAGGGGTTTCAAAGAGAACCCCCGCCCCCTTCTTCCTCTCTCATTCTCTCTCCTCAATACCTCTCCTGTATCTATTCCGTGACGGCCGAGCACCGACGACGGAAGTCGTCGGCCACCACTTTCTCCCCCTTCTTTTGTCTCCATCGACGATCGAGGCTGCCAACAGTCATGTCGGCGACCTTCACCTGCGGCAACCCAAGTCGAAACTCCGGTGAGCCCCCCCCCCCCCATCGCGGCCTTTCTCTCGTTTTCTCCCATTCTCCTTGCTGCTGTCAGCGATCGTAGTCGCCAATGACCTGCTGACCATCGTCGACGTCCCCTTCTCTCCCCTCTGCTTCGTCTCTCTCTCGCTGTCGCTTGCGATTGGAGACGCCGACGATCGAAGCCGACAGGCGGCCTCTGAGCTCCAACGATCGTGCCAGCGACCTTCACCCACGATAACCCTTGTCGGCGACAACCTCCCCTCTGCGACCTTGTCGGCGACGCCTCTCTACTCGACGACCCCCAGACTTGCTGCTGGCCACCTCCTTCCTTCTCTCTACTGCGAAGGCGTCGGCGACCCACCGCCACCGCCTTCTGCTCCGGCGACCCCCAGGTACGCATCCACCTCCGCTCTTCTTTTATTTTCCTTTCGTCTCCTCTTCTTCTTCTCCGTGAGGGGTCGACCGACAGGGGGCAGAGCCCCCTGTCGTCGCCTCTCATCGGCAGGGGGTTACCCTCTGCCTTTCTCGGGAGCGACCGACAAGGGGGCTGAGTCCCCTGTCGTCGCCTCTCGTCGGCAGGGGGACTCCCCCCTTGCCTCTCTCTCTGGGTCTACCAGGAGGGTGGCGCTGAGCACCCCTCCTCGCCTGTCTCCCTCTCTTTTTCTCGATTGGGTGGGCAGGGGTCGAGCCCCTGCCACCTCCCTGCACCCCCGTTGTTCAGGGGAGGGGCCAAGCCCCTTCCCTGCTCCCTCTTTTTGGGCGTCAGGCAGGGGCTTTGCCCTCTGCTTGTTTACGTGTTCGACAGGCAGTGGACAAGCCCCTACCTCTTTGCGTATTTGGCAGGCAGGGGCGAAGCCTCCTGCCTCCCCCTTTGTGGTAACGGGTAGGGGCTTGGTCCCCTGTCTCCTTGCTCTTCTAGCAGGCAGGGTGACCCCTCGGCCTCCCTCATTGCCTTCTTCAGGTAGGGGTGCAACTGTTAAAATGTATCATTCAACATATGTAATCGTATATATATTTTATATATATAAAGGATAATACATATTCATATATGGTATATATGCATATGTATTATCCTAATTATATATATAAAATATATATTTTTCTATTTATAGGCATAGGGGTAGTTTAGTCATTTCACAGTTTTACGCATATTCCATTTGGAATATGTTTGTAATTTTTACTTTTATTTTTCTTTTTTAGTGGTTTGCGCCAACTAGGGAGGCTCCCCAAAGAGTCGTTGGGGAGCCCCCAACGGTCACAAATGTGACCGTTGGGGGCTCCCAACGACTCGTTTGGGAGCCCCCTAAGTGGCTCCTCTCTTGTATTATAAATAGGGGAGTTCCCCTTGTAATTCCTTTACTCCTTGGAGGAGCTTATGCTCCATTGTATAGGGTTTTTACCCTCTTTCTTCAATAATATTCAACTTATGACTTTATGTCATATTTACCCTTTTTATGGGTTTATGTATTAGCACATGATGTGCTTGTGTTGTTCCCTTGATTGGGTATATTCGCACTTAATGTGTATGGGTTCATTATCGAACCTAAAGTATTCAAAGTCACTTTCTAACATGGTATCAGAGCGTGGTCACGATGGGGTTGTCCTTTGATGCAACGGAAAGCGCGTTGATCAAGAAATGGTGAAGTATTCATTGTCCTTCTCTTTTTTCTTAAGTTTTCGATATGTATCTCTTTTCTTAACATATTATGCATTATGAAATTATTTTTTGCATATGAAGTGTTTATAATAGTTGAATCACCTCTTTTCATTTTTCGCATGTTCAAATTTTTTTAAAAATATCTCCTTTTAAATTTAGTAAACTTGTTTTGCTATTCAAATATATAAATTCTTGTTTATATGTTTATCGATTACTCATCACATATAAATAGTAATTTATGTTCTTTCTTAAAATTGTCTTCAATTATGTGGGATTTATGATGATTACATAAGTATTTCATAAATTAACTTTTAAAGAATATATATGATCTCTTGATTAATGATCTTTGTTTAAAAAATCTTTTCTCTCATATAAAGTCTAATTGGTTTTGAGTTCTTCTCTTGTTTATGGATTTTAGTGCATTTTTTTGAAAAATCTTGATATAATTCTTGTATAAGAATCTCTCACATCTAAATCTTTGTTATGAATCCTAAGTAGTTCTTGTCAATGATGTTTCAATGGTTTTGGTTTAGTTAAAGGATTTTGAAAAATTATTTGTGATAAATATGTTGTATGAACCATTGTGTTCATTAGGAAAGATCTATTAAAATCTTCTCACACTATATAGAATGCATAGTGTATCTATTGCATCCTTTGGTATAAAAGACTTCATTAATTTTTGAGTTTTCGTATAATGATACAACTTTATAAACATGTTTGTTTGTATTTTTCATATAAAGTTTCAAAACCTCTTGATTGTATCTCTAAGGATGCCTACATTGGCCATAATATGGTCTTCTTTGTCTTAAATTACATTTATCAAGCATATAATTACATAATTAAAGCTTGAGAGACTCAAGCATTTGCTTCCATTTTATGAAATACATGCATTATCGCATGTTTATTATTTATACGCTTTTTTGTATTTTGTTCAAGTGTTGTGTGAGTGCTTTCGTGCACTTCTTCTATAAAGTATTTATGCTTGTATGTGTATTGTCTCTTCGTAGACATTTTCACATGATACTCTATTTTCAATAAAAAGATGTTTTTATTGCCTCCTTTAGGGCTTGTGTTTATTTTTTATGAACTTGTAAGATTGTTTCTTTTATCATTATGAATGCTTCCGCAATATCTTGGTACATGTTGTCCTAAATTTACACATTTAAGATTATTGCCATTTTACATCTTGGTATACATATAATTGCAAATTATAAAGGCTTGATTTGTTTCTTGGATGATTCCAATTCCTTTCTCACACATGACATAGCTTAAGTATTTCATGTTGTGTTTATTGAGTCTTTTGATAATGATCATGATGTTGCTTAATATTTCATAAATTGTGTTAGTTGCATAATAAGTCTTTTTGTATAAATGACTTCTTTTGAAGATTAAGCATAATTCAGATTTATGCAAAATTGTTGTTATAAAGCATATTATTGTGATTGATTATATTGGACCTTTGATTCAATTTTTAATCGGTCCTCTTTTCTTTGAAAAATGATTCCTAAAGTGTTTATTGCCTTTTTGTGGCATTTATATTTGCCCATCACATGTTATTTAATGCATCATTTATTTGGCCTTATTATTGTTTTATTAGAGATGTTTGTTGAGGTGAGTTATGAGCACCTCGTGTTATATCATTCTAGATTGTCCACTTGTCATATTATAGATGGTGATTGAGGTGAGTTATGGGCACCTTAGGACTCTAGAATGATTTGGTATATGATCTCTAATTATGAGTGTGTCACTCATTGTTATGTCATTTTAGTTTGTCCACTTATCATATTATAGATGGTGGTTGAGGTGAGTTATGGGCACCTTGGGACTCTAGAATGATTTGGTATATGAGCGTGTCACTTGTTTAATGTTGGCCATTGATCTTATGGATGCTCTTATTTATATATAAATGTGATGGATATATGATGTTTAAAACCTTAAATGTTTTAAGGTATATTGAAATCAAGGTTTTGGGGTTATTGCCCAACCTTTTATTGTTTATGAATCATATGAGTGCATTTGCACATTTATATTTTGTGCTTTTGTGCACAAGTGTTCTTGGTGTGTATATATTCACACATTTTATTTCAAAATGATATTGTTATGGGCATTCTTTTTTGAAGAATATTGTTTCAAGGTTTTATTTATATGTTTGTCATTACAAGTTTTATTGCCTCAAAAGTCTTCTCCTTTTATGCCCCTTATCTAAGTGTCATCATATGTAGACAAGAATTTTATTACACCTTCGTGTGTTGGTAGCCCTTTGTTGGCTTTTGCTCTCTTGGTCTAGTAGCTGAACACACTTGTCTTGAGTGTTATTTTATGTAGACAAGGTACGTTGATTCACACCATGGTGTGTGATTTTAGTCCATGTTGGCGTTTGTGTCCTTGTTCTAGTCGCTGAGATGTATGTCCATGGTTGGCTTATTTCACTCATTTCAAGTGCCATCTTATGTAGACAAGAGATGTATTGTGTTTTACTCCATGGTTGGCTTGTTACTCTTGTTCTAGTAGCTGAACATACTTGGTTTTGAGTGTATTTTTACGTAGACAAGAGATTCTTTTGGTCCATGTTGACGTGTATTCTCTTGTTCTTGTCGTAGATGCACTCATTTCAAGTATTATTATATGTAGACAAGAGGTTTTTTTGCACACCTTTGTGTGTGTCTTTGGCCTTTAATGGCATTATATTTATATTCTTGATCTAGTAGCTTATACACTTGATTTATGGGTTTTGGAGGACTAATGAGGTAGTGGTTTGTAATGGATGAACTATTGTTGAAATTTGCAAAATTTTATTTATGACTTGTGTTTTAAGATATTCAAGTGAATCATATTTTTGATATGCATATTTGAAAATCAAGTTGATTTTTTGGCATTTAATCTATATATTAAGTGCTTATGGTTCTTTGGCCACTTTTGTATGCAAAATATGTTTTTTGTCAATTGAGTGAGATTTTCCTAAATGGGTAAGATTCTCTATTCAAATAACACTCTTCGTTTTGCCTCGTAAATGGATTTAAAACCTTGTGAACTCTTGTGATTATTTTGTCTAAAGTATGCTTGGAGACTTCGTTTCTCTTGTTTAGCACTTCATTACATGTTTGAAGCATGATTCATTAATGATTCCTTTAAGTATTAATTCATTTCATGATAATATATGCATATGCTCTTTAAGGCCTTTTAGGATCTCATTCAATAAAGCATATGTAACTTATGCCTCTTCATAGGCTTACTGTGGTGTCCCTTAGGGGAACATTGTGTTTTTCCCCATTATGGGGTTATGTTTGTCCAATGATGGACCTTATGAATGCATTATGCATTCTTGCAATTCATTTCCGCATAATTTGCTTTCGCTCACTCTTTAACATGATATTTGATTTTTGAAACTTTGGTCTTCTAAATTTACTTTTCATGCTAAAATAATTATCCTATCATGTGCTTCAAATTTCTATGCATAAGTTATATTTTTGCACCATTGTTTTGCGGATGTGTCATCCGATATGGTTTCAATTGAGCTTGTTAGAAATGTTCCAATTGGCTAAAGTGCAAAAATATGTTTTACTTGTTTCTTTATTGTTGTTCCACAGGATCTTGAAGATAAGAGGAAAAGAAGTACCTTGGATAGATCATGGAAGGTGCTCATCGTTAAAGAGTCGTTGGGGAGCCCCCAACGGTCACAAATGTGACCGTTGGGGGCTCCCAACGACTCCTTTGGGAGCCCCCTAAGTGGCTCCTCTCTTGTATTATAAATAGGGGAGTTCCCCTTGTAATTCCTTTACTCCTTGGAGGAGCTTATGCTCCATTGTATAGGGTTTTTATCCTCTTTCTTCAATAATATTCAACTTATGACTTTATGTCATATTTACCCTTTTTATGGGTTTATGTATTAGCACATGATGTGCTTGTGTTGTTCCCTTGAATGGGTATATTCACACTTAATGTGCATGTGTATGGGTTCATTATCGAACCTTAAGTATTCAAAGTCACTTTCTAACAGCAACCCCCTGCCTCCTCGTAGTTTGCTGACAGCAGGTCAACAGGGGCTCGCAGCCCCTGCACCTATTTCTTGCGCTATAGCAAGTGCACAAGGGTGCGATGCCCTTGCCTCTGCTTCCTTCGCGTTAGGTCAGTGGCAGTGTCCCCGACCTTCTGTTTTTTTGTGTTAGCTTGCTAAGATTGTCGCTTTCATAGCTCGTGCGACAGATCCTGCTCGCGCTTCGCGACCCGAGCCATCCATCGCTTACACTCGCAGACGCCAGCAAGCTTGCAACTCCCAAAGGTAAGGGAAGATTGCACGGAAGGCTTGGACAACTGAATTAAGTTCAATTAACTAAAAATGGCCCATTAAATAAATATATATATAGAAATATATATATTTATACGAGCACACATTTAACTCAAGGACGTGGTTTCACGATCCTTGTCCTTTACTTTTTGTCAGTCTTTACTTTGCCGTCGCGCATCGCGCAAAGGTTTTGCGTTGCACTCCTGCTTACAGTTTTTACTTTGTCGTCGCACATTGCGCAAAGGTTTTACGTTGCACTCCTGCTTACAGTCTTTACTTTGCCGTCGCGCATCGCACAAAGGTTTTGCGTTGCACTCCTGCTTACAGT
Source organism: Nuphar pumila (assembly GCF_984573655.1). Lineage (NCBI taxonomy): Eukaryota > Viridiplantae > Streptophyta > Magnoliopsida > Nymphaeales > Nymphaeaceae > Nuphar > Nuphar pumila. Next base: position 130,765,938 of record NC_143250.1, read on the forward strand.
CTTTACTTTGTCGTCGCGCATCGCGCAAAGATTTTGCGTTGCACTCCTGCTTACACTCTTTACTTTGTCGTCACGCATCGTGCAAAGATTTTGCGTTGCACTCCTGCTCACAGTCTTTACTTTGCCGTCGCGCTTTGTGCCCAGGCTCTTGCTTTTGCATGTGTTGTTACTGCCTTGTTATTACAGATGACGCTCAGGTTTTCGCTCATTGCATACGCGTTTGAGGCATCCTCGTGGGGGATTCAATAGGCATCTACCTCTCTCCCTCTTGCGACAAGAATTGAGTCGGGAGCTAGTGATACATCCTCGTCTAAGGAGAGGGATACCTCGCAAGGATCCTGGCTCTTCGTGTATGCAGTCTTTCAGAGTCGACTTGAGATTTTAGGGATTTGCGCAAAAGCATCAAAGGCTGCCCCAAATTGAAGCATTTGGAAGGATGTGATTGGCTGGTTCTGTTCGTCTATTCGGCATATCTCGGGTGATCCCGAATTGGGGGTTCGAGCGAACTTCTTAGCGAGGGTTCTGTTAAGAAACCCGTATCCCGTCTATCGAGGCTGGTATCGAGTCATGTGAGGCATGTACATACCCCGATAGCAGATGAGATTCGAGATAATCACATGTCAAATGTTGGTACAAGTTGTTGGCTATTTCAAAAGACAAAGAATGTCAAAGTATAGTTTGAAAAACATTACATCTTTGTGAAACACTCCTATTGAGGAGTTATACCCCATTCATCCTAGAGTACTTGTAGTCGTGCACTACATGCTAGTACTGCGATGATTGAATGAGATGGTCATGCGACCTCGAATAGTGCTAAAGGCACAATGCTGTAATCACATAAAATGTCCTCACATTCGCCTTCACAGGCAAGATGCTCGAGTGGGTTAAAGACCACAACATAGAATGAGTCGTTAGTTAAGCAACCCCTAAAGCACTCATTCGCTTCTTATTGTCTGTCTAGGGAGAGGACAGAGCGGTACAAAACTCCAATGGACAGGTTGTTAACAACCACCCACGAGCAATGATCCGGCCTCCCCAGTCATTGGAGTTAGGGGAAAGGGGCTACAATAGTTAGCTCAACACTTCTGCAGAAGTTGGATGCATCCGTGACACTGCTTATCAGCCTCTAGGGAATCCTCTCTCAGCTAAAGCCGTCCTCTTTGGCACAGACTCAACTAGCTATTCAGGATATTAAAAATACAGAGTAACAGATGCCCGAACTAGTCTCAGTTGTTTCTACGTTTTGCCTGCGCGTACTCACAGGCCAGTAATATCGAAACATAAAGTCTGATCACACTTGTTAATTACGTGCTTTACCCTTTGGTCGAACTGCTTGGTGCTTATTGTAACGTCGCACTTGTTGGCTTGCGTCTCTTATGATTGATGTGATTGCATACAACTCGTAAACTACGAACTGGTGGCAAATAAGATTAATGTGGCCGCTTGTCTTATAAGCTGCTTACATATTGTGATATAACTCTTGTCGTATGATTGCTTGTCATGTATAGCTTATGAATGGCTTGCGATGTAATGGTTTATGCCTTACAATTAATTTAATTACTTGCTAATGGACTGAGCCATTTGATGGTAATTGTATGTATTACGAGCATTGTTATGAGTGCTTGTCTTATTCACTTGTTTTGTTTGGCTGTCAGATAGAGTTAGTTACCCTTCGCCTATAGAATCAGCTGGATTTCCATATCTTTTACGCATGCTTTGAGGTCTTATTTGAGGATTGCAATGTTCCTTGTGGCAATAACATGATGCGTAGTATTATATGTTTCTGTGTGATGTGATTGATATGCCACGTGATAAGAAATGTTGGAAGTATGTGATAATATGTTCATGGTTCATGGAACCTTATTGGAGGAATGGGTGATCATGTGTTTTGTTTTACTATATGAAGTGATACGATGCATATTGTTGATATACATGCTTGTGCCCATATTGTGGCTACTGACCCCAAGAGCAGTCAATCGTTTAGAGCAGTCGATTGTATAGATGCATGCATCACTGAGTATGGTATCTGTTGAGGACCTGATCTCCAAAAGATTATCTACGAGGGCGTGTATGATCAAAACCAGGTAACCGGCTAGAGTGGTAGATTCTCTGTGAGGATGTACACTGTCAACGAACGGGTAGCCGCAAAGACGGTGAACTCCTGTGAGGAAGTGTATGGTCCAAGACCAGGTATACCATCTAGGGCGAAATTCCTTGTGAGGTTATACATTTCCCAGACTAGGTGATCCGGCGTTGATCTTGTTGTTTGTAACAGTGGCTATCGACCCTAAGAGCGGTCATTTGTGTTGATGCGTGTATTACAATGGTTTTCATTGTATATGACACGTGTTGGGGACCGACTTCCCAAAGGTTTCGCTGTGAGGGTATGTATGATCAAGACCAGATGACCCGGCTGGAGTGGTCGATTCTCTGTGAGGATATACACTGTCCACGAACGGGTAGCCGCAAAGATGGTGAACTCCTGTGAGGAAGTGTATGGTCCAAGACCAGGTATACCCTCTAGGGCGGTAATTCCTTGTCAGGTCGTATATCTCTCGGACCGAGCCATCCGTCGTGGATCTGATGTTTTTGCTTATCATAAAAAGTTATGATGAGCTGTGATGATCTTCTAAGATTGTTTGGGATAGTCAGTTATAAATCTATTTTTTGGTTTTCTGTTTTAGCATGATTACATGTTGATCCCTGATGTGAGAATCAGATCTTTAGCGATTTTAGATCATGATCATGTTTTGGACCTTCTACGGAAGGGTGGGCTTTTCTGAGAAAGTGTGACACCTTAGGTGAGTCATAACAGGTGACAGTTGGCCGCGTAAGGCCTTGAGAGATGGGAATAGTTTAAGGTTGTTCAGGACAAAGAGTTTGTTAGAAATAGTGAGAGCGACAAACGATGACCTGATAATGATTAGGTGCAGAGACTCCGTTCTAGGAACGAGAACAAGCTTGTTGTGTGGTAGTTCATAGCTTGCGATCAAATGAATCGTCTTGCTACGTTTTGACAGTTGCGTTGCTTACTTGCTTTGAACTGCTTACCTTGTTGCACTACTTACCCGTTTGCACTGCTTACTCGCTTGCACTGCTTATCTGCTTTAAACTGCTTAGCATACTGAATTAAATGTACTTAATTCAGTTTTCTGTAGTCTCTCTTGTGCACCTACTAGTTTTTCGCGAAACTAACCCATTCTATGGGTACAGGTGATGATCAGGTATACCACGGGCGATGGCGCGATTGCAAGATGGCTTCAAGACTTCTTCATGCTCTTAGCTCGCATCCTCGACGTTTTGGGTTTGTAACGGATTTTCTTTGGGATATCCGAATTTTGTGAGTTTCGGTTCTTTTAGCTAACGTGCCCAAAGTTGTCAGCTTGCCTTTCTGAGTTTAACAAAAGAATAGTTTTCCGCTGATTTCATAAACAAACTCTGAAGGAAAGAGATTTTTCTTAGTCTCTTGCCTGTTTTCTGAAAGGTTCGCAAGTTTGAAATTTTGGGGCGTTACAACGGTCCTCCCTGTTTTCACATTTATAATATGCAATTATATGAATAACACCCAACTGTGATTGTTCAGTATCAAAATTCATCTACGCCTAATCCACAATTTATCTCTAAAAAATGTTATACAACAATCCATCAGGTATCAAAATGACCCACAAAAATTCTATCAATGAAATGAGGGAGGAATCTTTGCATAGCATATTAAAATGCCTCAAGAAACAAAATTTTAATGATATTTTTCAATTGCCATTCAACACCAAGAAACCCATTTTACATCACCAAACAAAAACAAGTTTCAACAAAGAGATCAAGATTCCACTAGCTAGCCAATAATTCACACAATTTCAAAGCGCATCCATATTCACGTCAACACCATACCCAAGGAAACACTAATATCTTAGAAATTACAAGCCATATAATCAGATTTCAAGATGAAAGCATAAAAGAAACAGGAACCACCAATCTTTTCAATCTTAGTTTTCATTTTTCTCAATCAATAGTGAGATAAAGCCACAAAATGACTCCTAACAATGAAAACTTCTGAGAATGAAAAAAGAAAATCAATATTTTCATCACACCACCTCCATTAAAACCATTGTCATCCACCACACCATAAGGCACCAGTAAAACACCGAATTTCCGGAAAAGACAGGAACTCAATGGAAGAAACCCAAAAATAACAATCAAGAAAGGCCAGAAGAACGCAAATATACTGGTGAATCACCACAAATTAAAACTCTCCCTAGGAAGCCAAACCAAGAGAAAAACAACCAGAATCAGAGAAAAAAAAAAGAAAACGCGACAAAGGAGGGTTTACCGGTGAGGAGAGCAGAAAAACAAAAAAGGGGCGAGAGAGGAGGGCGTTTCTCCCTGGCTGCAGAAAAACGAAAGAGGGGTGAGAGAGGACGGTGTCTCTCCCTGGCTGCAGAAAAACAAGAGGGACGAGAGAGGAGGGCGTCTCTTCCCGGCTGCAGAAAAATGAAAGAGGGACGAGAGAGGCCCTAACCCAAAAACAAATTGATGTGAAAGATTCCTGCACCTGGGGGGGGGGTGGAGGAATCTTTTCTTTCAAAAAAGGGACTTTTTATAAAACTTTTCGCAGAGAGACATTTTCTCTCATTTGGAAGTACAGTTTTTCCGGCTTGTATCACTTCTCCTACATCTTTCTCACTTCCAAACATGCCCTAAAGCTGGTCTATATCAGATTTTGAACTAGCTGGTTCGATCACAAGAAAACAATCATTACTTTTAGAGCTATTGCCAATTTCCACTTGTTTGGCTGGAATATACTAATGTTGGTGCAGAGATGCAAACCTGGGCAACATGCAACCTAAGCATGATTGAGTTGTAGATAATGAAACTACATTTTGGCAGGTGGAGTATCCAGACATCTCACAAGCGTAAATCAAATGCCATTCTGGTGATTACTACAAAGTACAAACAAAGCCTTAAACAGCCAGCTATAGTCTCATAGCTTGTATAGAATCAGATCAGTATATATGCATACCAACAGATGGTTTTGGGGATCTCAGTACCTGAAATAGAATTTTCACATAAAAAGTGGCTGGCTTTAACTCCAACAAAAAAAGAAGCATTGGTCCTCGAGAGCCAGCAGAGGCCTTAAAGAGTATTAAACACCTTCACAATTATCGATTTTCTAATTGTAAATGTAAAGCCTGTGATTTTTAGAAAAAAAAAAATCAGATCCGTACCCGGGTACCCCCTTCACCCCTCCCCCCCCCCCCCCCCCCCCCTTTGCTGCTCCCCCTTCCAGCGACCGCCTCCCGCTTCGGCGGCTTCACCGGTGCCACCTCGTTAGGCACCCGACCCCGATCGACACCTCTCCTCCCCGCTCTCTCTCTCTCCCCTCGTTCACCCGACCCCCCCCCCCCCTCTCCTTCGTCCTCTTCAGCTCACCGGAGCCCCGTGTCAGCGACCCTACCTCGCGGCCGGCCACCTGCTGCCAGCAGCCTAGCTGCCGGCCCCCTTCCCCGACGCAGTCCGACCCTCCTATTCCCGCTCACTCTCCTTCTCTCATTATCGCCCTCTCGCTCCTCGTCCTCCAGCGACCCTCTGTCGGACACCTTGTGAGAGCCCCTCTTGCTGACGCCGACGCTTGCCCCCCCTTCGCCCTTCACCTCACAGGTAAGCCCCCCTCACCCCCGTTCTTCCTCCCTTAGTGTGCGACGGTGGGGAGGGCTCTCTCTCTCTTGTTGGGTTGGTAGGGAGGGGGGGAGGCGAGCCCCTCCCTGCTTCCCTCTGCGTGTTTATGACAGGGAAGGGGTTGTGCCCCTTCGTTGTTGACCACCTGGCTGCGGGAAGGGGCACAACCCCCTTCCCTTCTCTTTATCTTTTTCGGCCAGTCGGCAGGGGTGACGCCCTTGCTGCCGCCTTCCTTCCGACCGGTTGGCAGGGGCGAATGCCCCTACTGCCGTCTTCTTTTTGGCCGACAGGCAGGAGCGTGCCCCTACTTCGTCTATTGGACCGCCCCTGCCCCTGCCCCTCCCTCTAGTGTCAGATCTACGGGCAGGGGCTGCGCCCATGGTTTTCAGTCGAGGAAGCGGGAACGGGAAGCGATACGGGAAGCAGGAGCTGGAAGCGAGGCACTTTCAAAATTTTAGGAAGCAGGAAGCCTGGGACGACTTAGAAGCTAATCACGAACCATCTCGAAAGCGAACCAAAAGCAACTTAGGAAGCGAGGGGGAAGCGAAAAAAGAAGAAAAAAAAAAAATAAATAAATAAATAAAATGAAAAAAAGAAGGAAGTGTGCTTCCCATAAAAGGGAAGCACGTTTCCCATAAAAGGGAAACACACTTCCCAAAAAAAGGGATGCTTTCGGAAGTGCGCTTCTCAAAAAAAAGGATGCTTTCCTGAGTGTTTCGAAAGTGCGACGTTTCATGTTTCCGAAACGCGTATCGGGGAAGCACGCTTCCCCTATGGTATAGGCGCTTCCAGTAACTCTGGTTGCGCCCCTTGCCCCTTTTTCTCTATTGATCGGCTGGCGCCTTTGCCCCTTCCCTTTTTCTTTAAAGTTTCAAGCATATACGTGATTCTCACTTTTGTTTTTTCGCAGCTTGCGCAATGGATTTTGCTCGCACTCTGCGGCCGAAGACGTTCATCACTTACACACGAAAACGTGAACAACACCGCAACTCCCCAAGGTATGGAAAAGTTGCGCAAAGGACAATGGACAAACTAAAATTAAGCAACTAAAACTAAAATGGGAAAAAAGGATAAAGACAAACATATATATGTATATATATATATCTATATACATACGCCTTTGACTCTAGGACGCAGTTTCGCGATCCTTGTCATTTTTTATTCCTGTCTTTACTGCTTTCTTTTGCCGCCGCGCTTTTTGTGCATAGGTTTTTGCTTTTGCTTTTTCTTTTACTTTTTGTCTTTACTGCTTTCTGTATTTACTTTGCCGCCATGCTTTAGTGCACAAGCTTTAGTGCACAAGCTTTTGCTTTCACATTTGTTGCTTCTGTATTTACTTTGCCGCCACGCTTTAGTGCACAAACTTGCATTTTGATACATGTAATTACATAAATGCAATCCTTGCAGGGTGCACAAGAGTGCATACCATTTTTGCTCTTTTTGGAAAATATTCGAATTTGTGTACGAGCGCTATAGATTCGAGAAAAAGATTATTTGCACTGATTTTGGCTTCTCAAGTACACAGTCTTGCAAAGCAAAGCTAGAGAATTTTGTGTGTTGCGAATTGACAACTAGCTTCTCCCTAAGTCGGTGTACTTGGGAAAAGTGTTTCAGATCCATGGCGATCCTAAATCATGCAAGTTGTTTCCTGTTTCGCAAGACTAAGCATGTCAAAATTTGAATTACTTATATCATGTCCTTGTGAAATTTTGTGTTGGGTATTTTTTTGAGAAACCCATACCCTTCTCATCGTAGTCGTACTTTTAGATAGGTACGCTATTGTTTGTACTACGATGAGTAAAGCGTGCGAATGGCACATTATGAAAATCATTTACATAGTGCTGTTTTGCCTTCACAGGCAAGATGCTCGTGTTGGTTTAAAGGACCAGAGCATGTCAAATGTAAATTAAAATGATTATATTGTTTATTTCACAACATACTAAAGCTGAAGTTTCTTTTTAGAAAACTCATACCCCTCTTATCGTAGCCGTAGTTTTAGATAGGTACGGTATGTTTTTACTACGATGATTGGATGAGAGGTTTATGGTGACCTCGCAACGTGCAAAGGCACAATGATAAAATGAAAATCATATAAATGGTGATAATTCGCCTTCACAGGCAAGATGCTCGAGTGGGACGACTTTAGCCGAGAGAGGATTCTTCAAAGGCAGGTAAGTAGTGCCACGGATGCATTCAACTTCTGCAGAAGTGTTGAGCTAACTATTGTAGCCCCCTTCCCCTAACTCCAATGACTGGGGCGGCCGAATCATTGCCCGTGGGGTGGTTGTTAACAACCTGTCCATTGGAGTTTTGTACCGCTCTGTCCTCTCCCTTGACAGACAACAAGAAGCGAATGTGTGTGTTAGGGGTTGCTTAGCTAACGACCCATTCTATGTTGTGGTCTTTAAACCACTCGAGCATCTTGCCTGTGAAGGCGAATAATACCATTTTATGTGATTACAGTGTTGTGCATTTAGCACTGTTCGAGGTCGCACGACCGTCTTATCCGATCATCGCAGTACTAGTGTGTAGTGCACGACTACAAGTACTCTAGGATGAAAGGGGTATAGCTCCTCAATAAGAGCTTCATCAGAATTGTTTCAAATAGATGTAATGTTTCTCAAACTATACTTTGACATTCTTTATATTTTGAAACAGCCAACTGCTTGTGCCAACATTTGGCATGCGATTTTCTAGAATCTCATCCACTATCAAGGTATCTACATGCCACGCATGACTCAATACCGGCCTCGATAGACGGGATACGGGTTTCTCAACAGAACCCCTGTTAAGAAGTTCGCTCGAACCCCAATTCAGGATCACCCGTGATATGTCGAATAGAGGAACAGAACCAGCCAATCACATCCTTCCAAATGCTTTGATTTGGGCAGTCTTTAATGCTTTTGTGCAGCTTCCTAAATCTCAAGTCTACTATGCAGGAACTGCGTATACGAAGAGCCAAGATCCTTGTGAGGTATCCCTCTCCTTAAACGAGGATGTATCGCTAGCTCCCGACTGAACTCTTGTCGCAAGAGGGAGAGTGGTAGATGTTTCTTGCATCCTCCACGAGGATGCCTTAAAAGCGTAAGCAATGAGCGAAAACCTGAGCATCATCTGCAATAGCAAGGCAGCAACAACACATATGCAAAAGCAAGAGCCTGGGCGCAAAGCGCGACGACAAGGTAAAGAATGTAAGCAGGAGTGCAACGCAAAACCTTTGCGCAATGTGCGACGACAAAGTAAAGACTGTAAGCAGGAGTGCAATGCAAAACCTTTGTGCAATGCGCGACGACAAAGTAAAGACTGACAGAAAGTAAAGGACAAGGATTGTGAATCCGCGTCCTTGAGTTAAATGCGTACTCGTATAAATATATATATTTCTATATATATATATTTATTTAATGGTCCTTTTTAGTTAATTAAACTTAATTCAATTGTCTAAGTCTTCCGTGCAATCTTCCCCTACCTTGGAGAGTTGCAAGCTTGTTGGTGTCTGCAGGTGTAAATGATTGATGGCTCGGGTCGCGGAGCGCGAGCAGGATCCATCGTACGAGCTGCAAAAGTGACGATCTTAGCAAGCTAACAACAAAAATAGGTCAGGGAAACTGTCGGCGTCCTGACGTGAAGGAAGCAGAGGCAGGGGCATCGTGCCCTTGCACACATGCTATCAGCGCAAGAAGCAGGGGCTACGAGCCCCTGCTGTCGGCAATGTCCGAGGAGGCAGGGGGCTGCACCCCTACCTGAAGAAGGCAACAAGGCGTCGCTTTGCCTGCCAGAAGAGTAAAGAGACAGGGGACCAAGCCCCTACCCGTTCACACAAAGGGGGAGGGAGGCGGCTTCGCCCTTGCTTGCCAAGCAGGGGGCAAAGCCCCTGCCTGACGCTCGAGAAGAGGGAGCAGGGAGGGGGCTTGGCCCCTCCCCTAAACAACAGGAGTGCAGGGAGGGGCTCAACCCCCTCCCCTGCCGTAACAAGTAGCAGGGAGGGGCTCGACCCCCTCCCCTACCGTAACAGGAAGCAAGGAGGGGCTCGACTCCCTCCCCTGCCGTAACAGTGAGCAGGGAGGGGCTTGGCCCCTCCTGCGTACTGCGAAGGCAGGGAGGGTTGAGCCCTCCCCTGTGAAGATCAAAGGCGCAGGGCGGGCTCGAGCCCCTCCCTGCGATAAACAGAGACAGGGAGGGTCGGACCCTCCCCTACACATTGAGACAAGGAGGGGGTTTGACCCTCCCTGGTAAAAGAAAAGGCAGGCATGTGGCCCAAAACCCTTGCCGGAACCTTTCTTACAGGCGGCAGGGGTTTTACCTCTGCCGACCTGTCGGCAAAGTGGCAGGGGCTTAAGCCCCTGCTGGACGATTATCCCTTGCCGTAACGGACTGACAGGCAAGGGCTTTTGCCCCTGTCGGTCGACGAAAGGAAGAAGAAAAAGGGGAATAGGAGGCGGTAGAGGGGTACGCACCTGGGCTGCCAGCGGTAGGTGGCCGGACGCTGGGCGAGAACGGAGGGTGTCGGACGAGAGGCCATCGACGAGCCCTCGGGACGGGGGCGGCAAAGGTTGGCGAGGTGCAACCGACAACGAGTCTGGGGGGTCATCGGGTTGAGAGGCGTTGCCGGCGAGGACGCAGAGGGGAGGTTGTCGCCGACGAGGGTGGGCTTCGGCGGTGCTATCGCCGGTGGCTGTGCTTGCCGACGACGGCGGGTCGACGCGTGGGGAAAGAGGGTGAGTATCGAGGAGAGAGAACGAGAGAGGAAGAAGGGGGTGGGGGTTCTCTTTGAAACCCCTGGCTCGCTGTCTTCAAAAGACACGAGAGGTGGTGCCTCCATTGGGTCCGGGTCGGGTCTGGGTTCGGATCCGACTCGAATCCAAGCTAATCTATTTTTTTTTCCGGTTATTACAGAAAGACGAATGGGTTTCGGGGACCCGTATTATATAGAAAATGGGAAAATGCCATGGAATATGGTTTTAACGCAGATCTGAAGCTAGAAAGCTTGCAGATCTGCGGTTTAACCAAATGACAATGCTAATTAAACAAAAGCGGATAATCAAATGTCTAAAATCACAATGCTAACAGGAATCGAAATAAAAATGGCGAATAAAAGCAAGAAGAAAATCAAATGGCAAGATCAGAGATTATAACATAAACAGGAAATCCAAAAGTCACAGGAAAAAATGAAAGCAAGGTTGAGAATTAGCGGGGGATTGGATTGAAATACAGATAAACCATAGAGATTCATTGAATCCGATATCGTGAATAGAGCAAAAGTAAATCACAGAACAAACAAAGAAAATAAAGACGACAATACAAAAGAAGTGTCAGAATTAAGAAATTCCATTTACTATTGCACAGGAGAGGGGACGATGTTGCTATAAGCAACCCAACTCCCTCAAGGGTGCGTCAATGGGGGCCAAAGCGAAGAAGGAAAGAAGCTAACAGAAAGCTTAAAAAAAATGAAAGAGGACAGGGGACTCACCGAAGCGCTGCAGAAATCTGGAAAGAGGGAGTCGATGCTCCTTCGGTGGAACCAGAGGGGAAGCTTGCTGGTTCCCTTTACTTGCAGGAACTTTGAAAGAGGGAGCAGAGGAGGGTGAGATGGGGTGGATGAGAAAACTCGATCAGGAGCAGGAATGCGATGGTAGGCAATGTCGATGGATGCTCGACCCCTTCCCCGCGGTCTCTCTTTATAGGGAGAGGCCGTTGGAAAATTTTTGAATTGGGTTTAAGATGTTTTGAAATTTTTTAAAAAAAAGGGGCTCCTTTCAAGAGTTTTCTAAAAGGTGGTTTTAAATAAAAACGACTTTCAAAAAGGGATTTTTCACTATTCTTTCTTTGTAATTTTCTTTTCTATTTTTTATTTTTTCGTTCTTTTCTTTATATTTTTTGTATTTTTGACATA